>NC_132842.1:33113137-33724922 GCF_048164855.1 Canis lupus baileyi
CAGCTTGAAGGTTAAATATTCTGTCTCCAGATGCCAGCACCTTTCAAAAAAGCTAAGCTTGTGCGGTACTGGGACAGATAGATCTTCTCTCCTTTAGAGGGGGAAGCTGTTAGGAATTGTATTTTTCCTTTGTCCACAGACACGTGCATGTGTGCGTGTGCGTGTGTGCGTGTGTGTGTGTGAAATCATGCAAGCACATAAGGAGCAAATACCCCAAATTAAAGAAGGAAGGTCATAGAATGTAAGTGATGGGAGGCTCTGTCATTGTCTTCCTTGATAATTTTTGCTTTTCCTTTTATGCAAATAATTTCCAATCCCTCAGCTATTTGTCAGCACGGGAGGTTGTCATTGTTATGGAGATGATCCCTTTACCTTCCCTGTCTTTCTATCATTGTAGCTGAAGCTAATTCACTGCACTGATGTAAGATTATTATCAGGTTGAGCACTTACCTGACAAAATTTATGGTGATGAGTCTGGTACATATTGGATATGCCAATGCTCTCTGATCATGAGTTTTTATGGCATTCCCATTAGTTGGTGACAGCTGTCAAAAATACTGTTGTTATCGTTTTATTTACTTCTGACATTTGAAGGTCACTTATAGTTTCAATTAAATTTTTCCTTTGTCAATGCAGAAATACTACTCCATGTAGCTCTCTGTTGCTCTAGAAACTGCAGTAGCAGTCCAGGAGCCGATTATTTTGAGATTGCCTCATCAAGCTAGTTATTGCAAGGATAACGATTATTGAATGCCACAAATGTATTGGGAACTCTGCACAACAGAGACATCCCACCAGGGAGATCTGTGTCTGAATGGAGACACATCCTCCATTCACTTTCTGAGCTCTGAACGCTTGAACTTGTACCTACCTTTTGCTGGTCACTAGGTGTGCTGTGTTTTCCCTGCTCTGGGGCACTTCCAGGTGAAACGATGCCCTGTGTGAAGGAAAGGACTCCTTTTCCTCATTTCTGGTATTTTCTTTCTTGTGCATTAACTGAGAACATTGAGAAACATGGAGAAGTAGAAGTTTGGGAAGCAAATTAGAGTCTATGGGCACCTGGGTGGCTTAGTCGGTTAAGCATTTGACTCTTGGTTTCAGCTCTGATCATGATCTTGGGATTGAGCCCTGAGTCGGGCTCCACACTTACTGGGGAGTCTGCTTGATGTTCTCTCTCCTTCTCTCTCTGTGCCTCCCCAAGATGTGCTTCTTCAATCTGTGTAAACATAAATGAATAAATATTTTTAAGAAATCTGAAGATTGTGGCTTTGTTGAGAACAGGGCATTTTGACCCCACAGTTTACAGTGACCAACTTTGCACACGTTAGTTGATTCATAATAGTGGTGTTGGACCACAGATATTGGTCAATAAGAATTTTTGACTTGAATAATGTTGTAGTTTATGGCAACTTTCACCACATATGAATGATTCCTGGTAGCCTTTGGCCAAGATGGAGAAGGAGGGGTTGGAGTATTGGTTTCATATTACATAGGCTTATCTTTTCCTAAGCAGAGTTACTGAGGAAAAGATTTGACCACATGGAAGAAAAATCTTTCCAACAATAGGGCTTTTAGATTTAAAAGATGGAACGATATTTATTTGTTTTAAATTGCAGGATAATTGCAATTTCCTGATCACTTTCAGTGTTAGTAAGTCTGTCTTTCACTGGTTAAAGCCAGGTCTAACCGCTCGGCGTTATCTGGACTGTCTCACATTCTAATTTGAACTCAGAACTGAGGAAAGATGTGGAAAGTTTAGGGTCATATTCAGGTACTCAGGAGTCATTCCCCATCACATGACCGCAGTTGAGACTAGATTAGTTAATTACAGAGGAAGGAGAACTGCCCTAGGAGTGAGTTTTCCTAGGCCTAAGCAATTCCAGAACTGGAGGCCACAGGAGCACAAAACTGAAAATGCTTGCTTATAAAGAGTGAGGACACCATGTCATTAGATGGAGCCCACTCTCAATGCATGTGTGGATTTCTCCACCAGGTATGGCTAGTCTAGCACCATAATTAACCTCTTCATAGGACATTCCTAGTGTATTTTAATATTACATCTTATAGACTCCAGACCAACTTTGTCCCAGGTCGCCAAAAACAAAACGACTTGTTCCATCTACATTCTTTTACTGACTCACTTGCTGGCTAAGTGAACAAACCATAGGAAATCAGAAAGATTATATATAAACAAAATGAGAATATTAACAAAGAGATAGAAATTATTAAAAAAAAAACCCAGACATTCTATAACTTTAAAATTGAAAATTTGTTGAAGGGGTTCAACTGTAGAGTCAAGCAGGTAAAAGAATAAACCAGTAAACTTAAGGACAGGTTATTTGAAACATTCAAGTTTGAGGAGCAAAAAGAGGAAAAAAAGGAGTGAAGAAGAGTGAACAAAACCTAGGGATAGGCTTGAGGAACATCATCAAGTGAACACATACATGAATTATAAGACTTCCAGGAGAAGAGATAGAGAAAGGTACAGAGAGAGGTTTTTAAGAAATAATAGCTGAAAACTTCTCAAATTTGAGGAAAACACACAAATCCAAGAAGTTCTACAAACTCCAAGTAAGATAAACTGAAAGGAACCCAGTGAGACATATAATCACACTGTCAAAAGACAAAGGCAAAAGGGAAATCCTGAGAAAAGCAAGAGAAAAGCAACTCATCACAGATATTTTAGTGGAAACCTTTGAGGCCAGAAGGAAGTAGGATGGGTATATTTAAACCAGTGAGGAAAAAAAAAAAACATAATTAAGCTTCTTATATTTGGCAAAACGGTCCTTCAAAAGAGAGGGACAAACTAAAACATCATCAGACAGACAATGGCTGGAGGAGTTCACCACCTCTAAAATCTGACTTAAAAGAAATGCAAGAGAATCTTTAAGTTGAAATGAAACGACAACAGACAAACTCAAAGCGGAATGAAAATACAAGTAAGGGTAAATACATGGAGGACTATTTAAAAAATATATTATTGTGAATTGGTTTATAACACCATTTCTTATTTTCTAAAGGATTTAAAATTCCAACGTGTAAAATAATTATAAATCTGTATTAATAGAGATTTGATTCTCAACAAAATGTTAGTACATTGATTCCAACAGTGTATTTAAAGGATTATGCATCATGAGTAAATGGGGTTCATTCCTGGAGCACAAAAATGGTGAAATCTACCAAAATAAATCAGTGCAGTACACAACATTAGCAGAACGAGGAACACACACACACACACACACACAAAGTTGTCAGTTTTACAGAAAAAGAATTTGACAAAAATCAACACTCTTCTATGATAAACACACACACAAACATGCAATGTATTAGGAATATAGCGAGACTTTCTCAACATATAAAAACCATCTATGGGAAAACCCACAGCTAACAGCATACTCAATGGTGAAAGGCAGAAAGCTTTTACTCGGGGATCCCTGGGTGGCTCAGCAGTTTAACGCCTGCCTTCAGCCCAGGGTGTGATCCTGGGGTCCTGGGATCGAATCCTACATCAGGCTCCCTGTATGGAGCCTACTTCTCCCTCTGCTTTTGTCCCTGCCTCTCTCTCTCTCATGAATAAATAAATAAATAAAATATTTAAAAAAAAAGAAAGCTTTTACTCTAAGACCAGACACAAGAGAATCATGCCTACTTCCACTTTTTCATTTCAACACAGAACTAGAATCCTAGCCACAGCTATTAGGCAAGAAAAAGAAATAAAAAGCATTGAATTTGGAAAAGAAGAGGTAAAATTATTTTGTTTCACAAATGATATTATCTGTAGAAAACACAAAAGATTTTTAAAAAAGCTATTAGGCCTAATACATGAATTCAGTAAAGTTGCAGGACACAGAATCAATACACAGGTGACAGTTACTTTTCGGCACACTAACAAACTCATTCACAATAGCATCAGCACCATACGGGATCTCTTCACGCACCTGTTGGATTGGCTACTATTACAATAAAACATTAAGTAACATGCGTTTGGGAGGATGTGGAAAAATTGGAACTCTTGTGTACTGCTGATGGGAATGAAAATTGGTGCAGCTGCTGTGGAAAACGACATGGTTGTTCCTCAGAAGAGTAAGTATTAGAATTACCATGTGATCCAGCAATTCCATGTCAGGGCATGCGCCCAAGAGAATTAAAAGTGGGGGCTCAAAAAGAAATAGGGGAGCTTGTCTCATGTGCCCAGTTTCAATTTGGGGCAACGCAAAAAGCTCTGAAGTTGGATGGTGGTGACGGTTGCATAGCACTGCAAATATACCTACTGCTGCAGAACTGTACCCTTAAAGACAATGAAAATGGTGCATTTTATGTTATGTATATTTTATAATAATAAATAAAGCAAAGCAAGCAGACTTCCAAGGGAATGATGACCATTCGTTTTTGTTGGTGAGTGAGCTGTACCAGTCCCCTGGGCTAGTCTCGTGTGAGCCAGCTCATGCAGAGGGCTTGCTTCATGGGCAGGGGTCCTGCATGCGTTTAGAGTCTATCTGTGACATCTTGGTCTCTGTTGTCACTGTCTTAGCCATCTTGATCCTGTTTAACTGGGGACTTCAGATTTTCACTTTGCACTAGGCTCTGATCATCTCGTGGGTGTTGCTGCTTGGGCATCTTCAGTGTATTGTCAGGTCAGAGGTGACATGTCCCATGGCCCCAGGGGTACATAGGGTTGGTTGTCTACAGGATGGCATCACCTGCAAGGATAGACCGGGATGATTCCGGGTGCAGAGTTCAGAGGTGGAGAAGGCGAGGGGAGAGGGAGCCAGAGACAGACAGAGACATGGAGGTGCTCTTTCCTTTGCCCGAGGTACGTGGATCAGAGGTTGTCTACTGCCCTGGAGACAGGAAGGACGTTAGGGCTGTTTGTCATGTGGAGTGTGGGACGTCCTTCCTTCCATTCAGGGCCCTATGGGAACAAAAACTTCTTTATGATGTGGGTACACCAATAAGCCAGGATATCGTAGACGCTCTACAATTTCAATTATCTTCTTTCTCCAGCTCATGTAGCCCTTGGCATCACCGAAAACCCTTACGACTATTTCACAGAAGGCATTTCAACCTTATTGTCATACGACAAAGTGATTTTCTGAATGAAAGCACAAGATTTTGTTCCATCTATTCACCTTAAATTTTTGTTGAAAACTTTAAGAATTCTGTAAATCCATTTACCAACCGTCTATCTCATCTCTGAGTCATTGAGTCTGAAAATAAATGAAATGGGAGCTGTTAATGTGAAAAAATTGTCTGACGATGTGTACTCTATTATTATTTTTAAAAAATTTTATTTAAATTCAATTTGCCAACATGTAGTATAACCTCCAGTGCTCATCCCATCACGTGCCCTCCTCAGTGCCCGTCACCCAGTCACCCCATCCCCCCACCTGCCTCCCCTTCCACTACCCTTGGCTTGGTTCCCAGAGTCAGGAGTCTCTCATGGTCTGTCTCCCTCTCTAAGTTTCCCCACTCAGTTCCCCTCCTTCCCCTATAATCCCTCCCACTGTTTCTATTCCCTGTATGAGTGAGACCATATGATGACTGTCCTTCTCCTACTGACTCACTTCACTCAGCATCACACCCTCCAGTTCCAACCACATCAATGTAAATGGTGGGTGTTCATACAACATGGGCCTTAAATAGAAAGCAAACCCACATTCCCGAGAAAACAGATCAGGAAGGAAGCCGCTCCGGGGACGCGGGTGGGGTGGGCCGCGAATGGGCCCAGCAGGTGACTGCAGCGTCATCAGGAGCTGTGCTCTGGTGTGAACTGGTGAAATCACCTTCCCTGAATTATCTTGCAAGTGACTCTCTGTGGAGACCCGGGGACAGGTGTGCCACACCCGAGGACACACAGGCCCGTGCTGGTTTTGGCTGCTATGCCTGCTTGCTCCAGCTCCTTAGGCAATCTCACCCACACGCTCACCCACACGCTCACGTTTAAATAATCGTTTATCCGACCGGAGATTCCAACAGACGCAGCCCTGTCTGACTATGCAAGGCCCTCAGGCGCTCAGATTGGAAAGAAAGCAACCAAGGTTGGGTTTTTTAGTCTGTGGCACAAGTATGAGTGTTCCCCCCCACCCCCCAACACACACGGGCATGCACACACATGCACATGAAACTACGTGCCAGCAAAACAGCCACTTTTCCTTCTGTAGCACAGTATATAGGTCTGTTCTGGCCATTTCCTTCACTGTTAATTATCATAATAATTACTCACCTGGGGAAGTCAGGAGGTGATGGGCAACCCGTAGTTAGATTGTACTGTGTAGATGGGGAGAGCGTGAAGGGATTAATTACACCGTGTTAGGCTGGCAGTGACATCTCCGTGGGTGAAACAGAGTTGGTGGAGTTACTGCGTTTTCCTTGTGGCGTTGGGGCTTCGAGACAGTGGAGTCCCCAACCCTGGGCAGAAGCAGACAGGCTTAGCAGCTCCCAAACTCTTGGTTGAACAGGACACACGCTAAATTCTGAGGGTCTTGATCCTGCAGATGACACGCCGACTTAGTTCAGTTATATTTATTTATTTATTTATTTATTTATTTATTTTTTAATATCCAAACACAGATTTTATGGTTTTTGGCCATTTCTTTTGCTGAGCTCTTCCTCGTCCTGACTCCTCTTTGCAGTTTTGACAGGTGCTCTACTCCTTGCAGGTGGGAACAGGCGTTTTCACCAGCAAGGCCCCGGAAGACTCAAGGTGTCCTAGCAATCCTGCAAACGTGCTAATCCTTCTTCTGGGAGGCTTTTCCATTTTAAAAACGCAAACAGAGCCACATATGCCTTTGAAGTGGTCTGAAAGCACTAAAGCCATGCAAGATTTAGGAAGTTGGAGAGGACAGATCGCAGGCTGCTTCTTAAAAGGCAGGAGGGACAGATGGAAAAATGTACACGGGAAGAGCAATGCCTAGTTGCCACTCTACTTAAAGGTGAAATTTGGATGAACCGGCGATGAAAATAAAAAATTTTTGAATGTTTCACTGATTTAAAAATATCCAAACCAACCTTATTTATTTATTTATTTATGATTCTATTTATTTATTCACGAGAGACAGAGAGACAGAGAGAGAGAGAGACAGAGACGCAGGCAGAGGGAGAAGCAGGCTCCATGCAGGGAGCCCCACGTGGAGACTGGATCCTGGGACTCCAGGATCACACCCTGGGCTGAAGGCAGGCGCTAAACCGCTGAGCCCCCCAGGGATCCCCCACCAACCTTATTTATATTATTCCCAGAAATCAGGAGATTTCTTTAATATGTGGGGCTTTTTGTTTTGTTTTGTTCTTGTGGTTTTGTTTTTTGTTTTTTTGTTTTGTTTTTTGGTTTTTTGTTGTTATTTAAACATGGGTTAGGCCCCAGGAGTGTCAAGTTCCCTTGTAGAGCCAGTTAAAAAAACTCATAAAGCACCCAAAATGCCCCAAATCTCTGCTTCCAAGGTCCCCATCCTCCTCTGGGCATCCCATCAGGGTTTCCATTTACTTATGGTCTTGGACCCTCTCATTCTGATCTGCCATCAGAAACTAATTCGATCAATTAACATGCATCCAGATCAAGTCTCTAATAATCCGTAAATGATGACCCCTTTAGTTGGCGGGGAATGAAACGATCTGACATAGTAGCATTTCCAGCATCTGCGTGGCAGGAGGGAGTGGGGCCTGCATCCCTGAAGCCAGGTGGAAGCTGGGTAAAGATGCTCTTGCTGCAACTGTAAGATTTGTCTTGCTCCTCCGAGTGTCCGCAAGACCATCGTCTGGAAAAGCTAAATCATCTTCTAGGACTAGTCTTTAGAGCACGCTTGTTATAAAATCAGGAAGGCTGGTTCACTTTCTGCAGAGGCGGGGGTTGGGCCACCAGCTCAGGAGCCTGCGAGCCTGGCTGAGGTCCTCCGGCCCGGCCCCATTCACCTGCTGGGTTTCACTAGGGGACCTCACGGCGGGGTGTCGGTGGAGGGATGGGGAGCCATGGGAGTGTGGCTCGGGGATCAGAGGGAGACCCCCGTCCCCAGCCGCCCAGCTCTACGTGAGTGTGAACACATCGTGGGCGGTCAAACTGGTAATTTTACCACTGGACTCATCACGGTCAAACGTCCAAAGCGCGGGGCAGTGAACGTCGTAGTTGGAGGACGCTGGGCCACGTGGCGCTCGGCTCTGAGCTGCAGGGCCGGCCGTGGTCATTCTTTGAGACCTATCTTCTGCTTTGGTGCTTCTTGACGTGAGGCATAATTGAGTAGATAAATCATCCATACTCCTCTATGAAGACTTACCACACCTTTTATCTCTCCGTGGAAGTTGCCGGAAAAAAAAAAAAGTCTGAAAAATGTGTGCTCGCCTTGGCTACAGTTCACAGACACTTTGTCTCCAGTTCTTCTTTTGACAATGTGGAGAGATTTTTTTTTTCTTTTTCTTTTTTTTCTGACTCATGCTGATGCAAAGAGAATTTGAGGATCTCTCTTTTCTCTTTTGTCCTCGGCTTAATTTGTGACCATCTTTTCCCCCATCCTGAAAGATAACTGGAAATCGGTCTTCTGAACAGTGATGTTTGCTGCTGACATTTAAAAAAGAAAAGCTGTCAAGACAGCCAGAATTTTTTCATATTTAAAACATCCCCTAGGTGATTCTGAGTTTGCCTTTCATGTTTGATTTTTTTTTAAATTTTTTTTTTAGCGACTATTGTTGTTTGAGGTCAACCGAAGATCGGTTTAAAGAAAGGGTGGTGTCTAAATTAGGAGTTTTTTTTTTTTTTTTTTTTAATTAAGAGTTCTTTAACGCAAAGCTTTCCCTCGGCCCTTGTCATCTTGACAGCAGTCAGTATTGATTAATATCTTTTAGAAGAAGGTTTTCAGGCATGGGTGATACTCCTCTTAGCACCTCTTTGGAGATTTTAGAGAAAGATTTGCTTTATGAACAAGCAAGATTCCTTGTGTTTTCTGTGTGCTCTTTTTTCCACACCTTATTGTATGCTCATCATTCATAATGTTTGGCTTTAGAACACCTTTGTGAAATGGGGCAGATGCAAGTTCCCAAACAACGCAACACTGAATATAAACTGGGATATGCTGGGGCTCGATTTTAGAGAACTGGCAGGGGAGGAAGGTGCTTCAAACATCCCTGAGCCACAGGCCAGATTTTTTTCACCCTCCACCTGCGGTCAGGGATCCCTCCCAGGCAGGTGGGCTGGAGCAGGCCTGGGCCGAGGAGGACACTCCCCGCGATGGCACCGGTGGAGAGCATGAAGTCTGGACAATGGGAATATGCAGCTTGCTCGTGGCAGCTTGGGGGCCCGGACTTACCGCTCTTGTCTTACTGGGGCGTGCGCTGTGCACACCCAAGCTCGTGACTTGGCAGGTTGACGAGTCCAGTGGGGGTGAAAAGTCCTGGTGGCAGGTCACTGTGGGTTTCGTCGCTACCAGGCCCAGGAGTGCTCCATGAGGTGTTTTGCAAAAAACGTGTGACTCTTTGCTCCACGTGAAATGGATTTACGACAAAACCCTAGAAATCTGCTTTAAGACCCACCAGTGGGCTCTGCCGTAAACTCCACAGGACATCCCACTCCCGTCCCATCATCTTGGCACCAGGGAGCCTCCGGGTCATGTGGCCCAACAGGTGGGTCTGCTGCGGTGTCCCTTCCTGCCCTGAGCCTTACCCCAAGGCGACAGTAGCATGTGGAGTCACCCAGTGCATGGACTGGAAGAGGCTCCCAGGCGTGGAATACGCAGGCTCGAGACCTCCTTCCAGGCACCATGCACTCTTCTTTGCAACCCAGTGATTTGCCCTTTGTTCAGGCTGGGCCTCCCCACCTGCCCCTGACCACCAGGGCTACGCCCGGCTCCCCGACATGGCACCCGGGCAGTTCTCATGGCCCCCGAAGCCCTCTGCCCTGCCGAGAGCTTTGAAGGATGAGCCACCTCTTGGTCATTGTCTCCCGTTCGCACGTCATCCGCTGTGGCTTGGCGACATGTGGAGGGGCACTCAGGTGGCCCCGGCTCTTTGGACGACCTTATGCAGGAGGGTAAGGATGCTCCAGCCCCACGAGACACGCTGTTTCAGCCGCCACTTAACTGTTCCTGATCCCATAGGGATGGGGATGAAGAACAAACGCTCGCCAAATTGGCGGCCACGTGTCCCGGCACAGGAAGCGGGGGGCTCAGCTCTGGGGACAATACTGGGCGGGCTTAGCGTGGCCGTCGGGACCGTTGTCCGCGTCTGTAGCGGTACCCGCCGTATCCGTCAGTCCCAGGGGGTTTCCACCGGGGCCGACTCTTCCCTGCCCGGGGCTCCAGGCTCCAGAACTGGCTCTGGCTGCGAGTCCGGCCAAGGACGGGGAACGTTGTCAGGAGACTACTTGTATTGTCCTGCTCATTTTCCGTCTTGGTGTCTCTGTTGGTGCAAATGGAGCAGTCGGTCCCCCGACGGCCGCCCATCCGTGTCGCCCCGGGAAGGCCACATCCAGTAGCCAGCTGCATGGCTGAGCATCGGGCCCCCACCTGGCCACCGCGATGATGGCCACATCCATTGGCCCCAGCGGGGAGGTGCCCCCGCTTGGTCAGTACATGCTGCGTGGGCAGCATTTTTTTCTGTCAATAACAATGCATCTGAGTTTCATTGAAATGAGGGTTATGACCCTTTCTTTTTCAGAGTCTTTTGGAAAACAAATTTCACCGTCACAGTACACCTTTGAATGTCACTAGCCACCTCTTTGCTATGATCTCAGGATTGCCTTTGAGAAGAGGCATGCTTGGTTCCACCCTGGGCATGGAACCTACTTTAAAAAAAAAAAAAAAGAGAGACATCCTCGTTGACATGTGTGGAGTTCTCCAAATAATATTTTTTGTATATCCTTTTCTATGAAATTATCCTATAAGTATTGTAAATATATTCCAGGTAACACGGTGATGCGTTTCCTGATTTATTTGCCATATTGGAATATATTGACAATATTTTCCTGGTACCCAATGCCATAACAATAATACTAATGCCATTAATGATAAGAGCCATTAATATTTATTCGGGAAGGTACTCTTTTAAGCACTTTACATGTATTGGCTCATTTAGTGTTTGTAAGACCCTGATCCATAAATGCCATCGATCGCCCTCCCCCCCAAAACACACACCACTTTCCAGATGAAGCAAATGACACTCAGAGAGACAATAACCTACCTAAAGACTCTACAGATTATATGTGTGTTTGGAGATGTCCCAGTTCGAAGATCATTATCCAGTATCCTTATATCTTCTGTACATATTGTAGAGAAAATCTCTATCTTGAAATTTTCTTCTGTTGAAGTTATTACAAACGGCAAGATCTAAGTGCCAGTCAAATAATTGGCCTTATATTAAGTGTCTTTCAGTGTTATTCTTTCCAGACGTACAGTCTTTTCACAGCTCATTACATCCTATCTTTTTTTTCTTTTTAAATTAATATCGTTCTGTGCCCAGTGCTGAACTCATTCAAGTCAGAAGTTATGAAAAAGCATAATGGGGTTTTCATTAGGAGACATGTTTCCAGCAAGTCATTTAAATGAAGGAGCTGATCATTTAAAACAGAGAAAAGAATAGATCATTTTGAATAAAAAAGAATAAGTTGCATTCAAATGTTTTCCTTGAACTTAATAGCCCTTCAAAATTGGTCAGACAGGTGACAGGCAGGTGGCGTAAAATCCAGAGCTGTCCCATGGAAGCTGCTGCGCGTGTGCAGGTGGCTGCCGGGCAAGACCTTCGGTGCTCACTGACCTCCCTTAAACCTGCCCCTGGCTTCACTTGCTAATGTGTCTTGCTTTGTTTTGATCATAAAACAAATTCATGTTAATTGAGGGATATTTGGGAAAACAGAGAAAATTAAAATGACTCCTAAGTCTACTGCTTTGAGGAAAACAGTCAACAATTTCAGTGTTTTTCCTGTCTCTCTACCTCTTCCCCTCCCCCAAGTCGTGACTGAATTGCTGGTCCTACTGTGTGAGTGGAGAAGGACACAGAGAGAGGCCAGCCCGAACTCCAAGTGTACACACACGGGGCATCTCAGTGCCCCCACTTTCTCTTCTGAGGCTGACACCTCCCAAGCACACGCACACCCCCCAAAGTACAATACATCCAATACACATGTGCGGACATGCACACACATGAAACTGCACACATATGCAGTAAACACACAAAAATGCACACATGCAATACAATGCACACACATACACAGTGTGCACACACAATGAAGCACACACATGAGCACACATGTACATACACATGCACGCGCATTCAAGATACTGGCCCCCAAGGCGTGCACACACACACATGCACATGAGTGCACAATGCACACATATACTTACACCAATGCACACACACAAAATGCACAATGCACACGTGTTCACCTGTGTACATATGTGCATACACACAAAATGGCAGACGCATGTGGACACTTGCACATATGTGCACAGCACCTATGCAGATGTACAATACGCACATGACACACACATGCATAATGTACCCAAATATGTAGAACACCAAAGCATATACCCCTACACACATGCACGCAGATACCTATACACACATGCACACATCCGTATATACTCACACACAAGTACATGCACACACATGTACACACCTCCCCACGTACACCCGCGGCGACCTCTGTCAAGGGAGCACGTAATGGTGCATGCATCTGGCCTCGCCTCCAGCTCACTGTATTTCAAGAGAAGCCTGAAGGACTCTTCTTGGACCCTGAAGGCCTCCCCGGGCCTCTTTACACTTCCTGCTCAGGGGGGCCAGGAGCTGGCTTGCAGCACCCGGTTCCAGGAAGGAGGACCCCGTAGGAAGGACGCGGCCCCTGGAGCCAGCTCATTCGCATCCCCCTTGCATTGTCGCAAAGTCACCGTCCTCCAGCTTCTGTTACTTGAACTATGGGCTGGACGCCAGAATCAGGGTCAAGGGGGAAACAACTGTCACCTTTGCTTGCCCCTGGGGGATGGGAGACACCCAGGGTACGTAGTCAAGGTCCTTGAGGTTGAATGAAGAGCATCTGACTCGTGCAGGGTCACAAAGGCCGTGGCGCTGCACAGGCTGACACATGCGTCTGTGGGGCCATCTCGGATTATTGCCTTGACGAGCTTCCCACGGTGGAAATACTGAGGAAAAGCATGTCTTTAGTGCTCCTGAAACCCACTGCCAACGTGCCTTCCCTGGTCTTACAATAAATAAGATGAATTAGTGGTGTTGGGATCAGGGGAAGCAGCAGGAGAACTTTACGAGTTCTTAGTCTGAGTCAGGCTATAGTCTAGGGGCTTACAGATACTTTTGATGATAATCTTTTTTGTCCTTTTTTAAAAAATAAATGCTGTATTTAGAGCATTTTATGATGTAAAGATAATCTGTGACGATGGTACGGAGAGTTCGCATATACCCTACAAGGCGTCGGCTGTAAGGTCACCCTACCTCAAACTATAGTAAGACTGTTTTTTTTTTTTTATTATTTTTATTTTTTATTTTATTTTATGTATTTATTTATTTATTTTTAGTAAGACTGTTAAAGTTAACAGTGGCTGATACATTATCAACTGAAGTCTATTGTTTCTTCAGAATTGCTCCGTTTTTATCTAACGTCCAGGGCGCTGGGCATCCTGGATGCCGCATTACATTGAGTCACTCGGCTCTGCAGAGTCCTCTTGGCTGTGGCATTTTCAGACTTCTTTGTTTCTGTGTCTGGTGCCCTTTCTTGATAGCAGTAGGCCGTCATGGACATTGATCTTAAACTCTGGGTTATAACCCGATATCATTCATTTATTTATTTTCTTGCTCAAAGTGTCCCAGGTTTCCCCTGGGAAACATCTTAGTTTACCCCTGAGGCGTGTCCCCATTGACACTCCAGGTCCCCCCTATGTATTTCCTCCTTGGGGCCTGGAACTGGCTGTTTCTCCAAGGAGCCCTGCTTCCTTTTCTTTTATCGAATCTGAGGCCTGGGTGCCAGGTGGGCTGGTTGCTACCGGGGGTCACATATCGGGTCTTCCAGCTGATGGAGCGAGAGCTGGACGCGCCTACCAGCCTGGGCGCGCACACCATGAACCTTTCTGTGTGTGCCGTCTTATACACACGAGTCCAAACATGAGTTCTCGATGCTCCCCTTCTGTTAACACAGGTCGTTCTGGCGTCTTCCCACTGTTGACCTGCGTGGGCAGTGGGAAGTTCTAGAACCAGAGGCGCAGCCGATGTTAGGAGCAGCGCCCACCCTGTGCGGAGAGGGCAGGTGGCAGCCCGGGACACCCCAACTTTCACAGAGAACTGTGTTCTCCGCTGCCTGCTGTTTAGTGTTCCACCCGCAGGGCTCGGTCCTTTCTACGTCGAATATAAGTCTTGTTAAAAGCAAAACAAAGCTAAACTAAAGGAGATTTCCGCACCAAGGAAGAAGTTGGTGTAAACAAAAGAAAGTGACAGTGGGTGGCATTAGGGGTATCGGTTCATGGCGAGGAATGAAACCGCACCTGCACGTTTCCGTTCATCTTTGTGTTGACGTCGTATGTTAAACTTCCCTATTATAGAATCCAGTGAATGTGTTGCCTGATGGTCATGATGAGGTTCAAACGACATCAGTTGTGATTGATGGCAGTCGGGGAGCCTGGGTGCCGGTGCCCGCTCTTCCCACAGCATGCTGGCCCCTGGTCACACCTGCCTCGTGCTGCTGGGTTTTCCCCTTTCTCAGTCTCTGCTTTTGAGGGACCCCAGCAAGCTGAATCTCAAAGAGAAATGCCATATTTTGAAAAATTCTTTATCAGTCAACCAACAAACATGTACTGAGCGTATATGATGAGGGAGACGTAATTTATCCAGCCAGAAACACAAGAGCATGATACCCTTTGGAAAGCAGATTAAAAATGGTGGATGTGATGGACACAAGGGGCACTAATGCATGTGAGCCAGCATTGTTTATTCGGTGAAACACGTGCATTGTCCTGCAAGTGAGGAAGTAACAGAGATATGCAGAAAGTAGATGTGTGCGGTCACACATTTTTTCCGTGAATAGCGTGTGCGTGACTGATGGTATCGCAGTACATCCTCTTGAGAAAGGACACTGTACACTGGGAAGCACAAAAAAATAATAATTGGTGCATATATTATCATTAATTCCAGCTGAAAGCACAAGAATCAAACGCTTTATTAAAGTCACATGATAACTCTTCTACTCCCCTATTTCATAAGATTTTGCTCACTCCCCAAATCCTGCTTTTTTTTTTCCCGATAGCAGTGAAATTTTAAATGATATTTCTGGAAATATCACTAAGATATTATGGGTTTACTTTTTAAAAAATATAGTGAAGATGCGCTTTTATTGCACTGAAAAACAATATGCACAATTTTGAACACACAAATCCATCCTTCAGAATGGTAAGAAACATGTTAGTGTTGCTGTATAATTAATCCAAATGTCATCATTTCCATTTAGCGTGGGGCGTAATTTTAATTCACTTCAGAAGCAGAATATTTATACCTTCTGAGCAGGACGTGTCCTCAGAAAATGTATGCATTTAGGGATGTCTAATCACTCTGCCTAACACTGAACACAATCTCGACTAGTTTCTCTTGCAGGTCATGGTGGGTTACGCCCGCTGTACCAGTGTGACGGTCAGGACATAACCATGCGGCGGATCGTGAAGACAGACCTTGCCCTGAATTTATAAGGAATCAGTGATTCAGCCTGGACTGAACCACTCGGGTGGTTCTCACCTTGTTCTCGTCTTCACAACCTCCTTGTGTTTCTGGGGTCCAGAGGCCATGTATTTTTATAGTATTTACCAAAATACAGTGAACCCACATTTAAAAATGTAACCAGCCAGCATTTGGTCTCGGGAGTCAGGGTTGAAAACAGTGAAAGGGAGGAAGGTGACTTTGAACGTGAGGAAGTGACGTGAAGAGACCAGAGGTCAGGAGACCAACAATGCTCCTGGCCACCTTGCACACCTGATTTCATTTCATCTCCCCAGGAGAACATTTTACAGAAAAAGCAGTTGATCCAGAGAGAATCAAGAAACATGTTCCAGTGTCACATGATTAGTAAGAGGCCAAAGTAGGATTCAAATCTAGACCCGTTGTGTCTCATCCCCAAGTCTTTGTGAACTACTTCACTCACCAAATGTTCAGGGGAACCTGCTGAGCATTGGCTCAGCTCTGCGGTACCAAGATGGATCCTGGGCTCCTGGAAAATCCTGCATCTGGTTACACTGCTTTCATCCCTCCTTGGGTGCAGTCTCTGGAATATGTGTGTACGAGAAACTTCTATACTTTTTCACTCCCATTTTTGAGGCTAAACCTGATTCTGTTCAAAGGTGTCCCAGTGCACAGACATAGTTAAGGCCACGGGCTTGGAGGAGATCAGTGGGGGGAGGGGGGTGTCCTTGGCAGGATAGTTCAGCGTTCCCAGCACCCAGCTAGGGCACCAACCACCACAGTCTTGCTGGGAGTTTTGAGGCAGACACAGGTGAAGACGTGTCCATCTACTATCTACTCCCCAGCAACACTCCTGCTCATTCCTTGACCTGGGGCTGCCCCCATGTGGGGCTATGGCCCTCACCCACCCCAGGAGCTGGTACTTGCTCCTTTATCCATTTCTGTGACTGATAAGAAGTGAGCCCAGAGATCACAGATTTCCATCTCTGTGATGGAACTGTGGAACTGTGGAACTGTGTTGGAACTGTGGAACTGTGTTGTGTTGACTTTACGAAACACTTTGTATTTGTTTCTTAGGTAGAAGTCTGCACTAGGCGTCCATGATATTTCCAATCTTTTGGAGAACGTAGTCAAATATTTGGAGTAGAAGATTCTTCAAAGGAACAAACAATACATTTAGGTAGAACTTACTTTCTCTACTTCATGTTAATAAATTTATCTGTAAACTCTACATAATTTGATTTTTTTTTTATGCTGATGGGTATGTGCAAACAGTAGGTCAGTGGTTGTTTTTGTCCTTTTGGAAGACAGCTTAATGGTTTCTAAGTAATAATTTTGAGGGCCTGGAAGTAAAGCCTTAGATTCGTGTCTTGTGCCTGATAAGATGATGTATGAGTTATTCTGGACGTATGGAGGGCCGGTCAGTTACTGGAGACCCAAGCTTCCTGCCCACACTCATTTGGCAAATCTGCAGGTAATCCCTGAAAGGAACTTCACTCATATGTGCGTTCCCCCCTGCTTTTCAAAACGGACTCATAAACATAAGATCTGGAAATGCACACAGAGAAGATAAGCCCAATCAGCAGGCACGAGAGGAAAGGCGGAAAGGAGTGACAGTGAGATCCTGGTTTTGAAGTAAGTATTCCGAGGCTCAGGCCCACAATGGGGTCAGGTGCTGGGTGGGCTGCAGATGGCTCTCTCACAGGGAAGGGGCCGTGCTCCCACTAACCCTGAAACCATGAGGTCCCGGTGGTCCCCACGCTGCGTGTTAATTCTGACTCAACTTATACACACTTACTTTCCGCACCTGCCCTATCTCCCATTTCAGGTTCTCCAGTGTAGACGATGCATCTCTCCCCCAGCACCCACCAGAGTGTCTCCTGTGTAGTTGGGCTGTTCAGTGTTTGTAGAAATGTGCGCTGCATGCAATAAACTCTCACTTGATTAAAATCTTCCGTCTGCTAATGTTAAGGGACAAGACTTAAATATAAACAAGTGACAAAGCCCCAGACTAATTGAATAATCAAAATTAATCAAACTTTTCACATTTAAATGTCAGCTCACTTTGTAGAGACAAAAGTCACACATCAGAACGCCGGGACAGAAGCTGGAGGGGAGTCGGTGACATGGTTCCACAGCTAATTCTGGGTCGTTCTAATAAGACACAATAATGTTCACGTGCTATGCAGAGAAATGCCTCACTTTATGGTCTGTTAACAAGCCGTATGTTGATTTCTTTGATAAGATATATTGCTAAAAAGTCTTAATTAAGATAAAATAAGATGATCTTTATCTTTGTTGAAAAAATAAATCATGTCGAAGTTCACATAATTTATTTTTGCTTAGAACAAGACATTTAAAGCATTTTCAAGGACATTATGTCTTCAGGCTTTAAATATCAAGTAATTATCAAATCAATGATCATTTGGGGGAAAGTAATGAAGTATGGAATATAACTACTTCGAGTTATATAAATCATTACCACAAAGTATTTAAAACTGATGTCATTAGAAAAAGCACTTTAATAGTGAGGGTACTAAATGTCTTCAAAGTTCAATGAAAATTGAAATTATATTCTAAATAATACTTGGAAAATCACATCTTTAAGCTTTTATTTATCAATTTATTGTTGATTTGGTTTTTTCTCTAGGACTTATGACTTTAAATAAATAAACCTTACCATAAAATACACGTAGTAGACTTAACTCTGTCATTTTTATTTTGCCATATTTATTTAGCTTATATGTTTCAAGTATTATCAGGGAGAAATTCTTTTAAGCATATGACAATGGAAGGGATTTTGAGAAATCTGAAAATAAATTTATTTTTATTTTTGTTTTTCTCCCTGTTAGAAGTAGCTGAGCAGGATGGTCAACATAATTTGCTAGGAAACAAAATCCTATGCTCTTTGAGGATGCTCTCCTGTTTCCCGAAGTCCACAGTGATGCCCAGCAGATGGCCCATCCTGGCCAGGCTCAGTGACGGGGAGCCCCTGGGAGGAGGGTACTCTTGGTGGGGTGACCGCGAGCCTGAGTTCCAGTGAGCAGGCTGCCTGCTCTGCTGCGGGTCCGGGCAGCGCTCAGCACAGGCAATAATCTCAGGCATATTGGGTGTCTGAATCGAGGCAGAGGCCTGACCAGAGTGGAGGGCCTCTTGTAAGGCTGTAGATTTACATTTTAGCTCTGCCGGAAAAGTGACAAAGGCAGCCTCTCAGATCCTTTGTCTTTTTTTTTTTTTTTTAAGATTTTATTTATTTATTCATGAGAGACACAGAGAGAGAGGCAGAGACACAGGCAGAAGGAGAAGCAGGCTCCAGGTGGGGAGCCCAATGAGGGACTCGATCCTGGGTCTCCAGGATCAGATCCTTTGTCTTAAAGACCATTTAGGAACAGGTGAACCTGAGACAGGATGTTTAGCCCTGCTCCTGCATGATCAGCAGCTTTCTGGTTTGGTTTAGGATCCCGGGGAAGGCTTACTTGGGGAATGGTTTATATACTCCCTGTGAAGTCTACATGTGTATATTCCTTACTAGTTACGTGTGTGTGTAGGTGTGTGTATATACGATGCATTTCCACACTAGTGCAAACAACATATGAGCTCACATTAATGTGTGCGTGCATGTGTATTTCTGTGAATATATACGTATACATATATATATGCTCAATCTATGCATATCACAGATTGCACTAATAATCGCTGACAGATTATTAGTATAAGTCTTGCTAACACTGATATTTGAAGAAGTATGTTGATTTTAGTGATGGAACACCCATCAGTAGGTAGGAGGTGGCAAGCTCACATCTTGGTCATTTCATTCCAAATGTGTCTTCAGGTATAATCATATCTACACAGGACACATTTCATAATTATTATTGATTTAAATTAGATGATCAAAATGCAGCTTATGTTTTCAGGAATAAAGAACACGGGACCTGGCTGTGCTGGCCTAGTCTGTGTAAACTGGGAGACCGTGGAATGGGGACTGGATGACTGGATGGGACGTTCCCTTCCGACACACCCTCAGGTGGTGCCATATTGGACCCCTTCAGAGGAACACATAAATAAACCATTCAATAGTTAACATCTGGAATAAAAAAAACAGTTAACATTGGAGTTTAATATTATTTTGTAAACTTTTAAACATTTTTTAAGAACTCAGGTAGAATGATCTCCTTACAAAAGAAAAGTGAGGGTGAAATCATGCTCGCATTGTATGAAGTTCTATTTCAGCAGCTGAAATACTGAGAGAAGAGAGATAAATGTTGACTTTTAGAGAGTTACTGTACTTGCCAGATTGAGGACAGAATTCACGGAATTTTGTTTTTTCTAGGAATTGCTTCTCAAAATAAGTAACACTTGACCATAAAATGTAAGACTTCATGCACAAGTGTTTCTTAATTGTAAACACGATTGTTAAATGGACGGTGGTGATGGGGTCACTTAATCCAATGGATCCTTTTTTATCAGATCATTAATTTATTCAACATATATGACTTGAACACATGGCTGCTAGGTATTACTTTTCCCCTGTATGATGATTTTTCTGTTTTTAAGCATTAAAATATGAGTCACCATGATGTGATGTTTTTTCCAGGAAAAAAGTCATGTTAATAATTTTATTAGAAAAGGTCACCATCTAATATCTTTTTAAAAAGTATAATTGATCATCTGCAGAACTGTGACTCAGATAAACATACACCCTAATCCCGGTCTGGTGTCCTTTTTATTTGACAGACCGAAGGATCGATATCACACTGAGAAAAGTGCTCAGCCTCCACAATGTCATTAGAGAGTAGATGGTCAAGACCACACCCATGGGGTCTCTAGATGTCACATGACACAGTGGGACCCTGTACTGTGTGGCAGGAGCCATGGTGAAGACTGAGGATCTGCTTTGCCCTGGTGGAGGATCCTTCTTCTTCTTCTTCTTCTTCTTCTTCTTCTTCTTCTTATTATTATTATTATTATTATTATTATTTTGCACAGAATTAATTTTCAAGCAGCCACCCTCAGCGAGCCATGACAGCTTGAACACTCAAATGTCAAACAGGTTGTAAGGAGTAAAGGAACAACTGAATAGAATTCCATCTGCATGTATGTTAGAAGTGAGTTTCAGAACATTTCAGGTGTGCAAAAGAGATGTGCATGAGGCCCGATGGAACTGCTCTGGGCTGAGTTCACCAGGAGGAGGCTCATTGCTGGCTCCAAGCACACCCCAAGGACAGATGGGAGAGAACAACGCTGGAGTTCCACTTGCAAGGCTTCTCTGGGTTTTCTCAACCCATACGGCATGGCTCAGGCCCAGCTTTATCTCCTGGTCCGCACATGGCAGCCCACTGTGGCCCACGGCTTCATCCAAGTCCCTGACATTACAGTCTATTCAGACCTTTCCAGGAAGCTCCCTTCAAGGGCTCATTCCCCCTCTCCCATTACCCCAAGCTGGAGTGCCTTATAGCACCTATTCATCAACCTTCTCGGGACCAGGGGCGGGAACCAACCCCAATGCTCCAGGGGAAGATGATAAAGATACTACACCTGAACTCTTGCCCCTATATAAGGATGGAAGAATGAGCAATGGAGTTGATGAACTGATATGACCTGGTGGCCGCAATACGAAGACGTGCTGTACACGGGTCGTTTCTAATTCTTACATCTCTCTGAAAAGGTAGGTTGGGTCTGATGTTCTTCTTGTGCAGCTCATGACCTTGAAGCTTGTGGAAACTAAAGGACAGGAATCTATCATGTCACGTTAGTCAACAGAATCAGCAGGGATCTCCACTCCAATTGTGTTTTCTGGGTTTTGTTCGATTCTGCCTCCAAAGTGAAGATCGGTTTGCTAAGCTCTTTCCATCTTTCTGAAAAGATGATCTAAGGCAAGCCGCCTCTGGGCCTCTCCCAGCTGGCCACACGAACCTCCTAGGGGGTCTCCCTGCCTCCACGTGTCCCCAGTCTGCTTTCCCTCTATTCAAAACACGTGTGCTTTTGCTCTCATCCATCAAACCATTACCAAGACCCGTGTCAAGAAGCTTTTTCATATGTTTTCTTTGAGGACTTCTATACTTTTACGGCTTATGTTTTAGTCTTTCAGCCATTTTGAGTGCATTTTTGTGTGTGGTTTTAGTTAAGGGTCCAATTTAATTCTTTTGCATGCAGATATATTCCCAACTGCCATTTGTTGAAGTGATTATCCTTTTCCCATTGTGTATTCTTGGCTCTTTGTATTGTGCATTCTTTTTTTTTTTTTAAGATTTATTTCTTTGTTTGAGTGAGACAGCAGGTGGAGGGACGGAGGAAGAAGGAGAGAATCATCAAGCAGACTCCCCATTGAGCATGGAGCCTGACATAGGGCTCAATCCCAGCATCCTGAGATCAGGACCTGAGCCAAAACCAGGAGCCAGATGCTTAACTGACTGAGCCACGCCAATGCCCCTGTATTGTGTATTCTTATGAAAGATCAACTGACTACATATGTGTGGGTTTGTTAATGGGCTCTCTATTCTGTTCTATTAGTCTATATGTCTGTCTTTGTGCCAATATTTGAATAGACATTTCTCCGAAAACAATATATCCACATGGCCAATAGTTACATGGAAATGTGTTCGGCATCACTGATCATCAGGAAAATGCAAATCAAAGCCGCAGTGACATACCACCTCACACCTGTTAGAATGGCTAGTATTAAAAAGCAGAAACATGTTGCCAGTGATGTAAAGAAATTGGAACCCTTGCACACTGTCGGCGGGAGCATAAAACAGTCCTGCTGCTATGGAAGACAGCATGGAGATTTTAATTAAAAAACAAAACAAAACAAAACAAAACCTACCATGTGATACAGCAATTGCACTCCTGGGTATGTATCCAAAAGAATTGAAATCAGGACCTTGAAGAGATAACTGCACTCCCATATTATTCATAACTGTTGAGATATGGAAACAACCTAAATGTCCATGGATGGATGGGTGGATGAAAAAAACATGGGGATGTACACACACACACACACACACGCACACACACACACATGCACACACCATGTGATATTGTTCAACTTTAAAAAGATGGAGAGCCTGCCACAGGCAACCACGTGGATGAAAGTGACACACATCATGCTAAATGAAATGCCCTGGTCACAGAGAGAAAAATACTGTGCAATTCCACTTGTACAAGATATCTAAAACAGTCAAACTAATGGAAGCAGAGAGTAGAATGGTGGCAAGGGTGGGGGAATAGGGGAGATGTTGTGACGGCCATAAAATTTCAATTAAGCAAGGTGAATAAGTTCTAGAGATCTACTGTACAACTTTGAGCAATAGCTAGCAACACTATATAGGTAGAGGTAACAGTACACACATGGAATTGTTATGGAATATGGTATGCTAACTAAGTATTGAACACTTAAAATCTGTTAAGAGCGTGATCTCATGTTCCACGTTCCTAACAACAATAAAAAACTGCATTGGACTGGAGCCATTCATCAAAGACTCTGTACATCATTTCCCCACACATTTTTCACAGGAATCATAATACTTCTAACTTAAATGACTCTAAACTTTCTTCACTTTCAATAGAAATAAACTTACTTGCTCTTGACACTTACATGAAGTAAACTAAAGGCTGGTGTTAGAGGGACGTGGTGATACACATGCATTCTCTGTACTGATGAGGCACTTTTCCTGAATTTCCTTGGATCATGCATAAGTTTTGTTACTCTTGCTAACCTACCAGAGTTTGGTTGAAATAATAGGAAAAGAACATTTTTATACATCGTTGTACTTGTTAGTGACTCAGTGAAGAACCTTGCTGGGAAGGATGGGTAGATGATAGATGGGTGGGTGGATGGATGGCTAGATTGGTGGATGGATGGATAGATGGATGGGTGGGTGGGTGGAAGGGCAGAAGGGTGGGTGGGTAGGTGGATGGATGGATGGATGGACGAATGGGTGGATGGATGGATGGATGGATGGATGAATGGATGAGTGGATGGGTAGATGGGTGGATGAAGGATGGATGGATGGATGGATGGATGGATAGATGGATGGATGGGTGGGTGGATGGGTGGATGGGTGGATGGGTGGATGGATGGGTGGGTGGATGGCAAATCTGACATAGAGTTCTGCCATTAGTGATCCTCACATAGCCATTTAATACTCCTTAGACATGTTTTCACCATGGTTTTCCTTATTTTTAGAAGTTGTCCCTGTCTAAAAACCCTGAGAAATAAGCAAGTGGAGGAAATGTGAAAGTGCTTTGGAAAGTTAAAGGTGGCATACTGAAGCAGTCAGTTTTTTACTGTTGAACTCTGGATATTCAAAATGAGAGACTGAGTCACATTATACTTCCTGGTGAGCATGAGAGTTATTTTCCAGACTGAAAATTCTCAGACTCAGCCGTGCAAATGACTCCTTCTGCCGTTGTGAAGTTTGGGAGCTTTTTTTTTTTTTAATCTATTTTTCCTACACTCCACTCTGGCAGGCAATTGTTAAGCTGGTAATGGAAAGGTAAGCAGTTTATTGCAGGTGGCGGTTAGCAAGCAGTCAGATAGCTTGAAGCTTATCCTCACCACGGAACATGAGTAGTGACCCTGTGGACGTCCTAAAGGATTTCGGAGGAGCCATTTCAGGGATCAATGGCAGTTCCATTACTGTTTTCATGGTTAATCAATGGAGCACGCGCTGTGACATGCGGCAGCTCCCAGACACTTGGCTGCGTCCCACCTCCGCAGAAGGGTGAGCTCCCCAGGAAAAGGCAGCTCTGAAAACCTCCAGAAAAAGGAGCAATGTTGCTTAGTAAATTTCTCCTGCCACAGCAAAGGAAATCTACAGCTCAGCATGTTTTACTTCAGTACCCAGGGAAGATTAAAACAGAATTGATGATAGAGTTGGCAACAAATTGGACTGTTCTTTAGTTGGCTGAATAATGCACATGTCATATTTGAAAATAAAAAAGCCTTGTTTTAAAGAATAAAAATCAATGAATCCCAAAACGAGGTACATTTTAAACATTACAGAAAGTGTTTTTTTAAACATTCTTTGTTTTTTTTTTCTCTTTCCCCCTCTCCCATTGTCTCGGAATGTAAATTTCCAGTGTCTATTTCACGATACTATTTTAACAACATGCAGGTCCCGTCTGCCTCTCCTCTCTTCTCCAATTCACTTACCATATCATTTGCTGCGAAGATTAATATCCCATTGTCTGCCCAGGAGGTGGAGAATGCCACGTTACCCTCATATAATGAGACTTTCTACAGAGTTTGCTATTTTTAAAATCTTAACTGTGGCTCTTAGAAGCTGGTGTGAAGAGTACACAGCAGTATTTTCTGTCCGGCCTTCCACACGTTTCCCCAGCTCCTTGGTGCAATACCCAGGATGCTCACATGGCTTTTCTTTCTGTCTTCTTCGTGTCTCTTGGGCACCTGGCTCATGAGTGAAATATCAACAAGAAGCCAGGACAGCCTTACGCCCCAGACTCTTACTGATTATGAGTATAAATTTTTTAAATATTTTATTTATTTATTCATGAGAGACACGGAGAGAGAGGCAGAGACACAGGCAGAGGGAGAAGTAGGCTCCCTGCAGGGAGCCTGATGCAGGACTCGATCCTGGGTCTCCGGGGTCACACCCTGAGCCGAAGGCAGATCCTCAACTGCTGAGGCACCCAGGGCCCACGAGTATAAATGTGTATGGTAATATCATAATTACGTTTGGGAGGTTTTCACCTGCCATCTCAGTGGGGGACACGTACATGTATGTGTATGTGTGTCTATAATGAGAAATTTCAAAAATAACTCATTTTAAACACTTAATATGTGCCAAAAGCTATTTTCTTATATGCCATTGTGTAAAAGTCTCAATAGCTTCCTAGGAGGAGAGAATGACCCTGAAGCCCGTGTTACAGGCCCGGTGACTGGGTCACAGGCTGGTGACATTTACTCACGCAACTAGGGTTCATGGCTGCGGCGGACCCTCCGGAGGTCAGCTAGTGTCCTTGGTGATCACTGAACTCCTGGCGGCTTTCAGAATATAGTTTGTCGGTTCTCAAGCAACTGAACTGACTTAAACTCATGACATTATTCACAGACAAATAAAATAAGACGTAAGCTGTGGTTATTTACAGCAACGGCTGACAAACGGTTTTGGTAGAGGGCCAGATACTTAGTATCTCAGAGCCCTCCTGTCGCTGTTCCCGCCACTCCAGCCTCCCCGTGGGGTGTGGAATCACCACCCACCTCAATGGACAGGTGTGTACGGGCCTCGCAAACTTCATCCAACAGTCAGACAGGAGGGCTTGGGCCATGGCCTTCATTTACCAAACCAGGATGTAATACATGTGCTGGTCTTATCACAGATGGGGGTGATGGTACAGATTTTTGATATTTTTCCTAGGAGAATGATCTGATTTAGGGGATATTTTGAAATTTGAATCATTATGGAGAACTATAATAGATATTGTGGAGTAAGAAGATGGGGTGGGTTTAGGATGTCAGAAATTATGACATGATCACACATAGGGTCAGCGAATGTCCAAGTGGGAGGAAGAAAGGAGATCATCGAATTCTTATAAACTCTTAGTTTCTAGGAGTTGGACTCCTCTTGGGAACTGCGTCCTGGAGATCTGAGCAGATGGCTGACCTACATTCCAGTTCACCCCTCACCCTGAGTCTATGCGGATCTTCTTACCATTTTCAGTCAGGCAAGCATGGCAGCATTGACTTTGGGGCTCAAGGGTTAAGAAACATGGGGTTTGCTTCGATAGTTCCTTTGAGGAAAATCACCAATCTTTGTATTATTGTTATTATTATTTATTCTCTTACTACAACCTTTGGCTACAATCTCAGATCTACAAAGCCATAGCTCTCCTTATGTCTTTTCTCTTCTCTGTAACCAGAGATGCCCCAGGGGAACATTCACCTGCCAGGCTTGGAGCCCTGGACCACCGGGATTGGAAGTTCCCAGATGCAGGGGTGCGTGAGCTCAGGGCGGGTGTAGATGGGCCATGATCGATCCCTGTCTTTCTTCAGGGCTGCCTCTTCAGCCAAATTGATCGAGCAGCCAGACTCCTGGATCGGGGGGTTCTGAAGGCCCACCCGCAGGCAGAGAAGGCCGTAGAAGCTGTGCCTTTATCACTCACTCACTCACTCAGTAGACGTTCGTGGATTGCCTCTTTGTATGTTTGGATCAAAGTCTCGGTCTCGGTAGTGAGAGCAGGAGCCCTGCAGGCTTCCAGCCCACTGCTCAGCGAGATTATCTTCTACTCACAACCACATTAAAGACTCTGTAGCTTTGAAACTTCTCCGTATTTTCCAGTTTCCTGCCATATCTCTGTCTCCACATTAATGAGTACTCAAACCCTGAAAACAGCATGGCTTACCTGTGTGTCTTGGGGAAACACTGAAGCAGGAGCTGGCCTGGGGACTCTGTGTCCATGACAGGTGAGATGTGGTCATCTTCTGCACGTGTGCTTTTCCGAGCGTTTTCTATCATTGTGCATCATTCACTATTTCATTAGGGAATCACAGTGTCAGGTAAGCCATGAATTGTTGCTTATTGTTCAAACACTGAGGTTTAGGACAAATTAAAATTCATACATTGGTGGCCTGTTGTCTAAATTCCAACCAGAGGATGTGATTAAGTTGTGCTCACAACTTAAGGGTTGTGAGGGTTTTCTTTGCTTTAGTTTCTCCTTTAATTTTTCAAATAAGGTAATGTTTTAAAAAAGTCAGTAAGTGTGCTTGGAACAAGCTCAAATGTACAAAAAATAAATAAATAAAATAAAAATAACTCTCTCCTCTTTGTTGCTCCTTGGTTTTCACTCTGGCATTAACCGGCGTAGGTATTTTCTGTGGTCTGTTCTCACATGGGTCTGTGTTGTCTAAATATACACACCCTTGTGCTTTTCTGGTTTCAGCAGATGTCTTAGAAGTCATTTTTATGAGCACGTAAACAGCTATCATCCTCTTCTTGTATGAAGTTACTACCATGTCTTGTTTAACCAGTAACTCACAGATAGACATTTAGATAATATGCAACCCTTCACTCTTACAAAAAGACAAAAAAATGCTCACGGAGATGATGCCAAAACAGATACAATTTTGCACACACGATGTAAATCAATAGAACAAATTTCTGAAAGTAGAAATCATGAGTTAATGGCTATGGATCTCTTAGATTTCATATTAGTACCACAGGGGTTTAAAGTATATATCTTATGCTTTTCTTCTAATAATTGTATGAGTTGATTTAAAAATATGTTTTTAATGCAACAAAAATTGGTTTTGGTGTAAGAAGTAAGTTTGGGATCCAACTTCACGTGTGGATTTATTTTATGTGGCTACCTTATTCTAGTAAACCCCTTTATTAAATAACTCATGTTTTCCCCATGATACTCCAAGGTCACCTGCAGGACCATCCAACCCATTGCCTCATTTGGAACACCGTATGAATTTCTTGCGGCTGCTGTAACAAATTACTGCCAACTTGGTGGTACAAAACAGTGTGGATGTATTATCTTGCAGTTCCGGAGGTCGATGTCCAACACAGGGTCTCAGTAAGCAGAAGTCAAGGTGTTGGCGGGACCGTCCACCTCCTGGAAGCTCCAGGGAGAATCTGTATTCTTGATTTTCCAGTTTCTAGACACCCCCTACATTCCTGGGTTTCTCCGGCATCTGAAGGCCCTTCCTCGTGTATTACAGTTCAGGGATACAACTCCCCACATTTCTTCAGAAATGAACCAGTGTTTCATTCATGAAGGAGGTAGCCAGGGATGCAGACTTTCTGGTCAGGGCTCGTCAACCCCATTGCTGAGTCTCACTCTGTGAGGTAATCAGGACGTAGCCATTTAAGCGGGCCTGTCGGAGGCCACTGTGATGATGCTTCTGTGCATGCATTTATACTCACCACCCCACATCCTTCTTAAAGCAAGGAAAAGTTTTTTGCTCTGGGTGAGTCCACTGTGTCTTGTGCATTTAAAACCTGAATCTCACGCCATGGCCTTGCATTTGCAAACTATAGGTCTGAACATTATTTATTGTTTTTCCTTCATGTCGTTTCATGGCTTGATCGCTTTTTTCTTTTCATCACTGAATAATGTTCCACAGTCTGGATAGACCACAGTCTGTCCATCACCTATGGAAGGACATCTTGGTGGCTTCCAAGTTTTGGAGATTATAAATAAATCTGCTACAAATAAGTATACACAGGTATACACAGGTATAGTTATTTATATTTATTTTGGTGGGCACAAGTTTTCAACTCCTTTGTGTAAATATCAAGGAGCACAATTATTACATCATATAGTGAGAGTATGTTTAGTTCTGTAAGAAGCTGGTAAGCTGTCTTCCAAAGTGGCGGTGCCATTCTGCATGCCCACCAGCAGTGAGTTCCTCCCCTTTTTTGTCAGCACTTGGTATTGTCAGTGTTTGGATTTTGGCCATTGGGATAGGTGTGAACTCCTTGTGCTTTGTGTTACTAAGTGAGACTATGCCTCTAATTCCAAACTAGTATTTTCTTTCCCCAGTGTAAAAACTGTGCATTCTTCCAGTGTAATTGTCTCATGTAAGCTTTCATATGCACTCGGCCACGGTGATCTTAGACACACCTGTTACCTGTCAGTGCGGTAACCAGAACAGGATCTCGTTACCACCATGATATCAAGAGCTCATCATTATTGCTATGAACAGTAGTAGTTCCCTTTCAAAGGGAGACTCTGAGGTAGGACTGCCCGGTCACCTTCCTCCCTGAGGCAGAGACTCGTGGAAGACTTTTACAAGGCTAATTACTGTCTGAGGAAGAAGAGCATCATGAGTTTCACCACAAATAAGACGCAGACTCAGTGTGTGTGAACAGTTCACCTATGATGAAGGTGGGTCTAGACCAAACACAACGTCGCATACCTATTTCATACCAGGGGTACCGATGGAGTGATTTTATATCAAGAACATGTGATACCATTTGGAGATATTACTTACATTTATGTTGTATCGCCTTCCTGAGTATTTTAAATTTTTCAAGGATCTCACTCTCCATTTGGTAATGAAATTAAAAAATGAAGTCATGGATCTTTGAACCACCAATCTAAATTTGAATGTCCCAAAAGTTACAGGCAGGATGGAATAGGGAGGTTGAATCATTTTTGTGGTTCATAGGAAACTCCTTTCAAAGTAAAACAGTGTACAACTAAGGAAATCCTTGTCTTTGATTTAGCCGTATCTAGCTTTCTCCTCTTTACAAGCTCATTATTTATCATTTCAACAGAGTATTTGGATGCTTTTCACATATTTGTTGGGATCTTCCCACAACTAATGTCCACATTCGGTGGCATTCTCAAGGGCCTTTGGTCACAAATGTGCATATGTACATTTTTTAAAAAGATTTTATTTATTTATTCATGACAGACACAGAGAGAGGCAGAGGCACAGGCAGAGGGAGAGGCAAGCTCCCTGAGGGGAGCCCAATGTGGGACTCAATCCCGGGACCCCAAGATCACACCCTGAGCCAAAGACAGACGCCTGACCATGAAACCACCCAGGGACCCCTGCACGTGTACATTACATTGTGTATCCATGTAAGACCAGATATGTTAATTTTTTTAAAAGTCAAATCACAAAAAAATAGGGAAGAAAGGTATAAAAACCTGTAATTCTATCATCGCTGTTAGGTTTTTATGTTCACATGCAGTCTATGTAAACATGGGCTGGATAATGTTGTGAGGATAAATTAACTTGGAATCTCGCTGACTTCACAGCATGCCGGCTTAGTACCACCGCTCACAACAAGTAGGTGACTCTCCAATGAACCTGTCCTGTGTGTGACAACTCTGTGACTGGGGGGGCTTCCCGCCCCTCCTGGAGCACTCTCTCCACTACATGAAGTAGATGCATGGGAGTGGCATTCGAGGGAAGTCAGTGATCACAGTCTTGGAGTGTCTGCAGGAGAGCAGTGCCAAATGTGACCCCGGTGAGCTGCATTCTTCAGGGTGATGGTAGAAGTGCCCCAAATGCACCAGGAGGCTTTTGCTTGGGGGCCAGGGAGGCTGGAGTGTGTAGGTACACATCTAAGAATGTTCCTTAGGAAAATATCCGAAATGTGCAAAGCAACTCAGCCAAAGGAATGTTCTTCAGATGCTGTTTATTATTTTTTAATTTGTTCTTTTAGAGAGAGAGAGAGAGAGAGAGAGAGAGAGCAAGTGTGAGTGGGGAAGGCCGGGCAGAGGCAGAAGGATGCTTAACCAACTGAGCCACCCGGGGGCCCCTCTGTTTATTATATTAAGAGAGTGGAAATAACATAAGTCAAAGAGTGGAAATGACAGAGGGAACTAATCCCTCCTCGGGGTCTGGTAACCACTCTCTTTCCTATTCCTCCAGGTTAGAGGCCACAATGGCCTCCCATTGTGACCCACTCTGGTTTACGGCACCATCCCTCCTCACGTTCCAAAGCTCAACCACTATTTGCAAATATTCATTCTATCAGCCACCCTTTTTTATTCAGCTTGAATGTTCCATCCTTTTCTGCCAGCACTCCGTGTGCGACACACAGGAAAAATCAATTTGTAAACTCAGAGCAGTGTTGAAAGACAAGGAGATGGTGTGAACATCACCTGGTGCTCTGAAATGAATAATCGGCTGGTGGCCGTGCGCTTGGTCACGGCACTCCCCATAGAAGAAAATATTTGTTTTTATTTATTTTTACTTGAAAAATGTTCAAAATTTGGATATAGTTTACACACAATGTTACATTAGTTCCGAGTGTACAACGTGGTGATTCAACGTCTTTACACCCAATGCTAGGCTCCCCATCGGTCACCCTACGACACTATTATATCATGGACAATGTTTCTTGTGCTGTGTCTTTTATTCCTATGATTAATTCATTGGATAACTGGAAGCCTGGATCTCCCACTCCCCTTTCCCCCATTTGGTGCATCCCCAGCCACCTTCTCTCTGGCAACCATCAGTTTGTTCTCTGTGTTTATGGGTCTGATTTTGCTTTTTGTTTGCATAGTCATTTGTTTTGTTGATTCCATGTATGAGTAAAATCATATGGCATTTATGTTTGTCAGTCTGATTTACCTGTTTTAGCATAATATTCTCTAGGTCCATCTGTGTTGTCAAAAATGGCAAGATATCATCTTTTTTATGGCTGCATAATATTCGTGTACATGCACGTACTTGTGTGCCCCACATCTATTCTATCCATTCCTCTATCAGTGGACGCTGATTGCTTCAAGACAACCGCATCAAGAAGAAAACACTTACAGCTGGGTTTATATCTTTTATATCTCAAGCTGGCTTCTGGGCTAAATGGTAGATGTTCTTTCCCCCATTGGAGGGTGGGGACATTGGATATATTTCGTGTCACAAAATGATGCAAAGTAATTCAAAGAGAATTCAAATGTAGTTATACGTGCTAGCTCTGTCTTGATTAACCTAGTGTTTTGTTTCTTCACTGAAAAAAGTTTCTTTTTTGCCTAAATTGTTTAAGATAGGTAAGACCCAAAGCTTATTTATTTGTCCAGCTAGGTTCTTGGGTGTGGGTAGAAATGTCACTTAGTCGGTGTTTCTTCATCTGTATTTATAGGAAACAAAATCATGTTGAGCTTAAATATACGATGTGTCTGGAAGTCTTTCCCCAGTATCTCTATATACCTAAGTAGCTAAGAAAAGTGCACCTAATTTAGAAAATAAAATATTATGAGTGTAATGGTATGATGGCACTACAAAAACGTGAAGAGAAAATCATTGTTCATCAGTCACTTGTTAACCTTTATGATCTAGAGTTGGTTGTATAATTGCTCTTGTGGGCGCCTGTAAGATGGGAATGAAAACAATTCATCCCTCTAAGCTTTGTTACAAAGATGAAATAAAAACTGTTTTATTAAGTGTTAGATCTCTTTAAAAAAATCTATTTGACTTATTTTAATGGGATTATATAATCAAGCACTTAGGTAAATGCCAAAATATTTGATGTCATAATAATGTAGATACAGATTTCATTTCTCTAAAATGGTTCTCTGGCCAGAGACCTGTATGGAATAAATTCCAGGACTGTACTGTCTTCAAAATCTACAAGGTCATGTACCCAGAATAGGTGTGGTAGGGGAATTCTCTTTCGAGGAAGTTCACACATTATTCGACAAACAGTGTTGAATAACAGATGATATTAGTAAACTCATGACATTTTTATTTATTTTTTATTTTTTTCATGACGTTTTTTAGAAGTAGATTTTTCTTTCCCTCTGTACACTGACAAAACATACCACCAAGTAGACAAGCATTGCAAACACCGTGAATGAGTCGTAATGGGCGCGTTTTGATTAACTTCAATTTACCTCCTCTGATCCCCAAGGTCCCTGGCGGTGAACTATACCCATCCTACTTGCACTATATGCATAACTCAGCAAATCTGCATTGAGTGGGCTGGTCAGTCCTAAAGATTTTCCTCCTCCGTATGGAAAGGCTGTTCTCTGTGGGTCTCCGTGTTTCTGAACATCTTCTAAGCAAAGGCATTGACTTCCCTTTGGTCCCGACTATCTTTTCAGGGATGATTGTATAGCCAGTAGCTCGGAAAGACAGTGGTAGTGTCCCCCTCTTGGGAGCAGAGGGGAGCTTGGGTACCGTCCAGCCCAATAACATCGCCATCTGGGCCAGGGGTGGCCATACCTGGGTTGCTCCTTTTAGAAGACCACTGGGGTTCCTAGGCCTAGGGCCTCTCTACCCAAACACAGTGCACTGTGCGTGCCAGTGTGGACCAGACCAGTCCTCTCCGTGTGTATCTATGGGACCTGGAGCTGAGGAACGTGGCATTACACTGTCACTTGCCGCTGCTCTGGATGACAAATCGTCTTTTATCTCTGACTCATCTTCTCCAGCATCCATGAAACCATAGCAGGCTAATTTGTCACCTTGCAGTCAGAGTGAAACCTCAGACCCTTCTCCGTTCCTGTCACACACAGTTGAAACAGGGCGCCATCCTTTCCGTTTGCTGGTGGAAAAAATATGCCAAACGTTAAATATATTTTTGTGTGAGCTCAGTTCAAATGTTCTGTGTTTTGTGACTTTATGATGACTTCTTCCTTGCTTCTCATGTGTTACTAAAACCTGCCCTGACATCCTCAATTCTGTCCTTTGTAAAGATTCAGGACGGGGGTTCCCATGGTGGTGTCACTTCCACCCGTGGGCACCTAGTTCTTACCGCAGACACATTTGTGAGTGGCCGGCGCTCTCAGCAGCAATGAGGAAGGCTGGGAAGTAGGAACAGGTGCTAAGACGCCTACCTGAAGGGTAGCGGTCAGCTTGGGCTGCCCGGACAAACACCAGAAATGTCTTTTCTCTTAGTCCTGGAGGGTGAAGTTTGAGACCAGGGTGGCAGCAGGGCCAGGTTCTTGTGGGTCGTCTTCTGGACTGTAGACGGCTGCCTGCTGTCCTCACATGGCAGCGGGTGAGAGAAACCTCTCGCTTCTTCCTTCAGGATCACAGTCCTATTAGATCAGGGCTTCATTCTTAGACCTCATTTAACCTTTGTTACTTCCCAAAGACCCCTTCTCCACGTTCAGTCACACTGGGGGGCGGGTAGCTCTTCAATATTTGAATTTTGGGGCCACACTTCATCCCACCTCAGAAGGCATCAGAGCTATGGAGTGCGAGGATGGGTCAAGGTCCCAGAAAGAAGGAATATGCAGCCAGGGCAACATTTGAGGCCACATTTTTATGGCCCCAAGGGTCCCCTAATTTGGAAGGAGGAGCAGTAGAGAATCTCATCAGGAGAGAGGCCCAGTGACAAAGCACGAGTGACTGAGAAGCTGAGCAGAATCTGGGTGGCCTTCGGGCTGGAAGCGAAAAATGCAGCTCAGAAAAGGGGAGGGTTGAGGCCAACATCGTGGTTCTCACCAGCGTGCCCCCCAACAGGAAATAATAGACCAGCCTTGCTGAAATTAAAGGTCAGGTTCGAATCAGTGCAATCCCAGCTTGGTTTAAGGTGATCTGCGTCTACCTTAGCTGCTTGCCAGACACAAAACAAAATCCTACTAGGAAGAAAACATAATTCAGCGTGTCAGATTCGCTGTACATTTTTTTGTGTGTGCACAGTGTCTAGAATTTAATTTTAAGAACACTTGCCATACCAGAGACAAAAGCAAATGTCTGAAAGTGAAAAGAAAGCAAAGAACAGAATAGAAGGAATAGTCAACTATTTGAGTCGTCAGACAGGGAAATTAAAAGGAAACTGAATGGAGAATTTCAGTATGTAATTAGAATATTTAAGAAAGAATTTGATTTCCTAATAAATGCACAGGCTCGGAGGACAGCTGGTTAAGCAACTCGGTCTGTCATTCAGAGTTCAGTTGGATCAAAAATACATTTTGTGTTATTTCAAGTTATTTTGGTGAGGCTGTGTGGCTAAATGTAAGATCCAGAGACAAGCTTCATAAATAATTTAGGATGGGCTCCTGCTCAATACGCCAAGCCCATCCACTTAATCCTTCTTTATGTTACGTTCAGAATCAATGGGATTCCAACAAAAATTCCCCTAGCCCAATTCCAAATATGTTTTTAAGTTTTTTCCCTTTTACCTGAAAACTGTCCCTCTGGACCATCCCCTCCCCAAAGGATATAGAGAAAGTATGAGAGTTCTCCTGGCTTGTCATTTTCAGAAAATCAGATTGTGATGCACTCAGAAGGGTCCCGGTTGTAGGTGACCAGAGACAACAGAAGCAGCCTGGGGATGGAGATGAGGGGGGCGCTCCTGCCCTGTGCTCCTGCCCTGTGCACCTGCCCCATGCACCTACCCTGTGCCCCTACCCCATGCACCTGCCCCGTGCACCTGCCCCATGCACTTGCCCTGTGCCCCTACCCCGTGCACCTGCCCCGTGCCCTTGCCCTGTGCCCCTGCCCTGTCCCTCTGCCCCGTGCACCTGCCCTGTGCCCCTGCACCATGCACCTGCCCTCTGCCCCTTCCCCGTGCATCTGCCCCATGTACCTGCCCCATGCACCTGCCCTGTGCCTCTGCCCCATGCACCTGCCCCGTGCCCCTGCCCCATGCACCTGCCCTGTGCCCCTACCCTGTGCACCTGCCCCGTGCACCTGCCCTGTGCCTCTGCTCCATGCACCTGCCCCGTGCACCTGCCCCGTGCACCTGCCCCGTGCACCTGCCCTGTGCCTCTGCCCCGTGCACCTGCCCTGTGCCTCTGCCCCGTGCACCTGTCCTGTGCACCTGCCCTGTGCCCCTGCCCTGTGCAGGTGGCCGTGGGGAAGGCGGAAGTCTGAGGTGGCTTTACAAAACCAGCAAAAGGCAGTGAAGGGGCCATAGAATTTCCTCCGTCTTTCTTGAATTTGTTTCCCCAGCTGTGATTGATGTTCTTATTCTTGTAATGAGAAAAGGGAATCATAAAATAAGAGTGCTGTCTACGATATTTTTATAAAGGTCTGAAGAACAGAAAGGATAAGGGTACACACAGCTCTCTGCTTACAGAAATCCACACAAACGTTTAGTGTATCGTATATAAGCTCGAACGGGAGGGCGAGAGCGCAGGGCCCTCTGAGCGTTGGGTCGGGAGATCACAGGGCTGCTGGGGTCCATGCTTCAGCGCCCCCGTGTTGGGCACTTGAGTCTTGGAACTGAGTCTCACCTTGATCGCTCGCCATCCGCCACTCGCTGCCTGGTTTATGCCGCGTTCTACGAGAATTTCATGGGAACCTTTGGCGTCCACGTTCCAAAGTAACGGTTATCTCTGTCCTAAAAATGGTGCCAAATGCAGCCAACATTTTCAAGTCATACTTAATAGAATTTTATGTCATTCGCATCTAAGGTGAGGAAGTTATTACTATACTCAAGTCCAAGTACAATTTTATTTTTCTGCGTTACAATGTTTCCTGTGATCATTTCCATGTTAGATTTTTCAAGACTATGTGTTTAATGGCGAAAATGTCATTGATACAAGTGCTTGATTTACTTAAAACTCCCTTTAATTAATATGCCTTTACCTGGAAAACAGGCCTACGTGATTAGGAAGCTGACTTACATTATGCAGGGCATGGTTAAATATTTTAGGATGGGTGCAAGTGTTGTTCTTTCCAATTTTCTGCTGAGAATATAACACAAGAAAATAGAGCGATGTGTTTGCCCTAATGATTTGAATACAAGTTATTGAAACAGAAAATTCATTTTAAGAAAAAGCAAGAATCATTTTTCCTTTTTCTGCTAGATGCTACATATTTTGCTGAAGGCTATCTTGTGTGGTTCCGCGCACTTGCTGAAATCAGCAAAATAAAAACATTCTAATAATTAATTTTACATGCATGATTAAAGAAATCGAGTTCTACAGACCTATAGATTCCCAAAATTAATGAACTGCAGTAAAAGTATGCTTTGCAAGAATGAATAATTTAAAATTGAGAAGTAGTAAAACACAAATAGGCTTTTTCTAACAAGGTTGTTTTCTGAGAATTCCTACAGGGTTTTAACATGCTATTCACTAATTCTATGGGAAAATATGTTATACTTTTAACAAGATTTTCAATTACAGTCTCTTATTTTCAAGTGCGCAGAAAACATCACTGACTCTCAGTATTCTTACTGCCATTATGGAAAATAATACAAACGTGTTTTATTTTCCAAATATTTACCTGACTTAAGAATAATAAAATACAACATCAAACCACTACAGGTCGATGTCAGCAATGAAATTTTTCAAGGGAAATATGATTTTTCTCTTCTTAATGATACATCTGACCAAAGCAAGATGTATCTACTTATTTTCTTCCCCTCATCCACCTTTAAAGTGACCAATAAAGCACACGTCGGTACCAGAATCGAGATGTTTAATCCAAAAACCTTTGAGGCCTTGGTACTGATTTCAAAACCACACAGCGGCAGTCGAGCAGATAATTGGCCCTTTACATGCGCCACCCGGGTTTCCTGGTTATTCACTTTTTACATGCACCCGCTCCGGGACCTGTCCCATCTCGGGAGCCCGAGCGGACTTGATTGCTGAGGTCTTGGGTTGCGGACTGCCCATCCCAGCTCCGATGCTTCAGGCAGAGAAGGAACTTCCTGGCTGCTTGGTTAGGGTCCGACCTGCTGCTGACGATGTGTCAGTGTGTCACCTCCGGCCACTTACCACCGGTCCCCCCTCCACGGGAGGCAGGGCAGGTAATCTTTAAATGTCCCCTCTTCCTTTCCTCTAACTGATCCCCTAAGATCCAAATTACAGGAAAGATGTCTGCTCAGAAAAACATCTGGCCCATGCCCTACCACCAGGACGAGTGGGCATCTTGCCCTGGGCTGCCACAGTGGGCAGGTCCTCGCCTCCCTCTCTCCAAAGTTGACCCTCAAAGGGAAGGAAGTGCTCAGGACCCAAAATAATAAAAAATCCACCTGCTGCCCAACATCCATGCATCCTTCTTTCTAAACTTAGATTTCAAGATAATTGCTGACCCCCAACCTCAAGCCATTTTCTTTCACCCAGTTGAGGGATGACACTGTCTGCCTCTGTCCAGGGGGAGCAATCCGAGATTTTACAGGTTGACTTATACAGTATCTTATCTCTCGGGGTGGTATCTGTTTGACCTTCACTTCTGTGAGGATCTTTTTAAAAAATATATATTATGAAACTCCCGGATTGAATTATAAACTGAATTGCGACCAACAAACTTCTATACAATGCTGGAAGAGAGGCAAAGATAAGTATAGGATATTAGTTAAAAATAGTACAATTATTATTTTTAAGATTTTATTTACTTATTCTTGAGAAACACAGAGAGAGGCAGAGACACAGGCAGAGGGAGAAGCAGGCTTCATGCAGGGAGCCCGAGGCAGACTCGATCCCAGGACCCCAGGGTCATGACCTGAGCCAAAGGCAGATGCTCAACCACTGAGCCACCCAGGCATCCCAGTACTATTATTTTTAACTGATTTTTCCTATAATCAACATATTTTTCCCCTGTGGCAAGAATAATAACATTAGGTCACGTGACCGTGGTAAGTAAATGTTAAAACATGTCATCAGGTCATGCTGAGTCTTACCATATTCCTTTCCCAGTATGAGTCAGCACTGGGGAAACATCTGCCTATGTCTGGTCCTGTGGCTCTCACATCCAGCTGCTAACCCGATCCTGGCCTGTATCAACAATGCAAGTGACACCTTGGTCTCTCACACTTTTACTTCTCAGCATGCTCACAGCCAAGGGGGGGAAGGCTGGTTTTATGTGGGTTGGCTCAAAGACCCCAAGCCCAGCCAGGTGCTATAGGACCCAGGTGAGTGGGGATACAGACCTCACCCCTGTTGGGTGAATACTGGCATAAGTTGAGGTCTCCTGAAGAGAGTGGGCACCCAGCACAGGGGTCAGTGGCATGCCTGTGGGTAAACCTGTGCTCTCCTGTACCAGAGAGCACAGAAAGAGGTGAGCAAGCTTTGGGGGTGCCTCCGACCATGGAGTCAAGGCAATGGGTATTCTTAGAGGTCATCCCAAGGGCAGGAGATTAGCTGGAGCTTGAGTCTAAGGAGGAAGGGGTTTCTGTGGGACTGGGGACAAGATGGACAAGTCTGGGGAGGCCAAGAGACATGTGTGGTCATTGAGAGTAAACTGCTCAGGGTTCCTCTGAGCCTCTGTGTCCTCATGGACTTTGTGATTCTTCAACAGGTAGAACACAGAGACACACAAGGAAAGAGGGGACCCTCACTGCCCAGGGGAGGGCTAGTTGTAGATTCAGCACCTGCACCCCAGCATGAGGTAGGGTGTGTGCATGTCCAGGTTGGGTGCAACTGTGTGACGGAATGGGGCAGTGAGGCCCGTGGACACGAGGGGAAGCCCATCTCCTGTCTCTCCTCTTGATGGCTCCTGGGTCTCTGCCACAGACGCAGAGGCTGACCTGCCACCAAAGGTGTGACAGCCGGTGGGGAGGGGCCCTCTGGGGGAGGCGTGTCTTCCTGCAGGATGAGTCCCCACTCTCAGCTCTGGAGCCCCATACAGAGAAGTAGAACCGTCCTGCAATAGGCGGGATGCATACGAGGAGTTCTTTAATTTAATATTAACATTTATTTGGCCTCATTTTTAAAATTTCAAGTTGGTGAAATAGGACGTGTCAAGTATTCTCGTATAGCAACCTGAAGAGAGAGGTAATGATGTGATGTCTTGAGTCTCTGAATATTGGAGCAGATGTGGGGGAAGGTCTGTAATTACAGTGCTTAATCATCAAGAACAACGACCTTACCCTAAGTGTGAAGGGGCCAAACCAACATTTCTCACAGTTTCTCCTTCCTGTGTGTGAAAAATTGAGAAGACAAAGCTAATGACATTCTCTCTCAACCACCGTGCAACCCTTGTTCTGGGTAATAAAATTAGGATTTTGCCAATCTCCCCCGGGTGTGTTTGGGAGTGGCCTCGGTTACATGCATGTGCAGGCTTACTTTGCAGGGCTTGGCATTTTTTCTCCTCCTTTGCCTTTAAATTGTGAAAAACAGGGTGTGCCTGGGTGGCTCAGCAATTGAACGTCTACCTTCGGCTAAGGGTGTGACACCAGGGTCCTGGGATCGAGTCCCGCATCAGGCTCCCTGCATGGAACCTGCTTTTCCCTCTGCCTGTGTCTCTGCCTCTCTCTGTGTGTCTCTCATGAATAAGTAAATAAAATCTTAAAATAAAAAAAAAAACTGTGTAAAACAGCTTGATTTGAGTCTTGCCAAGGGCTCTGTATGCACACATTTTGTTTGGACCTCTCTTCATTTGTGGCTCTCATTACATGGTTCTCAGAAGCCTACGAAACAGGCAGGTGTCATTGAAGATCTCAGAACACCTCCGCCAGTGAGGCCACCAGCTTTGGTCATTCCAAATTCATTAAAATAGAGGTAGATCAAAGTTGGAAATATTTTAGAAAGATTTATTTCTTGGTCATCTGGAGAGCTGAATTTCTCTCATCAAAATGCCCCATCATGTCCACAGTGAGATGCGGGCAGATGCACTTGGCCCACGGCAGGAAGGGCTCAGCTGTCGGGGCTGAGATCGTTGTGCCACCAGGAGTTCTGGGCCGGCAACCATGGTGACCACGGTGGCCACAGCACCCGACCACAGGGCGCCCACCCCCCCTGCAGAGAGAAGAGCTAACGCAGTGGTGGAGGTCGGTTTCGTCCCCTGCAGCCCACCACGTGTTGACAGGGAAAAGTGGAAATTCTGAAACACAGGCAACAAGATCGCTATCTTCTCCTGGGTTTTGTTTTTTCAATGAACATTTCTGCCTGATTGTTTGATGCAACCCTTATTCTCTCTTTTCTTAGCAGATGAAAGAAAGGAATTTCAGGTCTTTGCTGGTGAAGGAAAGGTGGTGGCCTTTGAGTGAGGTTAACGGGATGAGTTCTGCTTCTCCCAGTTCCTTTTTCAGATTCATTTTCTCTCTGGACTCACAGAGACAGGAGCACCCCAAGTGCTAGGCACTGAGGGAGGCTGCAGGATGTGCAGGGGATGCAGCACAAAGGGGTGTCTTTGACGAGCAGAGTCTGAACAATGTGCTGAGGTCGCAGGGCTCTGCACAGTCTGGAGCCTTCCTGTAGAGGTGCACACGGTAGGCCTGGAGAGTTACTTTTCCTGCCGCGCATGGAGGTGACCCACAAGGGCCCGGAATCATCTGTCCACTTCAAACCCAGGTGAACATCCTGCCAGAGACTGGATGGGACACCCCTCCATATCTGTATCCCCAGTTTTCCACCCAAGGACATGCCACACTGCTGGAAGAGGTCCTAGCATGAATCCACACTCGGGTAAATAATGCAGAACCATTCTCTTTGCCTTATAGACAGAGGGCGAAATAAGATCTTATGTCTCCTCTGGAATCTACCTTATTATGCATGAAAATACCCGTGAGACTCAGGAAGTCAATGACTCCCACGTTGTGTCCATGTGCTCCTACATTCCAGAATTTCCACTTTGTCCCCCCTTCCCATGAGCTTGCAACCTTGGGCAGCCAGCAGAGGCCTTGAGAAGGAACATGCTGGAATAAGGAAGGTACGGGGAGCTTCCTCACACCGATGCGCTTCTAGAAGGTTCTGCAGCATGGAGGCCTTCGGAAGGCATCCTGTGTGAACTAACATCACAATTTGCCCATCAAAGGTAAAAATCACAAGATGGTAAATGGTGTTGCTTCTGGAACAACCACTGTGATAGAGGTTGTGGCTCCCAGAGCCAGAAAGGCTCGTGTAACTCAGAAAGAGTGGCCCGCGGCTGGTTTCCAGGTGTGGTGTGCCGACCCCGTTGGGTGTCACGTGCACACCTGCAGCCAGGCTCTGTCTCCTGTCTGAGGCCTGCAGCCTTGCACATGTCTGTCTGAGATGACCACTGACCGTGCTGTGTGTCTGTCCTCATCCGGCAATTTCCGTCCAGCCACTGGCTGCCCTGTCTGTCGCCCTCTTGTGCCCCCTTCTCTAGCACACAGGGGACACAGCCTCAGTGACGGAGCCAGCACTGGGAGAGGAGAGCAGCACCCAGGCTCCTGACGGGAAGGTGGGTCATTCACCTGTGCGCCCACCCACACCAGACGCCCCGGTCTGCCTACTCAGATGCGTCTGCTCTCCATCGTCTTATTGTGATTTTTTTTTTTTTTAATGCATCAATTGCACTTGAACGTCACTACCTACTCTACCAGATGCTGATAGGGCTTTGCCCAGGGGACGGGCCAGGATCCATGTCTTGTCAGCTTGTGCCACCTACCTCTTCAGCCTTCCAGTGTTGTTGTTGTTGTTGTTTTAATTCAATTAGCCAACATATAGTACATCACTGGTTTCAGATGTAGAGTTCAACAGTTCATCATTGCAGGTAACACGTGCCCTCCATCATGCCCGTTCTCCGGTTACCACATCCCCCCTTCCAGCCACCCTCCGTTTGCTTCCTAGAGTTAAGAGTCAGCATTCCAGTGTTTTTATATGGAAACAACTTGAAACGACTGGGAACTTAAAGCAAGAATATTTTAATTTATTTTATTTTATTTTTGTTTTTTAAAGATTTTATTTATCTATTCATGAGAGACACAGAGAGAGAGGCAGAGACACAGGCAGAGGGAGAAGCAGGCTCCATGCGGGGAGCCTGACATGGGACTCAATCCGGGGACCTGGGGTCATGTCCTGGGCCGAAGGCAGATGCTCAGTTGTTGCTGAGCCCCACAGGCGTACTAAGCAAGAATATCTTATTTTATTTTATTTTTTAAAAAAATTTATTTATTTATTTATTTATTTATTTATTTATTTATTTATGATAGACACAGAGAGAGAGAGAGAGAGAGAGGCAGAGACACAGGCAGAGGGAGAAGCAGGCTCCATGCAGGGACCCCGATGCGGGACTCCGATGTGGGACTCGATCCTGGGACTCCAGGATCGCGCCCTGGGCCAAATGCAGGCGCCAAACTGCTGAGCCACCCAGGGATCCCCAGCAAGAATATTTTAAATCAGACTTTTTATTTTGTGATCATTGTAGATTCACCTGTGGTTATAGAGTATCCGTCTCCTGATTTTCCCCAGTGACAGCACCTTGCAAATCTATGGCGCAATAAGCATCACAACCCAGACGCTGATTGTGATACGGTCAAGGTACACTTTTCCATCCTGGCAAACATCCCTGTGTCACCGTCTGGACACACTCCCTTCCCCTCTGCCCCCCTCGCCCCCTGCCCCGCCTTGCACTCCCTAACCCATCACCCCCCATGCCCGTTCTTCCCTTCTAGAACGGCGTCATTCTAAGGATGTTATGGAAACAGCATCATGCAGTCGGCCCCCCTTGGGATTGGCTTTTTCATCCCTCAGCATCTCCTGGCTTCGTCCAGGTTCCTGGCGTGTTAGGGGTCATTTCCTTTCTGGTGCTGAGTGATGCTCCACGCGGCGAGTGGACCACTGCGCCTGGTCACCTGCGGGAGGACGTCTGGGTTGTTCTAGGGTTTGATTGTGAACATGAAGCTGCTGCAAAGACATGACACATTTTTATTTTTAGGTGAAACAAAACTCTTTGTTGCTCTGAAAGAAATCCCAGGAGTGCAAATGCTGGGTCATCGGCCCATGACATGGTCACTTTTGTAAGAATCTGGGCCAAATTGTTTTCCCGAGGGTCTGGCATGCTGTGTGAGGGACCCCGTATCTCCTGCCCCACCAGGCCTTGGCTGTGTGACTTCTGCTCCGCTGGCGGCAGGTGCGTGCTGGGGCCCCTCGCAGCTCGGACCTTATCCTTGGCAGCCACGGCCCTCTCTCGGGGCTTGTCCTGCCTGTCACCATCATTGTCTTGGTAGGCTGCTTGTTTCCAGGTTTTTGATCCTCTTTTTTTGTTTGTACCCATTGGTGTTTCTGGGCTGTGGCTTCCTCAGCAACACATCTGGAATGTGTGAGGCAACAGGAGAGCCCAGGGGTCACCACCGCGTTTCTCTTTGGGTGCGAAGATCCCTCGCCCGTTCTCTGCCTTTTCTTCCACTTCGGAGTCTTCATTTGCTTGTTTTATGCATCATTTCCAGGGGGTTCGGTGGTGCCACGGACAGGAGGCTGGCCCAGCAGCCAGGCGCCTCTCACGGTTCACGAGCCCGCGACTGGAGTTCTAGATGCTGCCCAGCGGGAGCCCAGCGGGGGCGCCCCCGGGCTCGCAGACGCCTCCTCTCCCCCGTGTGCGCACAAAAGCGCGGGCTCCTCATACTCCTGCTTCACCATCCACTGTTCCCCAAACCACGATCTAAAACAATCTCGTGGGACTCCGCACCTTCTAATATTATGCAATCACACACATCGGGTTCCAGAGTATTTCATCGCCACGAAACAAAAGCCCCAACTCATCCCTTGCAGGTGCATCTCGGGTCACCGGGCAGGAGCAGTGTGCCGGGCGGTGCACCTGCTTTGGGTGACGTTGACGTCTACGTGTGGGTGACTCAAGATCGCGTCTCCCCAGTCCTATCTCCTCAAGCTCTTAGACCACGTAAACCTGATCAACGATCATTACGCCCAGAGACAGAAAGGGATGCAGGCTCCATCACTGGGATTTGGGACTATGTCCCACCCTGGAAGGAAATGAGCAATGAGGGAGTGTTTCTCCTTCCCTGGTATTCCTCGGTTTTGTGGAGATGCCTATGCTGTCCGTGTCTACGTGGCACACATTTAATGTTTGGAGTTTAATTAGAAAATTCAAAGACCGGATGTATGGCTAAACAAAATCACCCCAGAAGAGAAGAGTCCGTGGGTGCTGTTTTAAGTCCCTGAAGTGCTCATGTCAGCATACCTGGCTCTGAACATCTGATGGTGTCCCCACACGGGTGTCTTCCATGTCAGAGAACAGAATGATGCTAGCTCATTTTCTCTCAGGACACTGAGTCACTGTTTTGATGAATTTTTCCTTGGAATTCATAGCATCGAACCACTGGACTGTCTCATCCAACCTGACTCCGCCTCTCCTAACCATGGCAATTGCCGCCAAAATCTCAATGACGTTTTCTAGAGGAAACTCGGTCTATTCACTTAGCAAATAGTCATGTAAGATGTTCTTTTTTCTCTCTCTCTTTTATTTTTTTGTCTCTCTCTCTCTCATATTTCAGACGTATTAGGTGTCGTAAAAATAGGTGTGCATTAAGTCTTGGAGGAGTTTACAATTCACTTGTGGTCATAAGGTACAAGCAAATGTATTTATAATACACCATAAAAATAATAGGAGCTTATCTTAGCTCAGGTTGCCATAATAAAAATACCATAGATTGGGTGATTTTAACAGCAAGATGTTTATCCCCCACAGCTTTGGGGGCTGGGAATCCAAGATCCAGGTGCTGGAAGATTCTGTGACTGGTGAGACTCCGTTTCCCAGTTCACAGACGGGATCTTCTCACTGTGTCCTCGTGTGGGGAAGGGGCGAGGGGGCTCCCTGGGGCCCCTTTTAGGAGGACACTATCCCACACCGGGGTTCTACCCCATGGACCTCATCATCTCCATGAGCTCCCCCTCCTAACACCATCACCTCGGGGGTTCGGACTCAATGTGTGGAAGGTGGGAGGTGGGTACAAACAGCCTCAAACCAGAACTGCAAGGAAGAGATGGCTAAACATCTCCCAGCGGAGACCCACAGTAGATACAGCTGGGCCTACAATCTTTTCACCTTCCCACTCTGGCTTCCTAGGGTGTCTGTCCTGCTTGCCGGTTCCCTGAGTACCTTCTCCTATTAAATATTTTAAATGTCAACTCAGACATAAGGAGGATTTCTAGCGTATAAGTGGAAAAGGTAGCTTAATTCTGCTAAAGCTCTTGCGGAAGGAAAGGAAAAAGATGAAATGGCATCTGAACAGCAGGTGAGGTCGTGGTGTGTCAGTTGAAAGCAAGTCTGAAATTGGACTATATTTTCCAGGAAAGGAAGAACTGAAAATATTTTTTGAGGCTCTGTAAAAATTGGAGCTTTTTTTTTTCTACTCAAATCTTTCCACACGTCCACTGATGTTGAGGAAAGGAGGTCTGGATTGGGACGTTTACGCTCGCGATGCAACCCATCCAAGCATTTGCCAGGCAGGTGAAGATTCTTTGGAATTCTTAATATCTCGTTGGGGTTCAGCGAGCGACAGGACTTAAAAATACCAATAAGAAAAGAAATATCAAGTGGAACATGAAATACTTCTCAAATTTGACACTCTTTTAAAAAAAACGCTTATTGTTGTTTTATAATGTAGTGAGAAGGAGGAAGGCAGATTGAAGGAGGAGATATTTCATTTTTTGTCTTGTCTCATGAGTGATCTGTTGATAATGGAAACAAATCTATGCGTTGACTAACTTAATAACAATGATTTACAGTCTGTTTTCCAGTGGACAGTCTGGGAGGAGCTTACAATTCACTTAGCACTTTATGTGGTCATAAGGTACAAGCAAATGTAATTATAATACACCATAAAAATAATAGGAGCTTACCTTAGTTCAGGTTGCCATAATAAAAATACCATAGATTGGGTGATTTTAACAGCAAGACATTTATCCCCCACAGTTCTAATCTAGTTCTATTTTTCATGGAATTGTTGATTTTCTGAATGAAAATAATACTTACAAAAATCTGGGTGACATTCTATGTGATGATCTTATTTCCCGGTTTCACTAGACGACCAAGGCTTGATGTGTTCGGAAACCACCCACCGTAAAAATAAAATGGAATTAAAACCTGTTTATATGTTTACAAACGGAAAATCTTCTGTATCGACATCAGAATATGTTGCTGACAATAGAGTGCAAAAATTAAATCTGAGATGTAATGCAACATGCCTCATCTGTAGCAAGTTTTATTTCTCCGGGATTGTGTAATAGTTGTTGGCTCCTGGAAATGCGTTACTTTTGGCATTGAACGATGAGAACAAGAAGACCATGCAAAATCATAGCTGATAATTTTAAATCAAGGCCAAGAAAAATATTTCTTTCACACATCCTAGATAAGTAAGTGGTTAAATCTAATGATTTTATATTGATAAATCGAACAATTTATTTTTCTAGTGAGCAGAATAATAAATTCTATTTTCTATTTATACGTATTGTGCCTTTAGCATTTACCAATGTCTTTGTTCTACAACTTATGGGGAACAGTTCTCAGATATTTATTTATTGTACCATGAAAATAGAGGACTGGTACCTTATTCATATGTTCACCAAGCCTATGATTATCATTTTATGATATTCTGCAGAATTTACTTTGCTATTTACATAATTACTATGCTTTGATGAAATGTAACAGACATAAGTAAAAATGATATAAATCAGATGAAATGAACACCTGCTGGAGGCCAACTAATAATATAATCTTCAAGGTGACCCAACGTAATTACTCTGCCTACACAAAGATTTTTATTAGTTCCCATATTATTAGCAAAGCTGTAAATAATTATATGGTAAATATTGGCTCATCACGGGTAACAAGAGACTAATAAAGTGCTTGAATGGTTCACATGTCTTTTCAAAGTGCACGTTGTGTGGGAAAAACTTCAGAAATTCTGAAGTGCATGCTTCGGTATTCCATTTAATAAGTTCGGGCTAATTTCACATACTTTTTCAAAAGATCTGTTTTTCTTTGACAGATGAAACTGTTGCAAAAAAATATTACTTTCTTATACCAGGTTCTCTAGAAAACGGACTGAGGCAGAACCTGGCGTGCTAAGAGCGTTGATGAGAGTGCAAAATGCGACGTGTCCTGCACTTCCACGAGGTGCCGGCCCGAGGTCCAGGCAGCGCGTGTGCCTGGGCGGGTCCAGACTCGGCAGTTCTGGGTGCGGCTGGGAGTCCTGCTGGGTGCGTGGCCCCCGGGTCTGTCTCCGCAGCGGGAAGAGGCCTGGAGCCGGGGCGCCGTCTCAGAGGGAGGCCACCGTGCATTTCTCCATCGGGGCTTAGCACAGTCGGCTGTGACCCCCTTTCCCCCCTCTCAGATCTTGGTTACATTTACAATGTCCTGTTCTCTTCCAAATAACCAGTCGTTAAATACAATTACCAAGGTGTTGTTTCCAAGACTTTACGGAATTTTAGGATTTTAAAAATATGTGCCAATTGGGTGACCATCCATCCTCAGGATCTGCGAGGAGAGGATTTCAAGAGGTTCCCCTTCTGTAAACACCAGGCAAACTTACCGTCAAGGAAGGACATTGCTGATACCAGTGAGCGTCCGCTCACAGCAGATGTGCGGAGCAGATTCCCAGGAAGGGCCTGCAGTGGACCCCGGCGCCCACGGGTGGGGAGCAGCGAGGTCCCTGTGAGGACATCTGTCCGGTGGGTGGCGTTGGAGGGGCGGTTGTTTCTCCACCTGGATGAACATCTCCTTTAGGATTTTCCTCTTCGGGGCACAGAAGATGTGAATTGTACTTTTTTTTTTTTTTTTCAGAAACTTTGTAGAAATTTATTCAAAAGGTTGATGCTGCGTCTTCATTTATGATTTTCTCTGTGTGGCTGGTATGTCTTCCAACAGAAGTCAGAGTGCACTAGAGCATTTTGTTCCCACAAAGAGGAAGGCCTCAAACATCCTGGAGACTGTCTCTGGTGTCTAGGATGGCCCCACCTGTGGGTGCTGATAGTAGGGTGGGAGGAGAAGCAGCCGCGAGTGGGCCCACAGACTCTATCAGTCCTGGGAAACCAAAGTGTAATTTTTGTAGAATCAGATGTAAGCATCTTAGCAATCCCTTTATTTTTGTTTGCTTCAGGTGGATTTCCATCTGTTGAGTTTGCCTCATTTCTAATTGAAGAGCTTGTTTCATATAAAACAAAGGAAACAGGGGTACCTGAGTGGTTCAGCTGTTTAAGCATCTGCGTCTGCCCCAGGGTCCTGGGATCGAGCCCTGCGTCCGGCTCCCTGAGGGACCCTGCTCCTCCCTCTCCCCCCGTCCCTCCCTGCTGTTTCTAATCTCCGCTTCTGCCCAGTGAACGAATAAAATCTTAAAAAAAGAGAAAGGAATAGAAGAAAGAGGATTTTGCACATATTTAGAGAAGAGAGATTGAAAATGTGAAAACCTAAAAAGAAATTAGAATTTCTTACCAGAATTATCAGAATTACCTAAGAGGGTTTGCTGACTCGCTCCTCATGTGAGGCGGTGGTTTTATTTTAGCCAAGGAACCAGTTCCTCTACAAGAGAACCTCTGGATGGCTGACGCTGAATTTGAACACATACCCCTCGCGCTAGCCTTGAAGGTTTGAGGGGGTCCACAAAGTAGCACCTCCCTCCTCGCCTCATCAATCTAGAACCATGTTGCAGAGGCTGCAGGGAGCAGGTGGGGAGCAAGCAGTCACCGGCGTGGAGGGTTAACGCAGGGCGGGACCCAGGGACCGCAGCCCGTGGGCTCTCTGTGCTCCCGAGTCGGAGCCGGGTGTGGCCAACGGGTCGCAGGCAGAGCTGGGCGCCTGCAGCCCCGGGAGCCTGGGCCTCGAGGTTTACAGAAGTGGATCAGGGCAAGTCCCCGTGTAAGAGGCGGGCTCCACGTGGGAGGAGAGGGCCCGGAGCCATGCAGGCCCACCTGCCGGGCCACACCTGCCAGGCCACACCTGCTGGGCACCTGTCAGGCCGCGCATCCTGGACCAGGCCAGGCTGCCCGCCCGTGTGGCTGAGGGCCCAGGTAGGGATCTGAGCCCGGCCATGTGTCCCGAGGTGCGATCGCAGGCGCATCCCACTGCGGGCTGGCTGTTTTCTATTAATCAGCCAAATCACAAAACCAACAGCTTGTGCGATAGCCTGGTTCTGTACCCGAAGCATCCGGGCAGGTGCGCTGTGACTCTCGGGTCGCTCTCCAGGAGAGCAGGGGGGGGGGTGCGCGGGGGGGGCTCCGTGGGCCTTTTCAGAAAGTGGGTTTAATCAATGCTTAGCCAGAGGCTGCTCCTGTAAGGCCGGGAGGACAGCACAGCGCATCGTGATGAGAGACAAGGTCTGGCAACCTCTTCCCTGCACCCCAGCCCGTGACCTTGGGGGTGCGCCCAGATATTTCCCTTCTCTGATAAGGCTGAAGGGTCACAGCAACGGTTGTGGAGGCTTCAGAGTTCAAACACCTCTTCTGCCTCAAGTCGCTTGCCGAGAAACCCTGGCCCCCACACAGCATTCAGGCACCTGTGACCTCTCCTCTCCACGTTTGCAGCCCGGCCCCCTGCAGCGGGGCCCAGCACCCAGGAAGGCCCAACTTGTTTATTGAGGAGGTGAGAGCTTGCTCTGTATGTGCCCGCCCTGGCTGTGGCAATGGTCCGTGGGCACTTAACCACGTCTTTTGACAGAATATAACTGGAATCAGCCCCCATGATGACCGTCTCTTCAAATGGAAATGGGGGGGGGGGAGGTATTATCTTTCTTTTTTTTAAATAATTTTTTTGTTCATATTCAACTTGCCAACATATAGTCTAACCCCCAGTGCTCATCCCATCACGTGGCCTCCTCAGGGCCCATCACCCAATCACCCCATCCCCCCCACCCACCTTCCTTTCTGCAACCCTTTGTGTGTTTCCCAGAATTAGGGGTCTCTCATGGTTTGTCTCCCTCTCTAATTTTTTTCCCCACTTGGCCAGATTCTTTCTGAAGCTGCACAGACACAGTGAAAATACCCAAGTCAATGGGAGGGGTATTTTCCTTGGCATGTACGACTGAAAAGGAGAACCACGTAGGGATTATTGAGGGACTTTGAAAGTACTGGAAACACAATAGAATCTGACAAATACATCGATTGGTGCACACGTACAAGTTAGGCTTACGGCTTTCAATATGCTTTTGGGAATTTATGCTTTCCATTGTTGCTCTTGTTTTTGTATTACCTTTTGCAAGTTTCTTTTTTCGAATTGCCTGGGGACCTTCCTTTGGAAGACAACCCAAGCCTGCATGTACACATGAAACAGGCAAGATACTCGGGCCTACATCTGGCAACGAGAGCAAGCATGTCATCAAGCCGCTTGATGCCATCCTGATGGGACTGACAAGTCATGTTTATCGGAAGGGTGGTGTACGTACAGGGCATGGCTCAGTGCTGTGCATGCATTACCACACTAGTCCTCACCATAATCCTGTGATCTCACTGCCATGGCCATCGGGGCCTAAAGACGAGGACCCAGACACAGGGAGTTGAGGGCACCAGACCTAGAGATGCAAACTGCACTGGACCCGCAGGTCTGGTGTTTGAATCCACCATGTTAAGGACATCCCACCTGCCTGTACAAACATGAACACACACTGGAGAACTCTATGGTTATGAACATAATTTATGTAAAATGCATGTTTTTTTTCCCCAGAAAAGATATGAATAGTGAAATTATTGCAGAAAAGCAGAAAATCTGAAAAAGAAAACCAACAAGAAAATATTGAAAAAAAATCAGAGATTTCATGTAAGAATAGCTCTGCCCTTGAATTCCTTCTCAGGTTGCTATGCCAGGTCGGTTCCTTTAACCTTTCTAAGAAATTGTGATTTCCACATCATACAAACTATGACACATCAGTGGAAAAGTGGGGAAGACTTCCAGCTTCTTTTACGGAACTGGTTTAATCCTCAAGTGAGAATCTCTCAAAATATTAAAAAGAAAAGCACAGCACCATAGATGGGAAATCACTAAGTAAAGTAACAACTAAACAGATCCTGCAACATATCTGGGGTTACTTTCACCAACATCTTCTGAGAGGTATTATTTAATGATATAAAAATGTATAAGTAGGAAAAAACCACAAAACTTTGAAGAAGTGAATTTATCAAGTAATACATGTACACGTATATGATAGGATATAAAATCAGCTATTTATATGCCTGCTGAATGATAGTTCAAACATTTTCTTTTAGCAGCAAAACGTGTTCTCCAGCTATTCCAATACACGATTCAATACAGGAAGTACATGACCGGGACGGTCTTCCTCCTGCCCTGGCACACCCCATTGGGTGGAAAAGAAGCAAAATTAAAGAAACAAATAAATGTTTAATAATATGGAAAAGGATTATGTGTTTTTGCTAAATTGATAAGGAAGGAAGACTCCAAAAAAGTTAGTACATGATGATCCTTTCGTGCAAAAGGGAATATACACGGATTCCCCAAGTGCTGAGCTTCAATTGTATGCTAAGAGATACAGTCCTGTTCATTTTCGTTTGCTTCCTCTTTTCTCTACTGACTGTATTATTTCAACCAGTCTATGTGTTTCTAAAGGGTGTTTCAAGAAGAACCCAATATTTCAATCTCACCTCCTCTCCTGCATGTGCTCCCAGGATGCCTCTGCACTCCCAACCCCTCACCCACCCATACTTGTGTTGTCAAGGTCACAGATACCCTGTGCTGGCCAAGTCCAACGCACACGTTACCATGCTGGTCCATGTAGACCTACCGTGGCGTTTGGTTCTCACTCAGTGATAAGCGTTCAATGAACGTACAATGTACAATCCTGATGCCATTCTCTTCTCATTTTCTCTAATTTTCCCAGAAAGCCTTTCCAAATAATCAATGACTTAAGTTACTATTTATGTGAATATCATTTCCAGATTAGTGTCTTCAGCCCAAAGGTCTCTGTAGAGCGGCCCATTGGCATCTTTCCTTGAGGCCCCAAGGGTTCTTTATACTAAACAGCTCCCCACATGAAATAATCTTCTCCCTACAACTGCTCCTGTCCTTGGATATTCCCATGCTCTCTTAGGGGAACATTATTCACCTGTTTTCTGAGCCCATGCTTACCCAAAGCCAGTGGTTCTCCAAGTTGTATCTACTCCAACTTACATATCTCTTGATTCTTCTCTTCCACTTCCTATAAAAGTTAGTTATTAGAGGCACCTGAGTGCCTCAGTGGTTGAGCATCTGATCCTGGGGTCCTGGAATTGAGTCCCCCATAAGTCTCCCCGCAGGGAACCTGCTTCTCCCTCTGCCTGTGTCTCTGCCTCTCTCTGTGTCTCTCATGAATCAATAAATAAAATCTTTGAAAAAAGTTAGTGAATGAAGGGGGAATTAAAATAGCTACAAAAAACAGAATAAGAAAGGAAAGTACATGTAAACCACACACTGTTCCAGGAAGTAAAATGCCTTCTGTTGTGCTTATTATTTTTTTATAAATTTATTTTTTATTGGTGTTCAATTTGCCAACATATAGAATAACACCCAGTGCTCATCCCATCAAGTGCCCACCTCAGTGTTGTGCTTATTTGAGCTCATATCCTATTAGATTGCTCCAAAATGAATGTTTTCAGGCCATATCGTCCTCAACCACCAAGCCTGCATCCACTATTTGTAAGGACTTAAAAACCATTGATGAAGAAATAAGGAAGAGAAAGACTTATCTCCCACCTTCTGTGGGCATTTTCATAAGTTCTGGTATTTTTTGACCTTAAATAAACTTTCAAGCTTCCAGTGGAACCTCTTCATGCCTTTCTGTCAATCTCATTGCTTTGCTTCGAGATACTTGCGAAAAATGTAGGTTTTGAGGAACCTAGGATGGTTTAAAAGGACTTGTTTTAAAGGATTTTCTCTGGTTGTGAAAATAGAGCAATATTTGCAAGCAGATGATGGTATCAAGAGCGGATGGCTTAAATGCAGGCTTTTTATTGAGCAGCGTGCCGCCGAGGAGGGTGCCTTCTACAGAACATCACGTCACACTTTGCTGCTTTGCGGAAGGACGGGACCTGTCTCGGAAAACATCAAGATGGCAGGACGGGGAAGCAAATGTCGTCGTGGAAAACAAAGAAGATGCCGGGTTTGCCTCGTTTCCTAAAGACCAGTAAACGTTGCCGCTTAACTGCAAATTTGATCACTGGGGGTTAACGTGGTTGTCTCCCTGTTGATTTTGCAGACTGTCCTCTTTCGTATTTTCCCCTTTCAAGTATCTTGTCAGTTACTGCCCACCAATTGCGCTTATTTCAGAGCCAACTGCAGGTAATGAGATGCTGATTGGGGATTCTAGAATTCACTTGCCGATGATTATGTGTTATTTTAACAGGAGAATGACAATAATTTCCTGTAATGCCACTTGTTAAGGTAATTATGCTATAATTGCCTTATCAAGGTGTCATAGAGGAGAGGGGAGAGACTCCAAGATTTCACAGCTGTTGTCTTGCTCCTTGAAGGGTGCTCTGGAAACTGCATCGTCAGCCACCGGATTAAATCCCTTCCAATTGTTTGAAACCTGGACATTGTTGTCCTGAGCAGCTTATGTGACCTTAAAATGAGTTTTTTCAAGAGTTGATTTTTTTTTTTTTTGGAGTGTCTTAATGTAAAAACTATCTGCACAAAATTGCAGATACACTGAAACGTGGAATAGGAAGAGTTTGGGGATCCCTGGGTGGCGCAGCGGTTTAGTGCCTGCCTTTGGCCCAGGATGCGATCCTGGAGACCCAGGATCGAATCCCACGTCAGGCTCCCGGTGCATGGAGCCTGCTTCTCCCTCTGCCTATGTCTCTGCCTTTCTCTCTCTCTCTGTGACTATCATAAATGAATAAAAATTTAAAAAAAAGAAAAAAAAAGGAAGAGTTTGTAGCAACAGTGGATTTAAGAAGAAGCTAAGTATTAATAAATATAATAGCATGAAATAAAGGGCCAGTGTATCTAAAACATACAAGTCAAAAGCAGGTGTTTTCCAGTTACAACCAACTGAAGATGATGTCCATCGTATAGAAAAATTAGCACTATCTTTGTTTGACTTTGTAGATCCATAGTGAAGATTATTTGTTCATTTAAGTAAGTCCTTATAGCTTTACCATAGTTATCAGTAATACAAAAATATTCAGTGAATATGGGACCCTGTTCTAAAAACAAAATGCTCCTAAGTTGAGAAAATTCAAATATATTTTCTCCGTACACATGAAGCTTCCATTTCGTTTGGAGGCAGAGACAGTAAGAAATATAAACAAGTAAAAAGTCAGCGAGACAAACCGTGATGAGTGGCAACAGCAAAGAAGAAGGCAGAGAGGGAAAAGCGAATGCCAGGGGTGAGGGTGGTGTGAAGATGAGGCAGCTTTTGAGCTCAGACTGTAGGTAGTTGAAGGAGTAGCTGTGCAGTAACAGGAGGGAAGTCTTCACGGAAGGTCTGGAGAACCTGATGTGCTGTGTGGATAGTATAGTTGAAAAATGGCAGGAGGACGGTGGCTGAGTGGGGGGCATTGGGACAAGACATGTTCCAGATGAATTCAGAGAGGAGCAAGGTCTTGTCGGTCACAGTAGAGAGGCTGGCTTTTACTCAGAGAGGGATGGGAGCCCCCGGGGTGTTTGGGTAGAGGTAGGGAGTCTTCAGCTCTACAGACACTGTGGCCACAATGTTAGGAGCAGACTGTGGGAGGCAGCCATGTGGGTTCCAGTTACCAGACTATTGAAATGAAGCACAGGACTGCTGAACAGATGGTGATGGTTTGGCTCATGGAGGTGGAACAAGAAGGAGCGAATGCGACCCTATGCGACCTCCCAAGAGATTACATGTCAGGAAGACAAGGGGAGAAAAATTGTTGGACACACTGAAGGCTCTTAGCCTACCCACCTGGGAAACACAGCTGCCATGATCTGAGTGGTGAGCGAAAGGGACCCCGGTCTGGGGGGAAAGATCAGAAGCTCAGGTGTAGACACATTCAACGTGAATAGGTACTAAGAGACAGGGCGAACTAGCAAGGAGGCAGTTGTGTGATGACTCTGGCATTCAGGGAGAGGACAGGGGTTTGTGTGTTTAGAAAGGGATATTTTAAAGCAAGTACCTGCTATAGAAGGGACCCAACAGAGAAACGTGACATGGGGAAAAGAAGGAGTCCCTGGACTCAAAGTCCTGATGGAAGGATGAAAGGTGACAGGCTCACCTGTCCTTTCATAGAAGGACTGTTTCCTCCCCTTCGCCGGGTGTGAATGAGGCGATGGCTGCAGAAACGAGGGGGGAAGACAGGGGCGTTTTCTGCCTCATGCATTTCCGTGGGATAGTTTTTTGGGAAGACATCCAACATATGTTTTCTTATACATGTACTTTAAATCCTGCATCCTCTCCTCTATTAATATGTACATCATGAAGCTGAGCTTCATTGCCTCAGGAAAGAGAGTACAAAGGAAGGAACCCAACAAATGTTAGCCTCTTGAATGTTGAGCTCCTAATTAGACATCTTAAAAACTAACGCTGAACAATCGTTTGAACGTCAAAGCACTTTTGACTCCTAAGAGCCCGACTCTGTGGAGAAGGATTTTTTTTTTTTATCTTCAAATTAAAAATAGCTTAGCTAAGAATACCTGTTACTAGGTAATCAGAGCATGGAATATAATAAACTGCACTCTACCGAGGTGAGGAGAACCTGAGAAGAAGGAAAAATGGTTTCTCTCCCACTCCAAAGTGTGATGAGTTCACTCACCAGAGAGAAGGGAGATGCTAGGGGTGGGGCACAAACTGAGGTGCTGCCTGAGAAGGGGTTCTCTCAACATCTCGGGGTGATAGAAGGGCCTGACTGTTTCAAGGTCAGCAAACAGGGAAGCCTGGCATCTCAGTTCTTAGGTGTAGACCTGAGGATAGCAATTCTTTTAGAAAAGCCTGGATTCCTCCTGGTGGCTGAGAAATGGAGAACGGATGCTGAGAGTACCTGGAAAAACCTAGTGGGGTGCAGTCCCGCAGAAACCCAAATATCCCAATGTGGTTTGGGGAGATGGATTAATCCACATAGCAAGTGAGAGACTCTTGAAGCCTAACATTGTTTCAAGGAGAATTTGAAAAATGGACAGAAGGTTGGATAGATGGACCGTAGGGTGGATAGACAGATGCAGAGAGATGATAAGTAGGTAGATAGATAATAGATAGATAGCCCGGTGGATAGATGGACAGATGGATGGATGGATGGAGGGATGGATGGATGGATGGACAGATGATATACACATACATACATACATACATATTGAATCCAAACTGACAACTCTAACTCTAATTGTGTAAGATTTCATTTGTTGCTTCAGGTTTTTTGAGCAATTTTACAAACTTTAGAGGATTTTGTATCCCTTCCATGCTTCTATTTTTACATAGAGACAGCTTTGCAAATAGCAATTTACTATCAGAAATCTAAAGACTGATGAGTCTGTCCAGGATGCCACCCACAAGAATGTCCCCCAGCATCCTGTTGCTGAGTTTTGAGCTGTCCTCCAATCGGGCTGAGGCTCCTCTGAATGCCGGTGAGGATGAGCAGGTGGTATAGACACCGCCAGGCTTCTTCTCAAAGGAAACCACATAAAGACTTATTGCAACTTCTACAGGACATGTTCCTCTTGTTGTCATTAAACTATCTGAACATTCATAAGACTTAGTGTTTTCATCTTAAATGAAACAGAAAGATCTATTTCAATTTCAACAGCTAATTTCTAAGGTCTGTTCCTAAATCTTTCTTTGCCTAAAGGTTCAAAACTGACCCCTTCCTCTCTGGACTTTGGTCTTTCCCAAGGCGATCTTCCAAGACACTTCTCTCAGACCTCTGCACTCAAGGGGCATCAAACACTCCCTTTCCAGGCCAAGGACGGCCGCCCCTGTTCCTGGGTGACACGGAGCCGGTGGGAGTGTTCGCACGCCTTGCACCCGTCAGGCTGCCACCCCACCTGTGTGACAGGGTGCAGGCCTCTTAGGACTCTCTGTCTCGGTTGGCTGGCCTGTAAAGCTGGGGAAAGTAGTATGGCCCTTTCACGTCTATGCAGATGGAAACCTGTGCACATCATCTGTGCGAGCCACAAATAAGCAGGAGTAAAGGTCTGAAAGAATGTGCAACTTGCTTGTGGTTCATTGAAACCGTGAAGACAAGTGAGAGAGACTGAGAGACAGATACACACATACACGTGACACAGAAACAGGGAGAGAGAAGCTCCTGACCTCTCGTCTCATCTTATTTCCTTCCAGACAATTAGGGAAAGGTTACTAGTGTTTCGAGAAGGGCGTGTTGCTGTGAAGAGTTTATCACCCTCTCCCTTGTTATTTTTAGTATGTGTCAGTGATATTACAGAAAGGAATTGCCAACCGTTAATGAACGTCTCTTTGTTTTTGAAATACGTGGTTTTGCCCATTCCTATTTCTTTATAACTGGGGCAGCCCAGTTTTATAGAATGGAGGATGATAAGTAGAAATCATTTATCTTGAAAGGCCAGGCTCATGCCCTACATGCTGTATAGGGGCCCGATGGCAAAATGAAGACGAGTCTGGGGGGCTTCAGGGCACCAGGATTTGGGGAGCAACAGGGGCCTTGGCTGGGGGTGAGAGCGCCGTCCCCACAGTGCAGGAGTTGGGGGGCCCCTTGGCCCGGGGGAAGACCCAATGAGAGCTGCCGTGAGCTCATCCATCCTCTCCAACTACTAAATACATGCTTTGTTCTCTCTGACAGACTCATTTGATGCTTCTTGAATTTTTCTATAAAAATATGAAGTGATCTATCCCAAGAAATCGATCCAACAACTAGCAGGAGTGAAAACATGGATAAAGCTAACATCCGGCCGAGGGGCAGCTCTCAGTGACAGAGACAGGCCGCCACCTCTGCCTCTGACGATGCTGTGGCAAGTGTCGTGGAAGAGAGAACCATGATGACGGTTGTAAAAAGTTAGATTTTTGGCCTAAAGTGAAATACTCCCACAGCATTTTCCCATCATCCCACTGGTTTTGGTTCGTAATCCCTTTGGTAAAAAGGAGCAGTTTCCTGCTTTGACATGAAATGGACTCTCAGCTGTGAAGGTTGGGTCCAGGACTGACACCCATGGAGGGCATTAATTGTGCCTCTTTTCTTTTCTTTTTTTTTTTTTTTTTAATTTTCCTTTTGTTTTCCCCTGGTTAATTTGACTCAACATTATCCAACATACCTATGTTTTAACACTCAGCCTTCTTCTTTAGTTGGAAATGAATATTTCACCTTACTGAGTCACCAAGTGAGTCAAGCAGCATTAACATATTTTAAAATGAAAGCGCTCTTTCCAGAACTTTCTACGTCGACATGGTATGATTTTTAAGTACCAGAAACGAAGAGTAGCAAAGTCATAAGGAAAGAGTTTTGTAATTCACTCGAACAGGCTCCAGTAGGTCTACACACAATTAGTTATCAAAAAACAAAAGTGCTTGATTGCCGTACCATCTCCCTGTGAATGAGGGAAAATTAATTTATCAGCATTGCATTTAGTAATAAATATTTAATGGAATATTCAAACTACGTACTTTCTTGAGAGTGTTTTGTCAAATACGCAGCATTAACCATCATTTGCCACATCATGTGTTGGAGCTGGGGTTCCTTCCTCCCTCCTGTGATCTGACTGAATGAAGATATTCCTTTTGACGCCGACACCCAGAGTTTAGATTTGGTGAGTTGGACTCTTGCATCATTTCTTACTTTATTTTTTTTAATATCCTGAAACATAACACAATTGAAATGATGGGGTAGAAAGTTCTACAATATCTGTTTCAAAACCCAGTGTCTTCTTCCATTATTCTGACAAATATTTGAAGAGTTTTTTTTTTAAAATCTTCTAAAACATTTTATGAATGCATGCTATTTTATAGTTATATCTTGGGGAAAGTTTTTCTTTTTTTTCATATAAAAGGAAACTTGGACATGAGTGTGTTGACCTATTTTTCCAAGCATGAATAAAATCTTAGAAATAATCATTTGAGGGGAGGTTTTATTTATGGTATTTTATTTTATTTTATTTTATTTTATTATTTTATTTTATTTTATGTAATGAGGGAAGGTTTTAATTTATGTTCTCTTTTTCTGCTGTAGCATCAGTTCAGGTGGGTTCTTTATTTGCTACAAGATAATGTGTTTCTTGGAAATGTGGATTGGACCGTGGTCTTCAAATCTCACTGTCTCATCAAATCTTAGGTGTCATTGATTGAAAGATCCACTGCCATTTTATGTCACATTTAGAAAGAGAAAATGTTGCTCATTAAACTGTCACCTAGAATTTATATTAAATTTACCAGAAAAACCTTTTAATATTCATTCAGAAAAGTACTTTTGTCATACATCTCTCTTTTCCATGCATAAAACAAGAATATAAATGAACTAAATTGGTATTTTTAAGACTTCTCTTATATGCCAGCTTTTTGAAATACATTTTTTTTTTTTGTTTAGGTGTTATTTGAGTCCATGAACTTCCCAGTGGCTTGGCATTTCTCTTTGTAGCTTTAACAACATGGGTGATGCAACACCCTCTCTGTGCCTTGTCATTGTCCCAGAATTTTTTTCTAAACCATTGGTATCCAGTCCATACGTTTTGATGACTGTGAAGTTAGTGGTGACCATGTGTGACTACAGACCACAGCAATGATAAGATGCATCCTATTTCAGATGTGATAATGAGAGAGAAAGAGAGAGAGAGAGAAAGGGAGAAGGAGAGGGGAGGGAGGGAGAGAGAGAGAGAAAGAGAGAGACCATATATATAGAAAGAAGGAGATTATTCATATCACCTATTGGATCTGTTTCTCCAGAAAGCCCTCATACGTGTGCTCATAAACAGAAAAGTTGCCAAACATTCTGTGCCATGTTCGTACAACACAATAGTATGTACAAAGTGGTTACGTCTCAAACACAAATTCCCCAGCTCATTCCTAGCACTTGATTGTTGCCCAATTGGCTGCTGAAGTTGTCTATTCTCCTCTGTTTCCCACGTTTGCAGACAGACTAACAGAAGAAAGAGCGTCGAACTGGTATTGGTTGTTCATTCTACTCCATTCTCAATTCCATCAGCATCACCAGCCTGTACGTCTGAGGCGTAGTTCTGAGGAATGAATGGCCATGGCATGTCTTAATGTCCACTTTTCTTTAAATGAAATTTAAGATACAGGGGTGTTGATCAAAGGGAAGCACCGAGCAAACAAATCCTCTGACCTACCCTGGAGGTGATGGGGAGGAGAACACAGAGGCACGTGGTGAGGCTGGGACGTGTTTATAGTCAGAGAATTGTTACCAGGAGCCTGACAGCTAATGATTAAAACAAATAAGCACTGACTGCCATGTGCTGTGTCCGTCTCATCTTGCTTGGTCAAGTGAATTTGATTTCAAAGTCATACTTTTGCTTGGTAATCTTTCTTCCAGAAGAAGCAATTACAGGGCTCGATGAAGTAGCAGCAGCTAGGGAAGTTTGTGTCCGGGGAAAAGAGACCAGATACTCCAGTTCCTTCTGACTACATTTCATATATATTTGGTTTATTAATTTTGCATTTTTAGGTGAAGTGTGTGTCTCTTTTTTTTTTTTAAATTTTTATTTATTTATGATAGTCACAGAGAGAGAGAGAGAGAGGCAGAGACACAGGCAGAGGGAGAAGCAGGCTCCATGCACCGGGAGCCCGATGTGGGATTCGATCCCGGGTCTCCAGGATCACGCCCTGGGCCAAAGGCAGGCGCCAAACCGCTGCGCCACCCAGGGATCCCGAGTGTGTGTCTCTTAAAAACACTTGACCAAACACCAGGCAAGTCATTTTCCTGGCAATAATGGTGAGAATTAGGAGGCAAGAAGTTTGTAGTTTAAATGTTTCCACCTTTGCTGCTCACACCTTCCCTTGGCCAGAATGTGTCTGTTGGACTGGGGTCCTCACCCTCACCCCCCATGCAGCTCACAGTGTGAGCCTCCACGACCATCCTATGAGGCTGTCCTCCACCACCATCACTGTGTTCCCAATGCCCTGTGCTTCCTCCCTCCAGCTCATCAGGAATGAAATTCTGCTTGGTTTTTCATGATAAGGTAACACAGTCCGCCTCAGAGCCTAAGTGGTTAAGCCTCCGGAGGGCAGAGACCTTCTCTGTTTGCTCACCCGCCTGGCCCTAGGACCTGGCATAGTGTCGCGCACAATTAACATTCGAAATACCAATCAAATAAATCAGTGAATCATGGAAACCGTTAGTAAAATTTATCTCGATGATTCTGTATTTGTCTCTAAAATATATCTATTTATTCATTCAACAAATATCTATTGAACATCTGTTATGGACCAGGCCCTGTTCTGGGTGGCAGGGAAATAACAGTATGGACGAAACTCCTCCCCAAAATACTCACTGATGTAATAGAGGAGAGGTGGTTATCTAAGAGAAACTTACATAGTGTTTGAGAAAGAAATATGATTATTGGAAACATAATGCAGGGGAGGACCTGGAAGGTGCAGGGGCGGGATCATTGGTGAGAGCCAACTGCGAGGACCTCAGGAGAAGGTGGCCCTAGAGTAGACTACAGGGGGTGGACAGACCTCTGGGGACCACAGTCTTTTGTGGGGAGAACATCATGGAAGCCCTGAGGCTGGAGCAGTTCGAGGGACAGTCAGACTGGAGCGGGTCCCAGAAAGGCCACTGGGTGTGAAGCCCTGCAGGCGGTAGGCAGGGGTTCCCGAAGGTCCAGCCAGAGGATCCGAGTCAGCTGGGGGAGGTGTGGCAGGGTATGGAGCTAGCGGGAGACACACCAATCTCAGGTCCACGCTGCCCCTCACCTTGCACCTTACTAGGTCCCTCTGCCCAAGACTTGGCCATGGCGAGGTCCACCCTCTCATTCCCATGGTCTGTGTGGAACCGTTCACAGTGCAGGTGCAACCGGCGATTATGGATTTAATAGCAACACCTCTCTGATCAAAAGTATTCATGTATCTTTTAAAACACTAAAACTTTTATGATGACAGCGGACCCAATGAGAGGAACTTGTTCAAAATACAACAGCTGGTTCCTCCCTCAGGAAGTTTGATGATGCTTCCTGTCCTTGGATTTGGGAAAATAAATCTTTGCTTCCATTTCTTTTTTTTTTTTATTTTTTATTTTTTATTTTTTGCTTCCATTTCTCTTTCTCTCAGTTTGGCCTTATGAGGAGATGATTTTTTTTTTTTTAAGATTTTATTTATTTATTTATTTATTTATTTATTTATTTAAGAGAGAGAGAGAGAGAAAGTGAGTGAGAGAACATGAGCCGTGTGGGAGGGGATGCAGAGGGAGAAGCAGACGCCCTGTTGAGCAGGGAGCCTGACTCGAGGCTTGATCCTAGGACCCTGAGATCATGATCTGAGCCGAAGGCAGACGCTTCACCAACGGAGCCCCCCAGGTGCCCCGAGAAGATGATTTTTGTAAACAACTGTCCCCTTAGCCAAATGCCATGAGGGACCTCGGAGTGCATTTCTGGATTGAACGGATAAGCAGTTTGTATTATAATCTGTGGTTCATTAGCAAGATCACTTCATGCATGTGCATGGCCAGGGTCATTTCCACCACCTGAGACATCCCCAAGTCGAAATTTTGCTTTGTATTCGCCATTTCTTCTAGGTAACAGAGGGCTGGACAGATTGGGTGCTGCGACCCGGGCTTTACTCAGTGAGGATTTGAAGTGACAGTGGTTGCTGTTAAATACGAAGATGCTCTTTGTTTGTTTGTTTGTTTCTTTAAAATATAAATTAGTGGTTTTGAATAGTTCTTATTTTGTGAGTCTGCACATTTTCTAGAGCCTGGACAATCTGAAGAACAAGTGAGAATATTTGTATGTTCACCTAAAAACATGATTTAAAAGGTAAGGGGCATCATCGTAGGCTGGAGAGATGGGGACTGGAGATCTCTGTCCTGACTTGTCCTTGACTATTTCTGTGATCTTATCAAGATCATTTAATCTCCCCTTTGTGATCTTTAAATATCACACAATGATGTAGTTACCACGCTGTGATTCTCTCGCCCTACCCCTCCAGCGCAGATGATGTAGCCGCCATTTTGAAGCATCTTGTTCACCATTGGGGCCACATCAATATTCTAGATCCAAGGATCTCAGCTCAAGTGTGAGTGGCATTCCCCTGAAGGTTCAGATATATGTAGAGGCTGGGGGCTGGCAGAGGTTTTCTCCATTCCACGAGAAGCAAGTCAGCCAGTATGTGTGGCCCATTAATGATGCTGCCATAGTCAGGATGAAGGGGTTAGAGCATATTACTGGTCAATGAAACTTCCCTGCACACTGGCGCCACGATTCATTGCTAGGGGCTCAAAAGCAGCTACTCCCAAAAGCTGAAAAAATAATCGATGTGAGTGCGATCAAAACTCAGCATTTCCTTAGAACTGGTGTTTGGTGGTGTTGGGGTGCTTCACCCTGCAGGGGCTGAGGTCGGGGAGGCTTGACTCTCTTTACGGTGTCATACCATCTTGTCAGCCAGTGGCTTTCCTGGCCACTGAGAGCTTTCTAGGCTGTGAGCTGATGGCAACATCACGCTGTCTGCCTTCACAAGGCGTGAGAGCAGTGGGAACCCAGCTGTTGAGGTCCTTGCACAATGAGAGGCTCTGGGCGATTTCTGGAATGTGTGTGTATGAGATCCCATCCATAATCCTAAACCAAAGGAGGAAGAATTGATTGGGAGTGAGCATCCAGAGTGGTGGCTGGGAAGGCAAACCAGAGGCATATTGTTATTGGTATGACTTCCCTGATACCCCTAAACAAGTAGGACCTGGGAAACATGGATTATCTGGCGGTAAGCAGAACGGAGCTCGGAAACAGAAAATGGGAATTTCATGGCTGTTTGCACTTGGCTTGGCAAGTACCAAGGTCATCCGAGCAAACGTGCAGTTGATAAAATTTGTGTCCAGGAAAGATGGGGGGCCCGGTGGCCCTTCCTTCCCCTAATTCTTTGAGATGCTCCCACAGAAAGAGGTCTGGGAAGACCACACTCCTAGACTCTGTTAGACGCACCCCCACAAACAAGCTCCAGCTCCTGGATGGCGTCTTCCTACAAAACCATTATTGGTTTCATTGTTCTGTCCTTCCTCCTTTATACTTACCGATGTCATTCACACCCATGTACTTACTAAGCCATCATTCATCCGTTAGTCTACCGAGATTTATGGAGCTTCGGTTATGTGTTAAGCATCTCCCTCTGCATTGAGGAAAGAAAGATTAGTAGAACAGATCACCGAAACAGGAGTTCCTTCAGAAAAGCTGTTGTTGTTGTTTTTTTTTTTAATGAAAATTACATAACAAATTATATTTCCCTTTATCTTGATTGTTGGGAACCTGATGTCAATTCAATACTCTACAGAAACAATTTTATTATACGTTGTAGGTAAACTACTCTTTGTTTTCCCCATGATTTCTGATTTGTAGATGATCTTGCATTGGAAGGCTTGGATATTTTTTTAAAGCAGAGAGGGTGTGAATGCCAAGTAAGAAAACACCAAATGATTTCATTCTAAGGAAATCGGTGATTTTGAACAATTCCTATCTGAGCCAAGTAACAATTTCACTGAGGCAGGAAAATGTTCTCCGAGTATCCCTCATCGTAGCATCTCAGAAAACGGCTGTGATTAAAACAGGCAGTGACTGTGTCTATCGGACATGGAGAGATTCTCTTGAGCAAGTTTCTAAATACAGGTTTTGCTGTATTTCAACCAAATTCCAACCAAATGCTGCCAAATAAGTAAATCTTTTTCTTCACATACGTACGTACATCTTAATGGAAAATTTTTCTGTCATTTGTTGTACTGAATTTTAGCCACTGGAGAAAGGCTGTTGTTTGAAACAGCAGAACGTGTTATTTGTGTGTGTGTGTGTTTTATTTCACCGAAGTGCACACTAGTGCTTACGTTCTAAGGTTTCTACTACAGGAATGCATTTGAAAGGCTTTGCTGGGAATGTATTCAGGCACGCACCGGAGACCAAGTGAAAACTACGTAGGATGCAGAGCCTAAAAAGTTGACCTTACACATTTGCCATCTGGCCCTTCGAATTTACCCCTGTTGGGAATAACTGTTATTGTCATCGTCCCGTCTTCATTATTTTGTGCCTTTAATTACCATCCACGTGAGTAGAAGACCAGAGACAGGGAATAGCATCCACAAAGGGGAAGCGAATGTAATCCCGCTACTCTCTTCTCTTCTTAGCACCAGCTGCCTTTTACTCTAAAACCATAAATAGCTTTATTTCTTGTTAATGGAGTAATTTATACAGTACCTAGTATCTTCATTGACAGCACTCTTTATCCTGTAGCAAACGTGCAGCATGTACAGAATCAATTGCGTGAGTTATGGGGAGCCGCGCAGCGCTCCGTTCTTCTCAATAACAAAGGAGAAAACACATTAAGAATGAGCATTGATGGGTTGGTGTGAGATCCGGTCAATGTGCTCTCCCGGAGTTGAAATTAAAAGGCAGTTAGGAGAAAATTGTTTTCTCTGGTCATCAGTCACAATGTGAAAGGCCTTTTTCACAATGATTAATTAAAAGCCCAAAAGAGAGAGCGAGAGGGAGTGAACTTTAATAAAGTATCCGGCTGGTTTTCGGTAACATCATGAGTTAATGGACGGTGGTTTGCCTTGACTAAGTGTTATTGGTCCAGTCCATAATTTCATCTTGAAATGGGCAAGGGAGTGAATCTTCCTCTTCGTAATTGAGTATTGATTTGAAAATAAATGGCAGTGAAACTCCCACTGAACTGTCAGGATATATTCCGGACGACACTGACAATAAATGATTTCTGGTTCTCATGAACGCTCTGGGTCAGCCTGACGCCGAGGCACGCGGAGGCCAGGTGCCATCCGCCTCCCCTTCTATCACCTTCCCGAGGCTCAGAGGATGAGACATCACGGGACAAGGCGTTCGCGTCCCCCGGGCCCGGCTCGGGCTCCATCGCCGGCCTCCTTTGTAAAATGTTTCCTTGAATTTGGAAAGCAATTTTAAAACAGCAGGTTCCGACATGTGGCTCCTCTTCCAAATAATAGCTTCCTGCTATCTACGGCACTTACGGAATACTTTCTGACGCATCTTCAATGGAAGGGAGTTAAAATGTCATTATAAATGTTTCAACGGGTTTGATAGATTTCCTTTACAAGTGATAAGTAGTATAATTGGGTGTGATCTAACCAGGCACAAAATGACAAAAGACACTTTTCATTCCGTGGTTGAGTCTCATCCAGCGTTCATGGATCGTCCAACTCTGTCGATGGGGCGCGGCAGATGGTAGTGAAAGGTGACTTCTGGGGAGAAAAAACAATATCACAGGAGACTTAGGAGGATAGATGGGGATTCTAAAACAAGAAGTCTTTTTACAAAATGCCGCCGGATTGATAAATCCGTGGGGTAGACATCAGTGTTCGTTAACAGCCTCCAGAGCTATGGCCTTTGTTTTTCTGCATAGCGGAGGCCTGCTACGACAAAGCTCCCATCTTTCATCTGTTTACACTAGATTTCTGAATTGATATTTACCATTTTCGCATTAGCAATTTTTCTACTGTACCAGAGATGAGGACAAAAACGCTGCCCGGGAAACATGTCTTGCCGGGTGCTTCTTCATGACGTGTGACCGCACTGTGCAGAGCCAGGGGGCTATGCTGCTTACGCGGGAGGGGCCACTCGGGCAGCTCCTGGCTATTTAAAAAGGAGAAAAAAAAAAAAAAAAAAAAAAAAAGAAAGCTTTTCCAGGTGATTTTCCCCGATCGAGACGGAAAAAAAATTTTTTTAAAGGATTTTATTAAAAAAAATAAAATAAAGGATTTTATTTATTTACTTGGAGAGAGAGAGAATGAACAGGAGGGAGGGGCAGAGGGAGAGGGAGAAGCAGGCCTCCATCCATTGGGATCGAGCCCAATGTGGGACTCGATCCCAGGACCCTGGAATCAGGAACTGAGCCGAAGGCAGATGCTTCACCTACTGAACCACCCAGACACTCCTGGGATGGCAAAGGTCTTATGCTTATTTGGCTTCGGAAGGCCTCTTCTGGAAGGGCAGCGATGCTTTGGCCTCCCTCTGGAAGCATGTGAGGTTCACAGAAACACAGTCCCCTGGAGCCCTTGAGTGCATCACCAGGCTCCACCCTCCTTCCCTGGGGGTGTGCAGGATGTATTAGGCTATAATGATGTCTGGTAGGCATCCCTTAAGACAATTAAATGGAAGTCTATAAATCATAAGAAATGTGGGCAAGCTGTGGATGGCTCTACACCCCTTCCTGGAACAACCTGGGGTGACCTGGTGCAGACCCGAGCAACTGGTCCCCCTCCTGGGGCGCCCCCTGCCCCTCCGTCCCTGGACCTAATTCTCCAGGATAAAGCCCCATACACGGGGGTTTAACATCTGCAAAGGTGAAGTAGCATCATTCATACTTTTATGATAAAGGTGGAGTTGGCTCTTTACAGAAGGGTGATGAGGAATTCAGATAGAAATGAGCATCCCGCCAGTTTGTGGGTTGCATTTGTGGAGCTTCACAAACAGTTTTCAGTATTTCTGAAAATTGCACCTCGATGTAAGACTCTGGTATCTATGAGGGCGACACTCAAAAACAGCACTCAGGACGCCCAGCCCGGGAAGCCGAGGCAGAGGCTTGGAGAGTGACACAGGGCTCTCCACCTCGTTACGGTGCCCACCGTGGGCAGTGGAAGGCAGCACGGTGACCCCGGTCCAGGGGGACCCGTGCGCAGGTCTCTACCCGGAAGCTGTCCCCTGACCTCATATTTCAAGGAGCACCTTGGGCCACCTTCTCCCTCTTTCCCTCCTCCCAGCTGATTTTATGGTTTATTTTAGTGACCTTTCCACAGATAAACATGTCACGAAGCAGGGACCCTGCGAGCCTACTTACTCTCCTGACACAAATTCTTCCAGCCTGGAGCCCTGCGGTGTCCTGGAGGAAGCCACGTGGCGTGCAGGAGGATGGACCTGTGGGCTGGGAAAGGCGCAATGGGTTTTCTAAGTGCATCCCCTTTGCGATGATCACAATCTTGGGTGCAACTTGCATGACAGCACTCACCTGCTTTCCCTTCCCCGCGCCCGTAACTGAGATAAATTGTCACACCGCTTAAAAAGGAATTCAACCCAGGAGCTGCCCACATCTCCTTAGTAGCCGGTTCATGAACGGCCAGAAGGGGGGGCGGAGATGGTGGGCCTTCCAAGGGTTTAGAGGTGTTCTTAGATGTCAAAAGTGCATTTAAAACAGTATTGGGGGGATGCCTGGGTGGCTCTGTGGTGGAGCGTCTGCCTTGGGCTCAGGGCGTGAACCCGGATCCTGGGATCAAGTCCCTGCAGGGAGCCTGCTTCTCCCTCTGCCTGTGTCTCTGCCTTTCTCTGTGGGTCTCTCATGAATAAATAAATAAAATCTTTTTAAATAATAAAATAAATAAAACAAAACAGTATTGGGGTTTATTCATCCGGTCCTCTTTGCAAGACCCCAGCTCTTACCGGGACCGTGCTGTCTCTGTAGGATGCCACGGGGCTGTGGCCCAGCCAGCTAGCCCAGTAAACACACGGGCTGGAACAGGAGGTGTTAAGGGTCGGAATAGGATTTGGAGTGCTGCTCTAATGACGATGATGCAAGCCTGTCCCTGGTTATAATTTCAGTTGATTCTTAAAAAAGAAAAAAAAAAAATTCAGGCTATGTGTCTAGGGTCAGAATTTTAATCCCACTTTAATGGAAGAAGGACTAAACTTCAGAATCAGAATTACCCACCGTGGATCACACACAAATAAATGACATGTCTGGGATTGCGTCTGGCCTCCTGCCCCCGAATGTAATAGGCATCCCACTGATAACCGAGAGACGTGGGGGCGGCTCGGCACTCGGCAGCCACGTGGGGTCCGGCCTCATCTCAACGCCTGGGGAAATAATAAAGCCTCCCCCCGCCCTGGGAAACGGCGGACGGGGTCCTGGGGTGCAGCTCCCCACCAGGGCCGAGGCCGCCTCTCTCTGGGATCTGGGGTCGGACGGTTTTGGGCCTTGGTGTTTATGCAAAGAGAGTGCAGAAGGGCGCCGCAGTGCCCGCCTGTTGTGCAGCCTGCCTGTCAGTCACAGAGCAGCAGTCCTGCCCAAGTCCTGTCACTTGGAGAGTTCGGCTCCCAGGAAGCCCTGTCTGAACCCGGCCCTCCTCCAGCCTGCCTCCCTTTGTGTCTCTTCCCCAAAAACGCTTAGTTCCGCTCCGTCTCTACCCGCACCCCAACCTGAACTCAAGTCCCCCGTTTTCAAAGGTGGGAACTGTGACCGGTGCATCCATTCTGCTCGCGGGCATCGCGGCCGGAGGTCGGAAAGGTGTCCTGGGCCCCGGGCGGTTGCGCATCCGGGGTGTCTGCTCTGCACCTGCCCCGCGCGCCTCGCGCTCCCGCAAACGAGCGAATCTTATTCCTCATCTGCTTCCTCAAACCGCCGCAGTTCCCCCGCGCGCATACCGAGTTTCTCTTCCCGGGCAATTGGTCCCGGCTTTGTCATTAGTGGGGAAAGCTCTGGCCTCTCGCACAGCCTTCTGCTTAACAAAACGAAACGTGTGCAATGCATTCGGGGCGTGAGGTCAATGGTTAGATTGTTCTCGCTCCAGAAGGCGCGTTTCCATGGGCTGAATCACATCCAGGAAATTAGCACCATTTGTACCTGTAATAAAGACACAGGTGAGGCAGGGGACAGCGGCCGGGGGCAGACGCTGAAATCCTCTGCTCCCTGCCTAGAATGCGTGGCGACAAATTATCTAATCTGCATTTATTTGGAGACTTGTATTAGCAAAACTGATGGAACAGGGTTTGATTTGCGGACACGGGAGGGAGTCTGCGGGCCGACTTGCAGGGCAGCGGAGGCCGGAAGCCTGGAGCCCACGGGGGCTCGAAGGCGGAGCTGCTGGGTCTTCTCCGGGCCGAGCGTGTGGGGCCCCGTCACCTCATTTGCAAAATGAGCCGTTTTCCAGAGTGCCCCGCGTGTCTAAAAACGACGTCTGTGCCGGGTATGCAGGATGCGGAGATTAACGTAAGATAACCAGATTCAGAGAGATTTGGGGTCCTCCCGAAGAGGCTGATCTGGGCCCTGCTGGGCCCCAAAGGCGTCACGATGGAGGAGAACTTAGGAAAGACGCAGCAGAACCAAAAGCTAAAGAGATAAAAGGAAGCGAGGAGAGCTTCCCCACCACCCAAGGGATACGGGGGGCGCTGTGGACAGTGGCGCACCCGGCAGGGCTGTGGGGCGGGGGCGACCTGCTGGCGCTGCCCGGCCCGAGGGTACACAGGGCACGGCCGGCGGAGACGGGAGGAGTTCGGAGACTCAGGAGGAGTCCCTGGCGGGGGCTGGCCTCACCAGCTCCTCACAGGTGACATGTCCCAAATGGACTGTGCATCCCCTAGCCCAGCAGGTGCCGGGGCAGGACCCTGGTCTCCTGAGAGGGGGCGCACCCGCGTGCCCAGTGGCTGCAGCCGACGTGGCAGGAGGCAGCCAAGGTCGCCCCGGTGCTCTCCCCGTGGCCGCGGCTTCCCCTCCTCAGGTGGGGGAGCCTCCACAGTCAACCCTTCGTCTTCTTTGCCTTTGTTCCCATCTGTGACTTTTTGGAATTCTCCGTGTGTCTTAAGTCCCTTAACAGCGTCTCGCTTTGTTCCCCCGAGCGAAGCCTGTGAGAGCCGCGGCTTTGTCAGTGCTGTGGTCGTGAAGACGCGCCGCTGGGCCCTCCCCGAGGGTCCGCCGCTCCCCCGCCAGCCTGCGTGTCCCAGTGGCCGCCCGTCCCCCGCACCGTCCAGCCTCCGGAGGCCCCAGCCCGGGACCCAGCCTCGGGGTTAACAGAGCCGCGCGGCTCCTGCACAGGTAATGTGAGCTCCGGGGCGCCCGCCAGCCGAGCTCCAGGTTGTCCCTGTACCAGGGTGTGAGACTCCCTCCCTCTGCCCCCGCCACCCCTCTCCCTCCGCCCCCAGCCTTTCCAGAGTTCGCACTTGCATCCTGGCCCAGGGCGTTCGTTGCAAACTCATGTGCACCTCGCAGGCAGGTGCTCCTTGGTCCCCTTGGGCGCTGGCCGCGTCTCGATGACACCTGCTCCTGGAGGGACCTGAGCTCACCCGATGCTGCCGGGATGGCACCGAGGCCACCACCAGGTGGGGCAGGGGAGCAGACCCCTCAGTGTGCCTGGTGCCTGGGACACGGTTCGGCGCGCAGCGGACGCTAAGAACGTTCGTGGAAGAGGTGAATAAAGTGAGTGATCAGCCCAGGTGAGCTAAACCAACCAAAACTCAGCCCAACCGTTTGAGGCACACATCCCTGGTTCCCGGGGCGCCCGCCTGTCCTGCAGACCGTCCAGGGTGTTGGGGGGTGTCCTGCAGACGTGTCGGGGGTGTTTGGGATCCGCTGCACACACCAGCACTTGAAGCCTCCGATCCTTTCTGCCTAGAACATATTCCAGCCGCACGCCAAGCCACACGATAAGCACGTGGATACGGTGCGACGTGTACTGAACACTCCGCAGAGAGGTATTTGGGGTAGAGACAGGCGGACCGTGCGGTCGCACCCATGATGCAGCCCGAGTCGGCCTGTTACTGAATTGCACAGTTATATGGTTCTTACGCGGTGTAGACAGAGGGTACCTGCGGGGCAGGCTTCAGGGACGACTGACCTCCGCAGGGCTTGGAAATGCAGGAGGAGGGAGTGTTCCCCTCGGTGTGAGCACACACACAGGCCTTTATCCCACAGAGGTGTGCGCACAAAGTAAACCGTGACCCGTAAGTGGAGCCAAACCCAAACCCAAACCCAATTACACGTCGTGCTCTCGGGGAGGTGTGCGCCCACATCCCGGCCCCTCTCCCCGGGGGCGGCGGCCCATGAGGCCTGGAAGCGGGCCTCCCGGCGGGGGGGGGGGGGAGGGGGGGTAGTCTGTGTGTACAGGGCGAGAGGCACTTCCTTGTTAGCACAGAGAGAAGGAAAATCTGCGAGTGTCACTGATTTAGCAACACGCAGGGGAGCCTTTCCGGTCAGCGCCCGTCCAGCGGCCTCCTTGTGCCCTGAGGCTGGTTGCGCTTTGGTTGATGACCCCGGGGACCATTTAACCCGCTTCTAGTAATTTCCCGTGGACGGAGGTATTGGAGGGTCTGGTTTCCTGCGACAAAATCCATGGCACATTCTGGGTGCGTGTGCGCCCTTCAGCGTCTGTGGAATTGGGGGCTCCTTCCTTCTTGGAGCTCAGCCAGACTATGGGTGTTTTTTTTCTTTTTTAAGATGTTCATAAATTGAAATTTCAGGATGCCAAGAGGCAAGACTAATCAAAGGGTTTACGCGAGCTTTGTCCTGTCTTAAATGCACTCGGAACTAATTCTTAGGTGTCTCTATGCTGCCCCCCCTCGCCCCCCAGGGCCTGAGGATGACTTTGTCTGCGTTGGCGTCCGAGTGGGCACCTGTTTCCTCCCGGGAGCTCCCCCACCCCTAGGGACGTGCCTCCCCCACTCTGGTCTCCCTCTGGCGAGAGGAAGTTGGGTGGCGAAGAACGCGTCCGATCACGGCCTCCTATCGAGGAACAGAGAGGGCGAGAGGGATGTCTGTGAAACGGAAGCCCGACGTGGTTTCCACGTCCGATGGCGATGTTTCAGAGACGGTTCGCTGATGCTGCACCTGCGGACGTCCCCGGGACTGTCGCGTGGCCTTAACTCCGGGAGAAAACAGCCAGGGTGTGCTCATCTTTGCTTTAAAAGCAGAAAAAAAAATCGCTATGGGGTGGTGGCTGAGACGCTCGGGTGAGAAGTAAAAAATTTTTCTTAAAAACATCAATGATGAAGGGATCCCTGGGGGGGCTCAGCGGTTGAGCGTCTGCCTTTGGCCCAGGGCGTGATCCTGGAGTCCCGGGATCGAGTCCCGTGTCGGGCTCCCTGCACGGAGCCTGCTTCTCCCTCTGCCTGTGTCTCTGCCTCTCTCTCTCTCTCTAGGTCTATCATAAATAAAAATAAATCTTTAAAAAAATATCAATGATGATGAATTGCTAGCAATGAAATCGCAGTGTCAGAAAAACCCCGTGAGTTTTAATTTTGAAAGATACTTGCAGATGGATCTCTGTGGGTGACGCTGTCTGTGTGCTCCTCCGGGTGCCTTCAGTTTGGGGGAAGAGAGAACGTGCTGGAAAGCCTTCCCGTGCATGACCGTCTGGCTATTGCTTTGACCGTGGCCCGCCCTGTCGTGAATCTGCAGCGCGGGGCTGGTGGCATGTCGAGTCGTAGGTGGCCGACTCCCAGGCCTCCCCCCACCTCCCTCCTCCAGGGACCTTCCGGGGGGCCATGTGCCCACCGTCCCAGTGGCGCCTGCGCATTTCTGCTTGGTGCCCATCGAGAGCAAAGTCTCAGTTAAGAACGAAATCAGCAGAGGATCATTTTCCATGGAGCCATGAAGACAGGTAACAATGCAAGGTGTCCACCCAGTGTGTACCCCCGGTTTGGTGGCCGGGGAGCACGTGGGGGCACGTCAGCCGAGTGCCGTCCTGGGCCATCGCGGCCGCGCGGTGCAGCAGGCTTCCACGAGCACCGAGAGCGCTACAGCGCTAAGTGCTCTATCATTACCGTCCTTAAAAAGGCCCTACTATATATATATATATATTTTTTTTTTTTTCACCCTAGAATGAAAGCCATTTCCAGCCAAACACCACAAGTGTGTTTTCCGACACACACCTCACGTTGTTGCAAAACACGGTAATCCCCGGGCCTCTGCCAAGTTCCAGCACCTGAACCGAGACGCCGTTTTTGACAAACGCGCTGCTAATTACTTTTGGCGCCACTCAGCCCCTCGGATGAATAGCTGCTGTGCCCGGTGTCCCTCTCAAGCCGAGCGACACCAGTCATTGTGGCGACGGCGCGGGTGAAGCGCCCCGCCGGTCTGTTCGTCAGTGACAACGGTGATGCGTGGTGGCACTTCCTCCTCCTGGAGCCCCGTCCCTGCCACAGCCCGTAGCAAATCGTCACAAGCTCCACGCTGTCAAGCCATCCCCTCGCCGTCCTGGAGCCCGGGAGTGCAAACCCGAGGCCTCCCAAGGGCGTCTTCTCCCCAGGGGCGCGGGTGGGGGGCCTCTGTTGGGTGCTTCTCCCTTGGTGCCTGGTGGCCCCCAGCAACCTCCTTCTTGCCATCACCTCTGTCTGCACATCAACTTCCTCTCTGTCTCCCTGTCACTCGCCATCGGCTTTAGGGTCCAGCCTCGTCCAGGACCATGTCTTCTTGGATCCTTACCATAGTAGGAACACCTGCAAAGACTCTTGTTCCACGTCCCGAGGAATCATCAGCCCCCATTCTGGATAATGCTGAGGGTTCGGGGGAGCGTGTATTTGGAGGAAGCCCGTCCAACCTGCGGCCTTCCCCGAACATGGAATCCTCCGCGTTGCTCCCAGTTTACATGAGCTGAATCCTCCTTTTCTGTCACATGTGCGTCGTTATTGGCAATTCGAAAGCTGCTCATCAGGTGCACACATTTCCCTTCCTTTTCTTCTGTGAACGTTTTCCCAGCACGTCTCCACCTTCTCCTGGGCACTGGTACCCCGTGGGCTTTGTCATAATTAAAAATATCGACACTTCCCAAATGTGAACGTACGGAAAACATACTCCGATAACGAAAGCCTTTGTACAGTGCTGTTTATCTCCCACGGAAAAGACCCACCGGGTGACAGTTCCCAGGGGCCTCTCACCTTTCCAAGCGAGCCCACCTGCTTTTTGTTCTGGGCTACCTGTTCATGCGTGTCTCCATAGTGGACACTCTGGGAAGATGGAGACAGTGTTTCCTGTGAAGCCAAAGGTAGGCGTGCTTACTGCCCACTCTAAAATATGTGGGTTCCTTGGACACCTGGGGGGCTCAGTGGTTGAGCATCTGCCTTCGGCTCAGGCCGTGACCCTGGGATCCTGGGAGCGAGTCCCACATCGGGCTCCCTGGAGGGAGCCTGCTTCTCCCTCTGCCTGTGTCTCTGCCTCTCTCTGTGTCTCTCATGAATAAATAAATAAAAATCTTAAAAAAAATTAAGATTAAACTAAATTAAATTAAATATGTGGGTTCCCTAAGCTCCAAGTTCTTCTGCAATGAATCTGTGTGCAGGTGTCCATAGGCGGGTCCATGTTGTTCTCGTGGGCGAGGAGAACAGGCACAGTGTGCTGATGCCCTTGCCGGGCCACGTTAATAAACCCCTTGGTATCTGACCCAGGATTATTTAATGAACCACTCATTTACACTTTTTCTTCACAACATTTATATACTCTCACAGCCTTAAATATTTTTTTCTTCCTACGGCCTCCTTATATTGTAGTCGGCTAATTCGTTAGTTCGAAAGGAAAATAGAATCTCAATCTGTGTGTAGACCTTAGCAACACCCGATGTTTCTTCTGTCTCCACATACCAGTGATTTGCAATGAAACCAGAGAGGGAGAAAACATTAAACTTATTTAGGGAGCATTTTAAAAATACTTACTTTCAACTCTGTTTGAAGGACACACTCGTATCTGCTTGGTGATGTGCCGAAGTGAGCAAACTGGCCAGGATTATTTAATGAACCGCTCATTTACACTTTTTCTCCACAACATTTATATACTCTCACAGCCTTAAATATTTTTTTTCTAAGCATGACTGTTTTTCTAGAAATAACTTGTCCTTGGCAGTAGAATTTCTAACTTACCCATTAGCATTTATCACTAACTACACATCCTCTGCGCTCTGTGGATCTAATGTATTTAGGGCTTTCACCTGTTTTATCTCTTCTCCCAACAATTTCCTTTGGATTTCTCATCTCCACCATTGCTTCTGCTGCTCTTTTTGTTCTGGCTGGAACTCCTGGGTATATATTTGAATCTTAATATTTTAGGTAGGTAAATGCAGCGACCACTGAATCCAGCGTTCCCATTGTTCCGGTGGAGGACTAGGGCATTAAGTCTGCTTCTGTAAAGTAGCAGGAAAATTGCCAGAAGTACTTTTACCTCAGTTTACCACGGTCACCCTTAGTTCAATTCTTCTCACATTGCAATCCTGTCTCTGCTTTTGGAAGATGCCGAGTCATTCCCATATTTATGAGAATTTTGATAATCATGAGAATTCCCTCTTAAATTTGTCTCTTTTTCCTTGTGCTTATATAGATGACCAAGGAATGCCATTAATTACTCATTTGGGTTATAATTCTTTTATTATTAGAAATCGATCCCCCCAAAATTAGAACACCATTTTTTAAATTTTTTAAAATAAATTTATTTTTATTGGCGTTCAATTTGCCAACGTACAGAATAACACCCAGTGCTCATCCCATCAAGTGCCTCCCTCAGTGCCTGCCACCCAGGCACCCCCACCCCCCGCCCTCCTCCCCTTCCACCACCCCTGGTTCGTTTCCCAGAGTTCGGAGTCTTCCATGTTCTATCTCCCTTTCTGATATTTCCCACTTACTTTTTCTCCTTTTCCCTTATTCCCTTTCACTATTTTTTATTAGAACACCATTTTTTTTAAATTTTTTTTTTTTATTTTATGATAGTCTCACAGAGAGAGAGAGAGAGAGAGACAGAGACATAGGCAGAGGGAGAAGCAGGCTCCATGTACCGGGAGCCCGACGTGGGATTCGATCCCGAGTCTCCAGGATCGCGCCCTGGGCCAAAGGCAGGCGCTAAACCGCTGCGCCACCCAGGGATCCCTAGAACACCATTTTTTAAGGCTAAGCTTTGCTCGAGGGAGGGGGTATGGAGCACAGAGTGCCTATAACCTGGGTCCTAGTTCTACTGTTTTTTTTTTTTTTTTTTTTTTGACATAAAATGTAACTCCAGAATCTTCTGATCTGCTTGGCAATACTGTGTATAATGACGTTTCTTTGTGTGACTGTCATCTGCGTGGCATCTAGACTTTCAGAACCTCTTCTTTCAGCACCAATCGTTGAGAGGTTTGCAAGTCTTCACGCTCTTCTAGGGTGGAGGTCACGTTCCTCTGGCCAACATCTGGGTGGTCTCAGCAGAGGCATCTTGCTGAGGACCTACTGCCCCAGAGAAACTTCCTTCTTGATCCTCAGTGGCAACCAGTGAGGAAGACCTGCACCGACTCGGGAATGATGCTCACCTGCACTCACACGTTGACTGAAGACCCTTCCTTGATGTGAAGAGGCAGCTTTCCAAGTAGCTCACGCTCGCTGGTTGAATGTCTGTTCATTTCATGCATTCTTATCAACACCAACTGGCACTGTGACAGTGTCAAGGCCCATACCTCTACCTTTATCTCTCTCTCTCTCTCTCTGTATACATATCTGTCTCCTACCCTTGATTTCCTGCTGAAGCTTTTCTGGAAACATGATAGGTCAAAAATATCTGCCAATATTTGTCTCTGACAGTCGGCTCTAACTTTGAGAACTTTAATCAATGGAATTCACTGCCCCTATATTAAGCAATTCTGGGTTAATTATACATTCATGCTCCTGTGATAAACAATCCTGGAAGATGGAGGCTACTTCCTGACTGCGTGCTGAACACTTGTACGATCAGGCAAATATAGCGTAGCTATCTGTTCCAGGATGGACCACGCCTGGAAGACAAGAACGTGAGGGAACTTTAAGCAGCTCAGCTATCAAGACTAACCTCTTACTTGTCAATACTCATTTTAAGACCCCCGCCTTGCTATGTCTTCCAACCCAAAGCTGTGATGGCCAACTCTCTGAAGTCCCAGCCCACGTTCCACCTTGGAGACTAGCTTTTAAATCACCCAGCCCTAAGCCCTACATGCTTGTACTGTATCTTCCTATTATTTTCTCCTTCTGGGATCCTACAAAGACTGTCAAGACTCTCCTCTCCTTTACAGCAGTAGGTTGAAAAATTTGGTTTTGCTTGGTCAACAGCGTTTGTGGCAACCTTTCTAGGGAGTCAATAGCAAACACATCTCCTAGGCTTTTCACTTGGGATCATGTTTCTTAGCCTTGCTGCTGGAATTAATGTTCTTGGCTTCAGCTTTGTCTCCTGGGTGTCAGGAGTATGTTTTCCCCCTGCCATTCTAGATGAATGAACGGATACTTTCACCTTTTCCACACTTGCTGCCATCCTGACGGAGGCCCTTGTAAGACCTCTCTTGTTGAGTAGCTAAAATTATCTTGTGTGCATCCGACTCACTAGACTCTTTCCAGCACAATCCACTGGATACACACCTTCCTGAGCTCTGACAAATGGGGTTGTTTGCTCAGAAAATCCAGTAACTACAGATTGCCTGCTTGTTTACATATGGATGTTTCTTTCAGGCACCTGACTTCTGCCTAATTGTGCTCTACCTTCCATTCCATGTTACACTTGCAGATGCTCTGACAGGTACATGGTGTCCCAGACTCTGGGACATCGTAAATATCAGTAAATGCTTCTTGGACTAGTAAATTCTTAGAAGCCTATCTCAAATGCATGTTCTGTGAAACTGTTCCAGGATTTTCAGACCTGATGAGGCCTCTTTTGTACTGGCCCTGTAGCTGATGAAGTCCTCTTCGTACTGCAGTAGTGTGGGCCTCTGTCTCATTCTGCAGGATTTCTCCTGACTCTCAGCAACTTGAGGAGAAATACATTGTGTTTGGGTCAGTCTTTTTAGAGGAACCCATGTTGGTGGCGATTCCTTAGAAGGGAATCAGCAAGTGGTTTGTTGAATAAAAAGGGGGGGGGGTGGAGAAATTATAAAATGTCGAATTTTTTCCTAAAGCAATTCCTTACTACTAGTGTTTCTGATTAACTTATGACTTCCATCTACTGCTGGTAGAAGTAGCTTTATTATATTTCAAAAAATTCTTTTCTACTTTATGCATTATTTTCCTACTTACCTACTTAATATGTATTCTAAGCCTTTCTTATATTCCTAAGATCTATGCCTTCATAACTTCTTTGTTGTATGACAAATATCAAGTCTCGAGACGTTTCTATGATTGCTTGTAAGGGTAATGTTTCAAAGACTCTGAAATATAAATATTCACACTCAGGAAAATGATACTTTGCAAAAATATGAATGGTTATACGTCATTACAGAAGTATTAAAAACTGACTAAGTTTTGGTCAGTCTGATCCTTAAAATAGTGGAAGAAATTCATTCTTTTCACAAGAAATGCTCTTCTGTCAACACTGGTTTATGAGTCCCAGATATTTTTTGAATCTAAAGATAAATTGAAAGTAAATGTCAGTTTTAATTAACTATAATCAATGAGATTATTTTGAGATACTTCACATTTGAGAAGTGGATTGTTTTGACATGGTGTGCTATCACAGTGATTGGTGGGCACAAAACGAATCCAGTTGCTCTTGAGCATCAGTACTAGGAATGCTGGTCCCACCGTGCTGTCCCTCCTTGCTGTGACTGTCAAGGTTTGTGGAAAACGTACAGTAAACGAACCTACACTCCCATTCTTCAAAATCTACAGTTATTTAATTTATTTACGTACATCAACATGTGTTACTTGAGCCTGTGGTGTCATGGAATAGATTTTTTTTTTTTTAAGATTTTATGTATTCATGAGAGACACACAGAGAGAGGCAGAGACACAAGCGGAGGAAGAAGCAGGCTCCATGCGGGGGGCCCGATGTGGGACTCGATCCCAGGACGGGGTCACGACCTGAACTGAAGGCAGATGCTCAACCCCTGAGCCACCCAGGAGCCCCCCGAATGGATGGTTTTAACAGCTTCCTGTCATACCTGATGTTATGATTATGTCATCTCATTGGTATATAGTAGCCAGGCTCTGGCTATTGTTTTTTATCTTTCTGTGGGATGATAAAAGCTTAAGATTTCCTGATTTGCCTTGTGACTGATGTCACTCTTATGCAAGGGTACTTTCTGAAGTCACTCTTTTTACAGGTTCTCACCAATTTTGCCTGGTCTCCCTGGCAAGCAGCTTGCAAAGGATTTACCTTATTGATGCCATTGACCTCTGAACCTCTCCTTAACTGCTTGCCACGAACCCCCCATTGTCTTCAAGAGTGTACTCTCATGCCTGAAATTCCCCACACCCTTTTTCACACACTATCAGTTCATATAGGGGGAACCCGGGGCTGCTTTGGCCTAATGGACCATGGTGGGTACTGGGTGAAGGTGATGGAGTCTTGCTCTGTGGGCTTGTCGGTCCTAGCATGGAACCTCTGTCTGAAGGGTGTGCCGGAACTCAGGCTGTCAGGGCCCCAGTATTCTCAGCCTACTCTGGCTGGAGCAGAGCTTCTAGTCCATGTGTGGGGATTAGGTGGAGTAAGGACACCCCAAACTCAATTACAAGAGAATATAGTCTCTGACACCCAAAATTTGAGGAGATGTGAAATGCTAGTGGCCTGTCCCTCCTTTTGGGACACCACATCCTTTGACTGGGGGCTGAGCAGAGAGGGATCCCATCTTATCGGCCCTCCCCCCGGGGGTGGCACTTCTGTCCAGCTGAGCTGGGGGACGGGAAGACAGGGAACAGTCCTGGCTCAGGTGCAAAGAGCTCTGCTGTTCTTACTGAGGTTTAGTAGATTTTTTCAAATAAATGTCCCTTCATTGCCTCTATACCCTTAGGACAATTTCCAGATGTTAAATAGTTGTGTTTTTAAAAAAGATAATTTTCAGCAATTATGGTTGTTTCATTGGAGCAGATCCACAGGGCTCCTGGTGTCATCTTCCTGAAAGTGGGACTTCCCTGCAGTCCTTCAACTTACCCCTACTTGGTCTTCAGTGAAATCTCCTAGAAGCTTCGGTAGGAATAAGCCTCCGTTTAGATGGCAAGATGGGTATTTTTAGTTAAGGAGAGACCTCAAAGAAATCTCAAATTCAAGGCATTGAGCAGAATTTATTTTCGTAGCTGGCAAGAATAAAACCATGTCAATGCCCTATGGTTGGTAACCCCCATAAAGTGCCTATATCTTAATATATTAGTGTTAATGACAGAATGTACTGCAGGGAAGGATAGCAGCCAACAAATGATTAGCTCGCCACTTAGGGTCTTCTTCTTCTTTCTTTTATAATTTTTAAAAATTTTAATTAATTAATTAATCTTTTTTTTTTTTAATTTAAGAGAGGGATAGAGCACGAGCAGGGGGAAGGACAGAGGGAGAGGGACAAGCAGACTCCCTGCTGAGGGGAGAGCCCAATACAGGGCTCGATCCCATAACCCTGAGAGATCATGACCTGAGCCAAAGTCAGACGCTCAACCGCCTGAGCCGCCCAGGTGCCCCAAGCCCTCTTTTCGCCGTCAGTGAAAGACTCACGAAACAGAAGTGGCGGCCTCCTTGGACGCCCTGTTCTGCACCTGTGGTTAATTATCAACTTAACAGTGGCTGAGAGCAAAGGTGGAGCAGATGCCACCTGATACTCCGTGAAACAGGTATCAGGACAGCTCCAAGTACTCAGGAGCCATCTGCCAGCATTGAAATGGATTCATTAATTCAATCAGGTTTTTGTTTTTTTCCAGTCCCCAATATAGCTAGACTAGAGATCAGATTGGCTAAACAGACCTTTCTCTGGGAAGGGCGAGGAGTCAGTGGTAGGATGCACTCAAGGATGGTCTCATAGCTCTGAGGAAGGTGCAGGAATCATGTCAGAGGTTCCTTCAAGGTCATTTAATTTAAAAAGGATGAGTTAGGACCCAAACTGAGGTACTTAGTGGCGAATCCTTATTTTATTAACCCAACGCTTTCCACAGTGTCTAATGCTGATTCCTTCAATAAGTTACAAGTCACAGTAGCATCTTGGGATGGATGTTGAATTTACCACTGAGACTTGGGGACAGGTTCATCTCAGGAATCTCCAGGGTCCCCGGACTTTACAATCTGGTGATAAGACAGGTGTGCCCTTCTACTACCCTCTTCCTCAACTTGGAATGTACTTGCTACTACTATCTAGCAAGAGGCCATTCCAAACAGAGGGGAAGTACTGTTAAAAGTAAGCTTTTTCACTCACTTAGAGAGACAGTCATTCTCTTAGACTTGTCATGGGGAATACTGTTAGCTTAGTGGCTTAATCTATTCATGCTTTATTTAGTCAAGGTGGGATGGGCATGAAGGGGAAAGATCTCAGCTGCGTCAGGAACCACAAGAATCTGTGCTAGAAGAACCAGGGAAGGGGAAGGCTATGATGGGGCTGGGAGCACTGTACTTCCAACAAAAATGGAAACCTGATTTTTGTAAGTAGCATGAGGACTCTACTTTCAAATTATTTTAATTTAAATTCAATTAGCCAACATAAAGCACATCATTAGTTTCAGATGTAGTTTTCAAGAACTCATCGGTTGTGTACAATACCCAGTGCTCATCACATCACATGCCCTCCTTCATGCCCATCACCCAGTTACCCCATCCCACCAGCCCCCTCCTCTTCAACAATACTCGGTTTGTTTCCCAGAGTTAAGAATTTCTTATGGTTTGTTTCCTGCTCTTATTTTTTCCCATTCAGTTTCGTTTCCCCTCCTTCTCTTATGATTCTCTGCATTATTTTTTATATTCCCCGTATGAGTGAACCCATATCATAACTGTCCTTCTCCGACTGACTTACTTCACTCAGCATCATACCATCCAGGTCCAAGCACACTGAAGCAAATGGTGGGTATTTGTTGTTTCTGATGGCCGAGGAATATTCCATTGTATACATGGACCACATCTTCTTTATCCAGTCATCTTTCGATGGACACTGAGGCTCCTTCCATGGTTTGGCTGTTGTGGACGTTGCTGCTATAAACATCGAGGTGCAGGTGTCCTGGCGTTTCACTGCATCTGTATCTTTGGGGTAAATCCCCAGCAGTGCAATTGCTGGGTCATAGGGCGGGTCTATTTTTAACTCTTTGAGGAACCTCAAAGCCACACTTTTCCAGAGTGGCTGCACCAGTTCACATTCCCACCAGCAGCGCAAGAGGGTTCCCCTTTCTCCACATCCTCCCCAAAATTTCTTGTTTCCTGTCTTATTTATTTTAACCATACTTTCAAATTTAAAATATGAATTCATTTATCTCAATTCATATACTCTATCTTCTGTGGTTTAGGGTCTTCCAGAGATATTTCTATGTGTTTTGACTACAAAGATTTCTCCTTTCTCCCTCCCTTTTGTCTCTCTTTGCACCATTTCTGGGTGGTAACGTTAACTTTTAAATCACAGTGAAAATAGAACTTACCGATTGAGTTTAGTGGTAGTAAAATGTCTGGATTCTTCTCGCTTACTAAGTGATTATTTCTCAATACCCCCAAATATTCAATATATCTCACAAAGATCACTTACTTCTAATTCATTTACTGCCTCTCAGTGGAACACACCCCTTTCATAGAACAAATTGCACCCTCAGTAAAAAATTGAGAAAGGCTATCCTCAGGATTGTGCAGGTAAAAGACCCGAGGGCAGCTTGTGTGTTATAGTTTCAGACAGAGAATAAAAATGCTTTCTGATATCTTATGACTGCGTTTGCAGAAATCCCTTTATATTGATTTAAGGTATGTTAGGAGAAATTCTTGCGTTTTGTTAAGAATGTTTTGAATCACTTTTATTTTAACATTTCGAAGATCAAGAAAGGAAATTGAGGAAGGGAAAGAAGAATTGACCTCTACATGTGTATGTCGTTTTTTTTTTTTTTTTTTTTTTTTTTAAGCACTGGGAACATGTAAAACAAGAAAAATGCTTAAAAACATAATTGATTATACTTATTCTTTTACTGTCGATTTTTGCTATCTCCCGAGTTTACTTCTCTTCTGTGAAACAAATATCCCTGCCCTCAGGGCGTTTACAGTTTGAAGATGCAGGCAGCCTGTGATCTTCTTAGTGAGGAATGTTCCCCCAGCTGAGCAATCATCTCTGTTGGAGTTGGCTACTACTATGTTGTTCCTTTGCACATGATTTCCCTCATTTTTTTTCAAAGAAGACATAGAAACCTGTGACTCCCTTCTGCTAAAACTTGAATTTTCTTTCAGTACCTTTTCTGAATTCCCTTTATCTCATTATCAGAACCAATAAACCTCCAAACACCACTGTTTCCCCCCAGCGAAAAGTGAACGTCTCGCTCTGAGAACAATGCGTGGACCCAGCAGGGAGGTGGCTGGTTTTAATCTCACCCAACATGTTTACATGGTGTCCAGATGCATATACATATATTTAAATGCCAAGCCTTTGGAAAATCTTAACTCTACAAAGAAGAGCCTACTTTTCTCTCTATTATTCATCTTCAGAGGTGGCATTTGGCTTCATGAAAGAAAATATCCATGTCAAAACCACTTCAAAAGTAAGAAGCTTATTATTTTGCACTGTAAAAGTCCAAAGAGATGGATTTCAGAGTTGGCTAACTCAGCGGTTACACATAACATCAGTCATTTGCTTATTTACAGCTACTGCCTTCTGGAAATGTTAAATTTTACATAGTCTTTTTTTTTTTTAAGATTTTAAAATTGTTTTTGGAGAGAGAGAGAGAGGGAGAGAGAGAGTGAGGCCACAGAGCAGGGAGGGGCAGAGGGAGAGAGAGAATCTTAAGCAGACTCTGTGCTGACTGTAGAGCCCAAGGGAGGGCTCAGTCTTGCAACCCTGAGATCCTGAAACCAAGAGCTGGGCATTTAACCAATGTGTCAACAGGTGTCCCAAATTTTACATATTTTTATGAATTTAATGTTATTATCATATTTTTATTTTGCCTGGAAGAGAATTTGGGGTTAAGTATCACTTTAATGAGCATTTATTAGACAACTTCTAAAGGTTTATTTTATAATAAGATTGTTATATTTTTATTGACATTTTTCTTGTTATATATTCCTTATTATATCATTTTCTTTATTGTATCATCTGAACTCTTCATATATTAGGGATGTTGCTCCCATGCCACATGCTACAAATATTTTTACTGTTTTATTCCTCAATCAAATTATTTCAGATTCACAGGAAATTTGAGAGCTTTATATTTCTATGTAACTAAATCCATCCTTCTGTGTTTTTTTGGCTTTTGGCTTTTGTTTCATTCTTAGAAAGTCCTTTTCCAAACAAAATTATATGATTATTAGAGTACAATTCCTTTCTGTAATTTTATATTTGCAACCAAATATATAAATCATTAATTGATACAGAATTCATCTTTACATGAGTTAGGGTTCAGTCTTTGTGTGTGTGTGTGTATGTGTGTGTGTGTGCTTTGCAAAAGGTTGGAAGTAGACCATCACCATTCACTGAATAAACCAAACTTTTCTCAAGGCTCTGTGGTACACCTTGAATGTATGACAAATCCATAGAGTCGTATGGACACATCTCTGTGTCCCTGTTTTTCCCCCTAGATTGCAGTTGGCAGTACATACAGACATACACCTGTCAGGAGGAAGCCTGATGAGTGTGGGGTCCCCTCGTGCACCAGGAGGTGGGCTGGACCACAGGAGAGGATGGGTGGGGACAGCCTCTAGGGTCAGCGGAAGGGCCCACACGTGTGTCTTATTGTTCCTGTTTTGCTTTAATCACTGTTGTCTTTTGTTGGTTTCCAGCTGGCTAGGCTAGTCTAGAAACTAGGTTGTTTTTCTTTTTCTTTTTTCTTTATTTATTTTTAAATATTTTATTTATTTATTCATGAGAGACAGAGAGAGGCAGAGATACAGGCAGAGGGAGAAGCAGACTCCCTGCGGAGACCCCGATGTGGGACTCGAACCCGGGGCTTCGGGGTCACGCCCTGAGCTGAAGGCAGATGCTCAACCGCTGAGCCACCCAGACGTCCCATGGTTGTTTTTCTTTTTAAAGTTTTATGGAAATTTGTTTCGGTAAATTGTAAAAATAAGGCATATAGTGATTGTCCTCTGCCTTCTCTGGATTTTGAAGCCTGGAAATAATATTTGCTTCCCAAGATACATTTCTTATCAAGTACTATAACTAAGTAATTATTAAGTAAAATAATGTTTACTTCATAAAATTAAATTCCCTAAATGTGTTTTTAATTTAATAATGGATTGAGTTCTATGGCTTTATCTTAAAGGCAACAATCAGTAACTGAAATTCACCATTCATTCCTTTAAACAAAGGGTCCCCCCTACTCAAATAAACTCCCATGTTTACAGCTGGAAGCAAACATAACAGCTCTTTGTGGGGAGGGTGGGGGGTCCCCGTAACAGATACGAGTATATCTTGAGAAACGTGTCTGCGTGAAGAACTGAAGACTCTGGTAGGAAATAGTTCTTCACAAGGCAAGAGAGAGGGTGGTGTGCTTTGGTTGAAAGTCAGTGGATCTATTGAAAGATCACTGGATAAAGAAGATGTGGTCCATGTATACAATGGAATATTCCTCAGCCATTAGAAACGAGAAATACCCACCATTTTCTTCAACGTGGATGGACCTGGAGGGTATTCTGCTGAGTGAAATGAGTCAATAGGAGAAAGACAAACATTATATGGTCTCATTCATTTGGGGAATATAATAGTGAAAGGGAATAGAAGCGAAGGGAGAAGCAATGGGTAGGAAATATCAGAAAGGGAGACAGAACACGAAGACTCCTAACTCAGGGAAACGAACTAGGGGTGATGGAAGGGGAGGAGGGCGGGGGGTGGGGGTGAATGGGTGATGGGCACTGAGGGGGCACTTGTCGGGATGAGCACTGGGTGTTATTCTGCATGTTGGCAAATTGAACACCAATAAAAAAATAAATTTAGTATTAAAAAAAAAAGAAAGTCGATGGATCTTCAGAAATGATGGGCAGCTTGGAAGTGCAGCGTAGCTTCCCTGGGAGCGGGTCCTAGGGACAGGCCGGCTGTCTGCATGACCTTGAACAGAGGCTGTGAGTGCAGAGCAGTGGGGCCCTGGCGCCACTGTGCAGTCCCAGCATCCGCCGGAGGGACAGGGCTCCCCCAAGTTCAGTGGGAGATGGGAGTCAGGGAGCAAGGGAGCGGCGGTGGATGGCGTGTGTGTGGCTCTGCAGGTGGGAGCATCTGTGATGGAGGGACTGCCCTGCCCGCAGGAGCAGTGCTCCCACCTGGTCTCAGATCACACAGGCAGGGTTGGAGGGGAGAGGAGTCAGCTGCGGGATGCCCCCGAGGCCCGCGGGCACAGGAGCTGGCTGGGGGACACCACCCAAGGGTAATGTTCCCTGCGGGGGCGCAGACCACAGGCCCGTCACCCAGAGGTGCGAGGTGAGAGGAGCGTGGAAAGGAGGTTAGTGTGCAGGGATCTTGATGTTGGAGCTCCGGTGAGAGATGGGCCCGACCTCGGTGTCTATCGTCCCCTACACTTTCCGTCTCCAGTTGTGAGGGAAAAGGGAGCCTGGTCAGGGCGCCACCTGGAGATGTCCCCGGGGCGGGCCACGATCCCTCGCCCGCCTCACTTCCAAGGAAGTCTGTAGCGCTCTCTCAGCCAACCAAAGGATGGAAAAAATATATATCTGAAATGACCAGGATCAGGGAAAAGTGGGTCCTGGATGATTGTCGTGCAGCAAAGGGTGATGAACTGGATGATTTTGGCAACGGGATGACATTTGACAGAAGCCGAGTGAGGTCCTCTTCCAGGTACAAGAAGCCTGTAGACGGCTCGCAGGTACAATCTAAGGAGGAAAGAAAACCATGAGAAAAACTGAGTCCATATGAGCAGCAAACTGAAGTGGGCGAGGTTTTGAGCAAATGATGCATTTTAAGATCCTAGGGACATGGTTTCCCCTGCAGTTTACAAGTTTCCTGCAGACTTCACCGGGACAGGAGTGCCGGCCGTGGGACAGCCGAAAAAATACGTAATCACAATAATGTGACACACTTATCTCTTCTCTTTTAGGATTAAACTGCACAATGTACAAAAGCTATAAAAGTGAACGTGGAAATGAATATAAATGTTTTATCTGACAATACAAAGGCAGCATCATAGCTGTCGGAAAAGGGGGAGTATTTGACAAAAAAAAGAAAGAAAGAAAAAGAAAGAAAGAAAGAAAGAAAGAAAGAAAGAAAGAAAGAAAGAAAGAAAGAAAGAAAGAAAGAAAGAATAAGCAACTCAGACTGAATGGGAAAGGCTCCGGGCACAGCAGAAGTGCTTTGTCATCCTTGTGTTTTATGAGATCCATAAATACTGTCATCACCAAAGATATATCACTTCAAGATCAAAGTCATGTTTCTTATTATGTATAGTAAATTAGAATATTTTAGCCTTCTTGACAATGACAGTCTAGCCTACTTTTACTTTACATTGGTTAAAACACTTCTTTTTTATTTTTTATTTTTTTATTTTTTTATGTTTTAAAGATTTTATTTATTTATTTATTTATTTATTTATTTATTTATTTATTTATTTATTCATGATAGTCACAGAGAGAGAGAGAGAAAGGCAGAGACACAGGCAGAGGGAGAAGCAGGCTCCATGCACCGGGAGCCCGACGTGGGATTCGATCCCGGGTCTCCAGGATCACGCCCTGGGCTGAAGGCGACGCTAAACTGCTGAGCCACCCGGGCTGCCCAAAACACTTATTTTTTAAAATGCAGATTATGTCTTAATAAAAATGATAGGTTATTATCTATTTGAACAATATGCACTGTTCCCCTTTTTGAGATTCATTATTTCTATATGCAGTCTTAATTATTACGGGGGAAAACAGGTTACTACAAAACAAGTAAACAGACATTTAATAAATGTACCCCTTCAACATCAATGACTCACTAAGACTCATTATTAATACTATATTGACACTATCACCTTTAACAATATTTATACTTTACAATTCATTCAACACATTTTTATTGAACTAACCTGGGATACAATGAATAAAATATTTAAGGTCCCACACCTACAAAAACCCACATAATAGAGATTAAACATTCTTTGGTTAGGTAGAAGAATTAGTTCTCTATATTTTGAACTTTGACATAGACTTCTTCATATTTTTCTTTTTTAATTAAAATTTTTTTAAAAAATTAGATTTTTTTCTTTTATTTCAGTGGTTGATAATTATTAGTGGAATTTTCTAATTAATTAACAAAATATAGGGGCAGCCCAGGTGGCTCAGCGGTTTAGCACCTGCCTTCATTCCAGGGCGTTATCCTGGAGACCCCGGATCGAGTCCCACATCGGGCTCCTGGTGCATGGAGCCTGCTTCTCCCTCCGCCTGTGCCTCTGCCTCTCTCTCTTTCTGTCTCCTCTCTGTGTATTCTCATGAATAAGTAATAAAAATCTTTAAAAAATAAAAATTAATTAACAAAATATTTTGAGGTAACTCTCATACGCGGCCTTTCTAAAAATATTTTTAATTTTTACTTTTGAAAATTTAATTTTATAATGGGAAATCAAGAAAGTATGCAATAAAAACAAATACTACATTAAAAAAAAAATACTGTCATCATGTGACGGATCTAGAATTGTGGCGAATTCCCAACAGCTGGAGAGACTTTGGGAAGAACTAGGCTGGAAACAATTTGAACTGTCTGCCTCTGGGAGGCAGCAGAGGGAGCGGAAGGCTGAGGGACCTGCTCTATCACTTCTCTGTATTGTTTTATTTTTTCAGCATCTTCACAAAAATAGGGGGGAAATGAAAAGCTGTTGGTACAATCTATTCTCTACTCTCTCCATTATCTTGATTTTCCAGAAACACCGATAAGGGACTAGTTTTACTTTAGCTCTGCCCTTTGGGGGGTTGCAGGGAGCACCAGCAAGAAGTGGTGACAGAGGAAGAAAGTCGAGGCACTGGGGGGTCAGGGACCCCCTGCACCGGGACTGGGCACCTGTCCCTAGTCTGCCTTCAGCCCGGTTAACACCTGGGGACACCACCTCACGCTCCTAAACCTGGTTTATTCTTATTTAAAGCCAACATGGGTGGACGTCTAGAGGGTATAACCCCTAATGAGATAAATCAGCCAGAGAAAGACAAATTCTATGTGATTTCCCTCATATATGGGATATAGGAGACAGAACAAGTGAGCAAAGGGGGAAGGGAGATAAACCGAGAAACAGACTCTTCACCCTAGAGATCACCTTGCTGGTCACCAGAGGGGGGAGAGCAGGTGATGGGGATGAGGAGGCACCTGCTGTGATGAGGACCGGGATGTGTGGAAGTGTTGAATCACCACGTTGTACACCTGAAACTAATATAACACTGTGTGTTAACTAACTGGAATTTAAATTAAAAAGATAATTAAAAAAAAAAAGACCTAGCCCAGAGGCGGGCACATCTAGAATGTGATGGATGGACTCATGGGTGCTTTTCCGTCCCACGGCTCAGGAGTGAGCCCAGGCCCAGCTGCACCCCGGAGCTCTCTCCTGTCCCGCATCCACGCAGATCCACGCTGCTGACGGGCATCGCAGCCCCATAATCCATAAAGAGATAAAGGGAGAAAATAAATATAAAAAATAATCAAAGGGATGGAACAAGATTTGCGGTCTCCAACATAATTTTACATGTGGAAACAGCCCTTCGAAAGGGAATCGTGAGTGGGAAGCACGTAGAATGAGAAGGACCCCCCAGAAGGGAGGAGGGCAGAGAGACAGATCCTCGGACGCTGTGTAATTGAAAATAACTGAATCTGGCCCCCTTTTTTTTTCCTAATGAGATTGTGAGTTCAGTAAGCCTAAGGGCTGTCCACTGCCATTTCTGCTATTCACTCAAACCTTACGATCAAAAGTCGTGAGGAGACTTCACTCAGCACGTGACCTATTTGCTAGACAAATATTACATTTTTAGTGTAGTTATTTTTCTCCTTGAAAATAATAAAAATTTCACAGAAATTACCATTGACTAAGGAAACTGTTTAGAGGCAGAATTTCTTTCTTTCTTTCTTTTTTCTATAAGTGATTCAACTGCTGGAAAAATTAGCTCCACGTTTTTTTTTTTTTGGAGACATTGTAAGTGGTAGCAACTCAATGCACGAAGGGTGCCAAGTGTTATCACTGTCACTTAAAATTGCTCCTATTGGGACACCTGGGTGGCTCTGTGGTTGAGCATCTGCCTTCGGCTCGGCTCATGTCATGATCGTGGGTTCCCGGGATCGAGTCCCACATCGGGCTCCCTGCATGGAGCCTGCTTCTCCCTGTACCTGTGTCTCTGCCTCTGTCTGTGTCGCTCATGAATAAATAAATAAAATACTTAAAACAAAATAAAATTGCTCCCCTGTTGTATTCATCTTCCGTAATATTTTTCCCCTTAAAATTTAGATTGCTAACTCCATCTGTGTAGGTCATAGTCACTTGACTTCCTCAGCTGCAGATACTGTAATTCCTCCCTGTACAGCGATGCTGAGCCTCACTTAGTAATAGCAGGTTAATGAGAAAGTGTGAAAACGGTCTCACACACGAGCTCCGAATGTTTGGAGGGGTGACGAGTGGTAACACGTTGTCATCAGTTTCATTGTTACACTGAAGAAAATAATCTCATTCATTCTTTTTTTTTTTTTTTTTAACCAATAAATAACACCGACTACTTTTCATACCTTTTCACATTTTACGGACTGTTTTCACACATAAAGAAATGCTTTTGTGGAGTCTTAGCTACTATGACTGTGCGTTAAGCTACGTATAATTAATGCCATTTTACAAATAGACAAAAGGTGCACTTTCCTGGCTTGATGCACGATTTATATGGAGCTACTTTTAAGTTCCTATATCATGTGGACAATATTGTCTTCACCATTCAGATCGTCCGGCGTCAGCAACACCGTGGTGAAAGTTGGTGTTTTCCGCAGCAGGACTCAAGTGTTGCCTTGGTCCTTCTTTTTTTTTTTTTTTTTTTTTTATTTTACAAAATATTTTATTTATTTATTCATGAGAGACACAGAGAGAGGCAGAGACACAGGCAGAGGGAGAAGCAGGCTCCCTGCAGGGGAGCTGATGTGGGACTCGATCCCGGGACCCCAGGGTCACACCCTGAGCCGAAGGCAGATGCTCAACCACTGAGCTCCCAGGGGGGCCCCTGCCTTGGTCCTTTTTTGTTGGTTTCTTTGGAGCTCTTCCCTGGGGTTTGGTTCTATCTCATCTCACATTTCTTTTCTTTTCTTTCTTTCTTTCTTTCTTTCTTTCTTTCTTTCTTTCTTTCTTTCTTTCTTTCTTTCTTTCTTTCTTCTTTCTTTCTTTCTTTCTTTCTTTCTTTCTTTCTTTCTTTCTTTCTTTCTTTCTTTCTTTCTTTCTTTCTTTCTTTCTTTCTTTCTTTCTTTCTTTCTTTCTTTCTTTCTTTCTCTTCTTCTTCTTCTTCTTCTTCTTCTTCTTCTTCTTCTTCTTCTTTTTTTTTTTTTTTTGCATTTCACATTTCTACCGGGTTTATTTGAATAGCAATCACAGTCCCCAAGGAATCAGTTGAATTTTCTTACCACACAACACTCATCGTCCAAAGACTCTGCAGCGATCTCGGGTCTCAGGGAGCAGGTGGTTTCACTCAAGGCAACCCCCGAACGCGGGAGTCAGCAGACAGACGAGACAGTCTACTTCCACCCTGGTCTTGTCTCCCTCTCTAATTTTTCCCGCTCATTTTCCCTCCTTTCCCCTATAATACTTTTTTAAAATATTTTTATTTATTTATTCATGAGAGACAGAGAGAGAGAGAGAGAGGGGCAGAGACACAGGTGGAGAGAGAGGCAGGCTCCATGCAGGGAGCCTGATGTGCGACTGGATCCCAGGACTCCAGGATCACTCCCTGCTCTGAAGGCAGGTGCTCAACCACTGAGCCACCCAGGTGTCCCTCCCCTATAATCCCTTGATGGTTTGTCTCCCTCTAATTTTCCCACTCATGTCCACCCAGATCTTGGTCCAAGATGCATGGAAAGGGTGAACAACCTGATTCATCCATGAGGAATGTGTGAGCATGGACCTTTAGGAGAGGATGCAGTGCCTGCCTCCCACCCACCCCCGCCTGCCTCCCCCTGCCACCCCCATGCACCACATACTCCTTTCAGCGTCTCTGCTCTAGTAGGTTCACTCTTGTTCCTCACCTCAAGTCCAAACTCAGGAGGCTTTTCTTTGGAAGAGCAGGACAGCACAAATCCAGGCCAGTTGAAGCCTACCCTACTCAAGGGGAACCACCCACACATTGAGAAGCTTCCCCTCCTTGGCAGGGATGATGGGGACCCCGGGAACCCTAATGCAGGGCCACAGCTGCGGGTGAGCGGGACAGGCTGTGGCCGACTCCCAGACTCGGAGCGGCACATCTTTGCACGTCGCCTCGGTGCAACCGATTTACCAACTGAATTACACAAACTGTTTATGGCATTTATTGGGTTTACTTTCCAATAGGATGGAAATAGCGTGTTTTATACTTTCGCAGAAACATCAGTACTGCGTCCACGTGTCAATAGCGTTGCAGCCGACTTGGTATATGTTTATCCGCTTATCACTCTCAGACACGTATTACCCAGCCCTTTAGATGTTTAAAGAGCATAACTTGTGCTGTCTTCTTCCCACCTAATAATACATGTATCATCTCAACGGCATGTTATAAACCATTTGGCAATATTCCCGGGAGAGCTATCAACTGGGATGTTGGTAAGAAACAGAGATGAGAATGAACCTGTCTGGTTAAAATATGCAACATGGGATTTATTGTCGATCAACAGTACAGACAAAAATGCACCACTGTCATTTTTTTTATTTCTTTCCCAGGCAGGAGACGTAACATTCGGGCTTGGGCTCGGAGCAGGTGGTTCGGGTGGTACGTCGGTGAGCAGTGTGATTAGGGTCCCAGGAAAATTCAGTGTGGGGGTGCATTTAAAGGCAACTTCTCTTGGGAAAGGTGTGTGTCTTCCATGTGGGCTCAGATGCACAGAGTGCCCTCCCAGAGAGTCTGTGCACCAAGCGAGCCTAGAGCACATACATGTGCACACGAGCTGCACCCGAGAGATGCAGTCCCTTCATCCATGGTCTGAGTGGTGTGCAGATGGCGCCTGACCCTGCATCTCTGGAGAAGGTTATGGCAGAGGGTGGGGAGACCTGGGATGGGGACCCATCCATGTGAGTCTGTCACAGGAAGTGGCGGGAAGAGAGGCCATCCCACTGCCACCCTTCATTCCTGGGCCCCTTTATTTCCAGCGTTGGGAACAGGATACTATCCATCAGCCATTAATTCACCATTCACTTTCATCCTGCTTAAAAGGGTTGCAAGCAGTTTATAACGGATGTGATGCGTGTGAGAACCCAAAAGGGGCATCACGGCCAGATGCACATTGCTACACCTCCTTTGTCTGAGGTCATGTGGGGAAGGGTCCCGTGGGGATAACCAAGCACTCCTGAGCAGTGGCACCAGGGCAAGACTTGTATGTGGAATTGCGTTCAATCCCCACAGAGAAAATCCCGCCCCCTCCAGGATATAACCCACATGGGCCTGGGGGCTGGTGGGGCCTCCTGCAGGGATAAGGCCATTCTGGGGACTCCCAGCTGGTTGGCCCCTGGGGGGTAGTTGGACCCTCAGCAGAGTAGCTCGATGCAGCAGGGTGAGAGGAGGCTGCATGTCTTCCGTTGTTCCCTCCACGGCCACTCTGCTTGTGAAGCCCTGTCCCTTGTGCCAGCCATGGGGTGGCTGAGAGAAGAGGCCACATGACAGCAGTGCTCCTTCCACACCTCAGACCAACCGACCAGAGCAGTCCCCACTCCCGAAAGCACACGACCACCTTTACCTGCCGTCACTTAGTTCCCTGTGGAAAGCTGACTCCCTAACCAACCAAAATGTGAGTGTACGCCACTCACAGTCAGGACCCTTCCCATCTTTTTTTTTAGGATCCTCTTTTGCAGGACTGGGGTGGGGGTGCTCGGGGTCTGCTCTAGGCTGGCCCCAGCATGTCAGACTGGTTGTTTTCCACATGGTCAGCTGCTCATGGACCACCCCATGAGGCCATGGGCTTGAAGAGGGAGAGACCTCTCTGCAGGAGGCTTGCATGCTCCCTGGCTCTGCACACCCACCCCCAGATCTGGTAGGTTCTCAATCATCCAATAAATGGGGGGAACCAATACTGTCAGGTGCGCTATTTGCTACGCCTTGAACCTAAGATATCCAGAAAGTGCTCCCCCCTTATTTTGGTGGGAGGAAGCTCTAGTATCAGATAAGATGTGTCAGCCTGCTACAGGCCATTCGACCAGAAACTTCATCCATGTTTCATTCGTGATGAATATCTGATTATTTAGTGTCTTTCATCTGTTTTGCCACCACTGTCCGGCAAGCAAACTGTCACAAGGCCCCTTGGGACACTTGAGATGTCCTGATATCCTGGGCTGCTGAGCCCCAGGTCATCCGAGTGGCGGCCCGACATGATGTTCTGTGGAAAATCCAGGTGGCCTATAGACTAGGACTGGATTGTACAGAGGATGGCAGAGCTAAGAGCCCTGAGGAGAGACAATCATAGGGAGACAGTTTGCACACAGAGGGTGGTGCTTTGATGCCTACCCTGTGGGGATTTTGAAGAGTGCATCTGCTAAGATGTTTGCAGGGACCGCACAGAGCTATGCAGCTGACACAGCAGTGGAAATGGGGGCTCCACTCTCGTCTGCCGTGAGTTCCTTTCTAGGGCCTCTCCTGGTGCTAATTCATCTGGGTTTCCATGAAAGCCAAGACTGAAAGCAGGGCTTCCCTGTAGGTAATAGATGTGAGATTGATTCCAGGAACCAGGAGAGATGGATGCGGGAGAGCGTGCTGGGTGAGCTGGAAAGATCAAAGTAGGGGTGTCGCAGATGGGGTTGAGGGCCTCCACTCTCCCCAACTTCTGAGCAGTCTACAGAGTGACCCCCAGGGGACCCATGGGATGGCGGGGACGCTCCATTCACCCATCAGCAAGGGTGCCCCAGGGTTGAGCATTGTGCTCCAGGAGAATGAGCTTCCCGAGCTGTGACCTGGACGCTAGGGCTGAGGAGGTCCCCGGGGCACCGGGCACAGAAGCAGCAAGCCTGGGTCAGGCCAGAGCTCATGAGTCTGCAGAGCCTGGGTCAGAAATCTGCCTCATAACCAGGCCGTGAGAATGTGCGGGGCACTCACTGTCCGGAAACACTGTCACACTATAGAACAAGACTCAACAGAAGGACATTTGACTGTGTACAATTACCCCAACCATCCACATTATTAAAAAAATACAAAAAATTTAAAAATTACATTGCAGAATTTTTTTAAAGTGTGTGTTAAATGGTAAAATCCATAGAAAATTAATTTGTTAAATGTTGTCGATGTAAAGATTGTCTAGCCCTGAACGACTTACTTGTAATTTGAGACTAACACTATCTGTACTTCTAATGTATTTTGATTGGTAGGAGCGCTATTTCTGTTGGGACATAAACTGAAATGATAGGCACCACCCCCAAAGAATCCTGAAATGTAAAATACCCAGATAGTCTCCATTTGAGAAGGTAACTCGATAATTTCTACATTACAGACAATATTCAAAGGTGATGAAAATCTTTATACGCATGATGACTATGGTTCCAGAATTTTTCTCCCCTGAAGTTATAAATATTCTAAAGTTTCCCTCATTTTCGTAATTCTATTTTAAAACATTTTGCCACTCAACTTTATTATTCTGTTTTCCTTGAGGAGTTCATGAAATAAGTAATACATTCTACTGGCTTCTGGATCAGACAACATAATCTGTGATGGATCTGAGCTTTTACCATGTTTTACACTTATTCAATAAAGATTTATCAAGTGTCTTCTGGATGGAGCACGCTTAATGCGTCAGGCACAATAGTAAACATATATTTGGAACCATAACTCTTATTTACCTGGTACTACCTGGAATTTTAGTATTTTTATTCTCCTTCAGTAGATTATTGGAAACTCCTGAAAATTATCCATAGTAGTTCATACAGGTTTTTTTCAGTCTTTGAAATCAATCTTGACACAATCCAGTAAATACAAGCTGTATATTATAGCAATAAATATTTGTATAAGGCGCAAGTGAATTTTAGGGAAGAAGATATTATCTTTAAGCACAATGATCAAGTTAAGAAAGCAAAAGCAAATGCAAAAAAACAACCAGAAATTGTGTTAAAATGAAAGATTACGTCTTGCAAATGGTATCGAGATGACTGGAAGGTTAGTAAAATGGGAATCACTGGGAACCGAGTCACACTTCTTGAATGAGGTGAATGGTGGGGGATGTTCTTGGTGATTGGTTTTGCATCATTGATCAATGTCATAATTTTAAATCCTAGCATCGTATTCCGTGTAAACCATATGTCCTTTTATTTCAGTGTGCATTCAAAGAGGCAGCAATCCAAGGCTTAAGAGGCGATTATAGAACACTAAATAACTCTAAGTAGTTTAACTTAGGTCTGTTCTCAGATACCATGAAGGAAATGGTTGGTGTAAATACAATATCAGTTGCACACAGTCTTCAGAGAAGGTCTTGTGCCCCTGACCACGATGGTTTATAGGAAGGTCCTGATTCTCACTGCATGAACCACATCTCCCTGGAGAAGGCACCCCTGTGGCTTTGGATGACCTCTTACCTGGAAGTCATGCAGATAGATCAACATACATTAAAAAAAAAAATGTAGTTAGTGTACTGTGACTTAGGGTAATCTGAGCTGTAGCTCATCAGATCAGGTTGGAAAGAACAGTTCTCACCATGATTATTCTGAATTTCTTTTAAATTGTTCTTAAGAATAAGAATGAGTGACATATCAGAAGAGTTTGAAAGTTAAAAACACACATAGGGGCTAAATTATACAAACAACTTATTTTTAAAGATTGAAGAAGACAACTCATGTAAAATCTCAACTTATGTAAAATCTCAACCTCAAATATAGATAATGTAGAAATAGCTTTTGGATGCTATTTTCCCTTCAATAATGACAATTCTCTCCTACCTTTGATGGGAAGACCAGATTTATGTTGGTAATACTAAGAAAGACAGTATGTTATAACCAATTCAATAAAAAGAATGTGTTTTTATTGAAATGTTCCTTCTACCACATGGATATAATCTTTCCCGATAAGCTATTTTATACCATTGAGAATTTTTTTTATTTTGATTAACAACCTTCTCCAATTCAAAATTGAAACTCGGTACTTGATCCAACGTTTCTTGTCAACTTTTAAAAATAGCTCTTAAAGTAAAAGGCAACTTTGACATATTTTTTTCAAGTAATTCAATGAGAGGAAAATTTCCTTTTACCGCCATTTGAGTTTGGAGAATATATTCTGAACGAAAGGATTTGGGTTAATGAGAATGTGAATAATCAGTTTTTTGTTTGCCTCTTTTGTCCTTTCTCATGTGCTTGAAATCTGGCCGTTCACATATAGGGAAACGTTTTGCTGTTCTTTGTACTCTGTTCAGCCCTTTCCTGAACGAGTTCATCCAAGGATGCTGTGCCAGTCACTTCAGCAAATACTTGGGAAAGTGCAGAACTGTGGTTTGCAGCCAGAAGTGCTGTGGAAGTATTAGGGACAGAGCTTTTTGAAAGAACTTGATGTTGAACTAAGCTTGAAGGAGGGGTAGGATTGGGAGGAGGGTGTTAATCAGTGTATTCAAAATGGAAGCAAATGCATGAGAGAGACAAAAGAGGTGCTAAAGTCTGGATAGAGAACTCACAAGGTGCATTTTCACTGTAATGGAGGTGGACAGATAGTTGTCACGACTATGAGGTCTGTGTGGGTTCAGGTCAATGCACAGAGAGCTGCAAATGGGGGGATATATTCATTGGGCACTGAGGAGTTACATAATGTGTAAGATGGTCACCTGCTCTAAGATAGGCTTTAAGACAAAGCCACAGTGACCAAATCAGCAGTGCAAAACCAAAAATTGTAATTAATTCAACATCATGTCTTTTAAACTCTAAGTACATCATTAAAAAAGCAGTAAAATGGAAATCATTGGGAAATGACTATGTCATGTACTTTACTTTTATGAAAAGTATTTTAGAATCAATTCGTTGATTTCTACCAAAACAGTCTGATAGGACATTTATTGGGAACCTTCAGGTACATAAAAATTTGGGGAGACTGCAGCCTTATCTACAGTAGCCAAACTATAGAAGTGGCCCAAGTTTCCATTGACTGATGCATAGATAAAGAAGTGGTACATGTCCTACTCGAATGGAAGGGAATGGAGTGGAACTAGAGAAAGACAAATACCATATGATTTCACTTATATGTGGAATTTAAGAAGCAAAACAAGTGAGGAAAGGAAAAGAGAAACAACAGAGAGACAAAGAAGGAGAGAAACCAGAAACAGACTCCTGACTCTAGAGAACACACAGATGGTCACCAGAGGCGAGGTTGGGATGAGGGTGAGGGGAAAAGGAGATTGGGAATTAAAGAGTGTGCTTATCATGATGAAAACAAAACAAAATGATAAAAAAAAATAGCGACAATAAGACAATATTTAATGAAAAAAACATTGTGCTAAGTGAAAAAAATGGAGGAGAATTGACTTCTTAACAATATGATATATTTCAATCAGTGAACATGGCTTATCTGTCCATTAATTTAGGAAGTATTCGTTACTCTCACCAATATTTATAATTTTAGTACATGAATCCAGAATTATTTTTTTAAAAAAGATTTTATTTATTTATTCATGAGAGACACAGAGAAGCAGAGACATAGGCAGAGGGAGAAGCAGGCTCCCTGCGGGGATCCCGATGTGGGACTTGATCCCAGCACCCCAGGATCATGCCCTGAGCCGAGGGCAGGCGCTAAACCACTGAGCCACCCAGGGATCCCCCAGTATTATTTCCTTAAGTATATATCTCTAAATATTTCATGTTTCAAGTTATAATAAATGGTATTCTTCACATTTCTATTTTTAATTATTCCTTGCTAGTCTGTAGAAATCCAATTTTTATATTGACTTTATATCCAGCGAACTTGATAAGATCATAAGTTACCTTCAGTAACTTATTTTATAAAATCTTGAGGATTTCTTTTTTTTTTTTTTAAAGATTTTATTCAAGGAGCCTGACACAGGGCTCCATCCCAGGACCCTGGGATTACGACTTGAATGAAAGATAGATGTTTTACCCACTGAGCCACCAAGGTGTCCCTCTTTGGGATTTCTTACCTAGATGATCATGTTGTCTGAAAATAAAAAATATATATTTTATATATTTTATATATTATAAATTTATATTTTTATATATTTTATATTTTATATATTTTATATATTTATATATTATTTATATTTATATATGATTATATTTATATTTATATATTATTTATATTATATTTATATATAATTATATATATATATAATTTTAAATCTACATGTCTATTTTTTTTCTTTTTTTGGTTCTGTGTCCATCATCAACCATGCATCTGTTCTCAGCCACAAGACTCGGGAGTGGGGTGAAGGGATGGTGTCCAGGGAGACAGTTCTGCAGTTAGTCTTCATAAAGGAAGCAATGACTAAAGACCTAGAGACATAAAATATTTATCCAAAAATCTCAAAACATGTTTTTGCATTGTAGTGACTGTGATCCAAGATTTTCCAGGCACTGTCTCTACCTTTACAGGAAGTCGAATGCTGCCCACGTGTCTGTCTTGCATTGAAATATACACAATGATGGAGAAAAATGCCCGATATCAATGGAAGTAATAATACACAGATCAAAACTGGAGGTGGAATCTGAATGCAATTTTGTTTAAGAGCATATAGAGAGCTAATACACAGCAAAAAAAAGACCAGCAGACAGCTCAAAAATAGCAATGTTTCTGTTTGCAATTTCTATACTTTACAGATTTCCTACAATGAATAGGAATTACCTTTATTATCAGACAAAAACAGTTTAAAAAGCAAGTTTGCTTGTAATCTTTGTGTCCCTCTGTCGTGAGCATTAAAATGTGCTAATCTCACATACGTTCTCATCGTTTATTTACGATGAGAAAGCATTTATCTGATCTCTCTCTCTCTCAAGAAAAGGTTTGCATTCTTAAAGAGAATTTCTGCTGCCTCTCTCCCAAACCTAACAGATGGGCTGACCTTTAGATTTAAGGAGTGTTTGGAGCAATCTTCAAATTTCGTTTTCCGCAGTTAACTCCTTTAAGTGGCCGCAGTTACTCTCTTCGGCGGTTCTAGATTTGAAAGCACACACAACACAGGCTCACGTAAACATGAGATTTAGATTTCCTGACTTTTAGCTTCATTGTGCCAACTCTTAGGAGGTTCATCCCTCATCAATTTTGTTATGATTTAAGAATCACAGAACAATCTGGCTGTCCCTTCCTACAAACATAATCCCCGATGCCTGCTGTCTTTCCTCGTCATTAGTTTTGCACATTAGAGATGGAGGCACCGTAATTGTTTCCCATTTAACACGATCAGCAGCTGAGCGGGGCCTGGTGCAGAGCCTCCTGTCTGCATGTGGGCGAGAGTCTCAGCCTCCCCGCAGGAGCTGGGCGCAGCCGCGGGGCCGGGTGGGGGGGGCAGGTGAGGGCCCCCATGCTCCCAGCCGCGGCCCCCCTCCTCTATCACTGTCCTACAGAAAATCGGAGCTGCACTCTCACTCATTCTTAAGGCAGGGTCCCCAGAATTACAAAAGCAGTGTTGAGAGGTAATTGAATATACTTAGATTTGGGTCTTAATTACCTTTGTGATGGGAGGTTTACCTTTAGCACGGTGTTTTGATAATGTAGCAGGACCGATTATTTTGTGGGATCGCCCACCGTGTTAAGGAAACACAGACTGTAATTTTGAGATAAGGAAGTTCGGTGGGGATCATGCTCTAAAAGTGCATCACTTATGGCAGCCTCTTCGTGTTTTTTCTTTTTCTTTTTTTTTGCTTTTGTTTTTCTTTCTTTCTTTTTTTTTTTTGTTCTTTTTTGTTTTGTTTTGTTTTGCCAGTTGCTGAGCATTTCTGGGCTTGGGGTTTCAGCGCCATCTGATCATCTTTTACTTCTGCGCCCACTGGCTATGGGAGCTCCCCGTGGGACGTGGGATTCAGCACTTAAAACGATGGAAGCGGTGCTTGACAACTGTTTCTTAAAGAAAGGAGTCCCACTAATAGGAATACTTATTTTTAGTGGCAAAAGGTGGAAATAGAAGAGATACAGAAGGTATTCACGGCGGGTCGGGGCGCACAGATCAGAGCAGTAGTGATGAAACAAGCTTCGGAAGCTGAGACTGTGCTGCGTCCCGGGTGGGGGCCCTTCTCGGTCACATCTGCTGGAGATTGCAGCACCCCCACATCTGTCCAGCGCCTCACCTGTCTCCTGAGTGGAAGCAGAGGTACCGCTTCCCACAGGAGGGGACTTTCAGCTGAATATTCAGGTGTGAAAGAGTTTGGTGGACAAGGAAGGGACCCCTGGAGGCAGATGCACTTCTAGAAAGTAAAGGATACCCAGGGCACTGGTTTCCGAGGTGGCAGGTGGCTCTGGGGCAAGCTGACCGGAGCATCCACAGTGGGGAGAGGAAGAGGGACGCGATGGGGGTGCTGTGGTGCCTGAGGGGCCTGGGCCCGGGTGGGTGGTGGGGCCTCCCACCAAGTCAGGGTTGCTCTGCTGTCTCCCCGTGTCGGCTGTGGGGCAGGTGGCAGGCCTTGGGCATCCTTGCTCCCCCCCAGTTCCCGATCACGTGGCCAGCACGTGCTGACAGCTGGAGAAGGCCAGCGGGCTCTTCACGGTGGCACGTCCCCCCAGCATGGGAGGAAGCCCTGTCTCTACTGCCTCCACTTCGAATCTCACACCCAGAGCTGAGGGCCTCTGGCTGGGGCAGCACGGGGAGCCTGTCCTGCCCCCACAGAGGAGTGTCCCCAAGGGGAACAGGCGGTGAGATCCCGACGCAGAGGAGGAGCCTGCCCGAGGAGGCGGCTCAACTATATCCTCATGTTCTTTTTTGTTTTTTAAAAGATTTTATTTACTTATTCATGAGAGACACAGAGAGAGAGGCAGAGACCCAGGCAGAGGGAGAAGAAGGCTCCCTGCGGGGAGCCCGACGTGGGACTCGATCCCGGGACCCTGGGGTCACGCCCTGAGCTGAAAGCAGACGCTCAACTGCTGAGGCTCAGTTTCCCTTGTGGTCTATTCAGATGGGTGCATTTTCTAGATTGGGATTCTTTCTATTAGAGAGTTGAACGGGGTGGCTTTTAGCTACATGCCATATAGCTAAACCATTTTAATGATCTCAACACATCACAGGATGTTTCTTGGACTGATCTTGACACATTTTCTGTCTAAAATTAATCCATGAAACCCCCTGTGTCTGTAGCAGTCGGGGTTCTCCAGAGCAACAACGTATGTGTATGAACACCACCCCACCACCCCACACACATTGTATCATGTTTTCATACCTTCAGGTTGTTTGCTTCAACCACAAGATGCTCTAGAATTCTAATTCATCACCAACATATATCTCTCATGCAGCATTTGTCGTATTTTATGTAAAAATAACTTCAAGTTCAGTTTATTTCCCTTAAATTTTCTAATTTTTTTTAATTTTTTTTTAATTTTTTTTTTTTTTTTTTTATTCATGATAGGCACACAGTGAGAGAGAGAGAGGCAGAGACACAGGCAGAGGGAGAAGCAGGCTCCATGCACCGGGAGCCTGACGTGGGATTCGATCCCGGATCTCCAGGATCGCACCCTGGGCCAAAGGCAGGCGCCAAACCGCTGCGCCACCCAGGGATCCCTCCCTTAAATTTTCAGTTGCGTAAATTGGATACAGTTGAGGTGACTCCAAAATTTAGATGGATAATATAAACGAAACCAACTCAGTATGGTTATTTACTTATGATATCTGTCCTTATTTACTATTCTTGCCATATCACTGCATTTAGAATTGTTTTTTGGGGTTTGTGAAAAACTTTGCCTTGGCTCCTTTCACATTCTTAGCCATGATTTCTGTTGTGATCACTGACATGCTTTTCTGGGTCATGTTTATCCATCTTTGTTAAAACTGTCTGTGGATATGACATTCGCTGGCTTTTGTGATTATCAAACCTCCAGTTGGTCTTGAATCAGATGAGCTAACAGTCAACAAGATGATTCCGTTCACAAACTAGTTGCCCCCAGACTAGTTTCTGGGAATAATTTAAAATCCCAGAATTATTGTCGGAAGGGACCCCTGAGGATTACAGGTCAGCTGCCCCAGTTAATTGAAGGTCTACACCACCCTCAAGAAAATCAGCCACTTCTTCGTTATGACTTTGTGAGATGCTTGTTTTATTTTTAGCAGTTGTAGCCATTAGACCATCGCACTGCCTTGGTGTCTACCGGCCACTGAATTTTATAATGAGCAAATTGCACAGACTTGGCTTATGCCTTAAAAATCACCAATAGCAACATATAGCATTCGCTCACCAGAACCATAAATGTAGGAGGAACTTGGTCCCTGGAAGTACTTCTTGCAAGGTTATGCAAATTTCTTCCAGAAATTGCCTATGGGTGAAGGAAATTTTAAGAGAAATGACTTGAAAGAAGAATTACTTCTAAGAGCACATCTTTTCCATCTCGCTCCTCCTCCTTCCTCTCCCCACAAACATCCACACCCCTGCCCCATGTAGAAGGGAACCCAGGTTTTCTGAAATTATTTTATTGTATTTTATCTTTTTGTATGTTAAAACATTGTTAACACAGTCCATGCTAGTAATGTGTAAAGAAATAAATGGCACTTGCAGCTTATGAAGCACCTTCAGCCTTTAATCAAGTGAGAAAACTGTTCATTGCTTCATAGACCACAAATCATGAACATTATCTTCTTTGTTCTATGTAGACTCTGAATACCCTAAGACCAGAAGATTCAATGTGAATTGAATATACAAGAAAACAGGACCTATGAAGTATTCAGTGCAGACAAGGATATAAAAATAGTAATACCCCACGTGTATTGTGTGGATTCACATCGAGATTTTGAATTCCATCAAAATCTTTTTTGTTTGTTTGTTTTTTTAGAATTCCATCAAAATCTTGGAAGAAAATATATCCTTAAAGACATTTTATATCAAATTACGCTTTAAGATGCAAAGAAACAGGAAACTATTGCTATGCTTCATTCTCCCCTGGAGGGAACAAAAAATTACTAGTTAATTGTGTAAGCAAAAACATAAGAAATAAGTAAACAAACATCACTTCAAAATCAGAAATCACTAACAAGTTTCGAGGCAAAAACTGTAGGAAATATGAACTTTATGCTAGAATGAAAGCATGAAGGAGATCACAGGTTATGTCATCTTTTATTTAAAAAGAGCCATTTCTCTGCAGTATTTTTAAAGCAAAGTAACAAAAGTCTATTGTTTGTTTTTAATGGTGAAGCGCATACAATGCATGGACACAATCCAGGTATTTAAACCATTTGCCTCTGATAGGAATGAACTACATTTGTGGATTGGAGCCCAGGAAAAGGATGCAAGGGGAAAATACAGAAGAAGGCAACCTAAACACAAATAGGGTCTCAATACAAGGGTGAAAGAGGTCAAAGGAAGGAGCTGCATTTCAGGAGAAAGATGGTGGTTTTTTGTTTTGTTTTGTTTTGTTTTTACCATATGTGCCAACATTTGGGCCTATTTTGATACCTGTGTTCGTTTTCCCTTACAACTTATTTATTGTATTAAGATAATATAGTTTTTAAGACACAGTGTTATCCCAACAGCACCTCTGGCCTACGAGCTCTTCCCTGACATCCCTCTAGAGCTCTGTAGAATTCGATGTCATTTAAATAGATGATCTTTTTCTTTTTCCTTTTCTTTTTCTTTACTTTTTCTTTCTTTCTTTTTTTTTTTTTTTTTTAAGAAATGTCTTGTAAGAGGGGCCCCTGGGTGGCTCAGTGATTGAGCGTCTGCCTTCGGCTCAGGGCGTGATCCCGTGGTCCTGGGATCGAGTCCCACATCGGGCTCCCTGCCTGGAGCCTGCTTTTCTCTCCGCCTGTGTCTCTGCCTCTTTCTCTCTGTGTGTCTCTCAAGAATAGATAAATAAAATAAAATCTTAAAAAAAAAAAAGTAATATCATGTAAGAAACTTTACTTTTTTTTTTTTTTTTTTTTGGAACTTGCAATGAGAGTTTTCATTTAAAGCCATACTACTGTGCAATTTTGTGATTTAAAAAAATCATTTTGTCCTGGCCAATTTTAATGGAATTTGTCTAGAAAAATTTCGGCAAGTTGAGGTGAACTCGTTTCATGAGGAAATTGCTATATTTTCCTGAGCCGCCCGTTTCTGACTGTCTCAGCCTCTATTTTATTCTTTCACATCAGTCTTGGTAGGATAAAGAGGTATTTTTACTGATTTTTACAATCAGCTCAGTACTGCATGTGGGTCTCCCAGGGCCATGGAGGCAACGATTGTGCCCAACGTCTGTGAGGATGATGATGCAGGTGCACCCAGGTCATGGCTGACTACTGTCCTAGCTGGTTCCATGGCCGGGAGGAGGTGAAAGGGGAAATGACATGCAGTTTACCGCATTTCGGTGGTTCTCAGACTTTAAGGAGTGCATCGTTTTTAGTCTTGTCTAGACAGACATATATGTAAGTACGTGAATAATAATGTAAAATCCATTTCAGAGGAAACTGAAGGATAATTCAGACTTAGGACTTCAGTGCTGCTTATCAACTTGTGTGAAATGGAGCCACAAAGCAACTCTGCTTCTAGATGAGTGATGACAAGGTCATTAGAATAAAAGTATTTCCAATGAGAATGTCTTTTCCTCAAACGGGAGGATTCTGGGTTGTAATTTAATAAAGACTTTTGCTGGGTATCCATTAGACTAGGTTTCAAAATCCATAGTTGGGCATGGAAATGCCAATGATACCGCTAATAAATAAAGCCTGATCTTGTAGAGCACGTGTTATGAGCTACAGACACACTGTAGACGTCTACACAAAGGGATCACCCGACTCCCATTTCAGTCCACGGTGGGAGCAGCGAGAGCCCAGGGAACCCCGGAGTGGTCAAGTACGGTGCCTGGCGCGCAGCTCCTCAGAGCTCCACCTACAGTTCTAACGTGGTGTGTAGGCCCCCAAGGCCCACACTCCTTTCATGCCTAACCCATAAGAAACCTCCTAGATGGATTCTGGAAGCAGGAAACAAATCAAGATACTAAAGTCCTCCACCACAAGAGTAAGAGAAAGTAAAATATTTCTTGACTCGATCCTCACTGGTTCATGGAGGTAAAATGACTTCTTCACCCCCAAAACATGCACCACCCTCACCTTTGCTACGAGCTTTCACTTGTCCAGGAATATGAATAAATTCATTCACAAGCGTGTTAGCAATTAATCAGTAATTTCCTTGTCAGCATTTGTTTTTGAAAAGCCACAGTAACGGCAACAGAACAAATAGATGTTCTAAGAAGCGAGGAGTTGGCCCCTTGGCTGGGAGGCAGACAGTAACAGGTACCCCCCCGTCATGATTCTACTTATTACTTGACAATGAATAAATCTCTGTAGCCTTTCCCTACATGGAAATATGTCACCTCGTGCAAGGAGAGGTGTGGGGATGGCCGTGCCCCGGGCGTGGTGTGGGGAGGCATCAAGAATGCTAGTGGGATGGAAGCGTCTCACAACCAGACAAGCAAACCCATCACCCATGGTTCGGGAGACCGGGAATGCCCAGCATTCTCTTGTCTCTCCCGTTTTTTGGGGGGCACTGCTTTCCCCCGGGGACCTCAACCCTCCGATGGAGCTGGCAAGAGCTACTGATTATCTGTTCAGTGTTTTATTTTGGTGAGGATGCGAGTGAGGACTTCCAAGCTCCCCTGCCCGTGGACCGCAAAGTGGAAGGCCTACACTTGGCTTTTCATCCCTCCACGAAGTTGAATTTATCTCCATCGATGAGTCCACGCAAATATACCCCTGACGTTTTACTCACTGAGCAGTCGTTTCTCTGTGATGAATTTTTAAAGTCCTTTTCAGTGTTTCGTGATTACTAAAAGTTCAAAAGTGTATGACATCTGTGTGAATGTCTTTTGAGACGATTAGCAAATGTTTCTTGGGATAAATAAGTATAAAATTCTTGTGAAACAGATATTGGGTGGTGGCATATAAACATTTCAAATTTGAAATGTATCTGCTAAAGATATTTTTTCGATTCATTGGTTTTTTTGTTGGTGGATTTTGAACTAATACTATAATATTTGAATTTTGTTTTCTACTTCATGGCATTCTGCTCTGATATCTAGAAGGCCAGACCCGACACATTATCTCCTAGTGCTGCACCAATTTACTATCCCTCCACAATCTATAAAAATACCCACTTCTCCACATGATGGCCTAAACTTGGTATTTTAAAGTTGTATGTTTTTTTTTTTTCCCATTATACTGTTGGAAGATACTATTTGTCGGAAAAAAATTACATTTGCAATAACTCTTTATGGTTTTATTGATATTTGATTTTAGCTTTGATTATGATACCTTTTTTCCATTTTTAATTTAGTGAAATATATCAAAGTTTTCTTTTACATATATGTTTTTATCTCCTGTCATTTAAGAACTTCCTCATAAAAATCATAAATACATATTGTCTATTTTCTGCAAATTTAAAACTTTGAGTTTTATCTTTGGTATTTATCTCTAGAGTAAGGTGTGTGCATGTGTGCACACGAGTGCTTCGCAAGAGTCTGGGAATCTGTATTTCTCAGTGAATAACTGGTTAACTGAACATTTTTTAAAATTAGGACATTTCTGACTGACTTGAGCTACCATTACTGCAATATGCCAGTTCCTGAGAACACACAATTCTGTCTTGAGTAGATCCACCAACCTAGTTATCCATTCTAAAGTTATATTATACTGCTTGAATTGCTATTTAATTTAACTTAATTTAATTTAATTTAATTTAATTTAATTTAATTTAATTTTATTTTATTTATTTTTTGGAGAGAGAGAGAATACTCAATGGGGAGGGGCAGAGAGAGAGAGAGAGAATCTTAACCAGGCTCTATGCCCCATACAGAGCTCCATGAGCGGTGGATCCAGCGACCCTGGGATCATGACCTGAGCCAAAACCAAGAGTCGGATGCTTAACCCACTGAGCCACCAGGTGCCCCCATCTTTGTTCTTATAATGTGTTGTGGTAACTGCTAGGGCCAGCCCCATCTATTTGTTGTGGTTGTTTGTATGCTGTATTATTTGTCTGTAGACATTTATTCTTCTATATAAGTTTTAGGAGCAACTTGTTGGATATTTTTTTAAGTCTCAATAAAGAGTGGAGGAATTCTTGCATTAAAAAATGTGAAGAAAATTGACATTTTACAAAATAAAATGTTCAAGTAAAGGTCTTGTATTTCTCCATTTATTCAGATTCCACTCCTAAAATCTAGACTTTTTTGGGGGGAAAATCAGAAATGTATATTTGACATCTGAAAATTAGTAACTGTCCACTACATTTGCTCCATTGAAAGTTCCAAGTCTTTATGAGGCAATATTAGCAAAAATGCATATTTTCCTAGGATGACTTTCCAAATAATACATAATTACTTGCATGTAATAATAATAAGTGAGACTTTCTGTGTTATTTTTCATTATGCTTTACATGTTTCTTTGTACTGCATCACATCCCTTAATAATTTTCTCAGAAGAGTTCTGGATCTTTAAAATATCTTTTTTCTTTTTTTAATTTTGCCCTCAATTTAAATGACATTTTCTGGCATAGAAAAATAATGACAGATTATTACCTTTTTCATATTTAATTTGACAATTTTAAAGTACTAAAATCACAGTGGTCCTCAGAATATTACTTAGTACATTTTTTTTTAATAACTTCAATGTTTGATAAAGCCAGCCTTTCATGGTTTTATCAAGATCATTGATGTGAATGCAGAGAAGATAGAAGGAGCACATCACCTTGCAGCATTGCTCTGGAAACTGACAGTTTTAAAATGTTGCATTCATTGAAACTCTTTGCATAATTTTGTTCTACAAGTTAATAATTTGCTTAAATATTGGCAAATAATGGTGAAATGAATTTTTAATGGACAAAAGTAAGATATTCAATGTCTATAGCCTTTTCTCGACCTTGAGGTATTCTACATAAAAAAAATGTGGCTTTAGATCAGTTGATCCTGTTCCAATGACACAGTTACGTTTGGTTGCTGCTTTCTTTTTTATGGCCCTTAGGAAATGGCACCGAAAGTATCCTAAGATCATTTTCAAGTTTTTCTGCTTAAATGTGATAGATTCTTTAAATGCTGCCCTCTGAAAATAAAAATTCACATTTTGTGTTTTTCCTTCTCTACATGACTTCAAAAATGATTATTATAACTAGTTTTGCAATAACATCTGTAGGTTTTTAGTGTTACAGGGGGAATTTGATAAATCTATGAAATTTGCACTAACTTAAGGGAAGCCTTCCCCCTATAGCTCCTCCTTTGGGTTGAGATTGAGTCCGTGTTTGAAGATACAGGACCCAGTGTGCAGGATTTAAAGAACGTTCTTCTTGACAAGGATGAAAAAAGGATAGATCGTATTGATCATCCCACATTGTTCATTTCTGCCAGGAACTTTTAGATATGATTTTTCTTGCCCCACAAAAACCTCGTGGAATAGTCTGTTTCAACAACAGCAAAAAAAAAATTATGGGATACAGACCTGACTTCAGAAGTTAACCAAGTTAAGGGATCCCTGGCTGGCTCAGCAGTTTAGCACCTGCCTTTGGCCCAGGGCGCGATCCTAAAGTCCCGGATCAAGTCCCCTGTCGGGCTCCCAGCATGGAGCCTGCTTCTCCCTCCTCCTGTGTCTCTGCCTCTCTCCCTCTCTCTGTCTATGTCTATCATAAATAAATAAATAAATAAATAAATAAATAAATAAATAAATAAATAAATCTTAAAGAAAAAAAGAAGTTAACCAAGTTGATGTATACAGTGTAAAACTTACAACAGCACAGCTCAAATCCAGGTTATGTCATGCTTTTCGAATTATCGTTTGGGAATTAAAAAAATTGTTGATCGTAGAGAAGAAGGAATCAACTTTCTTCATAGTCTATGAGGCCGTGCAAACTTACTGCATCCCCTGACATTGTATCTGCCCCAAGAAGTGGATCATTTTTTTTTCCTTTTTCTTTTTGCTTTTTAATGTAGCTGAAAAAGTTTTAGTTTCTTTTTTTTTAATCACACTTTTGCCATTATCAATGCTTTTTGCCAGCATCAGCTCTTTCCAGGTTTTAATTTGATATAATGCATTAGTCTTCCTGACATGTCTGACGGGGTTATAGCGCTCTGAGATTGCCCTTGCTAGGTGACCTTCTCCAACTCTCCTGACTCGCTGAAACATCTGAGCTCTGGTGCAGAGCTCTGCGTTCACTCTCATTGACGGCTGGAGACTCCTTCTTATCTCCTTCATTAGAACAATTTCTGATTATAAAGTAAGAACTCACAGTGAGGCCTGTCATCGTCTTAAACCATGTTGCCTTTTATGTATTTTAACAGAATTAAAACATCTATTTTTCATAGGCATTTTCCCCTTGATCCTTTAAAAAAAAAAAACAACATTTTATTCATTGATTCATGAGAAACACACAGGGAGAGGGAGAGGCAGAAACACAGGTAGAGGGAGAAGCAGGCTCCATGCAAGGAGCCTGATGTGGGACTCGATCCCAAGACCTCAGGATCACACCCTGAGCTGGAGGCAGGTGCTCAACCACTGAGCTATCCAGATGTCCCTGTTGATACATAGATTGCATTAAAGAGAGAGAGAGAGAGAGAGAGAGAGAGAGAGAGAGAAGAAGAGAATAACAGAGAAGGGGGAGAAACTTTGAAAATCCTAAACATACTGAGCAAAAATGGATGTAGGAATAATCCCTTCCTAAGTTCTATTTCTATTATGCATCCGTTGGCTACTTGGATACCTCTTACATTTCAGGTTGAGTCAACAGAACATAAACTAAATGTGATCATTCCCCAGGTGGAATGTGGTCTTAGCCCTCATTGGTCTCATCGCCCTGCAGCCAGAGCTCAAGACTTGCGGGGACCTGGCTGTGAGACCCACAGGTGGCCTTAGGGACCAGGAGTAGCGTGGAGGCGGCCTCTGCTGCGGAGGCTGGAAGGGCTGCTTGGAAGAGCAAGCATTCTTGTCCATGACAGTTCTCCTGTCTTGCCTCCAGCTTCCTGCAGTTGAGAAGGTTTTGTGGGTGTAGCAGTTGTGTGACCCAGGACTGGAGTGTCATGGACACGACCTCAGTGCTTGGCCGCCAGTTCCTTCCCTCAAAAGTCTAGGCTCCTGCTTTCTGCTCAGAACATGGACATTCCATGAGTTTTTAAGCTCAGTGATGGTTATTTCTTTTTTAGTCATTTTGTTCTTTCCAAATTTACCTTTTCCCTTTTCAACATGTTCTTTTCAAGGAATTTTTTAAAACTATGATGAATTTAATTATTTTTTATTTACTTTCTCATATTACAACCTACCGTAGTTTTCCTCAGAGAACAGGTGGGGTTGCTCCTTCATTCCTGCTCCGTGGCCCCCGCTGCCCTCCCTCGTGGTGTGAAGTGCAGTGACGAGTGTCCTCACTCAGTGATGGTTATTTCTTTTTTCTATTTTCTATTTTTTTATATTTTCTTATTTCTACCAGCTGCTGCCAAACTTCCCCCCATGCAGGCCCCTGATGGCATCTTGCGGGGTTCTGGGGCCAAGGAGTCTTCCCACTGCCCAGTCCCCAGCAGGCTAGTCTGCCCTAGTTCAGGGTCTTCCAGTGTCTCCCTGGTTACCAACCTCTGCCTCTGTTATTGGAAGCACACCCACGACAGCCTCCCATTTTAATATTCTGGCCCTGGCAATGTAAGGTTTAATCCTCATGACCTGTGAACACGGGACCCATGCTTCTTCATACAGGAACGGACTCCTCCAGGGGGCCTCAAGTGTCTTGGGACCTTGCTCCAAATCTTTTATCTATGGGCCTCCATGGGCACCTTGGGGTGAATCAGAAAATTATGAGATACGTGGATATTGAAAATAAAAGGAGATTCTGGGTTCCTGGAATTCACTCAGTGGTTTGGGGAGGACAGCCTGAGCAAAGCACCTTCTGATCCCTCCAAAGAGTAGGTAGGAACAGCCTCCCCACTGGGCCGAGCAAGCACAGTCCCGACGCCATCCTCCATCGTCCCTGGGCTCTGCTTCCACAGCCTCATAGTATTAGCTGTGGGTGGTGCTGCTTAGCCCACATGTAATAAATGCTTTTAGTGCTCTGTAGGGTTTTTCCAGGATGACTTCTTAACCTATGTTTTGCATCTGGTCTACAATTCTGGGGATAGTGGAGAAGTCAGTAGCAGCCCACATTCTGGCTATTGTTCTAATATCTGAGAGCCTGGAGCTTAACTCTATGGTCTGTTCTCAAGGCTGATTCTGGCGCAGAATGAATCTCTGTGGGCTTTGTCACCATTGCTGTAGGATTCATCTTCGGGGATTTGCATGTTTTTTCCAAGTACATCCCATGGGAATGCTCACTGAGAAAACTTTCCTGTTTCCTTGTGCTAGCTGCACCACCCATGACTAAAGTTGATTTTAATTTCTTGACTTGGGTCTTGTTCAGCTCCTGTGTTGGTGTGGGATGGATTCCCTCCCCACTTAACTAAAAGCACAGCTCCCCACTGTCCTGGATTCACGGTTTTACACTTCAGAACCACTTCCCCAAGCCAAATACCCAGAAATGTCTATCAAATGGCTACCTGTGCTAGTCATCATTTCCCCCGTGGTCCCCAGGCTCTGCTCTTTTGGTGTCTGGAGTGATTAGCTAGCAGCCCTTGTTGTGTCCTTATTTCTAAAAATCTGTACTAGTCCCTTCAGGCATCCTTCACCCATCAGAGCAGCTACACCACCAGCTCAAATGCTTGTATCTCTGGTTTAAATTTTACTTTTATTTCTGAGATGTTACGGGTTTCCTTTTCTGTCTTTGGAACTCATCTCTACATTAAAAAATATTTTATTTTTAAGTGTTCAAAACATACAGGAAGGTTTCTGGTTATTTTTAGGATCTTGATACCATTATTTCTTTGCACCATATTCTCATAAGCTTATCTTTTAATGAAACAAAAGAGTATCCGTGATGGAATTTGCCTAATTAATACAACAAACAGTTATTAATTTGGATTTTATACTTCAGATTACAGGGTTAATCCAGAGACTAAAACATAGATGTTGCTGACAGTCTTCTATATGTGAGTAAAGGGTTTACTCTGAGAATTAATCTCATAAACAAGACTATGGGAATAAATTTAACTACTTTGAGAAAGGAACTGTTTTTAGAAGCATTTAGAAGGATTCATTTACATAAAAATAGTGGTATGCTAATTACTAATCATTCTTATCTCTTTATTGGAGCCCATCTAAAGGAATTAGGAAGTAAAAGCCTACTTATTTTATCCTAAATCCTGATTTTTTATATATATATATATATATATATATATATATATATATATATATATATATATAATAATATACAGGTCTTTGGGAAATTATCTAACTTAAACTTCTCACTAATTCTCTCTATTCTCTTCTTCAATTTGTCTGAATTCATAGGTGATTGCTGTGTGTGTAAATTAAAATGCAGAATCTTAATAATATGTTGAGAGAAAAGTACCAGGCAGATTTTTTCTTTCCTGTCATGGAATATATTATCAAAGGCATATTTTGAATCACAAACACGTTCTCCTTGAGGTGCCCTTCCTTCTGCTACGAGACTCCATCCCCGCGCTTCCTCCCCCTTTCACCCCCTTATCTCCCTAAATTCAGTCAGGAACATTTCAGAAAGCCATTAACCAACTTTTTAAACTTTGATATTACATAATATTGATTGAGTTAAATAAGACTTGTGCAGACATTTCTATAGGATTCCAGATCCCTGACCCCAGCATTAATTTGAAGTTCCTTATCATTGAAAGAGCTCGAGTATTGATATGGAAATGCCAACACCAAGCTTCTGCTTCCTGCTGTCATTCTTTAAAAAGACTGACCATGGCCGCAGTTCTGCTTTGCCAGCAAAGATAAAGTTTGTCCAAGGTCGCACTCAGCACTCGGCCTGGTTCGCACTTGAGCAGCCGTGGCCGCTTCCTCATTGAGCCAGTGACACGTATCATTCGTCACATGAACACCGTGACTGCTGCCTCCATCCCTCTTACCAGGAAAGTGCACAGTTATTGTTCATATTTGTCCTGAATGGTAGTTTCAATTTTAATAGCACCAATTAATATTTTAAATACCTCCATGTGGTGGATTGGAAAGTTCTGTGACATTAAGGAATTCATTGATTTATGGCGATGGAGCTTGTGGAAATGAGACGGCTGGACTCTTGGGCCAGAGCTCAACCTGGTTACACTGGCTCTCAGGGAATGGTTATGTCGAAGACATAGCATGAAGGACACAGACACACACGCGGGGGTGCAGACACACACACACCCAGAGACAGCTCTCCCCTCAAAGGCTTAGAATCTAGCCGCAGTGTGCTTATAAAATGACTTGATAGAAATCTACATGTTAGACCTTTTGGGGTCAAGGATGATTCCTGAAGATTTCAGCCAGACGGTGGGAGCTCTGATTCACTTTCATTGACCAGTGATGATGGAAGGCAATGGACTAGAAGTTTGGGATGTTAAAGATGCATCAGCCGTCATGTCACAGTTGGGCATCGAGCCTTAACTGTGCCAGATTCCTGACATTCAGACTCATGATCTCGGATATGGAAAATATTTTCAGTTCACCACGGCAGCCCTACTTTCTGCTACTTTACACATAATCCTATGCCACTGTTTCCCAGAATCCAAGCACTTTCTGAGTATTAAATAATACAAGTATTGCTATCAGATAGGGAGAGCAAAAAGAAATGTTTTCTAAAACCCTGACACCCTCTACCTCCAGACACTTCCCTACACTTACCATCTTCTGGTTGAAGATGGTAAGGTTGAATGAACTAGCATATTTCCACATAAACCTAACCCACGAAATAAAAGGTAAGTTATGGAAGTATACCTAAGACATAAAGCAGTCTCTGTTCAAGCGAAGAGGAAGGCAACACAGTCCAGAGCAATCTATCTCTAAACACTCATAGGAAGGACCAGTTACACTATTTTTTTTTTTTTACTTCCAATCTGTTGCAGATCAATACTTTTGTGCAATATAGTAAAAAGGAAATACTAGAAAATAAAAAGACATAAAAATTCAGGACCAACATTTTTATTCTTATACCCAACAGACATAAAATTACTCTCTCGAGTTGCTATAAAAAGTTCCCGATGGTCACTGTCATTGCTTCTATCACACTGTGATGATAACTCATGGTTTGTGAACCCACATGATCCTGCACGCCTCACTGGAGCATCACCGGGTTAGTACGCCTGTGGAGGAGAAACACACACAGGAGGAGAAACACTCACTTGCAGAAGACTTGTGGTGCCTCATACCTGAGATGCTAGGTGGTGTGACAAGAGAGGCTACACACTGGGTTCAAGGCTGGGTAGGACACCCCTTCTCCCTTGCTTCAAGCTGGCAGGCCAAGGAAAAGTAGGTGATAATCCTACCACTACATCAGTAAGACTTCCCTCCAAAACCATGAGAGTATGTACTATTTATTATAAACACATGGCAGTTAGGCATGCCCACATTCAGAATATCCCAGAATTTAAATAGTTGAGATGTCACAGTTTTGGGACCAGGACTTTGTTTTGGTTGCTCTCCATCCCTATTTCCTCACATAGCATAGATATTTAATACAAGTGTTTTTTTTTTTTTTTTTTTAATTTTTAAATTTGCTTAGAGCACATGCAAGAGGGCAGAGGGAGAGAATCTTAAGCAGGTTCCACACCCAGTGCAGAGCCAATCAGGGCTCCATCCCACCACCCTGAGGTCATGACCTGAGTTGAAACCAGGAGTTGGATGCTTAACCCACTGAGCCACCCAGGTGCCCCTAATGTGTGTTAAATTGATGAATGAAGTCTTAGAAACAAAAAGGTACAGGTCACCCGTAAAGAACAACTTTAAGTAACCCTCAGTAGTTAAAAGTACATCTAGTCTCTCTTGATCTTTTTAGAATGGTGAAACATTCTCATCAAGGTGGTCAAAGCTAAAGGACAAGCATGCATCTTAAAAAATGAAAGCTCCATACTGCCATTAGGGTTCTTCCTACAGAAGGTTATGGAAAACATTCCCCAAACTGGATTAAGGAAAAAGGACATTTATCGGCTCATATACCTAGACGGGGAAAGGAAAAGATAAACCTGGCACTGGGCGTAGATTAACTAGGAGTAGTTCTTACAACTCAAACCTGGTTTTCCTCTATCCTCTTATGACAGGCCCTCACTCTGTGTGGCCACCACACAAGCCCAGATTTTACATCCTTCAGATTCAAGATGAGCCGGGTGCATTTACCAGGGGGACTGTGTCTGGGCTCTTTCACGACTGGTCCTTGGTTCTTCCACCATTGCAGCGCCGACTTCATTATGGGGCATGAGAGTTAAATCCTGACACGGGACAGGGAGTTCTCCAACTGTCTTCCTTGATGATGTGTTGGCTACTTTTGGTTTTTGACTTTTCCTATAAGCTTTAGAGTCAGTCTGTCAGGATTTACAAATAGTTGACTTGGATTTTGATTACAATCACATTGACTCTATAGACCAAATTGGGAAGAACTGACAACTTCACAGTATTGAGTCTTTTAATCAATGGAAACTGAATGTTACTCCATTTACTTAAATATGTTTTGCTTTCTTTAAACGGACTATTCTAGTTTTCCTTATGTAAACTCTGTGCATATTTTGTTAGATTTATACTCAAATATTTTGGGGGGATGTTATTATAAATAGAATTGTTTAATTTTAAAATTCCAATTGTCCATTACTGGTATATAGGAAAGCAATGAAATTTTATATATTAGCATGCATCTTGCAAGCTTTCCATATTTCCAGAATTTTTTTGGTTGATCTGAAGGGTTTTCTATATAAGAAATCAGGTAACCTCTGAATAAAGATAGTTTTATTTCTTCCTTTATAATATGCATAGCTCTTCTTTTTTAATCTTCTGACTACCTAGAGTGTGCTGTACATTGCTGAAGAGGAGTGGTACAAGAACACATTTTCCCTTGTTCCTGATATCAGCAGGGAAGTGTTCAGTTTCTCACAATTATGTTTGAATTTCACTGTAAGGTTTCCTTAGACATTCTTATTCTAGTTGAGGAAGTTTTCTCTATTTCTGGCTTGCTAAGAGAGTTTTTTTTTTTTTTTTTTTAATCATGAATGGGTGTTACATTTGTTAAATGCTTTCTGCGTCTATTGATAAGCTCGTATAGTTTTTCCCTTTAGTCTGTCGATGTGTTGGTTACGTGGATTGATTTTTTGAGCATGGAAGCAGCCTTGTAGACTGGACTGCATCCAACTTGGTCATGTGTATAATTTGTTTTATACAATTTTAGATTTGATTTTCTAGTATTTTGTTGAGAATTTTTGCACCTATGTTCATGAGAGATATTGGTCAGTAGTTATCTCTCCTTGTAATGTCTTTGTCCTATTTTGGCCTGAGGGTAATTCTGGCATCAAGGGATGAGCTGGGAAGCGATGTGGGAAACAAAGGTGAAAGGAAAAAACACTAGATTTTCTTACTACTTACAGCCCACTGACAAGTCCTTGAGACAGGCAGAGTGACCTTCTTGTAGGAACTCAGCTGTCTAGAAGTTAATACTCTGCTAAGGGCAAAAAGCAACCTTAGCCTGATCCCTAGGATCCTGTAAGTCTACTTTAACATGTAAAAATCCCTTTGGAAACTTCCTTTATTTCTATCCCCCAATATATATATATGTTGGCAATCATCCCCCAAGTATATGATCCACTGATACACATCTGAAGGGTCTCATGACTCAGGTCATGAGTGAATCCATCTGGGCTTGGTATTTTCTTTTTCAAAAGCCTATTAATTGTTGATTTATTGTCTTCAATAATGTTAAGGAATTGGAATATTTAAGTTATCCAATCTCTGGACATAAATTTGCTTGTATTATTTCCTATTATCTTCTTATCGTCCATGGGGCATTGTGATGAGCTCTCCTTCACGACCAGTATTGGCAATTTCTGTCTAATTTCACTGTCTGTCTGTCTGTAATCTGGCTGGAGGTTTAGCAATTGTGTTAATCTTTTCAAAAAGTTTTATTTTCTTTCATTTTCTACATGATATTTCTGTCTTCAATCTTATTCATTTCTGTTCCAATATTACTTCTTTCCTGCTGCTTGATTTGGAACCAAATAACCCTTCTCTCTCTAGTTCTCTAAGATGGACACTTATGGGTCATTGATTTTAGATACTTCTTCTTTTCTAATATGTGCATTTAATTCTGTAAGATTTCCTCTAAGCACTGCTTTTGCTGTATCCCACTCCTTTTGATGCATTGCCTATTCATTTCAAGTCAGACAAATTGTTTTTAAATTTCTCTTGAGAACTTTTTTTTACCCAAATGTTATTTAATAGTGTCTTTTAAAATTTCCTAATATTTAAAGATTTGACATATATCATTCTCATCTATTATTGATACCTAGGTTAATTTTATTGTGGTTTGAGAAATCCATAAGATTTATACTCTCTTAAATATGTTAAAGTACATTTTAGAATCAAAATATGGTCTATTCTGGTCTATACTGTTCCCTGTGAGCTTATACTTTGGGAACAATATATAAATCTTGCTATTATTGGATGGAGTATTCTACAGATGGCAATTAGATGAAATTAATTGATAATGCTGTTGGCAATGGATTCCTTCAGTTTTTGTTTTCCTGAGAGGGGTTAATGATCCTTCAATTTTGAAGAAAAATTTCACCAGATACAAGACTCTGGTTTGGTGATTCTCTTTTCTTCTAAATTTAGATATTGCAATATTTCCCTCCATTGTCTTCTTGTTTGCATGACTTCTGATGGTTAGTTCACCATAATTCTTATCCTTGTTACTCTCTTCCTATGGGACGCTTGCCAGTTAAGTATGTACATTTAGTAGATAGTTTAAAACAAAAATGTATTATCACTACCTTTTTTGGTATCTAAAATTTTTATTTGAAAAGCATTCTAAGATTGCAATAAAACTGTAAAACTTGCAAGGATGTACCCTCAGATACAGAGATAATTAGAAATAAAAATGACTCAACAGTATCTTGAGTGTAATTAATAATCAAACATTTTGAGAACGTTAAAAAATATAATTATTTCATTGATTGTGCTATAATAAGGAAATGCCTTAAATTTCACTAATGTGTAAATGCTTTAAATAAACAAACAAAATACTCTAAATTTCCAAGTAAAAACAGTTCTCTCTATGACCATCATATTGACTTTCTATGAGATTAAATTTGGAGAAAAAAAAACCTTCCATTTGGGGAAAATGAAAAATCTTTCAATATTAAAATCCACTGGTATACAAGGTGATAAAAGGCTGGTATAAGGCATATAAAACAAAAATAAAGGGGCAGAAATAAAAAATAGTGCTGTGTAGTGGTATTTCCTACTTGAGCTAAAACAATGTGTAAGGCAAAATATGGTTTTAGTTTTGGACTGTTTTATGTAGGATACATAGAGGCATAAATATGTTTTGAAATTTTCTAAAATATATTTTAGAAAATGCTATGTTCATATTTGAGCCCCTTGGAGTAGAAATAATTCAGCTGGCAATATCCAGGCTGCCCAGAGATATGTGTTTCTACCACTGGAAAGATTTGCAGTTGTTGGTGTAGATGTGGGGACACCAGAGTAGCAGTGTGAGTTTAAGCCGTGGTGAGAGAAGATGTTTCCAAGGGATAGCATTCTACAGGCAAGGGTGGTGAGTAATTCAACATAAAAAACTCCCGTTGAATAAAAATTGGCAAGCACATTAGAGAGTATGCAAAGCAGAGCTCAGAGTAGTGGAGCGTGCATTTGATATTCCTTTAATATTATAAATGGGATGATGGCCGTGAGGAAGTGCTACCATCTGTACTGTCCTTCAGATAGGGGTGCCCCTGGAGGTTACTCTACAGTGTGTCAAATCCGTTAAATCAGACACAGCAATTAAAATAGTTTTGCAATGTTCTTATCTTGTCACTTAGCCTTAGGATTAAATTTTAAAATGTTTAATTATTTATTTCTGTAATGTGAAACCTCTTAGACTCAATACTATTTGGAAGTTCCCTGCCAGGTCATTGACACTCATGTTGGGCAGGATGTAAATTTAAAACAAAGGTAACAGTGGGTCTTGCCAATCTCTATAAACTGGGGCACACTCTCGGGACGTATCCACACAGACACACCCAGAAAAGTGAATTTGAGAGGTTTGCCATAATATATCAGTGGCGATGCCAGGATCTTTATGCGCTGTGACATTGAAAGGACCATAATAACTACTGAGTAAAATACAGAGCTGGTTGTTTGGTGTTAATAGGATTCTACTTTTGTAAAACAGGCTGGGAGATTTAGAACAGGCTGTGAAGAAGGACAGATTGACACAAATTGGATTTAGCTACCAGTTACATATGAATTTACGGGAACAATAAAACAGGTTAAGTTCTTCTTGACAGGTTTAGAGGATTGAAACAAGGGAGAGCCAAGGCAAAAGCTATATAAAACACCAACGTGGGAGCATGGGATCACAAACAACAGAGGATGGGTGAGAACTTACTGGAGAAAATTACGGACAATGCAGGTATACAAATTCTTCTAAAAGATACATGGAGCATCCCAAACTTATATTCGGGGAAAATTAGCATTTGACATAAAGGGAACTTGACCTATAGTTTTATTTTTACATGAAGGAAATTACATTTATTTCACTGTCATTTCTTATTCTTGTTTAATTAACTGACCATATGATTGTATTCGGTAGCAACTTATAAAAAGATGCACCTGATTTTACTGTCACCTTGGCAAGACGAATCCTTCAAATCTCCATCCTATGGACACTGAAAGATTAAGAATACTAGAGATTGATGTCGCCAAGAAGTGGAGCAGATGACCCCAACCTCTGTCCCCGTGCAAACATCAACAATTAGACGGGTATCCGTGAACACAAACAGCTCAGGGAGGGCTCTGGCCTCCTCTTTAAGAAACCTCAGCAAGACAAAACCTGAGAATAACCCACAAAAAGCAAGAGAGAGCAGCTTCAGTCTGCCTACATGATGCCACCCCCACAGTGGCACTGCCCAGCTCCAGGAGGGGGATGCCCAGCAAGACAGGATTCTCCTCGCCAGGAAAGGGAGCAGGTGAGCACAAGCTTGCCCTGTGCTCCCGAGCGCTGCACACAGTAGGCTTCCCCGCCGGCACCGACTGTGGACATGGCCACGTACGAGAGCCACCACGCTTCCCAGAGGCCTGTCTGCAGACAACACAGCATCTTTCCCCACTAAAGAAACCATGGGCCAGCACACCCAACTTGGACACCCTACATTGTTGACCTTTGCCTCACAGTATCCAGTTCACAGACGCCAGCCACCTTGGCCCTTCCTGACCCTCCCTGCTACCCCCTGGAAGGCCCATAAAGGACCTTCACCAACAGACATCCCTTCTGGGCTTCTGCAGCTTCCCAAGAGCAAGCCACCAGCCTGAACCCCTTGGCTGACCCTATGAGTGTATGTGCCCCAGGACTATCCCTCCAGCTGAGGAAAGAAATTGAAGACACACAAATGGACGGAAAGATACCTGTGTTCACAGATCAGAAGTGTTATTATCATTGCTAAAACGTCCATACTACCCCCAAGCCATCTATAGCTTCAATACAGTCCCTATAAAGTCACAATGGTCTTCTTCACAAAAAAGAACAGGAAAAAAAGAATCCTAAAATTTATAGGGAACCACAAAAGAATCTGTATAGCCAAAGCAATCCTGAGGAAGAACAAAGTGGAAAGTGTCACATTTCCTGATTTCAAACCATATTGGAAGGCTGTGATAATCTAAACAGGATGGTACTGGTATCAAATGGACATGTAGACCAATGGGACAGAACCGAGAGCCCAGAAATGACCCCATGTGTGTGTGGCCAACCACTGTTGGATAAGGCAGCTGACACGCTCAACGGGAAAAGGACAGTCTCTTCAATAAATGGTGCTGGAAAAACTGGACATCTGCATGCGGAAGAATGAAATTGAACCTCTCTCTTATTCCACTCACACAATTTCACTTGAAACGGATGAAAGACTTAAACATAAGACATTAAACTGCGAAGCTCCTGGGAGAAAAGAGGGAAAAAGCTCCTGTCATGAGTCTTGGCAATCAGTTTTTTTGGGTGAGACGCCAAAAGAGCAAGCAGCAGAAGCAAAAATCAACAAGTGGGACTGGGTCAAACTAAAAAGCTTTTGCACAGTGAAAGAAAACAAAACAAGAAACAACAACAAAAACAAAAACCACCCATAAAATAAAGCCAGTGCATAAAATGGGAGAACATATTTGCAAACATATATCTGATAAGGCATTAATATCCAAAATACATAAGGAGCATGTACAATTCAATGGCAATAATAATAATAATAATAATAATGCAATAAAAACGTTTGGTGGGAAAATTGAATAGACCTGCCTTCGAGAAGACTGACAAATGGCCAGCAAGTTTTTTAACAGGTGATCAACATCACTAATGTTCAGGAACATCCCTAATGCCTCGGGATATGGTGCTCAGTGAAGGAAGTCTTGCACCACGTCATCCCAGCCTACGTTAACCTTACGCAATGTTATGTCAGTTACACGTCATGATGTCAGTTACACGTCGTGATGTCAGTTACATGTCGTGAACAACGGAATATTAAAGAATATTGAGCTCATTTCCATACCTTGACTGTCGTGAATGATGCTGTAAGGACTCTAGGGGTGCAGGCATCTCTTTGAGACACTGATTTCATTCCCTTTGGATATATGTATATATACCCAGAAGTGGGATTGCTGGGTGGTGGGGCAGCTCTATTTTTGAATTTTTGAGGACCCTCCACACCGTTCTCCACAGCGGCCGCACCAGCCTGCATCCCCACCAACAGGGCATGAGGGTTCCCCTTTCTCCACATCCTCGCCAACACCTGTTGTTTCCTGTGTCTTTGATTTTAGCCACTCTGACAGGTGTGAGGTGATATCACACTGTGGCTTTGTGGTTTTGATTTGCATCTCCCTGATGATAAGTGATGCTGAGCACTTTTTTAATACACCTGTTGACCATCTGGATGTCTTCTTTGGAGAAACGTCTGTTCATGTCCTTTGTTCCCTTTTAAGTTTTGTCGTTGAGTTTCTCATGCATTCTGGAGATTTGCTAAAAGAGCAGATTTTGGGATTCCCGGGTGGCTCAGCAGTTGAGCCTTTGCCTTTGGCTCAGGGCGTGATCCCAGGATCTGGGATCGAGTCCCACACTGGGCTCTTTGCAGGGAGCCTGCTTCTTCCCTTGCCTGTGTTTTTGCCCCTCTCTTTCTGTGTCTCACATGAATAAATAAATAAAATCTTTTTAAAAAAATCTAAAAAATTAAAAGAGCAGATTTTAAGTGTTCTACACACACTCACAAACAAACAACAAAAAAATGGTGCCCGTGTGAAGGGATGGATATATTAATTAGCTTCATTGCAGTGATTATTTTACAAATATCAGAAACCTCCATTTGTACACATTAAATATATAAAACCTCCATCTGTCAGTTATATTTCAGTAACGATGGCAAGAAAAGAGAAAAATTAAAGAAAGGAAGTACATGAACGAAGGGACTACTGTGCTCTGGTCAGTTTGCAGAACACCTGATTTGCAGAAAACTCAGGTATTGCGCTTACTTTACAGACGCAGAATCTGGAGGTCAGAGAGGAGCATCTCGTGCAGCTACATGTTTCAGAAATGGAGTTCAAGCCAATTTGGTCTGCTCCCAAATCCGCCTTGTTTTCCCCTAGACCATTTGCCCTGCACCCTTGCCTTACACCTTAATTCTCTAAATTGTTCACAGAAAAATAAAACTAGGAGAATACATTCCCAGGAAGAGGCCAATTATTTTTCTCACCCATGCCCCCGCCTCTCCCCTCTGGTAACCGATACATGTTTCTGCATTTAAGACTCTGGTTTTTGGTCTCTTTCGTTATTTGTTCCTTTGCTTATTTCTTAAATTCCGATAGGAGTGGTATCATATGGTATTTGTCTTCCTCTGACTGACTCATTTCACTTAGCAGGATAGCTCTAGGCCCATCCAAGTTGTTGCAAATGGCAGGATGTCATTCTTTTTTTATGAAGGTCAATCATTTTTAATCGCCAAAAGCAACTCTGTGCAAGCAATTAGCATGTCAGCAGCAGGGACGGAGCCACCCACCCACCCAACTTCAGAGGAGGGTGCATTCTGCTGGCAATTATGGGCCGTCCCTACAATGATTTTTTCCCCCTTATTTTAATTTTTTCTCAGATCCAAATTATTAGTAGAGGTGCACGAGTCTGGGCTTACCTTTGTCAGTTAATTTATAAGGAGTGATGTCAAGTCGAATACATGTTCTGGAGTAAAATCCGATGACATAAAGCCATCGGATAGAATAAACCAGAGTCATCGTCCAGACTGCATTGAATTCCAAAGAAACCATCCAAAAGTCACTTTTAAGCTCCTTCTTCATGGTGTACAATTGGCATAGACGATAGCCCAGCCCTCTCAGTAAGTGTAATCATTATTTACAGATAAGGAATCAGGGACTCAGGATTTATGTACATTCCCCTACGTTTATGTAGTTGGGCATTCTAATCCAATCTGCCTCATTTTATTTTATTTTATTTTATTTATTTTATTTTATTTTATTTTATTTTATTTTATTTTATTTTATTTTATTTTTTAGATTTTATTTACTTATTCATAAGAGACTCACAGAGAGAGGCAGAGACACAGGCAGAGGGAGAAGCAGGCTCCCTGCAAGGAGCTCGATGCAGGACTCGATCCCAGGACCCCAGGGACACAGAGCCGCCCAGGTACCCCGAATCTGCCTTATTCTAAAGCTGTTTCCCAGTGCTCCATGCTGTCCCCGAAGGGTCACTCTACATAGACACTAAGTAGGATGGGTTAGTAGGGGGCTCTCCAAGTACAGCTCCGAAGATGCAGTCTCCGTGGATCCAATCCCATTTGCTCGTATTGTTCTAATGACCACATCCAGGTGACATGAAATGATTGGTCTTCAGCTCCTCCAACACATGTGGTGCTCTTTTCTTTATTTTAAACAATTTTTTAAAGGTTTTATTTATTTATTCATGAGAGGCACAGAAAGAAAGGTAGAGACACAGGCAGAGGGAGAAGCAGGCTCCCTGCGGGGAGCCCGAGGTGGGACTCGATCCCGGGACCCTGGTGTTGTGACCTGAGCTGAAGGCAGACACTCAACTACTGAGCCCCTGGGCGCCCCATCTTTTCTTTAAAATATACACCTCTGAGTGGCAGCCTGGGTGGCTCAGCATTTTAGGGCCTGCCTTTGGCCCAGGGTGTGATCCTGGAGTCCTGGGATCAAGTCCCACGTGGGGCTCCCTTCATGGAGCCTGCTTCTCCCTCTGCCTGTGTCTCTGCCTCTCTTTCTCTCTCTGTGTCTCTCATGAATAAATAAATAAAATCTTAAAAAAAAAAAACGAACAAACATACACCTCTGATACCTGAATGCACGTGGCACCCTGCTGGCCACTAAGCCACAACCGGGTCCACGGCTTTGCTTTATTCCTTAAAGCCACTCCTGTGACGATCACGCTGTTGGAATCCACAGAACACCCGACTGGTTTGTATCTTGTTGCCTACATTTACTTACCACACATGGGAAAATAATCTCATTCTATGAAAATTGCAAGTTATGGAAATATCCCGCAACATGAAAGGAATACAAACGTAAAGCCACATCGTTTAAATTGTGGGTAACAGATATTTTTCAAGAAGTATTTCAAAAAGAATTTTGCCACAACAATTGCCGTTTATGAATGATTGGTGGAATTTTTTTTTAAGTGGATATTGGCAATAATTGATGTTTTCCACACTGACTTTGCATCAGAAAAGTCCTGCTGTGGTCAGGGCTGCTTTGGCTTGTTTGTGGCTATTTTCCTTTCAAAAGAAAATACTAAAGAGAGAGAGAGAGAGAGAGAGATTTGCACTTGCTTTGGGTTGCTAGGGAGGAAAATTATCTTTAACTCATGGTGTGAAATTGGTTTCCCCATCCACTGCTTCTGCTCACCTTGGCTGTGCGGGTTTCAAAAGTATCTCCACGTGTCCAGTGTGTCCATTAAAATCATTTCTTTATTTTCACAGCTCAACATGGTTCATGTATGTGCTGTGTTCTTCAGTGGTTAAAACATTTAGAATCTCTTCTTCCTCTCGCATATCTATGACCTGGCCTGGCTGAGGATGGGGCCCACGTGAGTGGCTCGCACGCCAGGCGTGGGTGGACCGGGCAGCCTTTGTTCTCAGTCACTGAGCCACCCAGGTCTGCTCTGCCCTACCCTGGCTCAGGGTGGGGCAGGCCTGGTAGCTGTGTCCTCTCCCGACCCGGCCTCTGGGGCTTCAGGGGATGGAAGCCCTAAGTTCTCACACCGCCGCCCCCCAGGCCTGGATCACACGTGTGACCTGTGCTCCCAAGAGCCCGGAGCAGGTGTGATGGCAGCAGAGGATGGAGGAGGCCAGTAGATCGCTGCTGGTCCTTCTCAGCCCCCCCACCCCACTGCGGGACCCCGAGATGTGAGCTTGTGTGGGGAGCGGGCCACATTTCCCCTCTGTCCTGAGGAAGCCACTCCTGACCTCCCCAGCCCCCCTGCCGGGCCCCAACAGCAGCGGAGACCGCCCCCTGCTCACCTGGGCAGAACCTAAGCTCCGCCCGGGCCCCCCTGCTGTCTCATGAGGAGGGTGGACCCGTGGGAGGCTCTGCAGCATTTATTTCTGCACCCCATGCATATTTTTCCAAAGTATGTGTATTATCCGATTTCACGCATTTCAACACTTCGTTCTAACCTGAAAAAAGCGTAGGGATGACACTAAAATAGAAGCCAGTGCACTTAATAGCACTGAATCCAGTTTCTGAAAGCGTCTTTCGGTATATGTGCCTCCACGCATGTGTGTCTGTGCAAGGTGTGTTGGCGCGTATTCCCCGGGCTGCCCCGATGTGCCCCCCACCCTGGGCCTCCTCTGCAGGTGGGCGCAGCTCCGGGGCACCCACCCTGAGGACTCAGGGGTGTGGGCAACACCGTGACCCCCACAGGACGTGGTCATCCGTGGGCAGCACCAGCTGCATCCGTCCTCCTGCCGCTCAGAGCAGGTGCGCCCATCCCTGGGTCACAGGTGTCATCTCTGAGCGTGAAGGACAGCAAAACCTTCAGGAATAATGCTTCTCTAAATTCAAAGCTACATAGTTTATAGGGTTTTCTAATCAGGAAAGACAAGTAGGAAATTGGAATGGAAGTGCTTGTAGAATGACCTTACTGCTTTTGACAAGCAAATGCGAGGTCAGCCTATTGATACGAGACAATTAAAAGGCCAACGGCACCGGGAATGAGGTCTGAGCTCGCAGGTGCCATTTCCTCAACGGGACGGCGGGTCTGCCGTGGTCCTGGCGCTCGGGACCCCTGCTCAGGTGCCGGGGACCCGCTGTCGGGCCGCAGGGCGTTGATGGGAGCTGCTTGATAGACTGAGATAGACTCTAGATAGGCTGCTTGATAGTGAGGGCGGGAGGTAAACGACAGTCGGCTGCCCCACGAGGGGAGGGCGGGCATCTGCAGCCAGGTGACCCCGGTCGCAGGTTCTCCGAGCCACTTGCCGGGACCGGACACGGTGCCCACACTGGTTGCAGGGTCGGCTGGCCGTCAGGATCACACCACCTAGCACAGAATTAAAACGACCAAGCCAGATAAATACACTGAGACCACAAAGGGGAAAAAGTCAGTGGGAGAGGCTGAAGGCCCCGAAGGCTTGGGTCAGGTTTGTGCATGGTGTACGCTGGTACGACCTTGTGAATACGGCGCTTCACAGTCGACACAACGCGTGTAAACTCCATAGATGTGGGGACGTCCCGGGGACTCAGAAGTTTAGCACAGCCTTCAGCCCAGGGCCTGATCCTAGAGACCTGGGATCGAGTCCTGCATTGGGCTCCCTGAATGGAGCCTGCTTCTCCCTCTGCCTGTGTCTCTGCCTCTCTCTCTCTCTCTCTCTCTGTGTCTCTCATGAGTAAATAAATAAAATCTTTTTTTTAAAAAGTCCATACATGTAAATATACACAAACCCATAAAAATAAGATACATGACATTTCATTTCATTTCCTCCATATGAGATTCTTCGACTCTTTTGCAGATGAGGCGGATGGGGCTGAGGTAATCCAGTCCCTGGCACAGCGGTGAGCGCCTGTGAGGTCCCAGCAGGGTCACCCAGGAAGGAGCCCTTCTCTCCAGCTCTGTCCACTCTGGCCATTGTCTCCACGTGCTTTGGGTATTATTAAATGATTGTCCTTTCAAAGGAAACGTGAACTGGTTGATAAACTCTCAGAGTTGTAGGCATTTATTTTTTAATAACCTCAACATAAAAGACCACATGCAGAAGATGGCCATTTACGTATTGATGCATTCATTCCTCAAATGGCCTGTTGTTGAAAGGGAGAAAAAAAATATATATGGAAAGCCATTCTTCGTGGTCATGGTGTCTCCCCTGCCAGGTAAGGATGGAAGGCGGGTCTTGAATGAAAAAGGATGAGATGCTTATAATTTAAAATACCCACATGAGGGCGCCTGGCAGGGGCTCAGTCGGTTAAACATCTGCCGTCACCTCAGGTCATGATCTCAGAGTCCTGGGATCGAGCCCTTCATAGGGCTCCCTTCCCTGAGTGGAGCCTGCTTCTCTGTCTCCATCTTCTCCTCCTGCTTGTCCTCTCTCCTCTTTCTCCTTCTCTCTGTCTCTCAAATAAATAAATAAATAAATAAAATCTTGGGACGCCCAGGTGGCTCAGTGGTTGAGCATCTGCCTTCAGCTCAGGTTGTGACCCTGGGGTCCTGGGATCGAGTCCCACATCTAGGCTCACCGCAGGGAGCCTGCTTCTCCCTCTGCCTGTGTCTCTGCCTCTCCCTGTGTGTCTCTCATGAAAAAAAAAATCTTTAAAAATAAAATCTAAAAAAATACACAATTTCTAAGAATATAAAATAATTAAAACAATGAATTCTGATTAAGCTGTGAACTTGAAGTCTTAGATATTTTTTCCCAGCTTTTTTTAAAAAATTTTTATTTATTTATGATAGTCACAGAGAGAGAGAGAGAGAGGCAGAGACACAGGCAGAGGGAGAAGCAGGCTCCATGCACTGGGAGCCCGACATGGGATTCGATCCCGGGTCTCCAGGATCACGCCCTGGGCCAAAGGCAGGCGCCAAACCGCTGCACCACCCAGGGATCCCTTTCCCAGCTTTTATTGAAATATAATTGACACAAAAAAACAGATCATTTTAACGTATACAACTTGATGGGTTTAGATACAGGCATACACACGTGAAACCGTCACCACAATCAGTATAATAAACATACCCATCACCAGCAAGCTTCCTCTGACTCTTTGGTGTGGTTTGTTTCTGCGACAGGAGCACTTCAGGTGAGCCGGACCATCGTGACAAACGTCTTCAGCACACAATGAGCATGCCACCCATAGGCCCCATGGTGCAGACCGCATCTCTAGAATTAATCACGGGGTGTAATTGAGACTTTACACCCCTTTTCCCCCTCCTCTGGCTCCTGGCGGTGACCTTTCTACTCTCTGCTTCTACGACTTTGGTTCTTTAGACACCTCACATGAGTGGAATCCTATAGTATTTGCCCTTCTATGATGGGGCTATTTCATTGACCATAATATTCTCCAATAAACTTTGAGATTTCACTTGAAGGAGATATAAAGCTTTCCTTTTTGCAAAGGCTTGTTTATTCTTCATATCGAAATCCAGACGCCCGTCTTTAACCTGATATATTAATAATGTGATGCAACAAGTAGCCACAGATGTTCAGCGGGAGACAAGGGGGAGCGTGCACAGGTCTGCGTCCAGGGCCGTAGGTGGGAGGAGCCCGCTGAGGGTGGTAGGCGCCATCTCTGCCTGGGTGTTGGCTGGCTCTTGGCTGATTTCACATGGCCTTACCTGGGACGTTCCCGTGGAGATTGCAGGTGCAAGACCGACCAAGCAAAACACACCATGGCCCTGAGGCCTAGTCCTGGAGCGGCCCGCTGCCACGTGTACCACATGCTGTTGGCCAAAGAAAGACGGAGGCAAGCCCAGTTCAGCGAGTGGGGGCCAACAATCCTTATCTTCAGAGGACTCGCACAGCTAGGTGGCCTTGTGGCTGCAGGTAAGGGGAAGAATCGGGCCCTCAGGGCCGCCCGTCTACTATCCTTGATCGCTCCGATTTGGAAAATCAATCTGTTGCATTTAGACGCGTATAAGCCTCAACAAATGATCGTTACTTTTTCCTTTGTGCGTAAAATAAAAATATATATGAAATATATATGAAAAATATATATGAAAATATATCTAACTTTATGAGTTAGATAACTACCCATTTCCCAGGTTCTACAGTTTCAGTATGATGCTTAACCTATTTTTCTTATTATTAAAACTGGACATCTACGTCGTGGAACATTTGGAAAATTTTTCAGTTTCTAAATACCTTAAATATTATGGTTTTGAGGATAAACAAAAGATATTCTGAAATGTTTCCTATGCCTGCGTAAGGGTTTCAACTTGTACATTAACGTTACCATTTAACAAAAAGAGATAAATGATTTGCCTAAATTATAGCAGACACTCCTTAAAATATATGAGCACATGATCTAATGACTCGCTTACTATAATAAGCCTGAGCGTACGTGTACGCTTTGGTTAAACCTTCTCTCAGGAAATCCAATCATGGAATTATGTGGGAAGTTAAAACCACTTCTTACAATCAACCAGGCTGCCACACGTGCAGTCGACCGACGGAGATGATAATCATCTAATTTAGTGATGCGGCTTCTGGTGGCGAATGACAGATTTCACTCAGGAAAACGAACAGCATCTCCTCTACGGAACCAGGACCAGCATCTGATCCTGTACTTGACAGAGTTTTAAACAGGTGGACACTTTATCAAGAAGTAGCGTAAGAGGTGAATCCAATCATAGTCCAGGGCAAACGACACGACATGACACAGATTTGGGGCCTTAGTTGCTGACATGGGCAGTTTCAAAAAGGCCACATTGAAGGACATATGTTGGACAATGATCACCCTGGCTCTGATGATGCCCGATGATTGCAAAGTCATGCTTTCCTAGTCACTGTGTCTCCCCTTAGCTGGGGAGGAGGCTACGCCCTCATGCACGGTTGCCAAAGGTGCACGGGAAAATGAGAAGCCATTGAGTTTCTTATAACCCACCCTGCAGCTCGCTGTAATCTTTACTGCTGAGACATAATTTATTTTTTAATTTCCATTTATCTAGTGGTGTTCTGATTGGGGGAAAAAAAAAACCCTCTGATGGTTAACCAAGTTTATAGAGAATACAAATGAAGTAATTTCTTGGGATAGGAAAACCCATACAGTGGACACACTCTGGGTGAATGGAAGTTAGTCATGATGTATTTTCAAATAATCCCTTCATTTTTCTTTTAAAGTGCTGCTCGCTTTATAGGTAGGAAGGTAGCTGAAGTTGGTCGGGGTGGATGGCCCGGTTCAGGGGACACGTCTCCCAGGTCATGTACATTGTACACGGTGTAGATAAGCGTACGGATGTAGTAAGTATATATGTTATTGATCTTTGATGGATGCACCATAACTTACATGTATATTAATTAAATTGACGTACCTATACATGTATACTGTCCATATTTATATATGTAACACATGTTATATGAACATAAGACATATAAATTATATATCATACATATTTCATAATACATATATAGAGATATGAAATAGCATATATAATTGCATGTTTTAAAACTTGAGTTTGGTGATAGTTGTATAACTCTATAAAGTCACTAAAAAATCATTTAATTGTAACCTTCCAATTATACCCCAGTAAAGATGTCAATGAATATATAATTGTAAAAACCATCAAAAATATAACTGTATGTAAATATAAAAATATTATATATTTTTGTAAGTACAAGTATTATATATGTATGTATTTAAATTAATGCCCCTTATCCATTATCCTCATTTATAGAATAAGTACCTAAACTTTGCAATACGGATACCATCTGTGTGATGCTGGCTACATAAACTTTTGTTTTAAGGTTGATTATAAAGACAAATGATAAACTTTATTAGGGGAACTTCACATCAAGTGAAATACAAGTGTTTCAGACTGAAAAGTCTCTATTTTTTGTTTTCATTTACCTATGACTTGGCTTATTGATCTGTTATAATTTGTATTTATTATTGTAAATCTCCCTTATACATTTTCCTTCTCTCCATGGATTTTTTTGCCTTTGATCACAGTTGATTTCCCATGGCCTGGGTTGTAGGACCTGTGAGGGATGGAGCTGGGGGTGTGGCTTGACCACCTGCTGCCAGTAGAATAGGGACATTCCTTTTGCCTCTCATGGCATGTTTTCTTGAGTGAAAAACGAAGGTGTCCAAATATGTCATTTTTAAGGAATATTTTAATTGTAATATGCTATGGTAGTGGGATTCTCGGTTGATTTTATTTATTTATATTATTTATGTTTTCATTCATCCAGTTGGAAGGATATTGAGAGGTAGCATAGCACAGGGACAGCCAGATTGGACTCGAGGGTTTCCTGGCCATAGAACACCGGGTGAGTTGCCTCTGGGCCCATTTCTTCATCTAGAAGGTAGAGGGTAACAATCAAGGACTTAGTATAAAGATAAAATGAGTAAGTACATCTGAAACTCTCAGGGACAATGCTGGTTGTAGATGTTAATATAAACATCAGCTATAATTATTAATTAAAATGAAATATATTTTGAATATGATCTCTTTCATATGTATGTTGAACCTGGTGTTCAAGTCATTATTTTATTTTCAACCCTGTTCTTTATTGTGAAGCTTCGTTACAACAAAAGCGGTTTTCCTGACCAAGTGATAGATTGCCCTTTTTATAATTTATTGGGCTCTTTGGTTGAGTGAAATCCTCAGACACAGCCAAAATAGAGCAGGAGATCCGGCCCTATCCTGTGGCTTGCTTTGGCCAACGCACCCAGCCGGGTGTGATGTGCCCGTTCTGAGCCTGGACCTCAGGATCCCTTAGGATCTCCCCTTCTGCGAAGTCATGAGAACTTGCCTGAGAAGACCTTCTGGAGTAGAAGAGATGGATGGAGCAGAACTTGGCTGCCCAAGTCCTGGTGAGCACGGTCTATATGATCTATGTGAGCATGGCCCCATGTGTGAGCTGGAACAGCCCGACCCTCTTGGGCCCTCCAGCTGGGCCCAAGCTACATTGCTCACCCTCCAGCTCAGGCACTGAGTAAATGCTCATTGTTTAAACCCCCAGAGTCTTAGGATGATGTAATAGAGCCCCATGGAAGCAAATAGAAAAGTCTAGGGTAGCATAATAGAGAGTAAATGTTTAAATCGCCCAGTGCTACTAACAGAGTGATCCTATTAGCTAATGAGCACACTAACAAAAACACACAAGTATGCAAGAAGCATATGCGGGGTTTTATGCAGGGGAGTTAAAAACCAGACAAGTCTAGACAGTGTTTTAAGCATTCACGGAGTCAAACCTGACTTCATGTGTATGATTAGCTAAGAGGATTTAACACATGATTTAGCACAAAGATGTGCATGGATAGGAGCCCATGAAGCACACCAAATTGCTATACTCTCTTTTGATAGTTTAGAGCCTCAGATTCATCAGAAGAGAGGCGACCCAGGTCCCTTTCTGGAAGGCACCTTGGGTCTGTTTTGGCAAGGCTGAAGAATGAGAGAAGGAGAGAAAGATGAAGGGTCACACTCCACTTTCCTAAATGTTTACATAGTTCTCCTATTCATTCCAGGAAGGAGGGAAAAGAGAATAGGAAAAACAAAAACAAAAACAAAAAAAACGGGAAAAAAAGACTAATTAAATTAAAATTAATATGACTTGTCAATAAAATTTCTTCCAATTGATTGATAAACCAAATTTCTCATTCGAGTGTGTTCCTCAAAACGCTCCCGGAGTAACGCTGCAACCTGATTGGGGCAGTAAGACTTCTGGTTCAGCGGAGACCAGGCTACTGACCATTTTTTTCTGGGGAATCTTCCAGTGTTTGGATTCTGTCTTTTTAAACCTTATTTTCTAACAGAATTTCTTGAAACCAGTGAGGTTGGGCTACTTTTATTTTTTATCATTTATAGTATGTTTCCCCTAAAAAAATTATATATATATATGTATATATATATATACATATATATATATACTTTTTAAGAAAAGGATCGGAGGGATCCCTGGGTGGCGCAGCGGTTTAGCGCCTGCCTTTGGCCCAGGGCGTGATCCTGGAGACCCGGGATCGAGTCCCACGTTGGGCTCCCGGTGCATGGAGCCTATTCTCCCTCTGCCTATGTCTCTGCCTCTCTCTCTCTCTCTCTCTCTCTCTCTTTCTGTGTGTGTGTGTGACTATCATAAATAAATAAAAATTAAAAAAAAAAAAAGAAAGAAAAGGATCGGAGACGCCTGGGTGGCTCAGTTGGTGGAACATCTGCCTTCGGCTCAGGTCATGATCCCGGGGTCCTGGGATCGAGTCCCATGTTGGGCTCCCTGCTCAGCGAAGAGTCTGCTTCTCCCTCTCCCTCAGCCACTCCCCCCCCTGCTTGTATGCTCTTTCTCTCTGTCTCTCAAATAAATAAATAAAACATTTTTCTAAAAAAGAGAAGGATCACTTTCAATCACACATAGAGCATTCACCAATATGGGCTGTGCTCTGGTTCATAAAACAACATTTAGCAAATTTTTTTTTTAAAAGTAAAACCATACAGAATTACGTTTTCTGATCCTACTGTGATAAAACCAGCAATCGGCAGCAGAAAAACAGGAAAACCTCTAAACACTTGGAAATTAACAAAACTACTTTTTGAAAAGCCCGTGTTTCCCTGTCACAGCCGCCAGAGAAATTAAAAGTGATTTTGAACAGAATGAAAAGGAGAGTGGAACATGTCAAAATTTTGAAGTGAAGCTAAAGCTGTTTAGAAGTGTTTAGAGGAAAGAGATACCAGGAAAATACTTATCTCAGAAAAGAAGAAAGGTGTCAGGTTAAAAATGCAGTCTTTCATTTTAAGCAGCTTGAGAAAGAAGAACCAAGTGAACAGACAGGGAGCATGGCCGGTGGGTTCTGGCCACACTGGGTGGACCGGACGGACCCGCCAGTACCGGGCTGGACCCCCATCGGGGGTGTGCAGTGTCGTTACTCGCCCAGGGTGTCTCTGCAAGGGCCCAGTGGCTCCCTAGTGGGTCCGACATGGCTGGACCCTGGGGGGCGGGGGATGGCTGCTGGCTGGGGCTGGGGTGGGGTTCCCACACCTGGGCACGGGCCTGGCAAGTACCTTCCACTGAACGAGATGTACGGAAGTCCAGGCAGTGCACGGGGCAATGCTCAGTGTCTTCAGACACACGGAACACCAACTGCAAGTGTGCGGACACACCCAGCACACGTATCAGAATGGCTACAACTTAAAACAACGATTCTGGTGGATGTTTCTGAACAGATGATTCTTGTAAACCCGTTGCTCAGTCTCTGGAGACTTTGAATTATTGTCTTTACGCATTTTGACCAGATTGATAGACGTTGCTCCTGGAGGGCAGATTTCGTTCTCTTCTGTTTTCTTCTCATCCTTATTTCATTTATGTCTGCTACTATCTTATTACATTTTTTCTTCCCATCTTACCAGGTTTCCCTTCTTTCCCAAAATACTGATTGATTGCAGTAGTTTTTTTTTTCCTCTCAGTATCACTCACGCTGAGTATTTGTTAATTTTCCCACAGAGACCTCTTTTCCAACCCATACTTCCTCTTAAAAAATATTCCGCAGCAATAACAGAATTGATTTCTAAATCAATAAATGTATGGTGAAGATAATAGGAAAAGACGCGGCGAAAAACTCTTACTTCCGTTGCATTCAGAATCACCCACCTTCCAGATGCTGAGCCTTTACCCTGCACCTGTGTGATTTTGCCCTGAAATATTTAGTAAATCATCTTTGTTATTGGACAAAGGCTGAAAATAAGAGTATTTCAGAGAAGTATGCCTGTGGACCCCCCAGGACTGAAAGAGCATCACAGTCCAGAAGAATATGTTACACAAGAGACACCAAGGCAAGTTTTGGAGGGTGGGCTTTGGGAAGACAGAACGCTTTCACTTAGTTGATGGCTTTTTCTTCCTAATCCAGTTACCCCATATCCTGAAGTGCTCAGTGTGTCCTCATCCCTGACAGTATTCACCGTTTAAAATTCAGACCCCCAAATGCTCGGCATGCTTTATTATTTTGTCTTCCATCACTGGTGGAAGCTTTAAAAGTGAAAAAATAAATATGGGTCATAGATTATAATTATAATATAATTAATATAATTATAATAGATTATAATTCTGGGTGGATTTTTCCAAATTATTTCCCTTCCATGGATTTTTAGAAGTAGCATCAAAAATTAGAACTGTGTTGATGTAAACCCGGAGTGAATCATCCTGTTTATTTGAGTGGGAATCCGTGGTTTCTGAGAGTTTGTGTCTATTTTAGGGAATATCTCAAGTTAGGTGAATTTCATGGACGTTTGGTGGGAAGTAGAGACAGTTCACACCATTGCACTGGGCTCACATAGTCTTGATGTTTCCATTTGGATCAATAAAGCTATGTTACAACAGATACCTCAGTTAGTAACACAGGGACTATGACCACATCTGAGAGCAGGTGCCAAGTGACGGGTCAGTGGTGGGATGTTAGACTTTAGGATCCGGGCTGGAGGCATGGTTGTGCTAAGACAGGCACGGGAAGGGGGGCACTCACTGAGCTTCCAAGGTTCTGTCTGGTGGACGACCTTCCCCCCGTGCAGCCACACTCAGCCACGTCCAAGGAAGCAGTCGGGGGCGAGGATGCCCAAGGCTCTCAGGGTAAAGTGGCATCGTGTCCCTGTAGATGTCGTGGCAGCTGACCCGGAGCCGTGGAAGGCAACATACGTTTGCGTGACAAGAAGTTCATCATACAATTGTTTGAGCATTGTGTTTGATTTAATAATGTGATAGGGGAGCTTTTATACGTACGGGGGTGTATTTTTCACTTTAGGAGTCACATGACATTGAGGGTTTTTTAGACCTTTTTTTTTTAAGGCATTTTTAGGCTCACAGCAAAGGTAGGCATGAAGGTGCAGGGATTTCTCGCATGCCCCCACACCCACACATGCACAGCTTCCCCCACTGTCAGCATCCCCCGCCGGGCCGTACATTGCTATAATCAATAAACCTACATGGACATGTCATCATCACCCTAAGTTCATAGTTTACAGTCAGGCTCACTCTCGGGGCCATATATTCTCTGGGTTTGGACAAAAGCATAATGACTCATACCAGCATTATAGTCTCACATGGGGTCATTTCACTGCCCTAAAAACCCTGTGCTCCACCTATGCATCCCTCCCCCTGCATATATTTTTATAACGATACATTTTCATTCATGTAGGTGACTGCTTTCTTTCCTCCAATCCAAGAAATATAATATCTATACATTAATACATATAATATTAAGACAAAATCTCGTGTATATTATTTTAAAACTATGACAGACTGGTTGTTCAATCTAAACAATATCCTCTTTGATCCTAGTTTTCCTAAGTGCCTTAGGAGAAATTACAGGTAAGAAACTAAGCCTGTATCCTTTCTCCAGGATTATGAAAATGCATTCACAATGACTCCGGAACTTTGCTCTTTGAGACGGATTCCTGTGTTGATGCATGACATCAACAAGCTCTTATTTATTTTTAACTGAGATCAAAAGCTAGGCTTTTTTGCAATGTTATTGATGAAATTGATAAGAAGGGAGCGTGACGACCACCGGAGGGTAAGTTGAGACACTGAAACGATTTCTTTCTTGGAGGGTAATTTTCTGTGCGATGAGACTGGAGCCTGTTCTATGAAATCGTGAAATGTTCCTCCAAAGTTCTCCATGTCGTTTCAGAGGTTTTAGTTAGCTGAATCTATCAATATATGCTTTCCCGGAAGGACGCCCCAAACGTCTAGAGAGTCTCACTCTCCTTGACCCGCACCCCCATCCCCGGGAGGAGGGCACCGCAGAAGGCACTACATCGCGGCCGAAGTTGGTGTGTTTAGGAGGCAGGCACGGCCATAAACATTAGCTGGTTAAATAATCACAGTAAACAGCCACAATTTTGTCTTTACAAAGATACATCGAACAGCAGTGCCCTTTAGGGGTTACGGAGAGCAGAAGTGAGCTACTAAAAATGGAAATTTATTCCTCAACATATTGCCGCCTAAATGGGGAATATTCTGATGTCTCTAAGGCTCTTCTGGATAATTTTATCAGTTTATGACCCTAATACTTCAAGGCCACGAAATAGCTTTTCCTTTTTTTTTTTTCCTTTTAGAGAAAGTTAGAATATGTCATCTTTTCTATGAGCACCATTTCTCTGTGTCACTCAAGGTTTGGTCCCGTGGTCTAATTAAAAATACGCCACGTTATTTGGCAGAAATGCAGTGCCTGCGTATAACACATAATAAAGCCACGTAAAAATAAAACGTGTTAATTAAGTCACCATAGATGTTTATGGAGATTTCTTTACTGACTTTTTTTTTTTTTCTTGAACACAAGTGTATTTTTATGGCATTTTTGGCGCTGCTCTGGTCTCTGGTGTATTAAATGGCTCACACAATGTTTGATGAAATAAGCCAATGCCTGCGGAAGTGAAATTACTACAGTAGCAACATATTCATGGTAATATAAACAGAATTCGGCATCCACTAGCAGGGGTAATAACACTGAGCCCTCTTAATTTTCTTTACCCTTGGGCTGAAAAATGTATTCAGGTCATGAGAAGCATATGATTTCATGTAGGGGCCATTTAATAATTTTTTAAATTGATCATAACTCTTAAATTTCCTTTACACCTACGTCTTCATTCAAAGTGCTTTTTCTTTTTTTCTTTCTTTCTTTCTTTCTTTCTTTCTTTCTTTCTTTCTTTCTTTCTTTCTTTTTTTTGGAGCCTTTCTGCTAGTCCAAAGTTTTGGTCGTGAAGATAATTTTATCTAGCAAAGCATGTCTGTATATTATTTTATATTTTTTCAAACAATAATGGAAATACGCTATGTCTAATTTGATTGATCAACTTACAAATGGCGTTAGTTTATTTATAGCATTAACTAACGTACCTTTAACGACTACATTACGGATTACACCCGATAAGTGCTAGCTTCTGTAGAAGTAGAGATGTAAATGTTTGTGTGGAAATCCTAAAAGGTAATTTTCGGAAAACTGAAGGAATACTAGTGTGCATTTCACTAGGCATCACTCTTAGAAAGCTTGAAGCCGTGCCATGCTTTTAGCCCATCTCTGAATGTGGAAGATAATTCTGTTTGATTTACATAAAGTTTAAAAATTCCTGATTCACCGGAAGACCCAGCAAAATCATTAAGTGAGCAAGGACAAGACGATGTCAGTGAGCTTCCCAAAGCAAGGCCCTTTCCTGGAGGGACAGTGCGAGGAGGCTGGGACCCATCCATTACTGTCACAGAGATATCCAAAATACAATTTCCATTTGCAACTCACTCAATCTCTGTCCCACGTCCCTCATTTCTCTGTAAGCTCAGGACCACCACAGCATTCAAAATAAGCAAATTGTTTCCTGACTCCTTTCTCTAGTAGCTATTCCTCGGTCTATCAAGGTTATCAGCCAGAGATTCTTCAAAATCAGGAGGCATGGTGGAGACAGAAGGGCAAGGCCCGGTTCACCCAAAAGCTGAGATAGCACATGGTCCGGTAGATTTTATCCACTTCTCATTTATCTTCATTCATTGTTGAATCGCAGGAAAATGCTTGTGGTTGTTGCATAAAAGCCAAAGGAGCCAAGTGAAGGTCATTTACATTCAGAGCCCATGACCGTTCAGTGCAGAAAAATGCTACTTTTGCTGTCTCCATGTGTGGTCGTTTTCATCAATCAAGATTTCTTGAGCGCTCATGTTTGTGACTTCTAAGGAAGACTTTTCCCATCAATGAATTTATTTATGCCGGAAATATTCAGTAGGCAACTCGCCCACCGTCTTCCTCAGCCAGGGCTGTTCCAGCGTCCCTGAGCGCTGGCTCTGGAGGACAGCGGAGGCACAGTCCCCGACTCGGGAAGCTGACTCCTCGAGGCTTAGGCGGCCAGCTCCATTTACTTTGCTACTAAGATAGGAAGTTTATTTATTTATTTTTAAAGATTTTATTTATTTATTTGAGACCGAGAGAGAGCACGAGCAGGGGGAGGGGCAGAGGGAGAGGGAGAAACAGACTCCCCGCTGAGCAGGGAGCCCGACGCAGGACTTAATCCCAGGACTCCAGGATCATGATCTGAGCCAAAGACAGACGCCCAAACAACTTAGTCACCCAAGGGCTCCTAAGACAGGAAATTTAACAAACGAGATAAAGCTAAACTGCGGTTTTGTGGGTGCCCAGTTCATTCGAAGGCTCTTTTTTTATAGTCAAATAGTTGGATTCTAACAATCTGTGTTGGGGATTTGGATAAGAATCTGCTTTACACCTCAGGCATCACATGATTTTATTTTTTTTATTTTTATTTTTTTAAAGATTTTATTTATTTATTCATGAGAGACACACAGAGAGAGAGAGAGGCAGAGACACAGGCAGAGGGAGAAGCAGGCTCCATACAGGGAGCCCAATGTGGGACTTGATCCTGGATCTCCAGGATCACTCCTTCGGCTGAAGGCGGCGCCAAACCGCTGAACCACCCAGGCTGCCCCTCATCCATGATTTTAAATGCCCAACATCTCAGTCATTTCTTGTCATTCTTTGGGGCCACTCTGGATCTTTACCTGAGGGGACAGCACACCGCCAAGGACAGGAATGCTTCAGAAACAACCCTTTTTCCCGGCCTATTCTCATCACAATGTGTTTCCTGTGGGCACTTGTATTCATCTCCTGATTGTTCCAATCAATTTGTTTGGATGTTTGCAGCCCAGAATCGTAGCTCTAATTCTGAGTGGATCCCTGCTCCTTCCTCGGGGCCCCACCAGGACCCAGAGGTCAGATGAGCCATGAGGTATTGGGCCGGCAACTCCACCCCAGTAAGGACTGAAGACAGACTTGGCTTTGACTTGGAGACTGTGACTCTGGAACATGGGAATTCAATTCCTAATGGTAGGTCTTCTGTGCCGTGTTAGTTTAGCTGATAAGGAAGTGACAAAAGTGGGATTCCAGATTTACGTCCCTTCAAAATCCACATTCCTTTCTTCCTATTGCTCTTGGTGTAGTAAAATTGGGCCTGTTGATGAGTCATCCCTTAGTCACATCACCTTGATTCAGATCAATGGAAAGAGTTTTATTTGGCTACAGAGATACTAGAATCAAGGTCAGATGACAAGGTTGCAGAAAGTGAAATCTGTCACCTGGGTGGTTCCATCTCTTACCACTTCCCACCACCTGGCAGCTTCTTCCCCTACATATGCATACATGCACGTGTGCACGTGCACATACGGGTGTACATGTTTACACAAATGCACGTTTCTGCATGACGAATGTCCAAGAGAGTGGTGGCTGTGGAGGTTATGGTTGGGCATTAGGAAAGTCCACCATGGAATGCTTTCTGAAATGATTGTGGTCAGCCTGGTAGCAAGTGCAGTCATGGTAATTAGCACATTCCGGCCTCTTTAGGCCGCGGGACTCCTCCCACAAGTGGTCTCCGGAGCCACCCTCATCAGTTAGGAATGGGCCATCAGTTAGAATGATTCCAGTTGGCCTTCAGCCCTTCTGCATATGGCCCTCTTGAGTGGAAAGTACTGTGGGGCTCACATGTGGGAGGTAGAGCTCACAGGTGGGAGGTAGAGCTCACAGAGATGGAGCAGGGGTGACATCCGAGCCAGAGAAAGGCTGCCAGGAGAGAAACTCGGTCAAATCCAGACCAAGAGTAATGGCTGGTGCTCTGGTGACAAAGCAGAAGCCAGACTCCTTTCACCGCTTTGGAGGCATTTTGATATCCATGCAGGGTGTTTGTTAAATCATTTCCATACATGTTTTTAAAGCAATGGGCCATGTGCTAATGTTGCATATAAGCAAGTATGCGAAGTTTTGACATGAGTTAGAGACCAGTATGGTAAGAATGCTGATGGTTATGGCGTCTATGGGTAAAGACAACTGAAACTTGAGTGGGACCTTGAGAGAGAATTTTGTCATTGTTATTTTGGAGGAAGAGGTCAGAGCTCGGAGGAAGGGAGTGCATGAGGTCAGTGAGTGGACACATGCTCTGTTTTTTTTTTTTTTAATTACAGATATGTTCACTACTTCTCTTTAAATTGCTGACCATGTGGTTCCCATGAGGCCAGACCCTCAGTGTCACTCATTAGAATGACATTGCCAATTTCCCCCCAACTTTAGACTCGCAAAGACTTTTGTGAAGGATGCAACTTGACGGTGCTTTCTGAGGATGCTGCACTCCTGTTCCTCACTCAAGTTTGTTGAATCTTTTTGAACATTTCTTTTTTTTTTTTTTTTTTATTTATTTATGATAGTCACACAGAGAGAGAGAGAGAGGCAGAGACACAGGCAGAGGGAGAAGCAGGCTCCATGCACCGGGAGCCTGACGTGGGATTCGATCCCGGGTCTCCAGGATGGCGCCCTCGGCCAAAGGCAGGCGCCAAATCGCTGCGCCACCCAGGGATCCCTTTTTGAACATTTCTAATGAGAGATTTGAAATACGAGCTCGGAGCAACTACTGCCTGGGTTTGCATTCTTGCCCCAGCCCTTCCAGTGTGAGTTTGGATGAGCTACAAAATTTTCCATAAATCAGTTTTCTTCTGAGAATGGTGTTACCAAAACTTGGGACTAGCAAGGTGCAACATTTAAGATGCCTGTCACAGTGAGTACTTAGTCAATAGTAGCTTTTGTGATGTAAAGCTAGTCTCAATTCTTGCAGGAGACTATTCTTCCTCTTCCTCTTCCTCTTCCTCTTCCTCTTCCTCTTCCTCTTCCTCTTCCTTTCTCTCTGCCTTTCTCTCTCTCTCTCTCTTTCTTTCTTTCTTTCTTTCTTTCTTTCTTTCTTTCTTTCTTTCTTTCCTTCCTTCCTTCCTTCCTTCCTTCCTTCCTTCCTTCCTTCCTTCCTTCCTTCCTTCCTTCTTTCCTTCCTTCTTTTTCACTAGTCAAGGAAACTAAGGTACCTAGAATTCAGTCACTTGCCAAGAAGGGAACAGAAGCAGGGTGTGAGGAGAGGCCACGTGATTCCACAGGGTGGAATGGCTGCCACCACATGGCTGCCTCTGCCACTATGCGAGCAGGTACCTACCTGCATTTTCGTGGGTCCCCCCGCAGCATGGGCCGCCCGGGAGAGAGCTGAGGTGTTGAAGCTGGAGCTGCAGGTGGTGCTGTATCACCGAGGCCTTGGTAGTCACAGGAAATGTTAGCCTTGCGTTCCGTGGGCCATGAGACTTTGGAAGAGCAGTACAATAGATTTCGAATTTTACTGGCAGTGGGAGAGCTTGTTTCTAAAACACGCAGAAAGGAGAAAGTTTTGAGTCTGTTTTCAGGTCCAGACAGCATTGGAAGAAGAGTGAAGATACGCTGGAGTGCTGGAGGGTGCATGTCCCAGGGTGAGAGGTGGGTGATGCAAAAAAAGTTGCTTAAATCACCAAGCGATGTTTAGTATCTACACAACAATAAATGCATCGCGAGTGTAAGTCGGAGCACACTGAAACAACATCAGCGATAACCTAGCACATGCCCCGTGTGGTTACCTGGTCCCATCTCCCACCCCACCTCCCCCTGGGGGGCCCCCTCAGCTGTGTTGGTTGCCCCCCCACACAGCTCCCTTCCACCGGTGTGCCTCCCTGTGATCTTGTTAGGTTATACTGTGCCGCGGAGGCACATAAAAACATTTTCTTACTGTGTCTGGATCTGAGAACTTTTAGATGCTGCTGAGCCTCATCTTCAAGGATCCAGTCACCTTATGTGTGGTGGATGAGTGTGCATTTGCCACGCTGCATAAGCTTGACAAGTGGAAATCTTTATTGCAACTTGTTTACAGTCATTGTTAATGAGCACCTACTTTGCTTGCAGTTGTTTGTTTCTTTGGGAGGTGGCCCAGCTCCGACCCTTCTTAGGAGTTCTCCAGGTGCACCTGTGCAGAGCATCCCAGACGCACGCGTGGAGCAGTGTGGTCATGTGCGGCAGGGTGGCCATGCAGCAGGGACCCTGGGTGGTAGGATTCGAGTCCGTAACTTCACAAGGCAAAGCCAAATGGTTTCCTGAAGTAAATCTTCCCAATTTGAATTCTTACCAACAGGGCCCTAGAGCTCCAGTGAGCCATTTTCTCACCAGTAATTGATATTATCATATTTCTTAAATATTACCAGTTTGTGAGTATGAAACGGAATTTCTTTTGAATCATTTGTGTTTTGGAATGGAAAGTTTGACATTCTGGGGCTCTCTGGGGAGAAAGGCCTATTTCTCATGGATGAACCTGACTTACGGTGGCTTGTGTTCCTTGCATGTTTGATGATCCTTAATTCTGAGCTCCCCTTTGCTTACTTTTACTGTCCTAATGCAGCAGCTCTGCATGGAGGAGACCTTCCTGAGAATTGAGATCCCTTTACTCCTTGCATTGACACCTCTCAGTGCTTCATCTGACCCGCCTCCCACATCCCTTCTCTGGTCCTCCCTGCAGCCACCAGCTCTTTGCTTGTGTCACATGGCTGCCCCTCTTCTAGGCTGCCTGGCCTGAAAGCTTCTGCCTCAGTCTTTCTTGGCACCAATGTTTGATCTCACCTATGCCTTGTCTAGAAGTGCATGAGATTTGACATCCCGTGAACACAATCTTGACCACAGGGAGACAGGATCCAGTGGATCAATTCTTCTTCCTTCTTCTGTCTTTTGAAATGAAAATGCTAAGTAAGCCACAGTCTCCTTGGCTCCTCAGTGTGTCCTGGGGCAGGCGTTCAGCGAATATGCCAAATCATTGAAGAAACACGTGAAGAAACCCCATGGAATCATATGCTCCTGAGATTTATTTATTGGTTTATGTGAACCAGTAAACACTGTGCCCATCCACCTGTGCCTGAGACTCCAGCTCCCCTAGACTCCTGGCGTTCATCTCTCTCTTCAATCTGAGGTCCGTGTGCCAGTGGTTACCAAGCAGAAGCCATCATTGCCTCTGCCCTCCTTCCAACTGGTCCATTTGGAAAGTTTAGGCCGTGTTCCGACCTGTCTGATGAATGTCAGGAGACTTGTTGACCAAGTTACTTCTAATTCCACTCAAGCTTTCCTTCCACGTATTGAAGGACATTTTAGACAGGAATTTGAGTTATCGCTTGCTATTTGATTTCACCTTACCCATCGGTTGTGAGTTATAACGTTTGGTTTATTTCCAATCATATCCGAAATGTTATTCTATTGATTGAATCAGAGACTTTCTGATTCACTTAAGCAAAACTTCTGACCAAATATTAAGTTCGTGAAAATACATATCAGGCATTTTAAAAAACATTATGCGTCAAAATACTTTTTCTAATTATTTCCAACAACTTGTTTGCTATTATACAGACGTTGCCTCTGCTTGGTCACGATGTGAATAGTTATGGCCATCAATTATGGAAGTGCCAGAAGAGGCTTTATCAGCTGCAGCATTTTGCCACATGCAGGGCAACCTCAGAATCAAAACCCTCCACCGTACTAATGGATTCATTCTTATCAAGTTTGTAGATAAACTTTATGACCACAACTTTCTGTTTATCTCCTCTATTATAAATCTTTCTGCTATATTTATGAGTGACATTTGAATAGCTGAAAATTTTCTTTGAAATTATTTTTCCATTAAGATCAGCAATCATTTGCAAACTTGTGAATTCATTAAAACCTATTTTGAAAGAGAGTGGATATATTAATGCAAAAACACTGTCAAGACTTGAGTGTGATTGGATCTGAGTGCTTCTAAACTCCTTTTGAGAATTTACAACAAAATTTACTTCAGTTAGTTTCAGATTCAAAATCTACTCTAAATTAAAATGCTAATCATTTATTTCACTTCTCCAAGGGTTAAGGTATTTACATGAAAAATATAGACAATCAATAGGAAAGGTCATTTATCTTTTTGAGACATGGCATAACAGAACATACAGGTGTTGTTTTCTAATATAACCGTTGTATTCCATAGATTTTATTTGTTAGGTGAATAATAAGATTGTGTGTGTACTTTGTTAGAAATGCAAAAACATTTATTGTATTAAAAATATTAACTTTCCTCCTTCATTGCACAAAAGAAACACAGATTTGTAGCTGGAAGTAAAGATTATTTTTGAATAAATGTTCATTTATTTTGCTGTTTGTTTGTTAAAACATGCATTTGATTGCTTGCAACTAATGGCAAAACTTTGTTGAATCTTTCTTATTATATTAACTTCCATATTTATAGAATTCTGAACAATTTTAGTGCATCTTTTAGAACAAGAGTACTGATACATTGTATTTTAAAGGTGTATTCTTAGAGTAAATGAACATATTACAATAGTTTCTATATGTACTTCAATGCAGACAATATAAGTCCTAGAATTAAGACTTTTCTATTTGTATAAATCCATTTATCAGTGATAATCAGGTTTGCTAAAATATCTCCAGGTATACAGATGGAAGGGTTAAATTCTGTTATATACCATATGGAGAAATGTCTTGTTTTTGTAATGGGTTTCTCTCTATTTTTAGAAAACCCCAAATCTACATTCAAGAGATGCAATTAATTAAATGTCATGGATGGGGTCATATGACCGGTAGCATAAGCAAGAAATTCCTTTCACAGGATGCTGGGGTTGAAAGGCTAATGCGTGACAGGTGCTTCATTGAAGGACACTATTATAAGGGATACCTTTCAATCAATGGGATGCTATTATGAGCAATGGATTCAATTTCTTTTAATCAATGGGCCTTCTTTTTATTACCTTTACTAAGGGATATTCTGTGGAATCCATACAGGATATTCTTCCCCAGGCTCAGGGTCGCATTTTCTCTTTCCCTCATATACCATCACGATACCTACTTTTATCCCTTTTAAGACAGGCTTTCTACTTTTTTTTTTTTTTCACAATTTTTCTCTCTGAAGATTTGTTGAACATGGTTCTTCAAGGACTTCACCGAATACTCACTACGTGACAGGAAATGATGTAGGGTTGGACTTAACAGACAGGCTCCTCCAAACTTCAAGACATTGCAGTCTAACGGAGAAAGCGCAGACCCCTACCCACGCATAAGACAGCGAGAGCCATTTTATGGCGTAATTAGAATTTCCTTTCTTTGGAAGTGACCTGTGTCGTTCTTGGAAAAGGAGATCAGATCACACACAGATCAGCTGTGATCTGCAGGTGGTCGGGAGGGCTTTGACGGAAGGCACGCTTTGTCAGATTTTGTCGGGTGAGAAAAGGGGCAAAGGAAGGAACATCGTGAGGGCTGGACTCTTACTTATCTTGGTCTTCCAGATTCGAAAGCCTTCTGAGAATGCACCGTGACTTCTCTTGGCCTGAGCCCAAGTTGCATGAAGGAATACGACCCTATTTCTTCATTCTTTAAACCATTATTAAGCTATTACCTTGGGCCGAGTGCTAGTATGAGTATTGGGAGTAAAGTCATCTTCACCTTGGAGTCCTGTGAGAATCGTGGAGCAAACGGGCGACTAAGATGACAATTGTCTACAAAGTGGTAGAGTGGGTAGGCCCCCATTTCTTATCGGAAAACACCAGATGCACACAAATATGCACCCTTCTAGGATGCAGTGAGGATATTTTGGGACATAACAACATAAAGCAATATTTATAGGTGATCTAAGAAGGGTACATCTCGGTGTTTAACGAGGCTGCTTGGGTGGGTGACACAGCTCTGACCTTCACTTATTTAATCTTGAGCATGTGTTATGGACTTTGGAACATCTGTGTTCCCCAGATTGAAACATGGAAAACAGCCCCCGAGCCTCAGTGTCAGGAGGTGGGGCCTCTGGGAGGTGACGAGGTCATGGGGGGCATGGTTAGATCAGTGTCCTTAGAGGATGGCCCCCAGGGAGCCCCCTCGGCCTTTCCCCCGTAGGAAGGCATAGCGATAAGATGAGCCAGAAGTGGGCTCTCACCAGACCCCGGATCTGCTGGTGTCTCTGTGGACCTAGGGCATCAGCCTCCAGCATTGCGGGCAGTCAGTGCCTGGGGTTTTGGCCCCGTCTGCAGTGGTCTGTGGTAGCGGCCCCAACAGGCCAGGGTGGCACGTTACCTGACCTGTGGTCTCCTGAGATGGGGGGACAGTGGTAACTCTCCCCCCCTCACCCATGGCCCAGGACTCGCTGATGTCAACACACGAGCGATGGGCTGGCGGTAACTCCTTGTCATCTCAGCAACAGGACGAGGATCGCATCCCTCCATCCTTCTCCACTGCTCCTGACATCGCATGTCCCTGTGCGGGGACTGTGGTCAGCCTACGAGGCCCCGGGAGAAGCAGGGAGAGCTGAGAGGAGAAACTAGGAAACTATCTGGTTGTAACACGTGGTTGCTAATTTGGCAGAGTTAGGGAGCGAGGCACATGACCACGGAGACACGAAAGCACGCGGCCCTCCATTCACCCACATCAGGCGAATGGCTCTACCACCAAGTAGTAAGAGCCCATGATCTCCAATACCCACCCTCGGCGCCGGGCGGACGCAGCTCGTCACCCAGGCACCCTGGGGACATTTCAAACAACTTCCAGGAAGCCTTAGCTCGGTAAAAATTCTCTCGCATAGAGTTATTTCCCACTAATCCTCGCGAGTGTATGGTCTCCAAATCTTCTCCAGCCATCGTTTAAAATTCTTTTTGAACCCGTGGCCAGGCCATACCCTGGAAAGGATGATACTGAGAGATTACGGTCTGTGAAGACTTCAACCAGAAAACATGCGTAGGCCAAGGTATTTTGTAGTTCTGAATGGAGAGACACAGGTGTGGCAGTCAAACTGCCTTAAAATAGGAATGTGCGGACGAGAGGCAAGTGGGTTTTGTTGTATTCTCGTGAAGAGCCATCAAAAAGGGCAGAATGAGCATTTCCCCCAAATTATTCATAAAGCAAAGCTAAAGCAAAGTATGCATACGGGAGGGTAGTTCTGAGGTTGGAAGTATGGCCTGGGACGTGTGGCCGCAGCAGGCGCCCGTGGGGACGGCTCTCACTGTGCAAGCCGCTCCATTAGCAGGTGGTGAAAGTCGTTGAGTTTGTCGGGAATGGGAGCCAGTGAGAGGTTAGAAATACAAGTGTGACTCCCCCGCCTCACCCCCTTCCCCTCTCGCTCCATCTCTCTCCCTACATCTCTCCCTACATCTCTCTCTCTCTCTCTCTCTCGCCCTTATGACACTTGGACTTGACCATCCGAGGCTGAAACAGGGCAGTGATAGCAGAGTAAATGAATGTTGACCTCAGGGAGGTATTTGTCACCAGAACCATCACCCATCTGTCCCGTTTGGGGTTCCTAGGATAATTTGAAAGAATCCAATGACAATCAGGCCAGAACTTCTTATTTTCCTTAATTTCTTTTAAAGATTGCATTCATTCATTTGACACATGGAGAGACCACAGCGAGGGGGGGGTGGAGGGAAAAGGCGACCCCCTCGCGGAGCAGGGAGCCCGACCTGGGGCCCGATCCCACGACCTGAGATCACAACCTGAGCTGAAGGCAGACGCTTCACCGACGGCGCCCCCCCAGGCACCCCAAGGCCAGAACCCTCTAAAGGAGATCTCACTGAATCCACACCTCCCAGCAGGCCGCGTGAAATACTACCAGGCATTAACGAGGGGTTTGTCAAACACTGACAGTACAGACCTCAGGTCACCCCCACATTTGGTCCTCATCACAACTCCACTGCAGTCAACTGCATAAAGGAGACAGAAGTAAAGATTTCTTACCCGGTTTCCTCAAGGACCATGAGGTCCTCTGTTCCTCTGACCTTCAGGTGGACACTGTATGGCCTACTGTGCTTCCTGTATGGCGAGGCTCCTGAGTGGGGCCCACCCACGTGCCAGGACAGCACAGGGACAATGACAGGTGCGGGAGAGCAGCGTGGGCAGAGGGAGGTGGCCCCGTCGCGGCTCCTGAGGAAGAGTGGGCACATGGGACGTGAGGACCGTGTAGATGGAGGGCAGGCTTGCTCCCATCCTAAGAGGTCAGCAGCAGGGAATGCACAAGGCACCCCTTTCGTGAGCCGCATTCCCAGTGAGACTGAACACCCTGGGCCCGGGGTGGGGGGAGGTCGTCCTGCAGGTGCTGGACGCGGTGCAAACAGGTGCTGTGGCTCAAGGTGCAGGTGGGAACCCAGGGCACTGACCGCCAGTCCCAAATGGCCATCGGGGTCAGGGGCATGGGTGCAGCCCTGGGACTCGGGGGTGGGGAGGCGTCCTCCTGCCAAGGACGGCGCTGCGACCTCAGGTGTGGCCCGTGCAGGCCTGGGGGCGTGTGTCCCTGTGGCCGGTCAGCGCCATCCGGACAGACAGACGTGGGCTCCTGGAACAGAGACACGGAGGGGGCATGGGGAGGGACAGGTGTGGGGGGCCCGGGCGGCAGAACTCCTGGCCTCCACTTTTCTCGGGGGTTCAGAGGCTCCCTCCCTGGGCTGGACTTGGCGGCTCTGTCTTCAGACACTTCTTCCCATCGCTTCTCGGCTTTTTGCCTAAGCCCGCGTCCAGTACCAACCTTTTTCCCATTTTCCTATTCTCTCTTTAAAGACGTCTAATCTGTGATTAAATATACGCCGTAAGGTTTCGATCTTAATCATTGAATTCCAATTTGTGGCTATTCTGTTTGCTACCTTATTTTGGTGCCTTTATTTTTCAAATCCACCTGCTGATTTTTTCCAACAAACTCTTGGCCATTCTTACTCAAGCGCTTATGTTTGTTAATTTGAATATTTCAAACATGCCCTTTCGTATTGGGGCGTGATTATTCGAGTATGTGAAGGAGTTTCAGCTCGGGTTCTCATTCACAGAGTTTGCGCCACTGCGGGTGCGTCACACGGCGGCATTTCTTCCCCGTGATGGTCAGCGGGGGGCCCTGGTCATGGGTGGGGAGTCCCGAGAGCTCCGGGACCGTGGGTACCAGGCCCTGCAAGCTCGCGGTCTCCAAGGCGGCTGTGGTTTCTGGATTAAATCCACGGGTGGACTTGATGGTGACCGCCCGGCCCGATGAGACGGTGGGTGGCACGCCCGGGGGAGCCACAGCTCCCAGGGCACCCGTCCCCTTCCTGTCCCTCCCAGTGAGTGATACCGTCCCTCCGCCACCACGCCGGATCGCATCCCTGGGAGTCCCAGGGAAGCTGCCAGCGGCAGGAATCCTGAGTTTGGGAACCACGGCCTCCATCCCCTGCTCAGCCTGCCTCCCTCCCGACTCTGCGGCAGCGAGAGCTAAAGTCTCTGGGGCTTGAGAAATGCCTGCAGGGTCAAAGCCTTAGAACTAATGCCCAACCCCATTCTTCCTGTTGTTACTTAACTTTGGCTACTGTGGAATCCTCGTGTGATTGATAAATAATTGGTGCAGGGGATCCCTGGGTGGCTCAGGGGACATCTGCCTTCAGCCCAGGGGGAGATCCTGGAGACCCGGGATCAAGTCCCGCATCGGGCTCCCGGCATGGAGCCTGCTTCTCCCTCTGCCTGTGTCTCTGCCTCTCTCTCTCTCTATGTCTATCATGAATAAATAAATAAAATATTTTTTAAAAAAATAAATAATTGGTGCAATAGATAACTTTTAGTATGAACCTCATCCAGCACCATTCGTTTGCAGTCGAAGGCTCCGTCTGCACACCCAGCGGACACTACCCCTGGACGTGGAGTTCTCGGCGTCGTGTTGGAGCAGCTGGGCTTGGGGGGCTGTGCACCTGCCAGAACCCTTTCTCCTCCTTCCTGTGAGAGGGTGATGCCCAGACCTTGCCCTGTGAGCTCGCCACCGTCTCAAATTGCTTTCTTGGAGAAGCCACAGCTTTGTGACACCCGCTCTTTTCCGAGGTGAGAGGAATAAGGGACAGTGCTGCCTGTGTGTTGTGTGTTTGTTTTGCCTGAATGAGATTTTACCGAAGCCTCTCAGGACGCAGCTTCTCACAAATGGTATCAGTTTGGAGTCAGGTGGCATTTTTATATTTTTATCCGGGGCCAACATCTCTCAGGAAAGTTCCCTGGCTCCGCTCCACGCTACCGCCCGGCGTAGAACACAGAGGACCTGTTGGGTTTCGTTGCATGGTTCCCCCCTGCCTCCCAGGAGGCCGCCTACCACCACTCGGCACGTTGGCTGCAACTGCAAAGACATCATCGTATCTGCTAATCGTTCACAATCAGCGGCGTCTTTCAAATAACGAAATAGTATTTATTAGTCCTGCACACGCCCCATGCTGCTCCAGAGGCACCTTTGCAGCATCATCATTAATTAGGATAATCAGATTTCTCTTTTATCTCCATTCAGCGATTACAAAGTCATTTTGTCAGGCGTAAATTACTCACCCATTATCATGGGGAAATTTATTTCTTACAAACTTCAAACAACATATACGTTATCTTCTATAGCACATTGTCTTCTAGGAAATAGATACCATTTTCCACACTGAATAAGTATAATTCACAAGGACATTTCTAAATAATAACTCCTCTGGCTTTATGCTCGGCCTATGCTATTTCAATGCTTCATTTGACTGGGATCTACAAAATGATATAATTCATCTCTAAAGTTAGCATAATTTTCCTCTTTTCCCTTGGAAAAGCTTTTTGATGGATATATTCCTGTCTGAAAGTCACATAGCACTCTTAAAAACCTTAGTGTTAGTCAGCACCGAAACATTTTAAGCCCAAATAGGTATACGAGGGTCATATATCCTTATCATGGTGCTAGTGGTATTAAAAAAGTGATAATAAAAACACTGAAGGACTAAACCCATATCTCTGGTCAGGAAATATCTTCCACTTAATCTTAATTGTGATTTTAAAATTAATTATCCTATGATTCTAACATTTAACAGGAGCCACCTTATTTTCCCTTGCTCACGATCGCGCGGTGCCCCTTAACACGTGAAACTTGCACCAGAATCACCTGAACCGATGCTAAAAAATGGTGATCCCCATTCCCAGACCCAATTTAAGGTTTTTTAGGTGTTTTTCTGTCCTCTGCATTGAACACGCCCCACAGGTGATGTTCTGCACATTAGGGTTTAGGGAAATCCTGATTTGATGGCTCGAGTGTCACACAGCTTGTAGGGGAGGGGACATGCTACCTCTGTTCCCTTAGGATCTCCTTGCGGGCCTGAGAATTAAGCCGAGGTGAAGACAGATGAAGCAGAGGAAAGCACACGGGCTTATTTCGTGTCGGTTTTACCTGCCGCGGGGGCCTGCTAAGAGACAGACACCACAGCAGGTGGCCTGGCGTGCGGCGGGATAGGTGGGGGTGCAAAGACAGGCAGTGTAGGGAAGGAGTGTGTGGGGAGAGCAAGTGGACACTCAAGTTAGTTTAAGAAGTTTTCACGGATTTCCCCTCCCCAGTCTCTGGTACAGGGAGAAGGTCCCTCCCCGGGGGCTTCCCTCACCTCCGCGCACCTGCTGTCTACAAGGCCCGCGGCTTCCGATAACCCTCGTGCCAAAGAGGCATATTTGGGGTGGCGCGTTCCATGACCCCTCCAACCCTAAACACCAAGTATGAGGCGCCTCGTTGAGTAGGTGAAGCTGGGTATCCTGTGTGCCTCTCCACCCACAGGATGAAGGTTCCCCGTGAACCTCCCTAGTCGCCCGCTTTCCGGCCACGCGGCTGGAGGTCTGATGTTGTCAGAGGCTTTCCATCTGAACATGTGGTTCCTCCCGTCATCCAGTTTCCTCCACGGTTTCCCTAAACTCTTCCCTCTCCCGATCCACCTGTTTCCAGTCTGTCCCAGTGGCCAGTGTGCCTTCCATGTTCTCTTAGACGAGATTCTAACACCTTGCTTTTTCCTCTTCCTCTTACAGATTGAAGGTTTTATCTGGGAACCACTAAAACAGTCGTTGGGGGAGACCACACCCGAATCAGGACTCCATTATTTTTGTTCACTTGAGAGGTTCTGGGAGTCTGATACTTTTTTTTTGGGGGGGGGGGGGAATCTGATACTTTTAGTCTTTTTTAAGCATACAGTTGAGTGTTGAGGAATATCTGGGATAAGGGAATATTCAAGATTTCCAATGCTCCGAGGCCTTGAACCCCATTTATCAGCCCTGTGCTGACTTGGTGAAGACTCACACGGTGGCCTTGAGGCTACTCGTTAAAGACAGCAGACCACAGGGTGGAAGGACAGTCTGTCCCTGAATTATGACCTTGGAGAAGAGTCTCCTCCAGCCAGGGATATTTAATTTCAAGGTCAGTTGAAGATGATTTAAATTTCTTTTGCTATAAACTCCTGAGGTTTGATAACTTCTCCATTAACATACCTAGCAACATCTTAGTTAAAACATAAAATTGAACCAGGATTAGTGTGGCCATAGGAGAAAAATAAAACACGCGGCATTATCCACCGATAGGCAACAGAGCACAACACGTCTGAGAGCGGAGTCAGAAAAGTTGTCGGCCTGAGTTATGCCGTGGGAAGATATTTGCTAAAACGACCAACTGCATGGGCTAGAAAAACAGAGCACGTAGCTGTGGAGTCCAGCAGCTGAGAACGGGCAGTTTTCTTGTATGTTGGCTATTATGTGGTTTCTCTAAAATATCGCCCTAAAAAATGACGTCAGACAAGAACTGGCTGGCATTCAAGACAAGATCAGAAGAGGACCTTCCATCGCGGGTGGAGGACAGACCGTAAACAGTAAATTAATGCTTTAAGTGCCAAGCTATGAGACACGGGAAGAAATGTATAGAGTGTTGATTCGTAAGCGCAGGCCCATAAAACAGTCAGAAATTAAATTTCATTTTTGAGTGCCTGCGTTTTTATTTTCTGGGAGGTCACCCATAGTTTTCTTTAGAATCTAAAAATCTTCATTATTGAGCCTGGTGGGTATTCAGAACGGGCGCCGGGGATAAAGGATGGGTGCCGTGGGCTACCCTGCGGGAATTTCTTGTCTCAACTCTGTTTCTCTCCGGTTTTGTGTGATGGTGAGCAACTTATGTTTCTTTCTGAGCAGAGCAGCTTGTTTCTTATTTAAGAGTAGAGTTAATAATGGCATCACCACCACCCCTATCTGCTGGAGAATTAATTAAATGGACTGAAGGGTGGAGGCACTGAGTGCAGTGTCCAGCACATCGTACGTGCTCGGGGACTGCTAACTCTTCCTCTGATCAAAGTGTTGCAGATGCTTGTGATATGAGTGAGAAACGAAGGGTGATAAGAGGGTGCCGCCACAGACAGGGTAGACTGGAAGGGGCAGATGCAGGAGGGGTATTAAACTGGTCTGCAATCGCGTATAAGCCCTTAGCTGAAATATATTTGCGGCATTGCGGAGCTAGTCTTTTTATAGCACTCATTTTCCAGCAATTTGCATGACATTAACTATAATTATCACTGCTATTACAATTACTATTATTGTTTGGCTCTCTTCCTAAGCTAAATGAGTATCTGTTAGGGGCGGAGGCTGGCAGTTCCTCTTGCTGAGTTAACAGTGGGACCATGGTTTGGAGTTCCAGCATCCGTGAGACAAGAGTTCTAAGTGATTTTTTTTTTTCAACTCATGTTGCCTGGAGCTAATAGGTACATTCTGCCCTGAGCCCAGTTTTCTTTGCTTTATGGAAGACTGACGGTGCACGGTGTTATTGAAAACGTTTGATGATGCGCCGTCCTACGGAACTTTCTACTTGGTCCGGGAGCTGTGTGGAACATGGTTCAGATGTGGCAACTGAATAGTTAAAATGTGGGTCTTGTGACCAAAGACCTGAATTTTAAATTTATTTCATTTCCACTAGTTTAGATTTACACGGCCACGTGGATCTCCTGGACGAAGTGTATGACAAGGTAGTTAAGTTGTGTGATGTCCAATGTTGGAAAAAGATAATAGAACAATTTCAACTGGACGCCAAGTGACCCAGAGTCAGGAGCACTGAAGTCAGATCTTAGCGCAAGAACACGTGCGCTGTGGGCAGTTGGTGTGAAAAATCAAATGTGGTCACGGCACGTCTGGGCACAGGTCTTCCTGCAAACATGCACTGTGCTCACTGCCTTCCTCCGGTCCGTCAGGTCATGTGTCTGAGCATCAGGCCTGTATTTGCATCGATGGGGGGTGGGGATTTAAAACATGCTAGTTACTAAAAATTAGACTTAGTGACCAACATTTTGATAGAATTCCATTATATATTGTTTAAAGGCCTGAAGTTTAATTGCATTAAAACACCTAAATCATCCAACTTACAAGTCAGATCACTGTCTTCAGTGTGGTGCTCTTCTCAAGGTATCGTCGATCTCCATGCTCCGATGGGTGTGGCTTCCCCCATCTGTTGCATCAGACCCTGTATTATGTGTCTGAGGAGCTCATTGCCCTGATTAAAACCCTTCATGTTCTGTCTTTGTACTGAAGACAAAGCCCGAGCCCTAGAAACTCCTAGGCCTTGGGAGACCCAATCCCTGCCTCCCCCATCACTGCCCTGCAGCCCTGTCCTTACTGGTCCTTACTCTGGGAACACAGCAGAGGAGCGTCCCCATCCACCCGAACCGCAGGCCTGGCTTTCTGTTCTGTGTTTGCCTCTTATCATTACTGTGAAATTATTTGTATTTTCGCTTGATCCTCATTTTTGGAACCCTTCCTATTGTATAAGCTCCTTTAAAACCACAGCAGGGACAATCCTGTTTACTTTTCATCCCCACTGGTCAGCACAGCTCAGGAGTGTTGCGTTAGGTTGTTGATGAACCAGCGATTCAAAGCATGACCCAGTGATTTTCCTTTACCTGGACATTACTGAAAAATCCAAGATTTATGAGAAGTCTCATAAACAAATATAGAAGATCTATATTTTAGTTTTTTTTTTTTTTTTTTTTTTTTTTTTAGGAGAGACTAAGTACCAAGTGGGGAACAAAGGAGGTTTCCCTCTAAGGTAACAATGGCCATTTAGCCCCCAGGAGTCCTGTTGGGCTCATGGGGATGAGCCAGGTGACCTCAGTCAGAGCCAAAGAGCAGAACTTTACAATAGGGATGTGTTATACGGGGATAGATTTATGCTATACAGGGATATGTTTATGCGTAGAGAAGTGGCCAAAAGCAAAGCAGGCAATGCTTTTATTGAAGTTGAGAGAATAAAAAAAACACTAAATATATTTTCATGCTACTGTTTTAAAGACTGAGCTATCAACTTAATAAAATTCTCTGTACAGAGGAGACACGTGACAGTTGTCTTTGGACGTAGAGTTGTAAAAAAGGATTCAAACTGCCAAATAAAATGGTTTGTGAGGAAGTATTTTCTTTCTTTTTTTTTCCTTATTTATTTATTAATGGGGGAGGGGTAGAGAGGCAGGAAAGAAAATCCCAAGCAGACTCTCCACTGAGTGCAGGGCCCAATGCAGGACTTGATCCCAGGACCCCGAGATCATGATCTGAGTAGAAATCAAGAGTACGATGCTTGACCAACTCAGCCACTCAGGTGATCCTGCTTTTGATGTCCAAGTATACTAACTCTCTTCTCAGGTTTGGGGATTTGTGTTTAATCAATAGAGAAACATTCAATGGAAATTAATGCCTTTCTTTTATTTTTCCCTTCATTGGATTTTAGCCACAAGCTGTCATCACACACAGATATTGGCATTAGCTGATGTGTTGAATTCAATGAAAGAACATGCTTTGAAGTAGGTATGGGGGATTTAGGCCAGGCCTGCTAACTAGTTTCCCTTAGTTTTTCATTGACAGGCTTTTAGGAAGAATGTATGAAATGAAATACTCAAAATTTGATACACTGAAACTCACCTGGACTGAGAATGTGTGCAGTCGCCTACACTGTCCTCTGTGTCCTCCCACGGGAGGCAGTCATCGGGAAGACTCAGCCCTGGATGGTCAGATGCTCCTCATCCTCAGCCATCCTTGGGATGTAGCTCTGCTCACTATACCACAGCAGGAACTGTTTTCAGAGATATGGCTTAGAGTGGGAAAGGGTGTTGAAACCATCTCAACTCAATATGTGACTGAGTCCAGCTAAGGCCCCTACACAGACCTTCAGGATTCAGGGCAGGTGGGCTGTGGGCAGGTGTGGAGGTGGATTCATCTTGTGACTACCCAAGGCCACCTCGTAGATAAGTTCCCTCGCTTATTTAACTGCCACCCTACCAACCTTCTGTCCCTCCTAGCCCTGCAGGTACGAGGGCTGGTTTGTGAGCCAACAGACCTTCTTACCCGGCATTGCCCATCGCTTTACTTGGTGGTAATGAATTGTTAATGGTGGCAACACTTTTAGGATCTTATATTTGCAATACTCTAAAATGATACTTGAGCATTCACCGATTTTCTTGTTGGTTTGCTAGAAGCAGGGATTATGAGATGAAAAAATACCAAAGGAGAATCTGAGGTTTGTGATATTTTATAAATTAAAAATATAATTTATAATGACCAGAAATGTGAGACAAAAGCATTAGCATCTTAGAACAGAAATAATAAAAACAAAAAGATGCGCAGAACCTTTATAGTTATTTGTTTTTTTTTTAATTTTTAAATTTAATTGTTTATAGTCTTTTGAATGTCATTTCAGAATCACAAGAAAACTGTGTCGCGGATTTGAAAAGGTGCATCTAATAGGAAGCAAATTAATAGCAGGTATGAGGACGATGTAGGAGGTTGTATGTGACCTAAATGACCCTACGGTTTTGGTGTCATTTCTATTAAGGTAAAGAAAGGGGAGTTGAGAAAGAAGGCAAACATCTGCAGGAAGGTAATCTGCTTCCGGAATCTGCTACTGAGGAGGCTGTGGAGATGTCTTCAGGCCTGAGTATAATTTCAGCTGAGCCATCCCTGAGACCTGAAGTGTGAGGGGAACCTGCAAACAGAAGCAGTCCAGCAGGATGGCGTTAACCTCTGGGAAATGACCCCCAAAACAGAGAATTCCTCACTTTCCCAACTGGAACAGATCTGTTGGAATTTGAGACAGTTGTGTTGACTTTGGCCTTTTTATTTTTTTGCCAGCTTAAATTCTTGTGGCTTTCCCTACATGGCCAAGAGAAGCAAGGAGCTCAAAGCGTTTTTAGCAAACACAAAGGCACAAACAATCCGGATGCGATTCTGGGAGGGGCACCCACGTGTGAATTGAGTCCACGTGGGAGTTTGGGCAGAGGAGGGTGAAGCTAGGGATCAGTGGAGGTGGAGGTAGAGACAGGTGTGCACAGGTTGGAATTTTATTTAGGATTCTGAGCCCTATTGTCAGAGCAATGCTGTGACATCTCTCCAGCACCGGGGTGGCCTGTTAGGGCTTCATCTGAGGCCTGTGGCCTTGGATTTGCAGCTGGGCCCATCAACCCACCCTCTTGTGGGACTGGTCCTTGGTTTGATGCTGTGCAGGTTTCACGAGGAAAGGAGAAGCTTTGTGCTCCAGGCAGGTGGTGGGTGATGGGCGAGGAGGCTGGGGACACTCGGGAGAGTGGTGAGGAAATGGTGGTGGCCAACCCTGGGCTCGATGAGGATGGAAGGAAGAGAGGAAATGATCCGAGCTTCTGATGTTTTAATATTTTGGATCTCGTGTCCTCTTGGACAGTTGGAAGAAAGTGGAAATTGTATTTTATTTTTATTTTATTTTATTTTATTTTATTTTATTTTATTTTATTTTATTTTATTTATTTTATTTTGCCTGAGAACATAATCCTGTCAAAAAAAATAGAAATTTATTATAAATGTTGGGTGCAAGGCACGACTTGTTTTCCCCAGTGGAAAAATCCAGACCTGCTCTTCCAAGTTCTCCTGTTCCAAGTTTTTCAGCCTTTGACTTTCTCACGCCCTTGAGATAATCTGTAATGACGTGCGGCGGCACCTTATTCCTTCAGGAAATTGATTATTCTTTGATTTCACACTCTCTTAGCTTCCTCTCCAGTTACTGTGATATCGGTTGAATTTTCCCTGCTTTCCTGGCTTTTTGTTTCATAATTCCCATTTGCTCAGAGTTATAACGGTGAGGCAGTGTCGGTAATATTTGGAAGTCTTCTGCAACGAGCTCCTCTGACAATATCAGTGCCACGAAAATGAAAACGAAAATGTCCTTCTTTCAAGTGGGTATTTAGACTTATTTTATTTGGGGCAAGAAGCTGATGCCAGAATGTGAACAATAAAATTACATGGAAAATTGTTATTATGAATCATTGAATATTTAATGAGTTATAGAAATGAGACTGTCAGGCACCAGAGCTGGGACAAAAAGCTGTGAGGGGAAAATTATAAAACTGGAAGATGAAGCATCGCCGTTCCGAGCCAGGGAGAAGCATCCTGGGCACCCGCCGAGGCTCGGGGCAGGCCGTCCTCACGAGGCCTGGGTGCGCTGGCGTCTTTGCTGTCGCTGACCCGCCGCAGAAGCACGTTCCAGATCTTCCCCTCCGAAAGGCCGGCCTTCTTCCCTTTGTTTCTGTCCCAAACTGGTGCTTAAGTGACTTCCAGGTGTCTCAGCATTTCAGTGACATCCCCCAAGTTACCCTTCCAGACATCCCTCAGCATCGGCCTTGGAGACCCTTGGGCCACAGCCCTGCCGTGGGCCTCCGGCCAGGATCACGTCCATCGGGGTTCAGGGGATGAGGGGGTGCCCTGGGCAGCTCTGGCCCCGGCCCAGGACCCTGGAGATCAGGAGCTTAAACAACAGACTCATCTTTCACGGTTCTGGAGGTCGGAAGGTCAAGGTCAAGGTCAAGAAACGGCAGGTGTTTATATCTATGGAAGATCGGGATTAGGGCTATGAGGATGGTTGGCTTCAGAGCACACTTGACTTTTCCTCATGGAGTGGGTTGAAGTCAGGACAGGTTATTTGCAAGGAGATCCAGCGTCCTGCCAGCATGTTCCCGTCAATGGATCTTCAAGGAAACCTTCCCCAGAGAAGAGCAGAATCCTGGGGACCGTGTGCATGGGTGGGGTGGGGAGGTCTTCCTCGCTCTTCCCTCCTCACCTCTGGGGTTCTCTCACCTCCGAGCCCTCAGAGATCCCCAGCTCCAGCAGTGCTGCGGAGTTCAGTCTGAAAATCATCGGACACTGTATGTTTTTTTAAAAATTTTATTTATTCATTAGAGAGAGAAGAAGAGTGAGACCACGGGCAGGGGGAGAGCAGGGAGAGGGAGAGGCAGACCCGTTGCTGAGCAGGGAGCCCGATGCAGGGCTGGATCCCAGGATTCTGAGATCATGATCTGCGCTGAAGGCAGACATGTCACCAACTGAGCCCCACAGGGGCCCTTGGACACAGTAGTTTTTCAAAAGACTATTTTTAGAGCTGTTTTTGGTTGACAAGAAAAGTAAGAAACTGGAAAGATGTCCTGTCCCCACATGTGCACAGCCTCCCCTGCCCTCAGCATCGCAGCCAGGTGGGACGTTTGTCACCGTCGATGAAGCCACCACGCTGACACGGCATCTGCGCTCAGAGCCCAGTGTTCCCCTTGGGCCTAACTCCTGCTGTCGCACATTCCATGGGTGTGAGCAGACGTGCAATGACACGCGTCCCTCGTTCTCATATCACAGAGAGAGTTTCTCTGGCCCTAAAAGTCCTCTGTGTTCTGACTCGTCACCCTCCCACCTTGTTTTCTAAAGGAGAAAGCTGATGCCAAGAAATATTAAGTATTTTGCCCAAGGCCAAACAGATAATTAGTAGCTGATCCTGGACTATTGATTTCCAGCCCAGGGATTTTTTTTTCTCCTAATCAAATATTAATAATGAATAGAGCAATTGCTCTTTACTTTCATATTCTTATTGTACTTTAAGCAATTTTTCCCTCTGCCTCTGATATATTTTCCCTCTGCCCTCCAATATAGTTAAATAACTAATGATTTACTTGCAGACATTAAATCTTGGGGAAAATTCTCGGTATTTTTCAGTAGATTCTTGGAATTCATCAACAACTCTTTCAGGAAGGTAGTGATGTTTTCTGGCTTCCTTGGCTCTTTGCCATCCGCTGCTTTGATGTTGTGGAGATGGAGAGGGAGCGATGTCATGCTTTTTCAGTCAGAGATCCCTTTCCTGTTACCTTTATGGTACGTTCTGTGGCCCCGATTACGCCCGCTCCCCTCTGGATGCACCCTGACCTGTCCCAGCCAATTCACTCACTCTCTCAATCATGGTTCTCGTACTTACCTTGTTCATTTTCACGGTGTGACATTCCTGATTTTAGGACTCACCTGCTCTCTGTGAGGCCTAGGGCTCCATGCATTGCCATAGCTCCCTACTGGGCCGTGTCGTACGATTCCTTACCTTCTTTGACCTTTCCAGGGCCTTGTTCACAGTTTTGCTCTCCATCCAAATGCACGCTGCTTTTCTGATACCTTTGTAAAGTTTACAATAAGCAAGTGTTATTGATCTTCCTCCAAATAAGGTTTCTGTGCAGATGTTTTCACCTTGCACTACTTGAGATGCAATTACTCACGGCCATCCATGAGTTGATTTTGCCAGTGGTACTGGAGTCGCTAAAAAACGCCCTTAGAGCTGTAGGCAGTTATAACATAGAGCCCAGACAATCATGCTTTTTCCTGATCATCAGCCCTTCACCTTGTTTCATGAGCCTTTTAGCTCTCAGATTTGGGGCAGAAGTAAACTCCTGAATACGAGAATTTCCTCAGGCCTATTCCCATGGTTTAGTCAAGGTGAAGCTGGGATGCAGGGTGATGCCATTGTCGGATGCCAACAACCGGCATCGCCTGGGACAGTGGCTAGGAGCCACTTCTAATTCAAGAGATGTCATGAAAAGGCAGCAATGGGGGTGGAGAGGGTGGTTCTAGTGTTAGTGATAATGGAAATCAGGAGCATCTTTAAACCCTTTGGGTATCTTTAAGGTTTTTTGTGTTCTCTTGTCTGATAGAATTATCACAGCATTCCCAAATGGTGAATCCATAGATAAAAAACCTGTATGGAATAAGCCTGGGCATGGAGGACAATAGAGCTTGTCCTGGGGCTCTGGTGGTTAGGATCTGTCTCCCGTAGACAGCATCGCCATGCATGTCCTACCCAGGAGAGCCCAGAGGAGCAGAGCAGTGTGGCCCTCCACGAGCTACAGTAAGTGTTAGACCCTCACACCCTGCCTCTGCATGCCCACAAAGCTCATAAAATAGTTTGCCTAATTCACATCCAAAACCTTACTAATTATAAATATATTCAGTATTCCAGTTAAAACCGAATTATCCAGAGAGGTGTCTCAGTTCATCAAAATGCATGTGGAGATGAAAGTCTCTTTAGGGATCTACTTGCATTTGTCGAGATTTGTGTTTTTAAGGATATTTTTGGTAGCAAGATATGCTTTTTTTTCACACGATCTCACATGGAAGCGGGACATGCACCACAGGGCATCTGGCTGTGATGTGGGAGCAGAGGCGGGGAGACCCTGAGGAGGCCTGGGGACACCCACCTCCCCTGCCACGTCCAGCCCATCCTGTGGCACTAGAGAACACCGGAGAGCCCTGAAAAGCACAGTTCAGAAGATCATTGTTCTGGACGACACATCTGCTCATGCAAGAGTGTACCGCGGTCAGAGTTGTTAAGCCACACTTTAAATAGGAACAGATGGGAGCAATCCCAATCTCCATTCTCTCGTGTGGGCTCTGCAGGTCTGGTATGAATTACCATCTTCACAACCCCAGAGTTAGCACCTGCTTCGTATCAAACATTGTGTCAGGTTTCATGTCGCCTGCAAACAAGACACAGCCCTGTCCTCAGAGGGCCTATATTTCAGTGGACAATAAGCATGATAGAAGGCATATTAATTTTTTAAAAAGTTGTATTTTTGAAATGAATGTTATGAAGAAGATAAAAATAAAACAACAGAATAAAATCCAAGAGCAGCAGTGAGGAAAAGCATCTGTAGGGACCTGAAAGGAAGAGAAGGAGCTGGTCGTGGGAAGAGAGGGGAAAGGAGCAGTGTCTCAGGGGGTGCTGCACATTCAGAGGCTCGAGCTGTGTGAAGAAGACGGGAGGTGGTGCCTCATGATGGGTTTGATTTGCACGTCCCTGACGATTAGGGGTGTTGACCATCTCTTCATGTGGCTTGGACCATCTGTATGTCTTCTTTGGAGGAAGGTCGGTTCAAGTCCTTTGCCATTGTTAGACAGACCAGATTTCTTTCTACTGTTGAGCTTCATGGATTCTGATCCAGGAGTGGAAAACCATGAGAGGAGAGATGAGAAGAGGAAGAATAATGGAAGATTTGAAGAGGGAACAAAAACTAATTGAATCAATGTTAGCAGGAATTCACATTGCCCTGTTAGATTAAAAAATAGGAGGAGGTAAAGGAAAACTGTTATGGGCAAAATCAAGAAAATGTCATATTAAACATAAGGAAAAGTTGGGTCATGAAAATCACTTCTCACATTTTCCGTGGCAACTCAAATTGAATTTCAGAATGGACTCTGAGCTTCCTAGTGGTTAAATGAAGAAGACAATATTGTCCCATTCGAGTCTCACATTATTCACAAGGTAAAGACATACCGTTTGCTTAGAACTTATTTTCTAAGCACTAAGGCCTACTTACTAGATGCAATCATTGGAATAATGGCTATAGATCACTTCTTACATACTTTTGCAAAGAAAGCTAATTCAAGCTTTAAAATGTTGTCATTTTAATTATTCCTAAGAAAGTGTCTGCTGCTCCGACTTTCATCTCATATCAAGTGTAATACAGAGTTAGCTAAGATAGAATATTAATCAAAAGCTCAACTGATACTAATGTTATAAAATTCATATATTAAACCTTGTCTAATTGAAAAAATGCTGAAAATAATAAAAAAAAATCACTGCTCTGCTTTATATCATAAGCCCCTCACATACTGAATCGGATAGGTCTATGCCTCTTTGTTTCAGCAAGTAGGAAACTCAGAATGAATTTGAAATTGGATTTCAATAGTCATGGAGGATTTTGAGATGTATCTCTCTTTCTGGGACTGAGAAATAGGATTATTGTTCTTTAGCTGGTTGATATGGTAGATTATATTGATTAATTTTTAGATTCCAAACTTGCCTCACATGACTGGAGTAAATCCACCCTTGTTAAGGTGTGTAATTATTTTTACAGGTTGTTGGGTTTTTTTTGGTAATATATTTTTGTGGATTTTGATTCATGAGTGACATTGGTTTATGGTTTTCTTTATTTGCAATGTCTTTATCTGTTTTTGATATTCGGGTAGTTTTGGCTTTGTAGAATGAGTTAGGAAGTGTTCTCTCTGCTTTTAATTTCTGGAAGAAATTCTGGAGAGTTGGTATTATTTCCACCTTAACTGTTGGATAGGATTCACCAATGAAACCACCTGGGCCTGGTGATTTCTTTTTTGGAATGTGGTTCTCAAGATGATCTATCTCTTCTTGAGTGGGTTTTGGCAGGTTGTGGCATTCAAGGGGTTAGTCTATCTCAGGTAAGTCACCAAAACCCTAGGCATAAAATGGTTTCAGTCCAGTTTTCTTCTTCTTGTAATATTTATGAATCAGTCATTTCTTTCATAATATTAGAAATTTGCAACTTCTCTCCTTCTCTTTTGTTGGGGAGCCTGCTTAGAATTTTATCAGTTTAAGTCATGTTTTCGAACACTAGCTTTTGTTTTCATGGATTTTCCTGATGGTTTTCTTATTTTCAATTGTATTGATTTCTGCTCTGATTTTTATTACTTTGTGTTCTGATTGCCTTAAGGTTAAATTGCTCTTTTTTCCCTGATTTCCTAAGGGGACAAGCTTAGGTTACTGATTTTAGATCTTTATTCTCTTCTAATATATGCATTCAATACTATAAATTTCCCTCCAAGCATTGTTTTTAGGTATATGCCACAGATTTAAATAAATTTTATTTTTGTTATAATTTAGATACAAATATATTTTTTTCAATTTCTCTTGAGACTTCTGCTTTCACCCATAGTTTATCGAAAAAGTCTTATTTCCTTTTTTTAAATTTCCAAGTATTTCAGAATTTTCTACTTCTGTTGATTTCTGTTTTTTTTTTTCATTGTGGTATTAAAACATACCTTGTATTTCTATTTTTGCTTGTCTTATCTTTTATTTTATGTTTATTATATGTCCCAGGATATGGTCAATCTTGGTGACCTTGAGAAGAATGTGTGTGTCCTGCTGTTGTTGGATGGAGTGTTCTATGTGTCCTATAGATGTCACTTTAGATCTGAAGTGACATTTGGATTTCCTTTTCTTAACACTCTGACAACCCATATATTTTAATAGGAATTCAATTTCTGAGCCAAAAAGTATTCCTTTGGTTCTTGTGTCCCTTGGGCATATCCATTTCATTGTATTTTTTTATTGTTGCTTTGGTCTTGTTTTTTTTGTTTTGTTTTGTTTTGTTTTTGAGTATACCATGATTTTCTAGCTCTATGATGCTGCAGGGTAATCCTGTACATTTCCTACCCTGTCTTTAGATCACCTATGTCCCTGTGGAGCATGGGCCCTTTTATTTGAGAATGGTGTTAGAACTGGTGCCAGGTGTGCTGCCTGCTTGTGGCGAGTCATGGTCTTCAGGCCCCGCCAGCTGACACAGCAAAGCATTGTATGTGCGTGTATCACTCCTATTCACGCACACTCACATGCATATCTATGGCTTCCACCTGTAACTATATCAACTCTGACCATGAGCACATCGATCACTATAGCCTCCTTCTCTTTCCACATCTCTGTAACCTCCGATTCCAGTTTTAAATGCATGTGAAAGCATTGATTCATGTGATGAATCTCTGAAATCACACAATTTGCACTTCATGGCTCATGCTTGCACAGCTACCCCATCCTTAACAGGACAGGACAAGGGCTTCCCTGTCGTTTTTGCTTCTGCTCTTGCTATGTGCTCAATACATGAACATTTGTCTCTACTTTGGGCTCATAGTGAGCAAGGCTGAATTCAAGGGAAGAAGAACTATGGATTTCCCTGTCTTTCTCCTACATCTCCCATCAGCATTTTTGGCATAGATATTTGATTAACACAGGGAAGTGGCAAAAGTCAGGAAGGTTAAAACAGAGCCCCTGCTTATTCATGTTCTTAGACTGCAAATGCCTTGAGTCTGTGTTCTACGCCAGTTCTCATTTGAAGGGAAAGGGTGGCCAGTCAGGGCAGGTAGTGGCCACACGGACTTCATTATGGATATATGCTTGCCTTGGACTCACTTTGGGTCCCTTTGAATTCCCAGCAGAATGTTGCTCTGGAGCATCACAGATGCTGGGTGAGCGTGGGGCAATGCGATATGCAGGGTATGTGTGCTGGTGCATATTCTCTGCTGACACACATGCTCCTTGTCTCATCAGATGCGAATTACAAGGAAGTTCAAAGACAAAATTACTGAGGATTTCAAGATAGTGGTATTAGGGGATTCAGCTAAGTACAGGCTTTTTGTAAGCATAGGTTACACACTCCCAGAGTAAAACATGAAAACTAATGTTCATCTTTCTTCAGTGAGAAACATACTTTTCTTGCGTCATGTAAGGAAGGTGTCCTTACTCTTCCAGCAGAAGTACCAGGTACGAGGCACTGATTAAAATTCACCCAAATCTCAGAGGCAGACACAGTAAGGCACTTTCAGATATTTCAGATTTTTCCTTTCCAAAATCTTTGTCAGATATTTCCTTTCCAAAAATCAGATAACAAACTGTCTTTGCAAAAAAGCTCCGGAATAAGGAAAATAAATACATTACTTGCCAAGTAGGTTAACCTGTGTGCAAAACTACGAATCCAATACTTACTGTGCACACAGCCACATTACATAATTATCTGCGCCCTAATCTCTTAAAATAAAATATGAAAGATAATTTTCATCTTGAAAATTTTTGTGTGGACTAGAGGTAATAAAAAGAAATTATTTTAGCACTTACCCAGCAAATGTTATTACCTGATCAATGGCAATTATTACTGGTGATGTTAGTAGCATTATTGATAAAATACTTCAGATCAATAGACTTAAAAGGCTACTGAATGAGGACTTACAAAGATAGAAGATATTTGATAGATGTTATAGGCTGCCTCAGAGACCTTCGGCTTTGTTATTGCAACTGTTTTAATAATATCTAAAAATCAATCTGATGATATTGACCATGGATTTAAAATGATTTGATTTTCATTTCAAATTGTTGTCCACTCTTTATGATGTATGCCCAAAGCTCATGGGTGACCCACAATAGTAAAGTATTTATAATAATATAATATATAATATTATATACATTATATATAATATAATATAATAATATAATAAGATACTGACATACTAAAAGGATACCGAAATACAAAAATATTTTAAAAAAAAGCTTTTTTGCCTGAATTTCTGTCTTTCATACTTGTTCTTAAACTCTTCTGCTTTTTCACCCTATAAAATTTGAAAACTAAAGAAAACACTTGAAAATAGTCCTCTCATTTCTGTAGGACTGAGTTTCTGTAGGATCTCCCTTGGCTTCTTGTTTCTCCAATGCATTCTCTGCATCCAGTGCCCCCATAACAGAAGCATCTCAGAACAAACATCATAGTCTGACTCAAGACTTGCTTTTCTAAGTTAGATCTGTTATGTGATAGATGACACTTGTGATAGATAGGTGGATGGATGGATAGATAGATAGGGTGAATGGATGGATAGATAAATAAGGTGGATGGATAGATAGATAGATGATAGATAGATAGATAGATAGATAGATAGATAGATAGATAGAGTAGGTGGATGGATAGATAGATCTATAAGGTAGATGGATAGATAGGATAGATAGATAAGATGAATGGGTGGATAGATGATTAAAAGATAGATAGATAGATAGATAGATGATAGATAGATAGATAGACAGATAGATGATAGGTAGATGATAGGTAGATAGATAGAACATGAATGATACTAAATATATATACAATTCTCCTCTGGCCTTTCACTGGATCTCAAAATTAATAGGGCATCTCTGTCATTGTGGGCTTTCATGAATTTCCTCATAGATTAATTCATTTCTTTGAATTTTACATGGTAGAATGTTCCTTTTCTTTTAGCCCTTCCTGAATAGTAGGAGTCACTGGGCTGACAAAACAACAAAATGTAGTATATTCAAAAGTTTGCTTCTGTGGCATTCTGATTGGAACGTTAAGCTTGCAGGTTGAAGCAAGCGTGAGTCTAAATGGCCATCCACCTTATCCCTCACTGGTGGTGCTATAACTCTACTTGGGGCTCCTCTGTTTGAAATGTCATGATTTTTGGGGGCTGGGGAACAGCAGTGGCTGTGCTGTGCCTCTGGCATCTCCAAGACCCAAGGTAAGTCCATTTTTATCACGGTGTCTGTAGAAATAGCCTTAACCTTAGCACCCACTCTGGGGGCTTGCTGGCCACCCTCCCTCGGACTGTGGGCTCCTGGCCACTTTGCAGCCGCTGATAGATCCTGACACATCACTAATGGTCCTGTGACAGAAGCAGCTGCCTGGTTCTTTTTTTTTTTAAGATTTTATTTAGTTTATTTTTTTTAAGATTTTATTTATTTATTCATGACATAGAGAGAGGCAGAGACACAGGAAGAGAGAGAAGCAGGCTCCCCCCGGGGAGCCTGATGTGGGACTCGATTCCAGGACCCTGGGTCACACCCTGAGCCAAAGGCAGATGCTCAACCACTGAGCCCCCCAGGTGTCCCAGCTGTCTGGTTCCTTTAAGCCGTGTTTCCACCCTCTGGACCACTGCCTCAACACTGCCCCTGCACACACAGCCTGTCCCCCATCCCCAACAACAGCCACCGACAACAGCTCCAGCGCACTTTGTGAAGAATCAGTCAGTAGCTCCTCACTCTCTTCCTTCACTTCTAGACTGATTGCTCCTTTGTCATGCATTCTCTTTCTAGAAAAATCTTGCTAACATTCAAATCTGATTCCATCCCTTCTGTTCTGAACAAATTGTGTCCAACCACTCCCAAAGTCTTATGCTGAAGCCTGAATCCCACTGGGGCTGTGTTGGAGACAGGGTCAATGGGTGAGGGCGATGGTTAAGGCTCAGTGGGGTCTTGAGGGCAGGGCCTAATCCTACAGGCCTGTTGTTCTTTCCAGAAGAAGACGGCACAGCTGAGGCCTCCCTCTCTGAGTGCGTGCACAGAGGGAAGATGGCATGTGCCGAGAGAGGCGTCTCCGGAGCCTGACCGTGTGGGGACCCTGATCCGGGACTTCCCGCCTGCAGAGCCCCGAGGAGTAAGAGTCTGTTGTGTGAGGCCCGGGCTCTGGGGTGTGTTCCCGCCACCCTACGGACCCACCAGGGTGCCGGGACCGGGGCCCAGGGTGCAGGCACGTCCCTCCCCGTGGCCACGGGACTCAGGGCAGCGTGAGCCTGCTCAGCAGACCTCCCAGCCCCACTCAGAAGGGCCTGTGTCGCCCGGTGCGGCAGGTGTCCCATCAGATGGAGGGGCTGTCCGCCATCCTAGAGACCCTGAGGCGATGTGTCATGACATAGGCCCCTCGTTTCTGGAGCGAGGCCTTTGGGGCAGGAGCTCGGATACTCGTGGGCAGATGTGCTGAGCCATCCCAAGGGGAAGCACACTGAGTGCAGAACCACAGGTGGACGGGACCATCCAGCCTCAGCAGCAGAGGGCCAGGGGGTGGCCGTCCTGTTGTCCCAAACCGAGCGCAGCCACGGCATTGGAGTGTCCCCCGCTGAAAGTCTTTTTGTCTGGTCTTTTGTTTTGTTTTGGTTTGGTTTTTTGTCTTTTATTTTGTCTTTTTCTTTTTTCTCTTTCTTTCTTTCTTTCTTTCTTTCTTTCTTTCTTTCTTTCTTTCTTTCTTATCTTTCCTTTCTTTCTTTCTTCTTTCTTCTTTCTTTCTTTTTTTTGAAACCATGACTAGTGATCCCTGCAAACAATCGAGGCCAGCCTCGCATGAACCTACCCTGAGGTAGGAGTGTTTCTGAGCAGAGGGAGGGCAGGGTAGCGAGCACTCTGGGTGCCCCGTGTTGTGACCTTGCCGTGTTGCCCTGCCCGTGAATCCACACCCGAGAGCGTTTCTAGCCACATGGATGGTGTTTGCCTGGGGACGTGGGCTGCGGTGGACACGCGGGGGCTGCATCCCCGGGAGGAGCCGAGGCCTGCAGGCAGTGACCTTCAGGGGCCTGGCCTGCTCAGGGCGCCCGCTCCCCAAGGACCGGGGGTGGGGGGCCCTCCCCGGGCTGCCCCCCTCACCCCCACCACGCAGAGCCTCCTAGAGAGCCTGCCCCGTCAGCCCTGCCCCCTGCGTCCTGTGTTATTGCGGGATGTGCCACCAGGCAAGAACGGGAGGTTTCCCTTAGCACGTCGGGGGCAGCTCCCCGAGCAGACCGTCAGGGCTGTCAGGTGTGCAGCTCACCCAGTCAAGACCACTCGGCAGCCCCTTGAACTAGACGTCCCGTTTTCTAGCGGTGCTCCACGCAGACAGCCGCGGCCCAGATTAGCCGGTGTCTGTCCTCCCGGAAACACCCCGGGCTCTTGAAACACGGCGCAGCTGGTACACGGAGCGCCTGCCTGCTTGTCATGGGCATCGGATCTTCAAGTTTTATACGAAGGCATTAAAGGTTTATCTTCTACTTGGTAGCGGCATACAAGAGACGATGTAGCCTAATCCTCCAAAAATTAAGGACGCAAAAAAAAAAAAAAAAAAGAAGAAGAAGAAGAAGAGAGAGAGATTAAGTTTGGAGGACATAAATGTTAACCACTTTCCAAAAGAAATATCCTTTAAAATGCACCTTAGGAGAATTTCCAGCTGCATTTGCCTTAAGTCTGTACCGCAGAGGAGCACGCGCAAGAAGGACCCATATGAGCCCAAAGCTGAGGAGCCGTGCACACGCTCGTGCATTCTTGGTGTGCAAGGAGACCTTCTATCAGAGAACCCCCCCCCCTTTTTTTTAAGCCTGAGTGGTTAGAAATCACTCTAAAAGAGTCGAGTTCCATTTCCATCTCAACCAAGTACAGACTAATAACCGTAATTGAATCTTTTTAATGACCCGAGTTCTTGAGATCTGTCGGGGTAATTATTAAGAAACCCCGTGTCATTACACAGAGGAAGCATAGGTGCTGGGCTTGGTTTTCAGGCGCAGGATATGAGCAATTTTTTTGGTCTGAATTCCTGATCTAGCTTCCTCGTGATTTTTGTGACTCACCTATTCCTCCAGGGAGGATCCTGATTGATTATGTGGTTTCTGGTTAATTAGGCTTTGACTGCTTCTGAGCCCCAGTCCCGAGGCAGCGGGCACCCCCGGCGGCCTGAATATTCAGTGCCTGGCTCGCTCCCTCTACTAATAACCTGGGTGGAGCCGCGGTGACAAAGAGGTAGTTTCCACAGACGCCTGCAAATAGAAAAATTAGTTCTCGGCCCCCCTGCCAGTTCATTTTTTGGTTCTTTGTTCAGCATAAAATGAAAGGCCCGACTGCCGACGACAGCGTGGAACACTCAGAATGTTCTCCAATACACTAAAGGGGAAAATACAGAGGGCTTTCGGGGCTGAGTTATTTGTGATCTCCTGTCCTTATTTCTCTTTATTTCCCCTCCAGATATTAAATAAAATTAGAGTAATGGACATAATTAACTCCGAGTCTCATCTCAGAAGGATAATTTATTACCAGGTTAAAACCCCTTGAACCAGAACTCTAAGTGATTTGTAGTGATTATTATACAACACTTTCACATTTTTGCTGACCTAGTTTTCTTTTTTCAGAGAAGAAACTAAATAATGGAGTAAAAATGAGTCTTACCCATTTCACTGATTGCATGATTTTCTCGGGCTGTTTTTCTTCTTCCCTGTCTTCTTCTTCTTCTTCTTCTTCTTCTTCTTCTTCTTCTTCTTCTTCTTCTTCTTCTTCTTCTTCTTCTTCTTTCTTCTCCTTCTCCTCCTTCTCCTTCTCCTTCTCCTTCTTCTTCTTCTTTCTTCTTCTTCTTTTAAAGCACCTGAAAATATAGGTTCTTGACTCACTGGCTGTATCAGGTAAGCAAGATTCTGAAGCTCCTTGGTGCTTGAGCCGGCTGCCGGTTGGACCTCGGGACCCGTGATCCGCGTGTTTTCAAAGGCTCCGCACGCACGCGGAGAGGAGGAAAGCCAGGAAACATGTAGAAATTCAGAGAATAGCACCCACGGTGAAATACAATTAAATCAAAGCTATTTTAGAGCTATTTCTTTCAAGGCGTAGCGCTGAATGTTAGCGCCCGGCTAACAGGACGGCCTATCTGCACCATGCAAGGGGTCAGGGTGGTGGGAGCACCAGACTCAATTTTGGAAACCCAAGCAACTGCACATATTTGAAAAGCAAAACAAAACAAATGATGCTAGCAATGGAAAGCATGAAGGCGGAGGAACTGAGAGCATCTGGTCCAAAGCCTGCCTCCCATGGGCGCAGAGGACGCTCCATGACAATGTGCAAAACGGGGGTGACCTGACCGGGCCAGCGTTGCCTGAGAACGTGCTCGTATTGTCACAGCTCAGCCCTGCCCCCAGGCTGGGCCCGGAACCACAGCACCGGGAGCTGGATTGTGCTGACGGCGGGGACTGCGTTTCCCACCTCGGATCCGCCGATTCCACGCGGGGACAGCGACTCCGGTCCCTGTGATTGGACGTATTGGTTCCAGGTGTCAAGTATTCTTTGGAGGATTCAAGAATTACAAGCTGCACATTGAGGCCCTCTCCCCCCTTTACGGTCATTGATTTTAATTCTATCCCTGATTTGAATTTTATTGCAAAACTTTTCAGTGTTATATTCAGAGGGGAATGGTTACCTGCTAAGACAGGAAAGGCTGGAGCCATCATCATCATCGTCATCATCATCATCTTCATCCAGCAAGGCATGTTGGAGTAGATTTTTTTTTAAGCTCTAGTGGTTTTTGCCCTTCTTCTGTAAAGAAAAGGAAAATAATTCCAGTGACGTGGCCTCTATTTCTTGCTCGCTCTTTGCAGAACGGGTGCGCTCCAGCAGGAACGGAAGGGCAGGAGGGAACTGACCTTGCCACATCTCGAAATGCCCCCTTGTTTCCCCTTTGTGTGCACTTTGCCCCATTTCAGAGGTGACGACAGCTGGATCCTTTCTATTAAGATCAATAGTACACGGATACGCAGACACCAGAGAGGCACCGGCATCCTGACAGGTGCCGATGACCCGGGATCTCAGTTTCATGTCCCCTGGACTCTGGGGCACTCAGGACCTGGTACTTCCCGGCGTGCGGGATCCTTGAAACCCGCGTGAGAGGTTTGCTTCGATCCACTCGGGCAGGATACACCCACGAACCACGTCCCGTGACTCACTTTGTTCAAACCGCTCTTCCCTGGGCTACGGGAGCTGCTGCAACGGGATGGTCCCTGCTCGTGGACGCCCTCACCGGCCACCTCCATGGCACTTCTGTCAAGAGGCCCCTGGAGAGTCGTGCCTGTATTTTGTGACCCTCCTGCTAAAGCCCAGCAGGAGCCTGCCTGCTTTCTCCGCGGGGATGGTTCACATTTTTCCTGAGCTGCCTTTCTTGAAGGGATTTGCCTCGGCCACTCGAGCACAGCGTCTTCTGCAAACCTCCCTTGAGGACTCCGGCTTCACCTACACTCGAAATACGCACTTTGCCTAAAATAAAGTATGGCTTTATGTTTATGTTATAAACTCGGCCATTTTCAGTAGAGACGCTTTTTTTTTCCTATTGAGTGACCTAATATGTTCTTCACACCGATGACTTCGTGGAAAAATTAAAATGTGTTTATTTTTTAGATTGCCTACACAGATATTCTGGGCAAATAGATATTTTAGCTCTTCTTTGGAGAGTGTGTGTGTGTGTGTGTGTTGTGTTCAAAGCCCTGCTGACTCCGCTGCAGCAGGATCTCTGGGCGAGGACCACCTCTGAAGCTCCTCCCATGTGCGTCTTACTCTTTTATTCTTGTTGACGTTAGTGGAACGCAGAAGTTGCAATTACAACAAGTATTTGAAGTTGGCCATTATGAGGCAAGGTCATGGTTGTCCATTCGGCATGGGCATCATGGTGCCGCAGAGACCCCCTCCCCACCTGCCCTGGGCTTCGTTGTGCTCCTTGGATTGTGTCCAACCAGGCAAGTGGCTTCCAAGTGGCTTCTACCCTCTGATGCTTAGACTTCTTTTTTTTTTTTTTTTAAGATTTTATTTATTTATTTATTTATTTATTTATTTATTTATGAGAGACACAGAGAGAGAGGCTTAGACACAGGCAGAGGGAGAAGCAGGCTCCATGCAGGGAGCCCGATGTGGGACTTGATCCCAGGTCTCCAGGATCACACCCTGGGCTGAAGGCAGGAGCCAAACCACTGAGCCACCGGGGCTGCCCACCACTTGTGTAGACTTCTTATTTGTAAAATGCACATCACAGTTTCTCTCTCTCAGAATAATTGGCCAGTTAACAGTGATGTAGTCATATGTCTACCATGCAGAAGTGCTCAGCCACAGGTCGCTCTCTGTTTCTTTTTATTATCACTTTATCATTTATTAATGGCCATTGGAGAGACTCCTGGGAATTAATGGGCAACGTGAACAAAATGCATGTGCAGCTCATGGCTTCACAGAAGACACAACCATTTGAACAACTAACACGTAAGAGAAGTGAGCTGGGCTCTGGGGAATTAGTCTCATTACGTAGGAGGTGATAGAAAATCGACGTCGCATAAAAAATATAAATATAATATTATATAAAATAAAAGTTTTTTGTTTTTGTTTTTATAGAAACTGACTTAATGGTCCAACTGCCAAGCTGTGAATACTAACAAGGGCACAATTGGCAGGAAGCAAACTGTTCTTCATTTGTGACATGTTCTTCATCTTCAGGGACTTCTTAGAATTATTTCTGATAATCAGTAATCTCTCGAAGGGCTGCAGGAAGAGTGGGGCTATTGTACTCTGATTGCATTTCCTATATTTTTGGAGGAAGAGAGTGATTTTCATTAATTGAAGTAAGTGGATATTTTATTTCCTGGAAATGAGCATCATCTCCCCAAAGCCTTGACTTTGGGGCTCAGAATTCTGATCGTGCCCTAGAGCCTTGCATGTCTGGCCAGATTACATAGATCCAGTGTGTGTGTGTGGGGTGGGGGTTGTGTCTGTGTTGGGGGTCATTCTCTGACTGCACCCATTTGCTTATACTATTATAAAGAAGAAACATGTTTTTAACTGTATGCGACATCGCCCCCCCCCCCCCCCCCCCCCCGCCGGCTGTTGGCTGCCTTTCCTGACTGTGCTGCTCCCTCGGATGCGCCTCCAGCAGAAGTGAGCTCAGAAGCAGTCTAACCTCTGGGGCTGGAGGCCTCGCCTCACGTCCCTGCTGCTGTGGACGAGTCCGAGACGGACAGGCCTCAGGTGAGTAAGCAATACGTGTACCAAGTTCCACTCCCAAGGATTTTTACACACTTTCCATTATGAAGGTCAGGATAATATGTAACATTATGTAACATTATAGAGATATTGTTATTTATAAGTGATTTCGGGGAAGGCAAGGATACTGAACACAGCTCTGTTACACCTTTCTTGGCCCGCTTTGCAGAAAAAAAATTGAGTTTCCTGGAATCTCTATGGTCTAATGCATCCCGAGAAGAGACATTGCCTCCCAAATCCAAATGGAAAACAATAGGAAATGTCTGCATTGGAATTCACAAAACCTCCACAGCACTCCTCAGAGGCACCTGCTATGAACTTGGATTTATTTTTTACATGTAGTTAATGGCACAGAATAAGGAATCCCATCGATTCTAGACAGGCTGTCTGGCATCAAAAATTAAAAAACGAAACTATTGAGGGACACCTGGGTGGCTCAGTTATCTCAGTTAGTTAAGCGTCTGCCTTCGGCTTAGGTCATGATCTTGGGGTCCTGGGATCGAGTCCCGCCTCGGGCTCCCTGCCCAGTGGAGGGGTCTACTCCTCCTTCTCCTTCTGTCCCTTTAAAGAAAAGAAACTATTGAAAGCAAAGCTCCCATTTGGCACAAATAATTGAATGATATAGTTAATTAAATTGTGGGGCAGCCCTGGTGGCTCAGTGGTTTAGCGCCTGCCTTCAGCCCAGGGTGTGGTCCTGGGGTCCCGGGATCGAGTCCCACATCCGGCTCCCTGTGTAGAGCCTGCTTCTCCCTCTGCCTGTGTCTCTGCCTCTCTCTGTGTCTCTCATGAATAAATAGATAAAATTTTAAATAAATAAAATAATAAATAAATAAATAAATAAATAAATAAATTGTAACCATTATATCTAAAGTGTAATAGGGCTTTCTGATTTTGTTGGCCTCGAAGTAAATCTCCTTCCCTGACTCCGGAGAGCGCAGGGACCACGTGCGGGCATGCTCGGCGTCCTCCCGAGGGCGTGAATTCCAGAAAGCCTGGGTTTGATTCTTAGCCCTAAGATGACCAGCTCTGGAAACCTGGTTCTTTGATGATCAGATCATTTTTTTTTATTTATCTGTGGAAAAAGCATCAGAGCGGCCGTCGGGTCCCACCCAGAACCTGAGAAGACGTGCGGAGGGGCTCCGTGAACGAGCGCAGGCGGCGAGGAGCCCCTCTGCCCCGCGCTGACCCTCGCATGGAGGGCATCCCCACAAGGCAACCTGACGCTCCTGATTGTGTCACCAGAAAATAGAAGTGGGGCTTAGAGTGTGCAGAGCGAGAGGAACGGTCAGGTACGGAGATACCGGGCTTGGGGCCCAGCAACCCCCACCCAGTGATGGCCTCGATCCCGAGCCCCGCATCTAGACGGGCTGCGCTCCCTCTGTCTTTCACCGACAGCTGTGAAATCACACTGGCTACGCACAAGTGAAAACTCTCAAAGATTTCGGGACCAGTCGCCTGTCTGTTGCAGGGTTCTCCATGTCTTTGGCCTCCGCGGAAATGGAGCTAGCTGCGCACAGGGGTCCATGGATCTTCAGATTTGTCCTGAAGTTAAAAACAACAAAACAAAACAAAAACCAACATCATAGGTGGCGGCCCGGTCAGTGCTGTGCCTGTTTAATTGCAACGTCCAGGGGCGTACGCTGTACTTTTCTCACCTACTACTAAATCAAACGTGTACAGATTATTCACCCTTTTTTTTTCCAACTAAGGGAAATGTCAAAAGGACCTCCAAACAGGGATGGACTGTCTCCCACCCCCCGTCCGTAGAGCATCTCACTCAGGGTTCGGAAATTGATTCTTCTCCGAAGACCTCCTTTTTATTCCTTTGACCTTTCAGATCACCCAGCACTGTCCTTTTAATTTATAATTCTCCGAGCTGCCGTTATTCGTCTTCCCTCCTTCCCCTGCCAGCCGCTGGCGTCCCCGCCCTGCAAAGTGCATCCATGAGATAGATGCCCGGCACTGGCCTGCACAAGTCACCTTTAGAGTCAAACTACCGTCATTTCCTTCCTGGCAACCTCCTGCTGCAGGTGCCGAGAGGGCAGGGGTTCACGTCATCAGCATCTGACACACGCAACACCCGATTTTAAACAACCTGATGCCACGTTTGCCAGCGCAGAGGGTGTGGGGAGCCAGGGAGCTTGGGGCCGGGGGCACCTGCCGGGTGAGCCGGCCCCGGGCCTCGTGCACCCGGGAAAGCGTTCCAGGACAAAAGTCCTCCCGTGGAGGACGGTCTTGCCGCGGTGTCCTGTCTTATCACTTCCCAACAGACCTCGGAGCTTGAAAGGGTTTAGAAATTTGTTGAACTCACCGTTTCCTGGCATAATGGAGGAATCGATGTGTCCTGCCTTTCGGGCTGCGCGGAAGCCCAGAATAATCCGACAGGGGAGAGCCGGGAGAGGGCCACCAGCAGGGGCTCCGCACCCCCATCCTTCAAGGGTGAGCCCCGCCGACTCAGTGCCGTGGCAACCAACCGTGTGGTGGTGACGGCTCAGTGTGCAACAGGGGGCCACGGCCTGGGAAGATCAGGACACAGACAGAGACTCGGGGGGCACAGGTAAGCCCTTCTTCCCACGTCACAGTCGGCTCTCCCGGGGGCAAGCAGCCATGCTCAGGAGGCAGCGATGGGGCGCAGGTCGGGAGAGCAGAGGCCAGCGGCCCCCCAGGGTGCCCCGAGGGTCCCGTTCCCACACCCCGATTGCTGGGCGGCGAGCATGTGACCCGAGCCTGTGGAAATGACACCTCAAGTTCCTCGCCCATGTCTAGGAGGAGTGACCAGGTTTCCCATGGCTTGTGTGCTCAGTTTCCCAGGGGGACGCGGCCCTCCGGGAGCCTGTTTCGACACCAATGCTAGAGGCAGAGTGGACACCAGGGAAGCCACCCCAAGGCTCGCTTTGCGCAGGTGTCCCCCTGCCCAGACCCGCAGCTGCCGGCCCTTCCCTGGGCTCTGCTGTCCGTCCTCTTCTCTCGAAGCCCCCCACGCAGGCACCGCCTTTCTGGATGCACTCTTGTTGTTTGGTTGGTTGGTAAATTCCTGAGACACAGAGGGAGGCAGAGACCCAGGCCGATGGAGAAGCAGGCTCCACGCGGGGAGCCTGCCGCCACAGGACTCGATCCTGGGGCCCCGGGTCACGGCCTGAGCCGAGGGCAGAGTCTCCACCGCTGAGCCCCCTGGGCGCCCCTGAATGTTCTCTCCAGTGCAGAACAATAGTAGATTTCCCACAGATTTGCACAGACAGTGCCGAGTTCCAGGGGCTCGCATGCCGCTCCCCCCGCCACCCCGCTCGGGCCGGGCCGCTGTCACAGTTGCTGGCTCTTCCCGAGGCCTGGAAGGAGCAGAGCAGTAGCGCTGCCTCAGCAGCAAGTCCTCAGACATCCTCAGCGTCAGCCTGCTCTCGACTTTCTGCTCTCGGTGGCGTGGGAGTCCTTGCGTGTCCTCGGGCTCCTCTCGGCTGCGACACCTCCCCAGACTGTCCCTGTGTTTGTCAACCTCAACGCTCTCGAGGAGGACCGACAGGTGTCTTGTCAAATGTCCCCCCGTGGGGCTTCATCTCCTGTGTCCCTCACTGTTGGGCTGGCATTGGGCATTTAGGAGAAGCGCCTCATGGAGAAAAGTGCCGTTTTCACTGGTGCTCATCGGGGACATGTCCTATGTGCGCGTCTTTGCAAGCAGATGTTAATCCTGATTACTTGTCGGGTTTCTGCACTAGGACTTACTGGGATTTCCCTGTCCTTCCCTCCCGGCCTCGTTGGAGGGAAGTCGGTTGCCCATCACACATTAGGAGTGGGGAGGTAGCAACACTAACTCATCAGAGCTCTTCTGCGTGACAGGTTTCTTTTCACGATTCATGTATTCATTCCAGAATTTATTGATATCACTATGGACGTTCACACACTTATTTCATCCTTTGAGTACAATCCAACCATACTTTTTATATTCTGTTCTTGTATCGTTCCAACCCTGGGCTTTGAGAACTTCCGTTGGCCCTTGTGTCTCATTGACTTGCATTCTTTTTTTTGTTGTTGTTGTTGTTGTTTTTTGAGAACTTCTTGTTTTCTGATGCTGTGACATGATCTAGGTTCCTGTGGAACCTGTGGTTCCTAGTTCCTTCTCTGGTTCTAGAATTCACCATTGCCCCAAGGAGCCCTTTGATTGGAGAACAATATGAGAAACAAAATTAGCGTGCTCGTGAGCTTCCCGTTGCTGGGAAATCCTTGCTTCTAGTCCTCCGTGCTGGCAGAGCAAGGAGATCTACGTGAGCCCACCAACCCTGGTGCACATACGTGCCTGGAACTGTTATTTCTCCGTGTGACGGTCTGTGTCTCCATCAAGCGAAACATGAGCTTATATTGATGTATTTACTCTAATACACTCATCACCTGGTGGGTCATTCTACTCCCTTTCTTTGAAACTCCCTTTGAGACTCCTCATTCAGCCTTCCCATTTAAGGAGAAGTTCTAGGAAAACAGACCAGAAGCAGCAACAAATACAAACATCTGTGTCTCTCGTCACAGCTGGAATTAACCATCTAGAACGGAGTCAAAGAGAGTATTGAAAAGCGCATTGGTTCAGGTTTGGTCCAGAAAAAAGTCAGTCATCCTCGCTCTGGTTCTATGTATTTAGCAATTACGTGGGTGAGTCCTCATCTACACTGCATCTATTTATTTATTTATTTATTTTTTTGAGAGGAGAAAATTATTGGTTTCTTTTACAGTGTAATGAAATCCAAGTTTCCTTCAGATTTCAGTTTGGAGTTCTGACCAGCTCTGAATGTTGGGTCATAATTTCAGTTTGGCTCAATTTCCTTGGGTACATCCAATTCTTCAACCATAAAAATGAATTCTATTTTATGTACCTGCTAAGTATGACGAGGGTTGCTTGGTTTTACGGTTTGGGAAATCTGAAGAAAATGAGATGTCCTTCATTTCAAGCACTCGGTGGGGGGGCCTTGAAGATCTGTGGGTGTAGGGTGCGGAGAGCCCCCGTTACTCCATCGCCCCCAATAGGCCGTGCCATGAAAACCACCTCCCGTGTCACGAAAGGCACCACTGCCTCTTGTCTTAAAACCCTTCTGAAACCTGTTGCGGTTTGAGTGGTCTAACCAATGAAGTCTGCCCAACAGTCAAAGTCTCTCAGGAGACCACGGGATTGTGGACACACAATCCCGTTCTACACTTCAGTGTCTACGATGTCTCGGGGGAAGGGAGTGGCTCATCTGAGTAACTTATTCTAGTTTGTTTTTTCATGGTGAAATTGAGACGTTAAATATTTATTTAAGGAATAAGGTGTGAAGTCAAGGCATCCAGGGGAGGGTGTGGCGCGGAGGTCCGTGAGCACCTGCCTACCCGGGGGCAGTGGAGGGCAGAGCCCTAGCGGGTGCCTGTGTAAGTAAGTGCTGTTCTGAGTCATCAGTAAGAAGATTGATGATTTACTTAATGCAGTCACATGCTCGCCAAAGACTCAGAAAATTAAAGTTACTCATCCAGCACTTTGCTGAGAAAGTAGTAATTTCACAACTTTAAGCCACTTGGTAAGAGTTTTGGACTCTGCTATTTCACAAGGGTCTTTTATATGTTGCCAAAGGAAAAGTGCATTGTAAACCCTCCTGAAATAGAAGAATTTTCACCCAAAGTGTCAGGGGTTGTTTTCCCCACATTCTCAATAAATACACAAGCATTCTGACAAAGAAATACCTTTGCATTTTCTTGTCTAGATGTAACTTGAGTGGGCATCTCCAAGCTTGTAATTAGGAAGATTTGTCAAAACATAAATTGCAAGCCCAATACTGGGTTACTTCCCCAGTTCATCGTGGCCTCATGACCATCCTGCTAACCTATCTTAGGAAGTAAAAATAGAACATATTTTCCAAAAATAACGAGCAGCAGGCATAATTACAGATATACTCTTGAAATCACTAACATGTGAACATAGATTATCAAAGTGTAGAGACCTGAGAAAACGAATTATAATAATTTTTCGGTCGCTCCTTGAGCTATTCAGGATCTGTGAGCAATATTACACAAGAGACGTGTCCATCGGGATAATAACGTCTGTGGACGGTTTGAGTTGGTGCGTTTGTTGGATTCGAAACAGGAGGCAGGAGCGATTCCTGACTTACACAAAATATTCGAGTTACCGAAACAACCTCCTGCGGAAAAGGACGAAGTAGCAGATAAAAACGTTTTTTATTTGCACTGATGATCTTGACAGTGTGAGTAGCAGGGTTCTGATGAGTCCATCGCTTGGAGCTTCACCCAAAGTGTAAGATTGAAAAAGCTGGGGTCCCCCCCTTCGCCTGGGGTCTGGGAAGGCCTTGAGGTCCTGTCAAATAAGGTAATAGGGCAACTAACAAGTAACAGCTAACGCGGAGGATGGAAGACAATGGCACCGTGTTATAGTCCATGGGGTTGCATGTGTTTTCTGCCCCCCGTTTGGGTCAGGATGAGGGCTGGTGGGGCTTGACCCCTGCGGTGCAGGACCACGATGCTGGGTGGGTGTGTGCAAGTGCTGAGGCTGGTGCCCCTAAGTCCCAGGGGTGCCGGCCCTGGGAGCTGCAGGCAGTGTCCCGATGCCTTCGCAGAGCCCGTCACCATGAGCTGGGAGGACCTTTCTTTAAGAACATGCTAGAACATCACGCTCATTCCCTTACCCAGTCACTTCACTCACAATTGATAAATCACTGGTGCAGCCCCCAAGCCGCACAACACGTGGTGGTCATCAGCCTGAGCACCACGGGGCTCCTGCTATGTGGAACCCACTGCTCTCCCAGGAAGTCTGACCCCGATCACAAGACGGGGTCTACTCTATCTCTTTTGAGAAGCCTCCGGCCCATAAAAGTCTACTTTGCTCTCACTGAAAACCTAATCTCTTCACGATTTCCCTATTATCTTTCAAGCCTGTCGGAGGCTTTTCCATTTTCTCTCTCGGTTCTGCAAATATAGGAATCCTAAGTATCCTAAATACATAGGAAATAAGGTGAGACAGAGTAGATTTGTCGTGAATTTATTTTTATGGACTCCTCTCCAGTGATCACATTCAGAAGGGATACCTTGTTTACACGTGTAAAGAGAGATGAAATTAGGTCTCAACATACCTTATATAAAAATCAATTCCAGATAAGTAGAGACTTAAATATGAATGATAAGCCTTTAAATCACTTAGAAAATAATATAGAAAAATATTGTTTATCTTAGGGGAAGTGCCCTGTGTATTAAACAAGATGCATGACCCTTTCTGTATGTTTTTGATAAATAAAATTTTCTAATGTGAACACGGCTGAGCATACAAATCTTTTCTTTTGTCATTTGTGCTTAGTCCCCTATCTTTTCATGTGTCTGATTTTTCTGGTTACAGCTTCTTCTAGTTCTCCCACTGCTTTATTTTTCCGAGTGTGTGTGTGTGTGTGTGTGTGTGTATGTGGATATTTTTATTACACGTATATTCAGTTGTACTTTATCTTCGGAAACACCATGATCATTAGTTAAAGACATATTTCTCCCAAGTGTTGGTTTTTGCTTCTGTCCAGGAACATTTAAAATTAATAATAAATTATCACTTAAAAATAAAGTCACAATTTATTGCGACTCACAACATGTAGGCAGTGTATTCAGGACTCAGATCTCTGGGCTCCCCGGTCTGCTGTCGGGCTTCGCCTTGAGGAAATGTGGGGCATCTTGCAACAACATCACACACACCAAGGATCCCCCAAGGGAGCCTCCTACCCTGTTACTTTTTTTTATCTCTCTGGTTTTCTACCATTTACCCTTAATTTATGAGCATTTCAATTACGCATTTAAAATACAACTTTTAAAATGTTTAGCCTACTCAGAATTACAGTTGTTTTGCTGAACTAGGATTGTGTTGGATGTTTTTTTCTGACCATATGTCAGAAAACCTTGGATCATTAGTTTTTTTTTTCCGGTCTTTCTTTGACAATTATCTTTTTCTCTCTGCTTTTACACTGCCATTTGTTCTCTGAGTTCGCTAAAAATTCTATTATCTGATTTCTTCATTTCCTGGTATCTATAGCAATACCATTCAGAGTTTTAAAAATACAACTCAATAAATATTTTCAAGGAGTTTGAGAGACACCATGTATGGAAATGAGAGTTTGTCTACCAAAGGCACCATCATTTTTAGCTCTGCAAATGAGTAAGTGAACTACATTTTTTCCCCCAACATCAAATTGCTGATGCGTGAATGCTGAGACTGGGATACATTTCCACAGACTTTAGTCTGACATTTTTTCTATGAAAATACGTATCTATTTTGTTTGATAATCTACAAATGCATTTTTTTTTTGGTAGAGTGAGCATAACTGTAGAGCTTACATGCTTTATATAATAGCCTGTTATTTGGCAATTTTTAGGAAATAGTAGTTGTAAACAGTGACAAAGTATGAATGACAGGGGAAAACAAGATTCATTCTTGAATCCTGGAGAAATATGAGGAAATTGCAGTTAAGGATAAAAGTACCCATGGCTAGTGGGGTGGTGGGTTCTGAATCCCACGCCAAGAGAGCCATATGGTTTCTTGGAAATTAGGGAAGCCCATGGCGAATGCTGGTTGCAAATCTCACCTCCAGTTTAGACAACCCAGACTCTGGCACTGTCTGGGCACGTTTTAGGCAATGAGCTTCTCTGTGACTTAGTTTGAGGTACCATCTGTGAGCCATTCGGAAGCAATGCTGTAAATTAAGTCATCGAGCCATTGCGTAAGTTTTGAAAAGGAGCATTTCTGGAGAAGAATTCAATGTTTTCCATCCCCCAATTTAACATAAATAACGCGGTACCCGGAATTCTACTGTTTATGTTGAACAATCGTTTTAGACACAGAGAGCTGAGAGATCTTGTATTGAATCAAATGAAAAGAATTGAAAATACAGTTTCACAGAAAGGTTCATGTTTATCTTCCCCGACCTTGTAGGTAAATGACACCGAAGCTGGGGCAGCTGGCACACTCAGGAAGCAAGGACAAACCCGAATTACTTACCCTGATGGAAAGTGGTTCTCTACTTTCTATTCCACTTCTTGCCACAGAGATAGCATATGCATTTTTTAAATTGACAATTATCACTCTAATCTTCATTATGGGTTTAAAACTTTTGCTTGTACTGAATCAGTGTGACTTTAAGCAAAAGTCCATTTATTAAATCTTTTATTAGGCTTTTCATTATGCATGCTTGTAAAGATCTTAATAGAGATGTTAAGTAATGAAATTTTGCAAGTTCCTAAAATCTTCATAAATCTCCATAAATTGACTCTTTATGAGAAACCTGCTTTCATTGTGTCTGATTTTTATTCATATGCAACCAAAATGTTAATATACTTTAATTACAGCTAATATGATTTATCTCTTCACTCATTATATAAGTTAATTTTCTTCTAAAGAAGTCCTGTTTTCAAATTCTCTCCAGCAGTGTAGAATTAAAGTAATTATAGTTTGGCTCAGGAAATTAGTCATGAAGGTTCATGAATGCTAAAATAAATTGGAGTTTTCACAGGATAGATTAGGCCATATGCTTTCCAGAAGGAAAGAGGAGAACGGAAATGATTTCTGTTAGTGAGTTTCCTGCTGGGGAAATATTGAAGGTAAATTAACAAGAAGTCTTGACGTTGCAAAACCCGGGACAAATAGAATGGCCGTAGTTTTTATGGCTTCAATTGATCGAAGTGGTCTGGAACGCACACATTTAGAATCCAGGCATGATTCTAACACCCGACCACAAACTATGCTTTATTCAACATCTGGTTCTGTTACATTTTTGGCTTCGTTTGAGAGAGGATCTCAAAAAAGATCCTAAAATGCACTAGAAATATTTTTATGATCTGTGTTGGTGCAGGAAAGGACTTAAGTTCTCCTTTCTCAAGAAAGGAAGTGCCGTGCCCCAGCCTACCCGTCTTCATATTCTCCTACCGCGATGTCCCCATACCCTCAAGATTAAATTCACAGTCATAGCATAGTGTGTCTTTCCCACACACACAGAAAATATCATTCATGAAAGGTCTTATAGATGCTAAAATCCAGCCATAAACAATGGGTTTCTTTGTTCTTAAGCTAATGATTAACACGCACGTTTTAACAAAACAATAGCAGAAATATTCCTTGTGAATTAAAGGAGAACGTATTTCCAGAAGACACTTCTATTCTGGAATATATTTCTCTTCTACAAACACAAAGATTGTGGGGAAACAGAAAGAGCTCATGTAAAAAATAAACCGGTGTCCATGAGATAGGGGACATACACCTTACAACAAGCCTCTACTCCTCTAGTATCACAGTATTGTGGGGAAGGCCACTCCCAGTTTTGGATTCTTGAGTATACATTCCTGGGAAGAGTTTTCAATTCTGATAAATAAAAGGAATGAATGAAATGAATTATTTGTTATCCTTCCTAGGTAACTCCCAGTCCCTTGTAGATTCTGGGCATATCATCAGTGAGCGATCGTGTAGTGAGTTCTCCTCACTGTCTGTCCTGATTATCACTGAATTGGTTCATGTGGTAGAGAAGTGAGCCCCGTGGTACGAGGGCTGCCTGTGTTTGTGCGCGTGTGTGCAAGCTCCCGGCAGCTGCATGATGGATGTGTCTCATATGTTGTGAATGCTTGGTGATTGATGATCAGCTAGGTGCTTCCATCCTGCTATTCATCACTAAGATTTCCTTATTAATATCTCTTAATCTACCAGTTCATGGATGAGAGGTTCTCTATCGTGCTAATCATGCTCCATTATAGGGTAAGTTATTAAGTGTCTCTACCATGTGGTACGTTGAGTATATACAGAAACATTATCTGTTTTCACCTCTGAAATTCCAACATGCTTGCTCTTTGTTTTTTAGAAACGTTCATACCTACAAGATCCTATAATTACGCTCACGGCCGTGGACTGCCGCGGACTTTGGAAGCTGTCTTAGATCTGCATTTTGGTTACCTACTTAGTGGCTTTGTAGTTAAAGAGTATGCTACATTGAAATTAGCTGTTTTTCCTCATCTAACAAATGAGTATAATAACATTTACCATATAGGGTTGTTTGGAGCAGGATATATAAAGTAACTAGAAAAGTGCCTCATGCCTACAAGGATCGCAAGATGGTAAGTTGTTTCTTATTCATCCATTTATTAAGGATTTAGACATAGTATGGTGGTTAAACCATGAACTTTTAAGTGAGAGATCTAGGTTCTTTTTTTTTTTTTAAGATTTTATTTATTTATTTATGAGAGACACAGAAAGAGAGGCAGAGACACAGGCCGAGGGAGAAGCAGGCTCCATGCAGGGAGCCCGACATGGGACTCCATTCCGGGTCCCCAGGATCACACCCTGGGCTTAAGGCAGCATTAAACCACTGAGCCACCTGGGCTGCCAGAGATCTATGTTCTAACTCAGTTTTTGCCACTAAACTTCAACTCAAAGCACTTAGAACAGCTCTTTCCAACAGAAATACAATGCAAAGTACACGTGCAAACTGCGTATTTCATTTTAACGTTTCTAGCAGCCACATTAAGGAGGTAAAAATAAACACAAGTAGTTTTAATAATTTATTTTATTTTACACAATATGTACTAAGTGTAATCAATAGAAAAACATAATCAGGCAGTTTATATAATCTTTTTTTTTTCATAGTCTTTGAAACGCAGGCTATGTTACACACTTTCAACACATCTTAATTTGGGTTTGGCCATATTTAAGCACTCAATAGCCACATGTGCCTTGTAGCCATTGGGGAGTGTAAACTAGGAGAGATGTCTGAGATACAGCAACCTTTTGTATGAGGAGTACATTAATTTTTTTTATCCAATAAAAATTAATGTAGTACCTACTTACAGAATATTATTAGAATCAAGGAAGATAATGTGCAATAGATAACACACTCTGCATGGAAGTCTGGCTCATGGTGAGGAGTCTATTAATATTATCTCTGCTATTATTGTCAGACGCTGTGTTGGGAACTGTGGCTACAAATATAATTAAGGTTCAACACGTGCCCTGGAGAAAGTTGGTGCTAAATGTGGACCAATGCAGCTTTATTTCAATGCACTTGGAGTAAATAAGTACAGTCATGGCAGCTGGTGGCCGTGTCTGCTATTTTGGGTTCGTCCCCTTCCTCCTGTAACAGAGAGGCTGAATCCTGAGCCAACAGGAGACATGATGGTTGAGCCAACCATCATGGGAGAGAGATGTGTTTCTTTCCTGGCTGGACTCCCAAGTCTTTTGATGCAATATACCCATGGCTCCCAGTGTGGTGCCCCCACAGGGTTTTAGCTCCAACCTTGGCTTTCACCCCTGACCTGTCACCTTTTTTTTGGGGGGGGGTGGATTCCAGCTTTTATTTTTCCCTTTTTACACAAAACAAAGTAGAAGAATACAAGATTAAAACTGTGAAAGTAGTTAATTGGTAGAACATATATAGACACACACAAAAAAATCCAGATAGCAAGACAGGCTTACCTACAATAAGGAAACACATGTAAAAAAATTTTTTTTAACACATGTAAAAATTAAGATAGTTTGTAGTTTTCATATTAAACATTAAAAAAACATATGCTACAACAGGTGCCATTGTTTACAGTAATATTGAAGGGGGAAACAACACTTATTTAGGGACAGATATGCCACAAGGTCCGGCATCAGGGCAATAAATTCACCTGTTACCTATTTGCCTTCTTAACTTGGCCCACCTCTCCATGTAGCCACTTCATGCTCATTGATTCAATAGTCAGCTCCACAATTCATTCCAAATGCCACATTCTAGAATTTGTGTTTCTTCTCATTTAGGAGGTTCCATGTTTTTCATTTCATTTTTTGCTCCTCAGTCTCGCCTCACCCTGAGAACCTGGGGAAACTCCCCAGCAAAGTGTAAATCCCCTACCTTTGGCCGCTGGCTCGTGTGCTTCTGAGACAAGCACAGGGCTGTTGCAGGAACAAGAGTCTTTTTGAGTAGAACAGGGAGGGTGGATGAAATGGCATATCTGAGATTCTAGAAGTCCTTGACCGTCCTGATTGTGCAGTGTGGAGAGTGACCTAACGGGTAAGCAGTCAGAACTGCGGGATGAAGGCTCACCTCCCGGTTTTCTCCCCATTTTGCCCCATGACTGGAGATGGTGCCCCCTTCCCTACCCTGTCCTGCTTGAAAGCAGAGAATGACAAGAACTCCACACAACCTGGTGAGCTCAAGACTCGGAAACATGCCCAGGAATCCAAGATCTTCACAGACTTTCCTCCAGCACATCCCAGAAAACTTCTGGTAACCGCATACCTACATGTGTCTACAGTCTATAATTTTCCCCAATGAATTGTAGAGTGACTTGCAACCACAGTTAGTGGCTGAATGTTTCTTGGTGGTTGTTACAAGTTCGCACAAACTGGATGCCTTTAAAAAAAAATTATTCTCTCACAGTTCTGAAAGCTAGAAATCTACATTCAATGTGTCAGTGGGACGAGCCCCCTCTGAAAGAGGAGAAGCCTGGCCTGCCTCTTCCAGCTTCTGGAGGTCACCTGCCATCCTTGGTGCTCTTTGGCTCATAGATGCTCCCTGCAAGCTCTGCACCTTCTCTCTGTGTGCCTGTCTCTATCTGAATCTCATCTTATAAGGAAACTAGTCATGGGGTTAGGATCCACTTAAATCCAGCATGAATTTATCTTAAATCGATTACGTTTGCAAAGACCTTATTTCCAGAAAGGTCACATTCACAGAATCTGAGTGAATATTTGAAGGATGCTTTTCAATCCAGTACAGTTACAAAATCATTTTTTATTGTAATATCCAGATTCCTTCTCAGCCTTTTACTCTAAACAGTCTGATGTTTGAATCTGTCTGAGTTATTCACATATGAGTTCAATTTATACAAATTTCAATATAGATCGTTTTCATTCTTGGCAATTTTACACTCATGTTTTCTCTGCATATTCAGTGTGAACTGTAGTGTTTAATAGCATTTTAAAATATCTTTATTCTTCTTAAGGCTAACACATCAAAGATAAGATTTTCCTTTTAGGCTTGTCAGTTAATATCTCTTCCTCTCCCATAGTTTATTTATAGTTACCAGCTAATGTGAGAAATAGGTTCAGTATTTTACAATGACACATGAAAACAGTTTATGAAATAAGACATAAACCATGGAGGCATAATGTGTTATTTTTCTATGGTTCCTCCAGTAAATTGAATCAGACAGCAATCTGTTTGAAGATTCATCTCACAGTTGAAAAATAAAAATTTTAAATGAGCCAAGTACTAAGAGAAAGAATTTAACTGAGTAGTGGGTCCCTGCGAAACTGAACTTGGGATAAAGAACATAACAACTCCAGTACCCAGTTTGGTAATAAACAGACAATAGACAATATAGAGAATCACAGAGGCCAATTCCTACCAATGAACGTCTCATGGATGAGGGAAGATTACAAATGACACTAACCATTTTGGGTAAGGAAACTAGAAAACAGGCCTTTTGCCCCGTGATAAAGAAGGAAGTTAAAATGCTCCATGGAGAGAAATTTGGAATCTCTGGCAAGTGGGATAAGATATCCATGTTCCCACTCTGACTTCCAGGGAAAGATGATCTGCATAGTGGTTGTGTTTCCAATGCTCCTTAGCACCTGGGCCTCATGAGTGTGTCAAAGAGGTTAGAGAAATAATAAGGAATCCATAGAAAAGGTGACAAAATAAAAAAATAACAGGCTGACAGGCAAAAATGAGGAAAGAACATTTGACTATTAAGCAAATGGATCAAGTGTTCTCCGTAATGCATCGATTTATTGGAAATTATTTATTGATCCTTACTGTGTACCTGTCACTGCTCTGGGCAGAGGATACTCAAGAATGGGAGGAAAAAAACAAACCAATTCCTCTGACTTTCTGAGAGAGATAGTAAACAAATTACATATAATTTAAATATGTAAGTATATATATTATATATTGAATATGTAACATATATTATTTATAATATAATGCACATTGAATTATATTCTATTGTATCAAATTGGATATATAAATATATGGATATATAAATATATACATAAATTATATGTCCTCCATATATAATATAATGTTACATACAATTTATTTTATAAATTATATATATAACATATATATTAAAAAAGTAAACATATTGGAGTGTGTCATGTGCCACAGAAAATAAAGAAACAGGGAAATGTGACAGGGACAAGCAGAATGGCTGAGTTGGAATTTTTAATATGTTGGTTAAGAAAGGCCTCCTTGAGGATGTGATATCTGATCAGTAGGAGGCAGGGATGGAAAAGGGGGATCTGAGGAAAAGATTTTTAGAAAGGGAGCTTCAGGCTGGTGAAGAAAGAAGCGTGGCTGATGGCTGGAGGGTCTAGTGGGTAGAGAGATGAGTGTGGTTAGAGTAGAGGCAGGAATGGGGACAGCCATTGGAGACCCAACAGAGTTTCCAGAAAGGAGCCTGTACCCAGGGGATTAGGGCCTTGTGAGCCAATCTATAGATGATGGCTTTTACTCTGAGTGCAACGGAAGGCCTGAGGATGGTCTAAACAGGCATTCGAAAGAATTATTCCACCGCTGGCCTTGATAATAATTCAAAGAGGTCTACCTTGGAAGTAAGGAGACAATTAGACAGCTGTTTCAATTATACCAATGGGAGATGGATGGAGTGTGTAAGGGGATAGAGACAATGGGAATAATGGAAAGTGGCCCAAACCGGGATATGTTCTGATGGCCAGGTCAATGGTATTAGCTGACCAGTTTGTTGAGGAGTGCAAAGAAAGAGAGTGGCCAGGAAGATTTCCAGAGTTCTGAGTCTAAGAATCCTGTTCTCACTGATGTATAAGTTTGGGGGTCACCACTGTGTAGGTGGTCTTTAAAATACACTGGAGACTAAGTGTCTACATCAGCAAGAAACCCAAGGGCACATAATGTGCAGGAGCCAACAGATGGAATAGAAGAGATCAACTCTGTCAGATGCTGTTCTTGGGCCAAATAAGACAATGACCAAGAAGGAGCCATCAGATGTAGCACTGCCTGGACCACTAGGCAGCTTCACGGGGCCTCCCAGGGGCATTGGGATGAAGATCTGATTGATGTTAGTTCAAGAGAGAACAGACAAAGTCAGGGAGAATGAACAGGAAGAGTTGTGCTAAAGGAAGAACAGAAAATATAGGAAATAATCGACATTAAAAAACTAGATGTAGAGTTGATTTGCTTTTTGTTTTGTTAAGATTAAAAAAATAATAATGTGCTTTGTATGTTGATCCAAGGAGCCCATCAGAGGGGGAAAATCCAAAGGTATGGGAGAGAGGGGTGAATTCCTGGAGCCATTCTGTAATGAAGACAAAAGTGGGTGAATCCAAGTGCACAGGTAAAAGGCATGGTCTTGTCTAAAGATGGGCAAGTTGTTTATAGTAGAGGAGGGAGGGCAGGTAACCACACAGAAGTAGATACGCAGGTGAGGGGATGAGTGGTGGGAGTTCAGGCTATTTATCTTCTGATTGCCTCTCACAATGATAAACAGGGAGCAAGGTCAACTTCTGAGCATGAAGATTAAAACCTGGTGGCTGAAATTTCTGCTTCTACCCATGATGGGCTCGCAGAGACCTACCTTCTACCATGAGCACACCAGACAAAATATATGAAACAACAGTGTTCAGACGTTAGAGCACAGACAAGATGCTAATGAGGTGCAGTGCCAGTTGGAGCTCTCACCAGTGCTGGTGCGATGCATGCTTGCAAAGTGCCTGCAGAAAGCCCTTGAGAAATCTATAAACTTAAGCATATTATCACTATATGACCTGGCAATCCCATTCTTCGGTGTGTACTGAAGAGAAATGAAAAATATGTTTACATAAAAACCTGTATGCAAAAATTTTCAGCAGCTTTATTCATTATTCCCCCAAACTGGAAATAATCCAAATGTCCTTCAGCAGGTGGATGGATACATAAATTCTGCTATCCATATACACAGTGGGATTTTATTTGGCAATACCAGAGAACGAGCTATTGATACAGCATGGATGGGTCCCAAGTACTGTACCAATTATGCCAAGTGAAAGAAGCCAGGCTCAAAAGGCTGACTAATGTATGTTTCCACTTATGTGGCATTTGGAAAAGGCAGAAGTATAACCACCCTCGACGATGCCAGAGGTTAAGTCTTCAGGAGAGGTCTCACCACGAAGGATCTGCATGAGGAAGAAATTTGGGGGATGATGGAGCTTCTCCATTTACTGACTGGTGGTGGTCACATAAATTGCACACATCGTGTGACCCTTATAAACATAGGTTACAAAGATGGTCTTTTCTTATATGTTAATCTTATACAGAATACTTAAATTTTTTAAATAAAATGAACCATTTCCTAGGGAAATATTAATTATTAAAATTGACTTGAGGTAGGAAAGGCTTGGACAGGAAAATAACTGTAGAAGAAATTCATAAATGTGGGTCAAAAGACATCAAACAGACCCAAGCAAATATGCCCAATTGATTTTTGACAGCAGTGCAAAAGAAAGTCAATGGAGGAAAGATAACTTTTTTGACAAACGGTGCTGGAGCGGTTAGACATACACTTCACTCTTTGCACAAAAATCAACTCGGAATGAATCATGGACTTACCCATAATACATACAACTGTTAACACTTGTAGGAAAAAAAAAAAAAGCCAATATAGGAGAAAACATTCGGAGCCCGAGGCTGAGTGGTGAAGTTTTTACACTTGACACCAAAGCATGATCCCTAGAAGAGAAAATTGACAAATTGGACTACATCAAAGTTAAAAACTTTTGCTCTGAGAAAGATCTTGTGTTTCCTGGGGTAAAAAGTCAAGCTATAGACTGGGAGAAAATATTTGCAAAACACCCAGGCCTGGTGCCTACAATCAATGGAGAACTCTCAAAACTCGAAATGAAAACAGTTAGAAAAGTATGTTTGGAAACGGGCACCAGATGTGGGCAGACATTCGACCAAAGACAGCACACAGAGGACCAGCTAAGCACAGGAAAAAGGTTAAGCCTCGTTAGCAGTGAGGGAAACAAGTTAAAACCCAAATGAGACAGGACTACACACCTATTATAATAACTAAAATAAAGAAATTGTGATAACACCAAGTGCTGGATATGATGCCAATAAATTGCATCACTTACACATTGCTGGTGGGAATGTAAAGTGGTGCAGCCACGTGAAAAATTTTGTCAGTTTCCTCCGAGATGCAACACACATTCACCACAGGACACAGCAATCGTCCTCTTGCATACTAATTCCAGAGAAATAAAATCTTAGGCTCACACAGATGGCTGTTCATGGATATTCATAGAAGCTTTAGTCATAATAGGAAAAAAACTGGAAAAAAAAACACACAGGAATTTCCTTCAGTGGATGAAGGGTTAAACCATCGGTCCAAACACCTTGGATGTATTTCAAGGGAATTCTGCTGAGCAAAGAGAGCCAATCTCCAAATGTTATGTACCGTAGGAGTCCTTTATATAACACTCTTGAAATAATAAAACTGTAGAGATGGAGAGCATGTTAGTGGTTCCCAAGGGTCAGTGATGGGGTGGAGGAGGATGTGGCCACCGGCAAAGCCTTGCGGTGCATCCTCATTGTGGGGGTGGGAAGGCCAGTCTACAGGTGTGTTAAAATTGCACAAAACTAAACATATGCAACCATGAATATTTACAAAACTAATAAATCTCAATAAGTGGTGTGGGCTACACTAATTTCAATTCCTGGTTTTGATTCCTAGTTGTAGAGTTATCCCAGATGCCGTCCTTGGCCCTTGGCGGGAGGGTGCCTGAAAGACACACGGGACCTCCCTGGACATGTTTTGCACCTTCCTGTGAATCCAGTAAAAGGATAAACAACGATACCTGCAAACTCCATGTGCAGATGTACATGCGTGTGATTACCATCGAACTGTGAGTTACTTGGTCTTGTGATCCTGATTTTAAGAATTTTGCTTAAGGAAATCATTATATAGTTGCCCAATGGGGTTTATTATAGCAGAGTCAACAACAGCAAAAATAGGTAGAAAAATAGGAGAAAAATAGGTAGTACTATCAAGAAAGGATGTCTGAAATATATTCTGTGAATTGCAAATTTTTAATTTAAATACAAATTTAACTACAAATCTGAATACAAAAATTTAATTTCATTTTTAATACAAAGGGAAAATCATAATATGATATATTAGGATACGTACTGCTATTGAACACAGAAGTCTCAAATATATTGTGTGAGTCACAAATCTTTAACTTAAATACAAATTTACAAATCTAAACACAAAAAATTTAATTCGATTTTTCACCCAAAGGAGAAATCCATAATATGATATGTGTTAGGATAAGTACCACTACCAAGAATGGAAGCCTCGAATATATTGTGTGAGTCACGAATTTTTGATTTAATTTAAATATAAATTTAAATACAAATATACACACAAAAATTTAATTTTTAATACAAAGGAGAGGTCATAATATGGTATGTGTTAGAATATGTGATGCTGTAGAAACATGTCTAAAACCACTCTTATGTTGTAAAACGTGCTCCAGTGACGGCGCCTGAGCCAGCCAGCCATCGATTCCCCCTTTCTGCCGACGCTGGTCCACTGCCAGATGCACGCGGAGAACCTGCACTGGTGGCCCGGTGACCCAGCTCCTGGTGGCCCGGTGGTCCAGCTCCCAGGTGGCCAGGTGACCCAGCTCCCAGGTGTTTGGGTGAACCAGATCTCTCTGGCTCCTGCAGATGATCCACCCGCACGCCGAGGCCTACCCCCTTCCTCCGCAGCTGCACTGGCCACACCACGCCGTGGAAAATTCTGGCCCAGAGCAAGGAGAGGCTGAGGGGGGCAAGTCAGGAGATCTTTGGGGATGCCGTCAGAAATGGAGGACGGTCTCGTTCTTTCCGGAAAAGGGGTGGCCTAGCCCCCCTTTCGATTTGTGGGATGAGGAAGGAAAGGCAGGCCACAAGGTCAAAGCCGTCGTGGGACCAGCGACGCTGACTCGGACGGGCTCCTGGCCTGCACAAGGCTGGTTAGGGGGCCGCCGCTGACTCTCTGACGTCCCTGGGAGCCCCCCCAGTTGTGCACATGAGGGGCCACGACAACGTCACCTGTGTCGCCAGGCGTGTCCCCGCGTGAGTCTGCCCTCGTTTGGTTTTCTGCACGCGTGGGAGTCAGGGGGCAGCCTACAGGGCTGGTCCTGCCAGCTGTTATTCTGGTCCCCTTTGCACAACTGTAATCTCATCGACCAGAATAATTGGCCCGGACACCCCTTCCCAACCAAGACTAGAGCAGCTGCCCATCGCGGGTCGGGGCCCTGGGGAAGCCTGACCGAAGTCCTATGCCCCGGGTGGCCCGGATGCAAGCCGGCGATGGTTGGAGCCACCGGAGGGGTCACTCACAGGTGCCCGGGCTCTGCCCCAAGAGGAGCCGGCCTTCCCCATGGACGTGCCCCTTTGGTCGGGACACTTCTGCATGCAGCTCGGCTTCGTCAAGTGTCCCTTCAGAGTAGCTTTTCTCTGTTTGGTCATCTTCGCGTCTTCTGTGTCCCATGCTCCCCACACCTGTGGGTCAGGACAAACGCCACGTGAGACCGAGCAGCTTCTCCGTGCCGCAAGCTGTCCTGGCCGCAAGGCACGCGTGCGGTGTGGCCGCCAGGAGGATGGGGCCGTGTCACCCAGGGAGCGCAGGTGCTGGGAACCCATGCTTCAGCAGCAGCCCGGGCTCAGGTCGGGTCCCTGCGAGGCCACACGACGCGGCTGGCATCAGCGCCTGGAAGGCCCTGCATCTGTTCCCTTTGGGCCACGAGAGAGCCTTCCCGTAGGTCGGGGACCGGCTGGAGCTGCCCTGCTGCCCCCTCCGTCCCCTGGAGCCCATGGGACAAGCCCGTGGGGAGGGCCCCGGCAGGGGGAGATGGACCCCGGATGGTGGGTCTTGTGGCAGCCAGTTTCCAGGTGCCTTTCTTTCAGCTGGTGGCCTGCGGTGACATTCAGATTTCCCACCGGCTCTCCCTCTGGTCACTCCGCTCCTGTGTCCCCACCAGCTGGGCCCTGGGAGGGAGCTGGCGCTCCAGAGCCGTCCACACCCACCGCGGCCGCCTGGCCACCTGCGACGGTCCCCCGAGCTTGCCTGTGTCGCCGCGGGTCCCTGGGCTCAGCCCGGCCGACGTCCCTTAGGCGTCGTGTCCCCACTTTACCATGCGTCTTGGCGACACGGCTCCCTTTCCACTGCAAACAGAATGACAGTAATGGTCAGGCTATTGTTAAACAAGATAAATTGTTATAAATTATAATTTTCTCTTAAAACACTTTTAACAGCACGCTAACTGATACGGCACAATGGCTGGGACGAGAAGAGGGAGGTTGCCAAGGAAACGTGGGTCTAGTGGCCGCAGAGCCCGCAGGCAGGTGATAGGCTGCCGGGTCACAACTGACAGCGGCCTGTGCTGCAGAAATGACGGTGTGGCCTGGGGTGACTGTGGGCTCGGCGGGCGCCCTCTGTCCTGGGCCCAACTCCCCAACTTCCTGGCATCACCGGCCCCCCTCCCGTGGGCCTCAGTCTCCCCTGGGCTGCCCCCCGGGCCTGCATCCAGCGTCCGCCACGGGGTCACCTCCCCGCACCACTGGTCCCAGGCCGCAGGGGAGGCGACGGCCGTCGGGGCTGGGGACGCAGCCTCTCCATCCAAAGGCGGGACTGTCGCGAACCGGCCACACGGCTGCTTTTCCCATGGGCGAGGACACGGGGCGCCTCCCTGAGAGCCCCTGCTTTCCCAGGGCACTGCCTTCTTCAGGCGCTGTGGTTGCTTTTATGTTAAAAGTAACGGAGCAGGAACTGCTTTGGGCTCGATTCCCGTGGTGACCGACGGTCAGGGGGGTGGGGACCTCACGGATGGAGAGACAACGGGCGGGGGACAGCAGAGACTGAGAGACGGAGAGACGGAGAGACACAGAGACAGAAAGGGAGACAGAGAGACAGAGATAGAGAAATGGAGACAGGAATAGACAGAGACACAAAGGGAGACAGACAGTCAGACGTAGACAGAGATGGAGGGATAGAGAGACAGAGAGAAAGAGATGGAGACAGGCAGACACAGAGACAGAAAGGGAGACAGAGAGATAGGGAGATAGAGAAATGGAGACAGGGAGAGACAGAGACAGAGAGACAGAGATATAGAGAGACAGAGAAAGGGAGACACAGAGATGAAAGGGAGATGGAGAGATGGAGAGATAGAGAGATGGAGATAGGGAGACACAGAGACAGAAAGGGAGACAGAGAGATAGGGAGATAGAGAAATAGAGACAGGGAGAGACAGAGACAGAGAGACAGAGATAGAGAGACAGAGACAGGGAGACACAGAGAGAAAAGGAGACAGAAAGACAGGGAGACAGAGACAGAAAGGGAGAGACAAAGAAGAGAGATAGAGACTGAGAGATAGAGACTGTGAGACAGAGACAGAGAAACAGAGACAGACAGGCACAGAGAGGAGCAGATAAGACAGCAGCTGGTGAGAGAGAAGAGAAAGGACGGGAGGGCAGGTGGAGAGGAGGAAGGCAGGAAGAAGCCAGGTCTCGTCCCCTGTGCACGGAGGAGCCTCCAAAGGCCTGAGCTGTGGGTCTGTGGCCCAGGAATCCGAACCTCCACTCCTGGAAAACTCACAGCACCCGGAGCACCCAAGTGATGACGCGTCCCTGATGCGCTGCCCCCTCCCGCCCCCACCAGTCACCCACTTTCTCCTCTACTGGGGCTCCTGCTGCAGGAGCATTGGGCACGGGCCTGCAGACCCCTGGGCCTCTGATTTCTGCTCCCCACCTGACCCCCGACCAGGTCCCGTGGCACCCAGCTGCAGGGCCCCGGGTGCAGCGTGGGGAGCTCACACCCAGCTAGCCACCCCCCCACCACAGCTAGCCGCATCCCCAGACCCGGTGCAGGCCTGGTGGGGTGGGAGCGACACAGGTGCTCCTCCGAGGTCCAGACCCCAGCCTGTCGTGGCTCCCGGGAGGAGGCTCAAGGCACAGCTTTGCGCTCGGGGCCGTTGCTAAATGTGTTCCCACACCTGCTGGCAAATCGGACAGAAAGTCTGACAATTGCCTCTAATCACTGGACTTGCAGGTCAGGAGGAAGAGAGTGATGTCAGGCAGCAGTCATGCGCTTTCCAGAAAGGTGGGGAGAGGCAGAGCGAGGGTTTGCTCGAGCAGAATTCAATGCTGCTGTAATTTCAGGGCGGCCTTTCCTGTGGCACGGATGTTTTAATCCCGAGGTTTTAAGGGAGGGTGTGGACGGAGCCTGGTCAGTGTGAGGACCGTCGTCGGAAGCCACTCGGGGGTGACTGACAACAGATTTTTTTCCCAATGCATCGAGTTTCCGGCTGGCGCGTTACCAGGCTGCGGGTACTCGGGGTTTAAGGCAATCTTAGGGCCGGGTCCCGGGCAGGAAGAGCAAACCATCACAAGGACTGATTGGAGGATCCTCCTGGTTGCAAAACCATCTCCTCCATCAGTTCTTGGGCCTCCCACGAGCCTGTGCGCTCCTTGCGGGCTCCGGGGCAGGAGACCCCTCTGCGTGGGCCGTGCAGCACTGGTGGAGGGTCCCCCATGGTGGGTGAGGAAACCGCTTTCGGGAGGCTCCTTGTGCAAATGCAAACCTGCCATCAGGGTGGGAGTGTCACCAAACACCGCACCCCAGCTGGCCTCTCAGGGAGGGTGCAGCAGCAGGGACACCGGCCAGTTTGCTCCTGAAGATGATCAACCAAGACACATGCAAAAACAATTGCTTATCTTAGCACATAACGTAGAGCAGGAGGTGGCCCTAATGGTGTGTCCTACTCAGCGCCAAACAGGGTTTACTTTATTGACACCAGCTTGATTCCAAAGTTATCTGGTGCAAGCATCACAAATGCACAGAGCATCCTCTCCTTACCTGGAACGTGGAGCGCTGTCCTCTAAGTAGGGTGGTCCACAGGCCAGCGTCTGCTCATGTCAACCACACCTGAAAAATGTCCAATCTTTCCTTCATTTTATTTTATTTCTTTCATAAGTTATTTATTTATAAAATAAAATTTTAAATATTTATTTTTATTTTTTTGTATATTTTTTTATCGGAGATTGATTTGCCAACATATAGTCCAATCTTTTTTTTTTAAGATTTTATTTATATATTCACGAGAGACACACAGAGAGAGGCAGAAACACAGGCAGAGGGAGAAGCAGGCTCCATGCAGGGGAGCCCGATGTGGGACTCAATCCCGGGACCCCAGGATCACGACCTGAGCAGAAGGCAGACGCTTAACCACGGTGCCACCCAGGCGTCCTGAAAAATGTCCAATCTTAACAGTATTCTGTGAACAAGCTTTCAAGGTGATGGTGACATGATGGGGCACAGCTCTCCCCTCGGAGTCCTTCTGGTCCTCCTGATGACCCTGCCCCACGGGCCTTCCTTTCCACTCAACTCTGGGAATGAACTCTCCCAAATGACATCGGGCGTCACCCTTGTGCCACACACAGTTAGCCCACTTGACCTTAACTGTTCTGGGGACAACAGAAGTGGTCATGGGTGAAATTTGCTCCCGGTGGAGGGACAAAGGACTGTGGGCACCCGGGTTCACGCCTCTCATAATCAGTCTATCGCCCATCTACCACATACCTACCATCTATCATCTATCCACTTACCTATCATCTGCCCATATTTCCCTGCACTCATTGCCTGGAACATAGACATTTTCCACAGTGAAAGGCAGCCCTTAACATAAGCATCTTCCTGAAGATTTTTCTGAATTATACTGTCATTGGAACACCATACTTTCTGTACATAATCATGTTCTTTTAATCCAATTCTCATTTATAAAAACATTTCATTGACTCTCTCATGTGTGACTTCTGTGAATATATAATGACAGCATTCTGGAAAGAGAAGGATAAAATCTAAGTGTATCTCTCCTTATGCTCAGGCAGGGTGTTTAACCAGCTGAAATACTAGCAACCCCGTTCCATCTCAGATGCCTCCCTACCCGATGTGGACCGGCCTGCAGCTTATCTATTCCACTCATTTCAACCATTTCCATAATTGACATAGAACCCGACAGTGTAGCTGAGTCTGATCAGCTGCTGAGAGAATTCATTTCTTCAGCTCCTGACCCGACCAGGGGCAGCCGCCGAAGTAGGAAGGATGACAGGTTGGGACTAACACAGCTGAGCAGAGACAGTTCTACTATAGCTCCTGCTGGGAGAGGAGAACAAAAACTGAACTTGTAAGGCAAAAATAAAAACACTAACACTAGTCTCATAGATACTTGCCTTTAGAGAAAATAAAATAGCAGCAGGAAGGGAAAGCGGGAAGACACAAACAAGGTGTCAGAAGGAGAAAGGAAGCATTGCTGCGGTAAATACAGCATCACAACAAGTTAATAACACATGAGTGATGCTTACAAAAAAAACAAAAACAAAACAACAACCCAGGAGTTGGATGGTGAAAAGCAGAACCAACACAAAAACTATCAACTGGCTGTTTTCACAAGGCTGAGAAGGAAAGACGGGACAGGCACTTGGGGAGCTTGGGTGGGATCTCTCAGAGCTCCCTCGAACCATGTGTGCACCGTGTGGACATCGATCAAGTTCTTGGGAGATTCCCACCTGATTTGGAAACTTGTGTTCCAGCAAAATCCTGCACGCAAATGCTTACAGCATCATTATTGATAATCCCCAGAAACTGTAATGAAGAAGATGTCCTTCCATAGGCTAAGGGAGAACCAAACTACAGGACAAGAGGAAACATTAACAGCAAGAAGACGGAACGAGGCGTTGAGCAATGCAGAGCTGAGTGGGCTTCAGTGGGAAATGCCCGGCTGAAAAGGCCGTGCGCTACATGAGCCCTTTGATGGGAGGTTCTAAGAGAGGCACAGCTGAGAGATAGGGAGAGATCCTGGTTGCCAGGGGCTCAGTGGGGGGTTGGGTGGACAGGTAAAGCAGGGGGTGAAGCTATCGTGTGGGCGCTGCTGAAGTGGGGGAGACGCCACAGTGCACTTGTCAAAATCCACACAGCTTCACAGCACAAACAGCAGACAAATTTAGTATGTATAGATACACTTAGACCAAGAAATCCCAGGATGGAGTACAGACTGTGTCAAATCAACCCAACTCTATGAGAGTCATGTGAAGCAATCTCACTGAGAAGGATGGCGGAAAATATTGACTTAAGCCATTTGGAAATGAATGGAATCTAAGACCAAATACAACAGAAACTGTGCACAACACAGTACGCTAGTTGATAAAGTCATTTCCCACGGGGGTACAAACGGAACAACCCTGGAACCCATGTAGACTGGAATCTAATGGTTACGCAAATGGGTGGTGGATGGCGGAGGGCAGGAGCCAGTGTGCTCACCCGTGATGGAGACGGTTCAAGAAAAGCAAGGAAGGAGGCTGGAGTGATTCGTGTAGTAATGGATCAGAAGTGGACACAGTTCATATGATCGAACTCCTATGTAGCTTAATACAGATTCAGAAGTTACATCCAGAAGGATTTACATGGGTGACCGTGCACACATGTGTCCTCGTTGTGTCAGCTGAGAGGTCTCGCAGCAGTGGCTCCCCACTAGTGACGAGCACAACATTACATCTGGGTTTGTCACCATTCCCCCATGACATGGGTCCTTGGAGATGAGCCTGCTTCTGGATGAGGGCAGGAAGTGTGCAAGAGGAGCCCAGAGCATCTGAAAGTGCCAGAAAATAAAATATCACACACACACACACACACACACACACACACACACAGAGTCAATGATCGGCTTTGTCAAAGGAACACAGAAGCCAGCTGAGGAGTTCTCAGCGGTCAAAGCTGGGGGAATCTGTGCAAGAAGATAAACACCCAAGTATGGACGGAGTCAGTGTGCAACATAAAAGATAAATATCCACGAGTCCACAGTGACATCGAGAGAAGATTAAATAGACGTGTGGAGAATGAGAGACACATCTCCTGTGCGGCAGAATTGCTAACATTTATTTGACTCCACACCCTCTAAGAGGTGGGGTAAGTCCCCATCCACACACAGGCTCTCCACGTAACAACTTCCTCCCGAGGAGCAGGGGATTGAAGGATGGCACCAAAGGATGACTTTACAGTGGGAACATTTGGCACACAGCACGTCAGCGGGGTGTTCACGCTTGGCATCAACAGAAATGTCCCGTTGACAGTTCGTGTCCCTCCCCTGTGGGGTGAGGATAGAACTTTGTGATCTCCCTCCAAAATGCACGTAATCTCTGTCTATTCATGAGAGAAACATCTGAGAAATCTGAACTTGGTACAATCTGCAAAATACTCCCCACTGCTTAGCGCTGTCAAGACCACCTCCGCCGAGGGGAGGTCTGAGAAACCGTCAGAGCTGAGTGGGGCCTGCACGACGTCCTGTGGCGTCCCTCATAGGATTGTGGAGCCTAGAAGGGACATTATGTGAAAGTCAGAGGAAGTATGAATAATGTATGGACTTTAGTTAATGATCATGTATCAATACTGGTTCATTAATTGTGACAAATATCCCCTATTAATCTACTACGATATTATTAACAGAGGACAGTGGCAGTGGGTTAGATATGTGCCTTCTGTGACTCCTCTGCAATATTCCTGTAAATGAAAAATGATTCTAAAGTTAAAAGTTTCTCTAAGAACATTACGGGACATCATAATATTATTCAGAAAGAAAAACGACTTCTTTCTTCCAGTGGGATGAGCAGTTTAAAATCAGTGACCAAGTGGGCAGCTAAACTGGCCTCGCCTTAGGATCGCTTCAGCTCACGTGTGACATGAGGCCTCCAGGTGGGGCTTAGAGGCACTGATGGGCGCCAGGGGATAAAGGCGACCGTTTCTGTGGCACGACGCGGGGGACAGACACGCACCGGCGAGCACCGCGGGTGGCTTGAACTTCAAGGAAATGCTCTTTCTCGGGTACAAGTCTACTTTCTTTGCTACATTCAAGAGAGAGTCTTCCGGGCGGTAGAAAGCACAGCTGAGAAGTGGGCCCGGGGGTGAGGGCTGCTCTGCTGGACCCGACGTGGCTGTGTCCACACAGGTAACACGCACACCTGCAGGAGGCTCGCTGGGGCGAGCTTGACTGCTTGTCTCCCCACGTGTCCCCACGTGTCCCCACATCTCCCCACGTCTTCCCACGTGCCCCCACGTCTCCCCACATTTCCCAAGTCTCCCCACATGTCCCCACGTGTCCCCACATCTCCCCAAGTCTCCCCGCAGTGCAATGAGTCGTTCACAGTGAAACGGGGAGATGGAAAGTTAATGAGAGCAATTTTAGAATCCGGGCGCTCCTGACGGTGCCAAGTGTATGCTTTGAATTAGAGTAGAAACAACAGAGCGAAGGACGTGAAAGGTATCCTTTGGCCTTTAGTTGCTCGGGGCTTCTACCTCCAGACTCTGGTGCCGAGGCCATCCTGAAGGGAGCCACCTGCGTCGGGCCCGGTGACCAGGGAAGGTTGCTGCTCGGCTGGGGCGCGGAGTGACCTCGCCTTCCCTTCAGCCCGGCGCCCACCGCAGCTTGCGAACAGCACAAGACCTGTCGCACACCATCATGTGGAGGGTAAAAAGTGTTCTTGAACTGTAGGTGTTTGGTGATGACAGGTATTTTAAGAGCACAATCGTGCAAGGACTACGTTAAGTGATGACACCGTTAAAAACCAGCAACTTAAGTTTCAAAGTATCAGGAAACTTTTGAAAAATGGAAAAATGAGCCAGATTGACAGGCACAAAGTACCCAGGAAAGAGGACTGCGAGACACGAAAACCCATATCCATGATTTTGCATAAAACACCCTATTCGGCCACTGATCATGCTGGGATCGGAAAAACTGGCCTCTGATTTAATCTGATAACTCATCTCCTTGACAATAAGTTTGTCTATTTTGAGCAACATTTTGCACAATATTTTGTGCAACATTTTGAGATTTGTACCATTTGTAGATTCATTGGAATTTTCTGGACTACCAGACTTGAATATTATATTAAAGAAATCGTTTTTACCAGCTTCAATTTTTGAAATGATGATTTCAGTTCTGTAAATCACCATAAAAGCATTACTATTTGGGGTTACCTATTTAGAACAATTTTGGATTTGTTAACCCTGATCTAATGCTGTATATATGTCTGGCTTTGAAATTTTATCGAACTAAAAAAAAATAAAAATACACCACTATGGTTTTTTGCTGTACCTTCAAGTAAGAATTTATTTAGAAATGAGTGGTATTCAGAGGTAACCAATGCTGAAAAAAAGTTTTCAGATATTTTCTTTTTCTACCAGTAGCCTCAAAATCATGAATCAGAAGATTGTTTATAATCAATTACTTTGCAATTTGTCAGAGTTACATAAATTGGGAAATTTTTTTTTTTTTGGAAATTTGTTATATACTATGATTGTCGACCATAATGCACATTTCTATAAAATGAAAATATTGCCCATGAATAAAAATGCAAGAATGGATGGAAGCCTTAGCTTTCTGTGTACACGGACACAGTAGTCTAAATAATGAATAACATGTGATCATTTTAATTCAGTTCCAAATCTTTCCCATTTTGTTTTGTGTGATCAGTAGATATTCTTGAATCAATTACAAACTGTCCTTTTCTTTAAAAGACTAAATTATCTTCTATTGTGCACAATAAGTATAAGAAACAATGAAACATATGGGAAACATGTAGAGCCCATAAACTCATACTGAACAGGGAACAACCAAAATTATGGTAATGTGAATTAGTCTCATAATATAGAAGAGCCATAGTAAAAGATGTCTGCCATTTATTTTTGCTTTTTTTCATATCCATAATTAGCCATGATTTGGATCTATTAGTACATTTTTGTTATTTTATTGGATTCAGAGCTAAATCCAGTGGATAAGAAGAGCCCTATCTTGCTATCTAAACAATAGCAATCTGCACTGTTTGCAGCCGCCCATGGCTATGATCTCTGTTGGGGTACCAGGAGCCTGGCTAGAAATATAAAAGAAATTTCTGGAGAATTAGATGACGGCAGGGAGCTTTGAAAAGCTTTGACATATTCTCAAAACATCTAGAAGGCTGTGTGCACAGGGAAGTCTGTGTCTATGCCCCGGGAAGACGTGGGGCAGGAGGAGACCCCCACTGCTTATCTAACTAACCTTGAAGCCCTGTCCAAGCGCGCGAGAGAAAACTAAGGCTGTCTTGTGATCTTTCCAAAGTTTGGAGGCATGCCTTCCCACATAGATCCTCTTGGCCAAGGGTGGAAGGCAAACAGGCAAAGCATTTGAGACAAATCTTCCAACCTGTCATTGGCAGACCGCTAAATTTTACTCACCCTGAGGTTAGTATAAGCCAGACTTAAAAATCAAACAAGTTAAAAAAAAAAAAATCCAACAGTTAACTCAGCAGCAACAAACTGAACTGAAGGGAATACAGAAACTACAGAATTAACCCAGAAGCAAAACAAAACCACACACACACACACAGGATGCCTGCCAACAACAAAAGACCCTGGGGGAAGGATCTGAAACCAGAATTGCTACAATGTAGTATCAAGAAAGTTAAGTTTCAACAGCAAAAAACATGTAAGATGTGCAAAGAACAGGAAAATGCACCACATACACAGGCGGGCGAAGCAGCCGGAAGACTATGCACCTGATAGACGCAGTAGACAAAAGCTTTCAATAAACTATTATACATATCTTTGAAGAAATAAAGGAAAGTATGTCTAACAAATTATAACAAAATATAATAAGACAGGTCTTACGGAGTAGAGAGCATTGACAGGGACACATAAATTATAAATAGAACAAATTAAAAACCCTGGAATTGAAAAGTATAGTAACGTAAATGAAAATTTAATTAGAGGGGCCCAAGAACCTATTTGCGCTTCAGAACTGGAGGCTAAGTCAATAGAGATAGTCCAGCGTCAGGAGCAGAAATGAAGAAGAAGGAAGGAAACTGTAGAGAGATTTAGAAGACTTCCCGCATGCATGAGCAGAGTTCCAGAAGGGGGAGAGAAATACAAAGCAACAGAAAAAAAAATATTTGATGACAGATATTTTTGCAGAAATCCAAGAAGCTCAATGAATCCCAGGATAGATCAGACCCTAACAGACTCATATCTGGAGATATCCTAGCTAAGCTGATGAGGTAACAAAGATGAAGCCAGGGAGGCAGACATTCCAGCATGATCCTTGGCACAAAAACATTGCTCAATATTCATTAGCAATTGTTGATTGTATGTACGAGACACTATTTATGAAGAGGGGAACATTTATTGAAGTACTAATGGACAGGCCCATTTATTCATTATTTTATTAAATTCTCACTAAAACATATCCCTTTCTTCTCATCCTCACTGCCCTATCCTCCTCTGATTCACTATCTCCACGTCTTCTGAACTGATCCCACAACCTTCCATCTGTTTTTCTGGGAACTACCATGACCCATTCCCTGCATCATTGTCCAAATCGTCTTTTCGGTAGAAATTTGGTAGAAATATTCTTTCTGCTTAAATGTATATACTAATTTCCTACTTCTCTGTCTTAGGACAGAATCCATAACTCTTGCCAAGGTTTGCACATGGCTCCAGTAAATGTCTCAGCTTCCTGTCTCCATCCCTCAAGAATCCACATGTTGGACTTCACTTGGTTCTCATAGTCCACCATAGGCTGTTCTCCCAAGTGGTTAATTAATCCAGATTCAGCTCAGATACCCCGTCCTCAGAATCCAGTTCCTCTCATGACTTCTCTACTCAGATGGGCCCCTTGCTTTTTGCTTCCACAAGTGCCACATGAGCTCCCGTTGTGTTACTCTTCACAGTTTGTTGTAATTACTTATTAAACTTATTAAACATATTAAATTACTTATTAACTTATTAAATTACATCTTTCTTGCTAGTCTCTAAGCCTCATGGAAATAAAAACATAGTATGGCTCTGTTCACCACCAAACACGCAACAATTAGCTCAGTCGCAGTGTTGGTTGGATGGATGGGTACAATATCGAAGGCCACCTGCATTTTTCTTTTCAAAATCTTGGATTCTTCCAAGAGTGAGTGTTGGCCAACTAAAGTGAAAAAAAAAAATTTACTTTAGATAGAGAATAGGGAGTATTTTGTTGTTTGTTCAAGGTGGTACAATGAAGCACGTAAATGCCTGTAAGAAACACACACAAGTCTAGAACAGGATCTGTAATAAATTATAAGAAAAGTAGTGTTTCAAGAGGTAGTGATTGAGGTATGCCTTGGTCTAATCTCTCACGTTCACCTCTCTGATTTTTTGCTGCTGAGGAAAATGACATTTTAACAAAGACACTGTCTTTTTCTCAGCACCCCGTGTGGTTCTGGTTGACATCTGATCCAAGGTGCAGCTACCAGTTAGTTCAGGTATAAGATTTTTTTCTTTTGTGACTAGTTCTCCTTTTCATACCTCACCATCCCCTGGAAGTTGGTTTCCCATTTTGAACGGGCTCCCTCTCCAGGGTTTTGAGTTCCACCCAGCAGCTGCTACCTTGTGACTCTGTGTCTTCGTTTGTACAGAAGGTGCAGATGCGCATTGCGGTAGCCGAGGTGCTGTGCCTGCTGCAGCCAACAACGCTGTCTGTGCTACCGCCTGCTCACACAGCGAGGTGCCAGCTTCTCACCCCCCCTCCCCACCCTCAGTCCCCCATCCATTACCTGCCCCCTCCCTTCTACCGCAGTGGTGTTTCCAGGAAAAACTACTATGGTTGACCTGCTTGTTTGGCAGACCGAGGTAAACCAAGGTAAGAGGGAACCGTTGGGAGCAAGAGGTAGATACCAGACATTAAGGCCAGAAACGTACTGAAAATTATTTTTTTTAAGATTTTATTTATTTATTCATGAGAGACACCAAGAGAAAGGCAGAGACACAGGCAGAAGGAGAAGGGAGCCCAATGTGGGACTCGAACCCAGGACCCCTGGGTCACCCTGAGCCAAAAGCAGATGCTCAACCACTGTGCCACCCAGGCGTCCCTCAAAATTATTTTGTGGGCAGGTTTCACTAGTTTGGTTTTGCAGAACTGAACTGTGGTGAAGGTACATGTACAGCCTAGTGTGTGAGCAAGAGAATAAAGGCCAGCCTCATGCTGCAGAGCTCCCACACCACCTATGCTCCAGGATTTACCACTGTGTGATCCTGGACAAGTCACTCACCTTCTCTGGGTCACATCTTTAAGATGGACTTAGTGGACTTAATAGTCACACCAGCATCGGAGGATGTTGTGCAGAGCAAATCACGCAAGCTCTCGGCACAGTGTCTGATCATCAGTACATTTCGATCAACATTTCAATGTTCAAACCCACATTACACATACCAACAACTAACAATGTTCAGGAAAAATGGGTTTTGTTTCTCCTGACAATGCAGGAGAAAGCCCCAGTGTTGGCAGACACACGCTCTGGAATGTCTTTAGCTCTTTTGACTCTTTATCTGCTCACCTGTATTTCTGTCTTCTCTTCTAGGAAATTGTTGGTTTTAAGTAAATGAAAAAAAAATATGTGGAGCTTGGAGGAATGACAACAATATTTGGTGTCTGAACACGCTATATAATATTTGGGAACTGATGAACTAATGTCATGGGTGAAAAAGTCTGACTTGTGCCCTCAAAACTCCCCAGAAGGGGATATAGCATTGAGAGTGAATCCTTGAACTTTAATGGGAACTTGAACTTGCAGCTTAATAGTCTTCTAAATATTTACTGTCAGAAGATTTATTCATCGTCTACAGGTCTCAGTTTTTCCATCTGTATAATCAGGATGATGATATGGTTCGTGTAGTAAAGTAAAAGATGAGAATACACATGAATCTAGTGATAGACTAGCCACTGATAGAGTGTGAAGCTTATTCCTTTTCTCTGATGACTGCATAGATTCACTTAGATATTAAAATCTCACCCACGGGGCAGCCCTGGTGGCTCAGCAGTTTAGCGCCGCCTTCAGCCCAGGGCGTGATCCTGGAGACCCAGGATCAAGTCCCATGTCATGCTCCCTGCATGGAGCCTGCTTCTCCCTCTGCCTGTGTCTCTGCCTCTCTCTCTCTCTGTCTCTCATGAATAAATAAATAAAATCTTTAAAAATTCAAAATAAAATAATAAAATAAAATAAAATAATAAAATAAAATAAAATAAAATAAATAAAATAAAATAAATAAAATAAAATAAATAAAATAAAATAAAATAAAATAATAAAATAAATAAAATAAAATAAAAATAAAATAAAATAAAACAAAACAAAACAAAACAAAAAATAAAATAAAATAAAATAAAATAAAATAAAATAAAATAAATAAAATAAAATAAAATAAAATAAATAAAATAAAATCTTACCCACAGTCCCAACCCATCTTATCCATCTGTTCTCGGTCTGTTCTAACCACCATTATCTAATCCCTCTGAGAACCACAGAGCTTCCTGTCTGTGACATCCACTTGAAATTACTGGGTGTTGTCACTTCCTCCGTGTGTGACCTTGGACAAGTTACTTCACTTCACTTAGCTTCCGTTTTTCTTCTGTTTTTCCACAAAACAGGACTAAAGGTGGTGTGGCTCTGGTGGGGCAGTTCTGAGGATTCCAGTGGAGCAGCACAGGTGAGGCAGTGGGCGCTGTGCCTGGGAGGAGCTCTAGGAAGGGCACGTCAGGTCAAGGGTATTGGCAGTTTCACTGATTTTCCGCGTTACGTATTCTCTTATCTGAACTCACACGACGTGATTCTCTTTTTCATGTTGCTCAGTATTATTTTCCACCTGCATTGGAAAGTGCAGAAGAGGTATACAGTTTCCCCTACCAACTAACGAATTAACCATTTCAATAGTGTGTTGAAGAGGAGGAGGGGAGGCAGAGGACAGATCCTGAGTATAGACTCATAGGTGGGAGTGCTGAGCTGGAACTGGCGCGTGCCACCTTGCACCTGCCTGTGAGCCTTCATTGTAAGACACTCACGATTCCAAGCCAACTGATGTCAAGTTGACAGCTTTACATTTGGATGTAGATGTATAGGTATGGATATAGGGGATGGCCGGCCAGCAGGTGAGCCTCCTCATGATGTGTCATCAGAAGACCGATCGCAACCTGTATCCCTCCTCTCACTACATCTCATCTTGTAGGCATTTTATCATCTCACATCATCACAAAAGGCAGGGAGTATGGTACAATAAGATATTTTGAGGGAGAGATAGAGAGAGACCACAGTCATTTATAAATGACATTTATATAACATAATATTTATTATAATACAGTCATGATTATTCTATTTTATTATTAGTTATTGTTGTTAATCCCTTAAATTTGCCTGATTTATAAATTAAGCTTTATCGTGGGTGTGTATATTTGTAAAGTGGCCTCAGTTTCAGGCATCCGTAGGAGTTCCTGGAATGCATCCCCCCCCGCCCCACTGAAGGGGGGAGACTACTGCGAGTGCATGGACCAAATGTCTGACAGTGGATTGTAAAGTGTGGTCCACATGAGCAGAAAATGAAAGTCTACCTTGAAAAGTTATCTTGATAGCTAAAGGGAACATAATGCATACATATGTACACATACCGTCACCAAATAATTGCATCTGAAAAGATCTGCTTGTAGAGGTTTATAGAAGCAAAGAAGAGACACCCAGAAACAATAGTTATATACAAAATGGAATTTAGCATTCTGAAAAATCTCAATTGTTTTTAACCTTTTGCTCATTCAATTTTCTCATCAAATACTCCTTTGAATGGCTTACTGGATCGACAAGAAAGTAAATGCATTTCATATGGTTAATGTGACATCCTTCCCATGGCTTCCCTGGAAAAGACGTTACTTTTATTGTCGGGTTACAGGAAAGGAAGGTGATTCTGAGCATTTCTTTCATGTCTTTCTTTTATCACGAATCACAAAGAAAATGCAACTGAAGTGTTAGGGCTTCTGTACCAAATGTTGGTGATTAAATAAAACAAAGAAAATGGAATCATTTCCTCTCCTCTCCAGGTATGAGACACGTTCTCCACGTGCCCTGGCCCCTTGTGTGTCCCTCTAGGGAGCTCCCCACACCACCCAGCATGATATTTCAAAATACTCCTACTCCAAATACACTTCTTTTTCTATGGTTCCGACGTTTCGTTGAGCCACTGTGCTCTGGTACTGAGTGCTGCCATCAGTGGAGGTGAGGTCAGGAGAAAGGTCAGCTCTCCTCCTCTGGAGCTGGTTGGAACCCAGTGGAACGACGTGCCCACCAAGCGGGAAGCAAAGACCGAGCCGTCATCATTCCTGAACTCGTCACGTATCGCCATGGACGGTGCAAGACACCCGAGGGGCCGACCGCAGGAGGGCTGGTGGCCGGTGCAAAATGTCCCTCACCATAGGCAGCCCCCAGAATGTATCTGTCCCGTATGCTGGGTCGTCCTGCATATAACTTCCTATCCCTATGCTTGCCAAAAAGAATGGGTGGGGCTTTGTACGGGGTGATGGTACATATTAGAAGTACCGAAATCAGGTGTGCATTCAAGCCTCCAGAAATAATTTGCATTATACTGATAGCTGCGGTTGAGGGAAGAGTCTATATTCCAGATGCTTATTTGTAAACAGGAGGCTGGTGTGCCTACAGTCAGCTCACAAAATAATAAGGATGGACGGTTGCTAAGTTCAAAAACCAGGTCATATTCTGCAAGGCAGTGAAACTGTAGCCTTCAGGAGGATATTCTCTCCTGGAAAGGAATTATTTGCTTATTACCCAAAAAATGGAACTAGTTTTCTGAAAATTAATTTAAAAAAAAAAAAGCTTTACATGGTCAAGGCTTTAACCAACAATAAATAATAAATAGAAAAAAAAAGTTTCATGCTCAAGAAAGCCAAGTGGCTTTTAGACAAGATATTTGAGCCTAGGGTGACACGGAAAGGCCACGTGACCTTTTTCCTCCCCTTTATTTCCAAATTCCGCACACTTTTTCCTGATGCTTTTGACTATGTAAGCGATACGTTTGCCTTGAGTGTTTTTTTTTAATTTAAAATTCACACGGTCCCCATGGTCTGATTAACACAAATGTCCTGAGGAGGACAGTGGGCCACGGGCCTGGAAGCCAAGGTCGTCCCTGGGAGGCTGGCAGGGAACAAGCAGACCAGGGCACAGGCAAGGTCATGCTTTGATCACACGGTTGGCTTTTGGGGCTTCTCCTGAGATGTAGTTATAGAGTTGTTTCTTCCACCAAAGATTTAATCAAATGAAACATGTGGTTTACCATATTTTTCCCCAAAGGGAATCAAGATCTGTTTTGCGGAATGCTATATACCGAATTATACCCTGTATCCCGGGAAAGTGAAGAGCATCACACTCAGGAAATGGCAGACATTTTCTTAATCTGCTTCCTCTCCTCTTCTCTCCCAGCCATGTGTCTGTGTCGTTGCCTGTGGAGGACATGGTGGCTTCTGCTCTACACATGTGCGACGGCCTCAACCGGGCCCACAGGACATGTTCGTCCCCACCTCTAGGATGGGTGAAGGGGCAGGTTGACCGTGTTCAGTGGGCCTGGTGGTGTCCAGTCTTGCATCTCCTGCATCCCCTTGAAGACTTTACTCACCTGTACAGAGGCAGCCCAGAGGTCCACGAGGTGGTGTACCTTTAGTGAATGAAATAAGGTCTCTTCTAAACCCAAACTACCGCTCCCCTATCTCCCCAGGTAACTAAACTTAGGCAAGAGACAACAAGTCTCTGGATGCAAATGCATCTGAGAGAAATGACCTTTGAATTGGAATCCACATTACTGCATCGGCGATCCCCCTGTGATGCTCTGGGGACATGCGGGTTGGGAAGAGAACCAGCGTGGGGAGCGTGGCAGCTGGAAGGCCGGGCGGGGTAGGGAGGGGAGGCGAGGGCCAGGCCATCGACGAGAGAGAAATCCTGCTGTAGTGAGAACTTCCCAGGTGACTTCAAGCTGGGGCTTGTCTCCACTTCCTTCAGCTAAAATTCCACAGCAGTAGGGATGCACTCCGGGAATCTTACTGAGGCCGAAGCAACAGGATTTGTTAGACAAATAGGTGGGAAGAAAGGAGGTGACAAGTGAAAGACTCCGAGTTAGAAAAAACATTTTCATTTAAGGAAGATAAAGCTCTAAAATAGATTTATTTTTGACACTTGCCCCAGTAGCCCATGCATTATCTGCTTCAGAAAAACAGTTGTGTTAGCTCTTTGATGCTTTTGATGGTGTTTTTACGACCCTACTTCTTTCTCTCAACCCTAAATTGAAAATACAAAATCAGTCTGCCCTCTCTCTATCTGTCTCTGTCTCTGTCTCTGTCTCTGTCTCTATCTCTGTCTCTCCCTCCCGGCTCCCTCCCTGCTAGGCTTCTCTTTTTTTTCTAATTCGCTATGCATCAAACATACTCTTCTTCTCAGCGACTTTTTTTTTAATTTTTAAGAGATCAGAAATATGAAAGATTTAGATTCCATTTTTATTTATTTATGGCGTTTTGAGTACATCACTTTGAATAATTTTCTTAGCGCGCCTGGTGTTTCAAGACCTCATCGAACTAACGGGGGCTACTGGTATCAGCATTTTGCCTCAAGAGGCCAGTAGAAACCGGACTCCTTTTATGTCCCCAGGATTTCAGTATGTGTCCTGAGTATCTCCTCTGCATCGGGGAATACCGAGTACCGCATCCCACAGGGATAGACTCTGTGCTTCAACCTATCAAATAGGATTTGGAAACCTCATGGAAAAGATAGCTCACTGTATTTACTAATATTACCCAGTTACTTATATTTCTGTTATATTTCTATGCGTACGTTTTCTCCCAATATTCCAATATTCTTTTTCTTCTTTTTCCTCTCTGAAGCTCTACGTTTTCTTCTCTCATTTCCTTTTCCCGTGGAGAAACTCTTCTATCCTCCCCTTCAGGTAGGTTCTTAGTGGCAATTCCTGATAGTTTTCCGTGTTGGAGGTGCCTGCATCCACGTCCCCTCTGTATTCGTGAAGCGTATTCCCTGGATAGAGGATTCACATTTCCCAGTCCCATCGTCTCGGGGCCCGAAGGACGTGGTGGCCCTTCCTTCCAGCCTCTGTGGTTTCACAGAAGAAATCAGCCCCCAGGAAATGCCATTCTTCTCTGGCTGGTACCATTTTTTCTTTTTGTTTTTAGTTCCTACGAGTTTAATCATGATGTGTTATGGCACTGATTTCCTTGAGTTGATCCTGTTTGGATTTTACTCAGTTTCTTGAATCTGTAGATTTATATTTTTGTTCTTAAATTTGGGGATTTTTGAACCCTTATTCTTAATTTTTTTTCTGTCTCACCTCTTCTCCCCTCCTCTCCTTGGGGACCCTGGTGACATGAATGTCATCCCCTGTGTTATTGTCCCCTGGTCCCTAAGACACTGCTCTTCTTGGTTATGTTTTGTTTATTTTCCCTGTTGTTCAAATTGGGTAAATTCTATTAATCTGTCCTCAAATTTACGATTCCATCTCCTGTCCCCCCCTCTCTGCTATTTACCCTATTCACTAAGATTTCTACTCCATTTACTCTGCCTTCACTTGTATGGTTTACATTTGATTCTCTCTCTCTTTTTAAAATAATGTCTTTGCTGAGATTTTTCTATTTTTTTTTCACTTATTTTGTTAGAACCATATTTACTCTGAAAGCATTTTTATGAGGCTCCTTTAAAATCCTCTTCAGGGAATTCCAGCATCCGATCCATCTTGTGGAAATCTCTTGATTGTCTTTTTTCTCTTCCAAGTTGTGATATTTCTAGGTTTTGGTACGACGAGTGATTTTCAATTTTATCTTGGGCATTCTGATCACTATGAAACTATTTAATTTCCTCCTCTCCCACCAACAGTCCCTGTCCTCCCTTCTCTCCTTTGTTTTCTCTGCAGGCAGCCCCTCCATTGAAATGCAACAAGAGAATGGGTGCATATGTGCCCCTGTTCCCTGCCAGCACTACCCTGGCAAAAAGTGGGTGCTGACCCATAATGCCTTGTTGCAGAAGATGACATAGAACTTTAGGTCCTCCTTGGCCTCCCTGTTGCCTTCTTACAGAAGGTGGGGTAACAACCTATATCACGTGGGTGCATCCGAGTGGTCATGTAGGCACAAACCCTTGGGGGTGCCACTGTCATAGGCAAGGGCTGACTTATATTGCTCTGGTGCTGTAAAGTGGGAGTGCAAGCTTTGGTCCCCCATGGCCCCCCTGATGCTCATGTAAGAAGGGAATGGAAGCTCTCTCTGCCCCCCACACCCCTTCATTCTATTCCAGTGACAAGACAAGGAAACACACATTACCGATGAGACCAGCTTCCCTCCAACACTCATACAGCAGGTGAGCCAGACCACTGACTGGACCCAGCAGGTCAGGGAGGAAGATTAGACCCAGATCCTTGGACATTGAACACTGCCATCTGCTCTGGTGGGCACGGGGGTGGGTGCAAGATAGCTCCCCACTGGACCCTGATGAAACCTGGTGGAGATGGGGCTATGCTTCGGCTTTTCTGTTGATCTTTGGCTGGAGGACGACAGGGATGGCCAAAAGGATTCTGTTGTTAGCCAACCCTTTTCCAGGCCTTGAGTAGAGGGAATAGACTCTCCTCAGAGCTTGTGTGTGTGTGTCTGTGGGTGGTTTCGAGTTGAATGTCTCTGGGTGGGAAATATGAGAGGCAATAATGACCTGGAGAGCCCACAAGGAACTCACCACCATGTCATGTCTCCTGTCCTGAGGTCCTCAGGCACCGTGCCTTCTTGGAGCATCTTCTTGTGTTCCTTGTGTGTTGTGTGCAGTCGTGTGTTGGGCGGTAGTTGTGGTCGTGACAGGGAGTACCTGGAAAGGAAGGGCCGACTCCACGTTGGTTGGAACTGTAATTTTGTCGCATGTCAGTTTGAAGGATTTGGAAGTTGAGGTTTGTTCTTCTCCACAGGATATGAGTGATTCAAATGAGCTCTTGAACAAATAAGAAGAGAACATCCATTTCATCTCTTAATGACATCTTGAAAATTTGAAATTGTTGCATTCGTGTTAGAGTGCAATTTCCTCAAGATGCAATGTAGTCATCAGCACTTCCTTTACCCTGTATGATATTAGTCTGGTCTGTAAAAACCTGTTCACTTTACCTTGACAATAACCTAGTTCTCAGAAATTCAGCTTTAATATTGGCTTACTGAGGAATAGTATCCCTTTAATAGATATGAATCAACACTGAACATAATGTGATGACAACTCGTAAGGAGGTCTATGTGACAGAACTGATTCTTATTTAATGGTTTTATTTTTCACTTGCTTCTGGTTGCTTTACTTCCTCTTTCCTGAATACGCCTCACAAGAAAGCATCTGACTCTGGATCAGTGGAAATTTCTAGTCAGTTGAAACACTGGGTAGGTAGGTCTAGAATTTCACCTGACTCACCATTCCATTTTGAAGGAGTTAATTTAATCCTCCATGCCCACATTCTCTCTTGAAACAAATTTAAGCATATAGGTACATTTAAAGTTAGGACCAAGGACTCCCACATCCCCGTGCTTCATGCTCCCCGATTCTTCAGGTGTTAGCATTTTACAACATTTGTTCTAAGACCTCCCCGCCCCCTATATCCTATCTTCATCTCTATCTACACACACACACACACACACACACACTCACCATTATCAGGTCTCTTACAGGATTGTCTGCGGGCAAGCTGCAGAGATGAAGATAAAGAAGGCATACTATGGATTTCCTTCTTAACACTCGTTCCAGCAACCTTTGCAAAATTCTACTTTGTATCTCACAAACTAACCAGGGGATGGTCATATATTACCAACAGATAAGCCTCCACACCAGGGAATCGACACTGATGCAACGCTTCACACCGATGCACACTGCCACCAGAGTCCCCACAACGTCCCGTCGCTCTTCCCGGGCTCAGGATCCAGAATCCGTCCCTGGAGCCAGTTGTCCTGTGGTTCAACCTCCTTCGACCTCAAAGAGCGTTTTGTATTTTTCCTGTTGTGACCTTGATCAGTTTAAGGGGACCCTGGTCAGGGTCCATCTGGAGTTTTTCCACGTCCGCTCGGGGTGCACGGGACAGTAGGGGCTGAACGCCCTTCCCAGTGAGCCACACAAAGAGGCACAGTCTGTCACCTCCTTCCGCAGTGGCCATGTTAGCCTGGGTCACCTTCTCTACTACGCGTCTTAAGCATAAAGTCACCACTTTTCCCCTTTTGAAATTAATATAGATTTTCTGAGGAGACTTTTGAGCTAATATCCTGTTTCTTTTTAAAAAGATTGTATTTATTTATTAGAGAGAGCGAGAGTGAGAGAGAGAGCACAAACATGGAGAACAGCAGGCAGAGGGAGAAGCAGACCCCCCGCTGAGCAGGGAGCCCGACACGGGGCTGGATCCCAGGACCCTGGGATCAAAACCTGAGCCGAAGGCAGACACTTAACCTGCTGAGCCACCCGGGGACCCCTAATATCCTGTTTCTAACAGACACTCCACTCTGTGGCTTTAGCGCCCATTGTCATCTCCTGCGGGCATCAACGACCGGCGTGCTGGTCGCCAAATGGTCATTTCCTATTTCCATCATTCCTTCTGCATTTATTGGTTGGCATTTTAACTAAAGGAAAAGCTTCCTTCCTCATGTATTATTTATTTACCTTATGTAGTCATTTGTTTGTTTACTCATGTATTTCTGTTTTATTCAGCAAATGGTAATGCATTATCATATATAATTATTTCATGCCTAAATTGTCCTGAATTTGACCATGCTAAGCCCCTTCAAGTTGGCTCCTGCGTCCTTTCCATCCTTTGAAGCCTTTCTTCCTGGCATATGTTATCTTATCTTGCACTTTCCCTCCCTCAGTCCTGGAATTTGCCTCTTATCCAAGGAGTCCTGGTTCCCCTGCTTGGAAGACAGCGAGGAGAAGCCAACCTCTAGATAGCAGGTGTGCCTATTGATTATGACAGCGGAGCTAGGGAATATGTAGCTGTGCATGCACACAGATATGTACACACCAATACATCTGTATCTGTGCTTTCTCTCTTTGTGTTATGCAACTTTAAAAAATGAATTCAGGGGTGCCTGGGTGGCTGAGTCTGTTGAGCATCTGACTTTTGATTTCAGTGTAGCACTCAGTGTGGAATCTGAGACTCTCTTCTTCTCCCTTCTCTCTATTCCCCCCCCCCCAAATAAATAAATAAATAAATCTTTTTAAAATGAATTCAAATCTATATCTGCAATTGCAGCCCAATACTTCAGGGCTTTTTTTAGCCTTTCCTCTTTTCCTGGTTGAAATTCCCTCCTCTGACCTTGAGAAAAATAATACCTATTATCCTTAATACATTTCCTCATTAGTTCAATCTATTTATTATTTGCTCAATGTCCTACATCCCACTTGCATGAGTGACCTCTTTTTCCTTCAATCTCTATGACCCCCTTCCCCGGCCTCCATACACCCCACTTCCTCATTCCTGGCATGCAAGCAATACACAGGTACCTCTCTTTCCAACACCTTGGTGTTGCGACAGCCAAGGAAAGTGTGGGAGAAAGGGATGAGGAGAGTGGAAGAGAAGTTTATTTTTTGTAATATTGGGAAAAATGGGACCCCCTCTCAAAAAAATTAGTTCCCGTATAGCAAATGATTCTGTTTCAGCTTACCAACAAGAATTTTATTAGGAATATAGGAAGTAATGTACTGGACTAGGAACAGCAGATATACAATATTCAGTGATATTTAGATTCCTCATGGTTTACTGTGGGAGCACAGTATGTAACTTATAGTAAGAGTCTGGAGCTGTCAGCAGAGTTTGATTTATAAAATGGCTTTAAGATCATTAAATTTAATAGTGTAAAATACCTGCATATTTTATTTCCATTTTGTGTGGAGAGATGTCTGGCCTTGCACAGAATTCTGACTTGGGTATGATGTGATTGCAACCAAAGAACATCTGGACCCTGAGCGCTAATGGGAAGACCCAGGTCTTCATTCCAGTAGTTCAAAGTCTACCATGTGATTAGTTTCCTTCCATAACGAAGTATCACAGACAGGGTGGCCTAAGGCAACAGGAAAGTGTTCTCTCTCAGTTCTGGAGGCTAGAAATCTGAGCTCAAGGTATCATTGGCAGGGCTGGTTCCTTGTAAAGGCTCTGAGAGGGGAACCATCCCAGGCCCTTCTCCTGTAACCAGTGGTACCATTAGAACCCTTGCCATCTCTCCATTTGAAGCCACATTACTACAGCATCTGTTTCTCTTGTCACCTGGTCTGCCTCTGCCTGTGCCAGCCTCCAAAGCCCACCTTTATTTACCAGTTATATTAGATTAGGACCCACCTTATACCAGTACAACCTTGTGTTCACTTGGTTACATCTACGAAGACCACATTTCCAAACAAGGCCACATTCCCAGCTGCTGTGGGTCAGGACTTGAGCACCTCTTTTGAAGGAAGACTTTTCAGTGCACTTTGATGGTGAGGTAACAATTACCATGGATCTATTCGGAGCTACATGCTTATATTAATATCATCTCTTAAAGGCATGAGTTATTCAATATTGCTTTCTCCACAGTTTCCCTAAGTCAGTGTTTGTTTCTTGTGAAGTATTGATGGCAAAATCAGTGTGTCCCAAGGATCTATTTTGTTTTCTTCTGGAACACAACACTTCAAGCTAAACATGGATACCCTACAGCCTGACCTCTTTCTCCCTGAGCCCTCTCAATCCAGAGGTGCTAAGACGGTGATAGTCTCCACTTAAGGCTTGTACAGTGGGTCTTATCAAATCCAATGTTTTTATTTTCCATATTCCTCCACCTTACTCTAATTACCTGTTACTTGGAAGGCAACAATGCACAAAAAGTTAGCAATGGTCAAAATAATTTTAAAACATGCTACTTACAAAGTGCTGCTGTCTAAAATACTTTCCTCCTTACTCAGCTTCAATGACTGATACTAGGCTGTGTGCAGAATGCAATTGCTAAATTGAATGTGACGCCCACCAGATTTTATCATCCTTTTTTCAGAGAGTGGGCTGCGATGCAGTCGGTCACTGGGTAAGAACGTTTCAGTGATGAGAAGGGCTCACTCAGGGGCCCCACAGTGTGCGCGCTGGTTCTCTGAAACACATCATCTTTGGAGCATGAAGCAAATGTCACGAGTGGAGAAACATAGCAGCAGGAATGAACTCCCACCATGTCATATTCTGGCTACAACGCTTACCCATAACAGTTGTCTTCTAGCCACCACACCACAGTCTGCTGAGGCCCACTTTCCAGTGATCCTGTCCACTACCTCCCTAACAGAGAAATCACTTAAAAGCCCAGAGAAAAGCTCTTCATTTATTTCATCACCATTAACAGATTCCAGGGTAGAAATGAGACATGTGCTAGTCTAGGGACATGACTATTAAGGGTAAACGGATGACTCTGTTGTCAAGAATTAATGAGTGCCTTTCTTTGTTTATTTACTTAATTTTAAGAATTGATGAGTGACTTTAAAATCTAATACAACCATCCTCCTCATCCACAGGGAATACATACCAAGACCACCAGTGGAGGCCTGAAATCCTGGATGGTACCAAAACTTATATACACTATGTTTTTTGCTATACACACATATGCTTACGATAAAGTTAATTTTACACTACGAGAATAACAATAATCATAAAATAGAGCACGGGTAACAACAAACTGTAGTAACAGTGATGTGAGTGTGGTCTGTCTCTGTCTCTCTCTTAAAATATCTTCCTGTTCTGCACTCATTGCCTCTATCTTGTGATGACAGGAGCTGACACAAGGCCCACCTGATGGGGTGAAGAGAGTAGAGTGATGTAGGCCCTGCGAGGTGTGTTAGGCTACTACTGGCCTTCTGAAGAGAGGCCAGAAGGAGGACCCCCTGCTTCCAGACCCAGCTGACTCCCTATAACTAAGATCACAGCTAAGAAGGCACTATCGCAATGAGAAGAGCTGCATCAGGCCTGTAGGACACCTCACACACAGAGTATGGGGGAGGCATCAGAGCCAGGTTAATAGGGACAAAGATAGAAATGTATGTGACACAAAAAAGCTCATAGGGTTGAAATTGGGAAAGTGCTATGTCTACATATATATTAATCCTTTAAGCTAGAGGTTCTACTATCACAGTGATGCAGATTTAGAGGATGTAAAAGCTGGTCAAACAATCAAGAAAAATAGAATGTTTTTTTAGGGGTAAAAATAACCAAAACTTTCAAAAAAGATGTTTAGTTGCCTGCTGTCAGAGTCTATCATCATTCTCTTGCAGCTAAATAGGAAAAGGTACATACTGAGAAGGGAAGCATATTTTCTAAGCCAGTTTTATTAGTTGAGGCAATGATTCATCTTTTGAAAGGTGGAATTAAATATAGAGAATTTAAAATGGCTGCAGTTAATTTCAAAACTTAATTTTACTAGAAAATTATTTCTAACATCAGAATTTGTATGAGAAATACCAGGAAGTCTGTAAATAAACACAATTCATGGTGAAGCTCCAGACAGTCACAGGTTAAAAAAAAAAAAAAAAAAAAGATCTTCCTTTTAATTTGCTACGATCTCTGTTTTAGCCTCACATCAAGGCTATTTCTCAGCCATGGTTGGTGACGTCTTGATGTCATTTGGACCATATTTGGGCTTCCGTTTTCATGTAGATGCACATGAAATGGACCCAGAGATGGTGCAGAGGCCAGAGATCAGAACTGTCAGAGTCTGAGACAAAATTCCACGTGGGAAAATTGAAAAAAACTCAGAATATTTCAACCAAAGGACAGTAAAGTAGGGAACAAGAATAATACTGGTTTTCAAAAAGTATTTGTTATCTGATGTGGTGCTAATGGGAGACAAAGGGTAAGATGGGTATCTCCAGGAAGACAATGTAGATAAGAACTCCATAAAAGGAACACTTAACAATGACAAGCCTTTGGGAAATGGCCAGAAGTCTGGAGGAGGGTGTCATCCCGGGCACGCCAGTCCTGGGGATCCGGGCGCGCTCGATGACCTCTAACTCTTCCACCAAGGTTAAAATCCTAAGAAATGACTCCTCTGAACACGGGATATCGGCCCCATATTTCCCAAGACAAAAGAGAGCAGTTTATATTTCAGAGATATTTATAGGTGGTCAAGACTTACATTCACGATTTGCAAAAATGCTTTCCCACTCCAAGTCAGAAAACTTGGGATGCTTCCGCATATGGATGGAAATGCCGCCAGCCCAGGGAGTGGCCCAGCGGTGTTCATGCCTGAGAGCTGTCCCGGCTCAGCAGAGCACACGGGGACCTTCACATGTGTCAGAGGGCAGCAGAAGGCACAGTGCTTGGAGCTCCACTTCCTCCTTTACCAGGCAGGTGACTCAGCCGTTAGCATAATTGTGCTTGGGAATGTGCTTCCCGACCAAGCGCCAGGGTCCCCGATGCGAGTCCTGCCCACGGGGGAAGTATCCCGAGGGTGGATTTTGTCTGCCAACTGGAAAATGCTATTTGTTGCAAAACAGTTAAAAATGTTTCTTAAAATATTCAAGTGCAGGCAGCCCCGGTGGCTCAGCGGTTTGGCGCCGCCTTCAGCCCAGGGTGTGATCCTGGAGACCCGGGATGGAGTCCCACATCGGGCTCCCTGCATGGGGGCTGCTTCTCCCTCTGCCTGTGTCTCTGCCTCTCTCTCTCTGTGTCTCTCATGAATAAATAAATAAAATATTTAAAAAAATATTCAAGTGCTATTCATTTCTAACACTTGGGAAAAACTGGAAAATTTACATTTATTAGACTATAGACAATCCAAGTGGTGTGGTATAAAAGACTCTTCCTTGGGCTTGGGGGGTTCTGGATTCAAATGATGAACTTGCTGTGTGCCCCTCACAAATTCAATTCTTCCTACATGTTTCCTCATTGGTAGAATGGGAGTAACTCATCGGTGCACCACAGGAATAAGTGACACGGTATGAATAAAGTGAGCAGGGATCAAAGGGTCACCCGCTCCCGTGGCCCTTTCAGCACCCACCTCCTCTGGTATGCGACAGTCATCCTCGGAAGTAAGACTTGCCACAGGGGAGCCGGAGGCAGCAGGGGAGCTCCTGGGGCAGGGAATGCAATGCGTTTAGGGTGAACCCTGAGCAATCGTCAACGAAATCAACCGTTTCCAGAGCCACCATCGTTGAGAAGAACCCTCAGCGTCCTCGGGCTGCCACTTGGGCTTTGGGTATCGGCCTCGTCTGGAAAACACTATGAAGAGAAGTAGATCTAGAGTAGATCTCAGAGGCACTGCTCTAGATCCTACATAAGGTTTGCTCCAGACGGACAAAGGCTGCACAGATTGGTGAGAATTCTTAGTTTTGCACGTGGAGAGAGATGTATGAGTGCACACAGGTGTGCCCACGCCGCACACACACGCACGCACACACGACCAGGGGATCTCTCGAAGCCAAGTGTGCTATTTTAGCTCCCAGGGTCCCTAATCCATAAATATCCGTGCTAATAATATATAATCAACTCTCTGGAAAGGTTTAAAAGCAAAAGAAATATAAACAAAGCTTTTACTTACCTCTAATTTGATTCCTGGCTAGCCAGCACTGCTCAATAGTCTACGGTTATTATCCACATGTATTTCCATTTAAAACGTGCCAGCTGGGGCCAGCTCTCATGGGAGAATTGTTAACAGCTGTCCCAGTGGAAAATAAAGGCATGTCACTTTAAATTTTACACCAGGGCCAAAGAAATGTCAGATTCCTGCCTCAGCTATATAATGACACACATTATCTTTGACCGGAGCACGTCCCATCAATTCATGTTCATAAGAAAATTACACTCTGGATTTACTTGATTCCTGTTCTTTATCCAATTTCTTACATAAAAAGGCAATTTAATCTTCTCTTCAATGCCCGCTGTATAAATATCATATTCAACACCAGCATGCTAATGTTTGGAAAGCTTGATGATATTTTTTTTTGAAATGCCGGCCACCAAACCCCCCTCTTTCTTCCGATACAACTGAATAATCGCAATCGAGCCCATTTTAATTAGTTATTCTGGGTCTCTGAGAAGATGCGTTGCATTTCTGTGTTGGTAAATCTTTGGTTAAATAAGTCTTGTTTCCTTTACGATCTTGTCAAACCTAACACATATCTGCTGGCGTGGAATTCGTTTTCTAGCCCACTGACTTTCCAAGTACGTTAAATATGTTGTTTACCATATGTTGTCGTAACGAAGTGGGATATTTGGACTTCAAACCATCTTCACGGGATCAGTCACAAGCCTCCAAATTCTCAACGGGTCAGACTGTCAGAGCTGTTTATTTTGGGTTTGATTTTCATGCATTGCCTCTGGAGGATGGCACTCTGTCCCCCCAAAAAGGGAGGAAGAAAATGCATTTTTGGGGATCCCCTGTCACATGTAGTTGGAAATAGAGAGAGAGATGATAGAAAGATAGATGATAGAGATAGAGACATAGACCTATGTCCCGCTCGATCCGTTTCCCTGCAGAGCTCTAATACACCACGGATCAGAGTCCATGATATCAACATGAATTATTACCCGTGGTTTTAACATTAGTCTCTTGGTTAAAGTAGAGCCTGCTGGATTGGTCCACCGTGAAGTTAGGATTTCCCCCCTTTGGAAGGAGAAGGAAACTAAGCTACCTGATGGAGGAAGCAGAATCTAGGTAGACTATTTCAACCAGCACTCTTCTGAAAAGAGGATTTCTTCCTCTCTCTTATTTATATATTATTTATACGCCCAATAATTTATTTATATCAGTATACACAGAAGGCTATTTAGCTGCAACTGTCACGATTTGCTTGCAGCAGCTCTGGCTGTGGGAACTCCTGAGGTTGGGTGCAGGCGGCCCCGCGCACCCCCGCCCCTCCCTGGGGCCTGAGCACATGTTCACTCTCCGCCCCTGCAGGGGTCTCCGGGCTCAGCATGCTTTTCCTTGGCCCCGGCCATGGAACCAGTGATTTCCCCAAGTGGTGTTGATTCCTTTAATGAAAAATGGAGTCTAAGGAAAAAGACTTGGGCCCTGGGTGTGCTCATTCTCCTGTGTCATCCTGCCTGCCCGCCTCCTCTGTGGGCAGAGCCGGGAAGGGCGTTTGCACGCTAGACCATACATATGCCTGTGCCCATATTTATTTTTGAATTTATCTGTCAGATGTACTAAAATGAACCTGTATTTGTGCTCACATCTCTTAGCATAATATAGCACAGCAGCCTCCTTAAAGGGCTGAAGGGAAATATTGGAGACATAGAATTTTTAATAGTTGTTAAATATAAAAGTGAAAAGGGGGATTTTAACACATACACACACACTACATAAGCACACAGACAGAGAGCTCACCTCCATCAGGGGCATGTCGCTCACACAAGGGCTCCAGGCTGGAAAGAGAGGAGCCTAGTGAGACACTGGATTAGAAATTCAGTTTGTGAGGAAGTCCGAGACTAGCCAATTGAAATGATCCAAATCATTTTTTTTTTTTTCAAATAAAAGCCTTTGGGGATTTTGAATGAAATGTAACTGCATTTATACTATATATATATATATATACACACACACACACACACATGCATATATGATGTATGGGGAGAAGAAAGGAAGGAAGGAAGGAAGGAAGGAAGGAAGGAAGGAAGGAAGGAAGGAAGGAAGGAAGGAAGGAAAAGAAAGAAGAAGAAAGAAAAGAAAGAAGGAAGGAAAAGAAAGAAGAAAGAAAAAAATGAAAGGAAGGAAGGAGGGAAGGAAGGAAGGAAGGAAGGAAGGAAGGAAGGAAGGAAGGAAGGAAGAAAGACAGAGAATCTGAGATTTCAGGACAGTTCCAAGCAGTCTAACTGCTAATTAGTTGTGTTACCTTCATTTCATTTCAAACAAAATAGGTAGCGAAACAAGACCATTAGCACGGATGACCCAGAGTGTTTCTTAATCATGCAAATGTCAGCTCATCGGGTAGACACAACTTCTGTAACGTGTCCGCACGCAGACCCAGGGCTTGCGAGGCATGATGCGAGATTAGACGGAGCTACAAGCCATCAGGGCAGCACAGAGTTGGCGGTTTCGACAATTGTCCCTTGGACAACACTCGGTAGGCATTAGCCGCTAAAGCTAAATGTTTTCTTTTCAGGTACATAAACGGTCAGGTCAAAATCGTTTGCACAACATTTTCCAGGGTTTTCTTGTTTCTGTGCTATGGCTCGTGTTGCTAATTTGCATGCAGTAAGGCCTTGTATACGAGGGCACGGAGGAGTTTTTATTAGAATTCTAAACCTTTTTTTTCTATTTTAAAAACTATCTTTATATTTTAATGTGATTTTCATACACAGAAATGTGCTTTTTATGTATCATTATTATCTTTTAAGGATTTTGATACGTGAAAATTTCCCCCCAAAATATTACTGTTTAAATATACAATTATTTTCATAGTTTCTTTTTATATTTAAATATTTACTCCATCTATAGTTTATGCTCATGTATTGTATGAAAAAGTCATACAGTTGAGTTTCTTCCATGTGTGAACCAATTATCATAATGCTATTCATTAACTAGGCATACTGCTAAATTATCGGAAATTTCACTCATTATATATCAAATATCCTTTTAAATGGGTCTATTTTTAGGACTTCTGTTCTCCATTGATATGTCTGTTCTCGAATTAATACTTCTTTGAAACTTATTATAGCTTGCGAAATATCTAGCTGTGAAATTCCTCTCTCATTATCTTTCTTCTATATTTCCTTGATTATTACGTCCTATTATTGCAGAAGAAATGTGTAATTATATTGTCAAGTTTCAAAATAAAAGCCATTTGGGATTTTGACTGAAATATAATTACATTTATACTATGTACTTTGCCCTATTTCTGATTTTAATAAAAATGTCTTTATTAGTTTCATTGTTGAGTGTGATGTTGGATACTGAATCAAAACCGAAGCTCAGTTATATGTTAATAAGATATGTTTATGTTTTTATAATAATATTAATAATTACAGCGTATTGAGTGCTTACCATATGCTGTGCCGGGCTCTATATTCTAAATGATGACAATGATAACAAATTATAATAATATAATCATAATCATAATTATTACCCCACACCTACTGTGTTCCAGACAGTGGATCAGACTCCTCACCTGCCTTATTCCATCTGTGCTTCCAGGACAGATTCTGTGAAGGATGCTGGTGCTCGTAGGACGGGGCAGCGCTCAGAGTTCCCAGCACAGCTCAGTTTCCTGGACACAGAGTGGGAGACAGGATGGAACAAAATCAGACATTTGTGTTCAGGGCTGGATGTTTCTCCTGCGTGGGGGCCGCAGACCATGGCTTCGAGCTCCGACCTGAGAGCAGAGGGAGGAAGATGCCTAGAGGTAGGTGTGCGATATTGCTTTGGGGTTGACATGAACACGCACCAGACTCAAGTTTGTTTAGACCAAAAAGCATATTTAATAGAAGAATACAAAGCTCGAGCATAGGAGCATGCACACAGAAATACACACATGTGCACACACGCAAACATGTACTGGGGTTTGGGGGTGGCTGAAATGGGGGACTGGAACGCTGCCTGGGGACTCTGTCTCTGCACCCTGTTCTTCCCCATGTCTTTCTGACTTTCCTTCCCTCCTCCTCCCTCTGTCTCCCTTCCCTCTTCCTCCCTCTGACTCCCTTCCCTCCTCTTCCCTCTGACTCTCTTCCCTCCTCCTCCCTCTGACTCCCTTCTCTCCCTCCTCCCTCTGACTCCCTTCCCTCCCTCCCCGTCTGACTCCCTTCCCTCCCTCCCCCTCTGTCACCCTTCCCTCCTCCTCCCTCTGTCTCCTTTCCCTCCTCCTCCCTCTGACTCTCTTCCCTCCTCATCCCTCTGTCTCTCTTCCCTCCTCCTCCCTCTGACTCCCTTCCCTCCCTCCTCCCTCTGACTCCTTTCCATCCCTCCTCCCTCTGATTCTCCTTCCCTCCCTCCTCCCTCTAAGTCTCCTCCTCCTTCTGACTCTCTTCTATATATTATTTATTATATATATGCATGTGTGTATATATAGTTTGTATATTATTTTATAGTATATATAACGTTTTTTGATGTTCACTGAATGAAGCCCTCTGCTCTTTCATGTATCTGGAAGGCAGTGCCTGTCGAGTCTGTGAAGCAGAGCACTGTCCTCAGACATGATGTGATCCTGTGGCACGGCCAGTCAGGGCGGACCGAAGACTCGGGAGCCCAAAGGCACAGTGTGAGGAGGTATCCCTCGGAGCGAGACGCGGGGGCTGGTGACTCCGAGAGCAAACAATGTTAGGATACCGAGAACCACATGTCACGGGCCACTGCCTGGAGGGCATCGTGCCCACCGGGAACCACCTCTTTCAGGAACTAGAGGAAGGGAGCTGGGAACGAAGGCCGCAGCTCAAGAACCTGGTGAAAGGCATTGCCCTGATGAGCAAACCCGGAGTGTTTCATCTTTGTCTCATTCCTTCCTGATGCCTGCAGCAACCCACCATGCAAGGTCCACACTGCTAAGGCCTCGCCTATCCAGTGGGGACGCACACTTAGACACCAAGTGGATCTCAAGGAGGTATCTGCACCCCGGGCTCACAGCAGACAAGACGTGGAAGCGACCCACGTGTCCATCCCCGGACGCGAGGCGGAGGATGAGGAGGGTACACGCAGTACAGGGCCATGCAGCCTTTTATAAAAGGAAGGCGACCCTGGCACGGGCTACAACTCGTGGGCCTGGGGCATCGTGCTCGGTGCGATAGGCCAGTCACAGCAGGATGAAGGCCGCGTGATTCCACTGACACATAGAACCTAAAATTGCAGCCACATGCCGGGCAGTAGGTGGTGCTGCCGCGGGCTGGGAGTGGGGAAATGGGGAGATGCTCCCCAGTGACCACGTTCAGCTACTTGGCGTAAGTCCCAGGGACCTGCGTGCAAACTTGCACCCGTGGTCAGCAACGCTCATCCACACGCCTGATAGTTGGTCAAGGCGAGAGATGTCATGTTGTGTGTTCCAGCCAGGATAGAAAAAATGGGGACAGTCTAATTGTGCAGCTGATGAGCTCCTTGGGAAACCAGTTGTGACATCCTGAGGGTGGGAGGGTTCCACGAGGAAACATCGGCCACGGGCCGGCGAGAGGCAGGAAGGCTCTCCCACAGGATGTCCCCAGGGGGTACGTGTCATCATAAATGTGTCCAAACCCATGGAATGCACGACAGCACGACCGAGCCCCAAGCTCTACCCTGGGCTTTGGGTGCTGATGACACGTCCATGTCGATTCATCAGTTGTGACACACGTGCCTCTCTGCTGAGGGATGTATTTGTCTTTGTCTTTGTTTTTTTTTTTATATAGCAAAAATATATATCTTGGTATCAAGCTCCTCGGTCCCTAAATACTCCCGATGTGATAATGAGCTGCTCAGATGCCTCAGTCCAGGTCCAGACGCCACCACGACGGGCATAGCCACAAGGCAGACTCCGGAGCTGTTGCACGGGGGACGCAGGGCCTGGAGTGGTGCTGCCACTGGCAGGCAATTTCCTACAAGGACGGGCCAAGCCCATGGGATGTCGTGAATGAGATAGAGCTCAGTCTACCTGCTTCCTTCAATTTGCACTGAGATTACCTTCCCAGGCAATTCATTAAAGCTGTGCAAAAATGTGTCGTGCTTTTATGTACAATAGAGCAAGGCCCGGGTTCTGGTCCTTACACAGGGTCTTCATGTTCATCAGTGCATGGCAGCTTGCTCCCCGATCACCTGAGTGGAGCCCAGATGCTAGGAGACTCAATGCCAGGAGACTCATAATATTTTTTTCTGGTGGGATGTTGGTATTGGGGAGGCCAGGCATGTTGGGGAGCAGGTTCCTTCCCTTAACCTCGCTGTGACCCTAAAACTGCTCTAGGGAAAACACAAGGTCGCGGGAGAGAAGGGTGGCAGGGTGAGCAGCTTCCAGGGAAGAAACGGTTCCCAGCCAACATCACTTACAAAAAGTGTGCGTCCTGTGTTAAATGTTCTCAAAGGATTACTTATTTCTTCCTAAACTACGCATAATTTAATTCGTGTTACCTAATTAACATCGCACACCTTGTATCTTTACAAGGATCCTAATGAATTAATCATGAAATAACAAATGTGAACTATTAGAGGAGATGTCCGTGTAGGTAGGTGAGGATACACACGCCTACTGTATCTACAGATGTACCAACCTACGTGCGTGGGTGTGCATGCGTGTGTGCACGTGTGGCTAGGGTCTGGAGGGTCTAATTCATCGGTGCAGAAGGCCAGGCCGGTGGTGTTAGTCTGTTCAAGGTGATGTAAAACACCACAGACCGGGCAGCTTAAGCATGTGTCCCTCAGCTCTGGAGGCAGGAGGCCCGGGACCGGCACCTGCACATCCAGTGTCTGGTGAGACCCCCGTCCTGGTTCGTACACGGCATCTTCTCGCTGTGTCCTTACATGAGGGAAAGGGTGAGGGGGCACCCCGGGGGCTCTGTTATAAGGACACTAGTCCCAGCCTGGGGGCTCCGCCCTCATGACCTCCTCATCCCCCATAAGCCCCGCCTCTGACACCATCACTGGTGGTTAGATTTCCACGCATGGATTCTGGGGACACACAAATATTCAGTCCCCGCTTCCTCCTCTCCCCCTAAATTCTCAGGGGGCGGATTTGGTTCATGAACACATTTTACGTGCTTATAACTATGGTAGCCATTCAGGTGGCCCACATATAGGATGATGACATTATAGAATGCAGGGGCTGACGGCACTTACAGAATTGACAAAATTATTAAACAAAACAAGAAAACACATAGTTGGTTACTCGCTAAAAGGGAGCTGTATAGAATGACAGCCATGACTCACCAGATCACTGTTTTATTTATATTCATAGAAATTATTCAAAAGCATGTTGAGGGGCAACCTGGGTGGTTTAGCGGGTGAAGCGTCTACCTTCTGCTCAGGTCAGGATCTCAGCGTCCAGGGATGGAGCCTCACATGATGCTCCCTGTTCAGTGGGGGGTCTGCACCCTACACCCCTGCACCCTACACCCCTACGTGCTTGTAACCTGTACCCTATACCCCTACACCCCTGCACCCTACACCCTTACACCCGAGTGTGACTAGCATCATTCCCAAAGTACATTTAGATGCTCCTGGGCTGCTGGAGCCATCCCCTTTCTGGCGAGACCTCCAGCATGTAAACACGTGCCCTTCTGCAGGGGTCATGTAGCTATCCTAAGTCCCCATTTCCATGCCATCACGTATTATGTCTTCTCATGGGTATTCAGGAGCCTTGCCGGTGACACAGGAGAGGCCCCCCATGGCAGTAGGGGAGTGATGGGATAGACGAGGGGTGAGACTGATGCACAGGCTGCAGCCTCACTACGATCCTTTCACGGCCTTACAATTTCCCCTCTCAGTGACCCCTCTGACTTGAGGGTCAAACTTGAGCTACAGCCCTGTACCTTGTCGGTAGCTTAGCGCCTGCATCAATCATGCCTGGGGAAACTCCACTGTTGGAGGAAAACTGGTTCCATCTCTGTAGCCAGATACCCCTCGCCTTCAGCGGTTCTTTCTGATCTCAACACTGTGTTTTGCAAGGTGTCTTGTCTCCTCCTGACTTTTCCTAAAATTACCCAGTGCCTGATTGTCACTTCAGCCAGAAGATCAGAGAACGCTAAATCTGAAGTGATATTCTAGTTCCTCACACGTCTCAGGACAAAGCTATTCTTAGATTCCGTCCCAGATTCAAGGTGATTTACAATTCTCACATCAACAGAGGCATCGTCTCCCAGGGAGCAATCTCCTCACCCACTAATTGAGGAGAAAAGTCAGGTCCTTCCTCAGCACCGTGTGAGATGAGCAGACACAGAATGAGACACGGTCTCTGGGGTGAAGCACGGCCTGCCCAGTGCTCTGCCACTGCCAGCGAGCCTGCACCCCGCCACCTCCACACAACCGGGGCTGGTGGTGGTCAGTCTGACATGTGGGCATGGATCAAGGAGAACTCGAAAGTGGCAGGGGCTTCATGGGACTGAGGCTGCTCAGACTGACTGGATTCTTAACTAAGAGGAGATGGGGCCGAAAGATGAGCTGGAGGCACAGCCTACGAGGTGGGGGACGGGTCAGTGGGACAAACCATCCATGGGAGAGCCCATGACCACTGAAGACCTGGAGCAGGTGACAGCATTGGGCAGGAAGTGTTGTCTTTTATCTTTGTTTCTTGTTTTTCCTCTTTCCAGAAGATCTCTAATTATAACTTCATTCCATGCCATTTCATCCCATTCCATCCTATTCCATCCCATTTCATCCCATCCCATTCTGTCCCCTCCCATTCCATTCCATTCCACTCCATCCCATTCCATTCCATTCCATTCCATTCCATTCCATTCCATTCCATCCCATTCCATCCCATTCCATCCCATCCCATCCCATCCCATCCCATCCCATCCCATTTCGTCCTATTCTGTCGCATTCTGTCCCATTCCGTTCCATTCCATTCCATTCCATTCCATTCCATTCCATTCCATTCCGTTCTGTCCCATTCCATCCCATTCCACCTCATTCCATTCCATCCCATCCCATTCCATCTCATTCCATCCCATTCCACCCCATTCTGCTCTCAGAGGCAGCTTTCTGTCTACAGTTCCCTCCCAGGGCTGGACCCGCTCTGTTGGAAATACAAAAAACATAGGAAAGCTTCCAGGCTTGGAAGCTCCTGCAGACCAGCCCTTGTTTGGGCCATAGAGATACACACACAGTTTCCTGTTCACATGACTTGCCCACACAGACTGTTCACATGGGACTGAGGTGTGGGTGCTCTGGGTCCTGTTTCCTGCCAAGGCCCCTAACCTAGAGCACTGTGATGACTTTCCTAAGGCCACCAGGCCAAGAGAGGAACTGGCCCAGGACTCCTAACCCCAAGTATTTATTTCTCAGTACCAGACGGTAATACAAGTGACACAAAATATCTGCACACACTCAGGCTTCCACGAAACTCTAAAATTTAGACTTCACTGCAGTTTTACAAAAAAAAAAAAAAAAAAAAAATCTTGATTCAACTTGCAGTCCTAATTTCCTGGTCATGTAGTAGAGGAATTAAGAAGACGACTGTTCTCTCTTCAGTGAAACTATGACTCCTCCCATGTCCCTGAAAACAGGCATCCACTGGAGATGCAGAGAGCTCCGGGGGAGGAACCGGCTCATGTGATTGCTGGGTGCTGGGGCCCGTCCCCATCACTGGGGCGGCTCTCTGGAAGGGCCAGCGTGGGAAGCCTCCATTCGCAGGTGCAGGGTCCTTTTCAAGGAAGCTCGGCCTGTTCCAGGGGCCCTCGGCTGACACGCACGGGTAACATGGGCAAGCCGCATCCATCCCTTAGAGTGCACATAGGGTTTCTTCTCACGGCACCAACTTCTCCCTTTTCCATGCTTCCCGAGGCTTTGCCAGGGCCCACATGGCAGCTCACCACCCTCCCTGCCCTCACCACAAGGCACCTGCTGGCTCTCTTACTGCTCACGGACGGTGTTCTGTCCAGAGGCCACTCTGTAAACCCTTGGATGACGGGCCTGCCTCTTCTATTGCCTCTCAAAGGCAACACATGGCTCTGCGATAGGAAGTGTCCTCCGACTTCATTCATTAGTGAGCCTCATGCCAAGACTCGAACATCTGGAGAAGATTTTGGAAAGCAGCAGGAAGAGTGCTGGCAATTTTCAAGTCAAAGCATATATGACAATTGTTTACTCTCGTCCACAGGGCCAGGGATGGTTTCAATATATATTTATATATATAACATACATATTAATATATACTACATTATATATATATATAATACATGGCATTTATATTAAACATAGATTGCATATGGACATTTATATATTTATTGGATACACAGGTATATACCTATATGCATACTATATACACACCACATGTATACAGCAGACGCAATGTGCAGTACATATGTCTACACACATGCGCACGTGGGCACACCATATAAATGCATATATACACATTCACAAACTGTATATTCATACATATGCACACACTGTATAGATTTGTGCGTGTGTACATGTATTTTTTCCCAAAAAATTTCACTTGCTGGAGTGTTAAGGACTGGTTCTGTGGGCCGCACGCTGACCCTCCCCCTGACAAATAGACCTGTGAAATCCATCTTTGTTCACTTTTGACACCAAGCATTTCCATTATCCTCAGGGCTAAGGCCTGACTTCTGGCTCCTTTTGGACACAGTTGATGCCAAAAGTCGTTTTCACTTATCTTGACAGTGACAACATGAGGCTACCTCCGGGATGTGCCCACAGTTTTTCTGTTGTTCTACAGATGACTGCTTATTTTAATGGCAGTCCAAGGTAAGGATCTGGGACACAGCTCATAAAGAACAAGACACACACACACAAATCATTTTCAGAATCCCTCTGGGTTTGGAAAACATAAAATGATGGAAAACTTCCTCTCTCTCTCAGAGCCTTTTATAAAATGATTGCCTCCAGAGCCATGAGGTGCATTTAATTTTTAATGTGTTGATTTCAAGATGGTGCAGGATCCCACTGTTAACGACAAGCGCTCGCCTCTTTTGTTTATCGGTGGCATATGCTCGATGGTGGCAGCGCGTGTCACACTCTGGATGTCGCCCCCATAAACCAGACGCTGCGAGGAAGAAAAGGGGGCCTGGGTTTATCTTTAATGATGGAAAAGTCTAACTCCTGCAAGAAAGACATTCTAAGAGCTGAATCAAATATTTGATTTTCTACTAAACTACAAAATGAAAACCGTTTTTAACAAATGCTGTCATTAGAGCCACCTGAACAAGGACTTGAGGAGGACTTTGTATTATTGCGTAAAGTCCAATTTAAAATCACTTAACTTGTCACCTTAGGTGCTTTATCTATGGATTGGGCATCAATATTTAATCCTTTGTTTCTGAAGAAATTGCAACATAATAGACCATCTTCAGTGCTTTTTTTGAAAAAAAGATCCACTTCTGAGATCTATATTTAGAATATAATTTTCAAGATTTTGCTTTTTCGAGAAAGTACTTTTTTGAAGATATATTTTCTCTCAAAGGGTATTTGGGAACTTTATAATGCTTTAACTTCTCTTTGGAGTCTTATTTTAACCTCTGTGTTCATAAAAGATCAAAATGCAATTTATTTCACCCTTCTCAAAAATTAGAGTGTATCTCTCTTGAGTCTCAGGACCCTTCCATGCCGACTGGTGTAGTTTGGGGGATTTTGAGGACTGCGGGCAATGCAGCATCACATCTTTCCAGTTGGATGGGAAAGAAGCGGCCACAGCTCTCTGCCCTCAGTCCTGGGTGCATGTCTGTGGATGTCTACACATGGGAAAGACACGGTTTTCATCGTTAAGAATTGATAGGCTTAAGATGACTCACATTCTTTCCTTGTTTAGTATTTAATTTAGTATTTGTAGAAATGGTAAATACAGAAACGAGTTTGCTCAGAAGCTACACCATCAGCTCACAAAATAATGTCTTCAATGTTTCCAGGCTCCTTTGGGGAAATGATATGGACGACTGCTTGAGCACTTGTTTGGAGGTTTACTCTTTTTTTTGGTTTCAAAGCATCTTTAAGAAACCTTAGTCCTCAACTTAGATGATTATGTCCTTTACATTTTTAATCTGTTTTTCCTGATGAATCGATTTTAAGAAGCTCCTGTAAAAACAGGTTCTCTGATTTACATTTTTCTAACAGATCCTTTGCTACTGAATTCAACGATCGTGCACGACTCCCTGCCAGTCCAGGCCAGTCCAGCTGTGGACTTTTGCCTCAGTATCTGTGGCCACCCCAGCCAGGGAAGAAGAAATATGCTGAGTGCTCCAGAGCCTCAAGAACTATGCCCAACTCACAAGGTCAGCCTGAAGGTTGTGTGGCAGGGATTAAGCACTGGAAATCAGATAGTGAGGTTGAATACTGTGTTTCCACTCCTGGCTACTTATTGATTTCTCTCACTCGGCTTATCTGTAATGTGGTTGCATTAAGAGTGCATCCCTCCTAGGTGTAATTTGGACATTAAAAGTCGATATCAATGGAAAGTTTTATTTTTCTTTAAAGAGAAATGGTTTCTTTTATATTTTCTTAGCTTTTTTGAGGTATGATTAACATACAATGAAATACATACTTTGGAGGGGGAGGGACTTCAGAGTTGTACAGTGCTTTGTACATTTTTCAGAAACACATACGTTTTAAATGTTCATTTTGATGAGTTTTAGTATATTTCTGCTTCTGGATAGCCATGATCTTACACATCATCTTCCAGAGTTCCCTTGGGTATCGCTCCTGTGGGCCAGGCCCCAGGCAAGCACTGGCCACCTTCCTGGCTGCACAGACTTCCTTTGTCTTGTCTACAAGACCACTTGGTATGCGTATTTTTGTGTTTTAAGTCACTCACTCAGAAAAATATTTTTGACATTTATCCAAGTGGTCACATGCTTCATAGTTCCTTCCTTTGGATTGGTGATTATTTGTCCATAGAAGGAAGAAACAAATTTTTAAATCCATGTCCTTCCTGACGGGCAATTGCGGTTTCTAAATTTTGCCTATTTTGAACGAAGATTCTGTGAACACTTGAGTGTGAGTTTGTGTGATAGTGGTTTTGTTTCTTTTTGGGTGAATACATAGGAATGGCATTTCTGAGTCACACTATAGACTCTGGTTCAACTCTTTAATAAAATGTCAACATTGGGATCCCTGGGTGGCGCAGCGGTTTGGCGCCTGCCTTTGGCCCAGGGCGCGATCCTGGAGACCCGGGATCGAATCCCACGTCGGGCTCCCGGTGCATGGAGCCTGCTTCTCCCTCTGCCTGTGTCTCTGCCTCTCTCTCTCTCTGTATGACTATCATAAATAAATTTAAAAAAAATAAAATAAAATAAAAAATAAAATGTCAACATTTTCAAAAGGTCTGTATTGTTGTGTAACCCCTCCCCCCCCACATAGCAGGGGCCCCTTGCTGCGTATCCACACCAGCACTTGGTGTTACTGGTCTCCTTAATGCTAGGCATGTTGATGGGTATGTCCAGCTTCTACGTGGTGGCTCTAATACAGATCGCCTGATCGTTAGTGTTGCTCAGCATCCTTCCATGGGCTTTTTGACTGTGTACATATCTTCTGTTTTTGAAGAGTCTGTTCAAATATCTTGTCCATATTTAAAGGTGGTTTTCTTTATATATTTTCTTACTTGTCTAGTTAGAAATCTTTCCAATATACATCTCCCACACATTTTGCCCTGTTCTAAAACTTGTCTTTTTGTTATCTTAAGTTTTCTGTCTTTTAGAAAGTAGGCATTCTAATTTGTACAAAGTCCAATTTATCAAGTGATTTTATGGTTTATACTTTTATGTCTTGTTTAAGACCTCTTTCCTTAACCCATAGCCATGAAAGTTTTTCCTAAGTTTCTTCTGGTTCAGTGTGTTCCCATGGAAATATTATGTGAACTGTATATGCAACTTAAAATTTTCTGATAGCTATATAAAACAAGGAAAAAATAAGCAGAAAGAAATAATTTCAATAAAATATTTTATTTAATCTAAGATATTCAAAATAGTAATTTCTCAACATATAATCAATATAAATGTTATAAATGAGACACTTTACATTTTGGGAGCTGAATCTTTCATACCTGGTGTGTTTTACAATTTTAGCACATCTCAAGTAGCACTGGCCACACTTCCATTGTTAGATGATCCTGTGTACCTCGAGCTACCATAATCAACGGCACAGTTATAGACATTTGATAATTTAAACTCTTCACCAAGAATGAGCGACTTTAAGTTAGTTTTTGTGTGTGGCATGAGGGTGATTTTTCTACGGATGCCTATTAATAGTACCATTTGTTGAAAAGATCATGTGTGTCCATTGAATTACCTAGCTGTTCCACTTCTAGCTCTACCCTCTTCAACTGGTCGATGGGTCTATTCTTTCCAATTAACACTCTGACATGGCTCCTGTGCTTGTATAGTAGGTCCTGAAGGAGCTAACATCAGCACTCCAAGCTCATTCTCTTGTTTCACAGTTGTTTGAGGGTACTGTAGGTTCTTTACAATGTCCACTTAAATTCTGAGATTAGCTTGCAGAGGTATACATAAAGACTGGCAGGACTTTGATTAGAATTACCTTGAATTTACAGAGAAATTTGGATAGAAGTTTCATTTTAACTATTCTGATTCTTTCAGTTCATGAACCATATGTGTGTATGTATATATACATATATATATCTTACAATTCAAAAGCATGTATACATATTGCATCATTAACTTCCTCATCATATGTTGTGCTTTTCTGATCTCACCCATATTTTGTTACATTTAGTTCTAAATGTCTCTTATTTACTTTTTAAAAAATTGATATTTTCATTGGTGTCTTTTAAAACTTCAATTTCCAATTGCTCTTGGTAGTATATAGAAACAGATTTGTTGTTGTATATTGCCCTTGTGTGCTATGGCATGGCTAAGCTAACTCATTAGTTCTAAAATATGTCTAAATGTCTTGGGATTTCTTTGTGTATGCCATTCATCTGTTAAAAGAAGCAATATGGCTTCCTCATTTCTAATCTCCGCCCTTTATAGATCTTCTTGCTTTATCCCATTGGCTTCAGCCTCCGAGACAGGAATAGTCAGAACAGACACACTTGCTCCCAACCTCAGGCAGAAAGCACTCAGCCCTTCCCCCTTCAGTACAGACTTGGCCGAGGGATTCTCATGGCGAATGTTTATCAGCCTGCAGAGCTGCTCCTGTGTTCCTTGCTAAGAGTTTTTGTAATGAATGGGATTCAAGTTTTGTGCAATGCTTCATCTGCAATTATTGAGTCCATCCAATTTGAGGCCATAGATTAGAACTCAAGCTCTCTGAAGAGGTAAAAATGTCACCTGAGAAATTTTGGGGGCAAAATGAGATGTAAACTGGGTTGTGGTTTCTCAGTCTTTGTGGTAAGAGAGCAAGGTCTGATCCTGAGATGGGAGCTGGTAAATGCTCATGTGGTGTGAAATACTTCAGTGAAGAAAGGCCATTAAGCAGTGACTCAGGGTGGGAACGAGTCTGTGTCCAGCCTCCTAAACTCTTCTTTGAAATATGGTGTGTGTGTGTGTGGGTGTGTGTGTGTGTGTCCAAAAGGGAAGGGAACAGCAGAGGAGAAGACAAAAGAGAGAGGGTGAAGGCAAGGGCAGGACTGGAAGGGAAAACAGGCAGACAGACCATCCAGGGACCATAGTGGGAGCCTTGGACCAGTGTGTCTGGCCAGAGAAACAGCTGAGAGAAGGACCTGGAAGTGCAGTGTCCCCCACAGGCCAGAGGAAAAGGAGGGTGAGTGCCCTCCACCGGAGGCTGTGGGTGCACAGCTCTGAGCACTTCTCAGACATAAATTAGCACGCGCCTCAAAGTGGCCCCATCACATAGGTTTTGCTACTAACTGCATGTTTCAGGTGAGAGTAGTTTTATGCACAGAGTAAGTGTCCATGGCTGCATCCAGTGGTGGTGATACCAGACTCCAGGCCTAGGCAGGGAGCCCACGGGTGGACATGCAGACCCTCAAGGGCCTCCAAGCTTGCTTCTTTAGGAGCCATAGCCGGCTGGAGGCTCCATGGGCAGGGACACTGCATGCAGGTTGGAGGGACTGGGGGACAGGAGGCAGCCACTCTGGACAGAGACCCTCGCAGGAGTGCCGGGGAGATGATGAGGGGAATGAGCTTCATCACAGCTCAGACATGATGGGGACATTTGAACTCAATTTGGTGGTACAGACATCTAGGGAAAAGGGTATCTGGTCACAAAGTGTCAGAACTGTGATCAGATTGTGGTTACCCGTCCTTTGTAGATTCACTCCTCCAGGGTTCCCCCAAAACCTTTGCCCTGGATGCATTCTCCATCTCCATCTCTCAGGAAAAAAAAATGTTTTCTGAGTATTTTTGTTGAAAAGTAATGAGAAGACTAACAAAGGAAACATAAAAAAAATGAGTTTAAGTATTAATTTAATTAATTAATTAGTTGTGAGATAACTATTCATGAAAGTAGAAAATTAAATCAATGGAATTGCCTATGAAAGTGCTTAAGCCATAATGTTCCCAGGCAAACAGGGTTAAAAAGAATCTCCCAAAGGCATACAGGAGTTGTTTTCCATCAGCTTAAAATATAGTTTTGGAGGATTTTATATGTAAAAAAATACCCTCAGTTCTATAGTTTGAAGACATATATCTTCAGAGAAATAATAATAATTTAACCAGTATATTTGGGTTTAAGACTATAGATAAATGTAATTTCTTCATTTTGGTTCTCTTTATTTTCTTTATAATCATAAAATGTGCAAAATTTTTGATCCATACATTTAAACATGATTTTGGATGTTCCTATATTTGATCAAACTTCTCTATCGGTGTTACATTGCATCCAGAAATAGAAGAATATGGGCAACCTGGGTGACTCAGCAGTTTGGTGCTGCCTTCAGCCCAAGGCGTGACCCTGGAGACCCAGGATTGAGTCCTGCGTTGGGCTCCCTGCATGGAGCCTGCTTCTCCCTCTGCCTGTGTCTATGCTTCTCTTTCTCTCTCTCTCTCTCTCTCTCTCTGTGTGTGTGTGTCTCTCATGAATAAATAAATAAAATCTTAAAAAAAATAAATAGAAGAACAAAAAAGGTGAATATAGGGCTTCTTTCTGGAATATCCATTTCAAATCTAGATTTGGGGAGAATGTATGTGGTGTGTTTGTACAACTGAGTAGGAGAGAAACATGGCTTACATTATTGATATAAAACAAAAGATTGTTAAAAATTACCCTTATGTTGATTATCTCTCCTTGAGGTGTTCTATATAATTTTGCTACATCAGTAGGGGCACTTTAAAGACATAAATTTGAGACATAAGTCAGCTCTCTCTTTGAGGAGCACATGAGGATAACTCCTAATTAATAATTAAAAACAAACTGTGTTTACTCATGACCACAGTGGACCCTCCAACCTGAAGGTTTGGGGTGCCAACACCCCCAACACAACCAAAAATACACATTTAATGAATGACTGCCCTTAAACTCAATTGCCAATAGCCTACTATGACTGGAAGCCTTACTGATCTCATAGTCAATGAACACATATTTTGCATGTTGTATTATTATATATTGTATTCTTACAATAAAGTGAGCTAAAACCAACAAAATGTTGTGAAGATCATAAGGAAGAAAAAAATACATTTATAGCACTGCCCTGTATTTGTCTAAAAAAATCTGTGTGTAAGCAGACCTGCACAGTTCAAACCCGTGTTGTTCAAGGAACAACTCTGTATGTCGGGGCCATGCATTTGTAGGAGAAGTAGTGAGGATGAGGGATGGTGAGCACTCTGCACATTTAAAGTAAAATCAAATCCCACATTTCTAGACACCATATGTGAATTCAGGAAGAAAGCAAAATTCAGTCTTATTAAACACAAGTGACCCACATTCGGCTCTAAAGGAGCTACCTGGGAGTTTCTCTCCCATCCTGGAGGTTTGCTAAAATGTCTGTTAAATGTTCCTGGATGCCTTTGCCTCTCCTATGAATTGGGACAGAGGGGCTGACTTAGTAGAGACTTATTCCCTTAGGATGAAAAGGAAAACCTGCTAGAATTTATTAAGGACTTTGTTGTGCTCTACTGGCCTTGCCTTGATGTTCTTCGTGTACTTGAAGTCCTGCACCTTATTGACTGCCTTCTGACGTCGCTTTGAGCTTTCTGAAGCACGTAGTGCTGTCAGTCATTATATATGGGTGCGTTGTTACTGCGTTCCTCCAAATAAATGTGTTCGAATTCACCTTTCTCTAGAAACTGGAAGCTGACTTTATTCATGTGATTGATTACTAAGTGCGCCTTGATCTTTCCTCTTTTCCTGCAGCCTCACCCTTTGTCATGCAGCATTTCTCCTAATCTGATTCTGAGCTTGACGCTTAGCTTGTTCTGGCTAATGGGATGTCAGCAAAGTGATGCAAGTTGAAGCCTGCAGAGCACTTGCACGGGTGGGTCGGCACTTACTAGTCTCGCCCTCTGTCACGATCATGAGAAGGACACGTAGAGGCTAGCCTGCAGGTGCCAGGAGAGGCTGGGAGGCATGAGTGGAGTGCAACAGTCTCTGTCGCCCCGCGGAGCCCCTTGGACCATCTGTGGTCTACTCCCTGGCATGCAAGCAAGCCAGCAAAGACCACAGCACATGCCATCAGGCCCAGCCTAGACAGTAGCTCACGTGCTTGTGAGCTAAATAGAACTTCATATTTCATATCCCTGAGGTCATGCGGCTGTTTCTCACACAGCAGGACTGTGGTGATCAACGCGTAATACGGCAGTAACACTATCACACCAAAGGGCCATCATAAATGCCTAAAATATCTGGCATTTTCTTTGGGACAAGTTGACTGCTGCAAGCTAAAAGTGATGAAGAACATAATTGAACATTGGGAAATCATGAGGAAAATGTTATTACAGTGAGCTGAGAAAATGCCAATCCTCCTTAGATGGTCCAGAAGATTCTGGAGGAATGCTGCATCTGGTAGCTTAGAAAATCATCAGATATGTATTTGTGTGTATGTGTATTTATGCACACACATACACACTCTTAATGATCCTTATGCATGGGGTGGGGGGGACTTCTAAAGAGGTGTCTGCAAGTATCTTTGTCTCTTACTAGCTGCCTATGATGAGATACTACTAAGATACTTCAAGAAAGAGATTAACACAATAAAGAAGTGGCCAATTTCAAGGCATAATTTAAAGAAACTATTGCATCCAGATATTCCAGGATTGGGGGTGGGTGGGTAGCTGGAAAGGGAAACTGTGTTCCTTCTTGAGCTTCTCCAACAAATAAAATCATCTTAAGTTATAATATAACATCAGGATAAACAGAAAGTCCGTGATCTTTATCGTTAAGTCATCTGAAGGAACTAAGGTAGCTAGTAGACCTGCCTCGCTGAAGCAGGACAAGGTTGGAGGAATTTAACTCTCTTGTCCCATGGCAGCCTGGCGGTCTCAGAGTAGCTCTGATCATGTCTAGAAAGAGAAGCACTGAGGCATACAGATATAGACATACGCACACACAAGCAAATTAAGAATTTTGGTAGGTAGAAAAAAAACTTAAATCTGAAACACAGAAAACCTACACATTTTTCAATTGTTGAGGTGTTATGGTTTTGTTGTTGTTGTTGTTGTTGTTTTGAGTGTTTACTCTTAGGTTGGTTGATCCAGCAAAAGCACTAGCAAATAACAAATTAAACTGCTCAAATGTAGGAAGGCTTGTAGCAAGTTTCTTTGGACCAGAAACTGCCTACGGTAGGAGGCAGGGTGAGAGAGCTGTGCAAGAGCACGTCTTCCAGTGTCTACAGAAGAAGGCAAGGTGCCGAGTCAGAGGTCAGGGCCAGTCCCCACCCCGAGATGAAGAGAGCCTGCAATGTGCCCCCACCAGGACTCAGTCGCTGCGGACCAGGGCAGCTCTGGGGCTCTGTCTTAGATTTAATAATCCAAAAGTCTAATGATTAAAGCATGCATAAACCTTTCTCCAAAAAGTAACATGCAAGTTGGCTTCAATATACTTTAGTTTTTAGAGAAGGTAATCTTTCTTTTTTAAGTCAGAATAATATTCTATTCTATATATATGTATATATAATATAATATATATAATAATTTCCTCCTTTGACTACATCCAACTAAAAGTATACATATATATATACTAAAATGTATGTATATATAATACACACATATCTATATCACACTTTCTTTCTTTTATTAATTCATCCATCAGAGACACTCGGGTTGCCTCCATATCTTGGCTATTGTAAATAATGTTGCAATGAACATGAGAGTGCAGATATCTTCTTAAGATCCTGATTTCAATTATTTTGGATAAGTATTCAGAAGTGGGATTGCTGGATGATGCTATAATTCTATTTTTAACTTTCTGAGGAGGCTCCATACCATCATCCAGAGTGGCTGCAGCAGTTTGCATTCCCCCCAATGATTCCTTCCTCCACATCCTCACCTGCATTTCTTTTCTCTTATCTCTTGAATTCTAGTCATTCTAACAGGTGTCAGGGGATCGCTCATTGTGGTTTTGCATTTCCCCCATGATGAGTGATGCTGAGCATCTTTTCAGGCACCTGTTGGCCATCTGGATGTCTTCTTTGGAGCAATGTCTGTTCAAGTCCTTAGCTCGTTTTTAAAAATTGGATTATTTGGGTCCTTTGTGCCAATTACTAAATCTTAGGAATTTCTTATATATTTTGGAAATTAACCCCACATCTGATGGATGGTCCACAAACATTTCCTCCTGTTCCATTGGTTATCTTTTCACTCTGTCGATTGCTTCTTTTGCTGTGAAAAGGCGTTTTAGTTTGATGTAGTCAAAGGAGGAAATTCTATTTGCCACAAGATGAGTGAACCTAGAGGACATCATGCTAAGTGAAATAAGTCAGCCACAGGACAAATACTGCGTGATTCCACTTATATGAAGTATCTAAAATAGTCAAACTCAGAGAAGTAGAGAACAGAGTGGTGGTTACCAGGGCCTGGGGGTGAGGGGAGAGAAAAGTTGTTCAGTGGGCATGAAGTTTCCGTTGCGTAGGATGAATAAATTGTCAAGACCTGCTATGTGTCATTGTCCCTTTGGTTAACACACTGTAGTCTTCACTTTAAAGCAGGTAAAAGGTATAGAGCTCAAGTTAGGTGTTCTCACTGCAAAGCACACACACACACACACACACACACACACACACACTCATGAAAGGACACAGGCACACTTCTGGAGGTTATAGATATTTTTAGTGCCTTGGTTGTGGTCGTGGTACCACGGGTATATGCACGTGTTCAGACTCATCAAGATGAATACCTTAAATGTGTGCAGGTTTCTGAACATCAATTATAGCTAAATAAAGCTAAAAAATGGCATAACCCTGATAAATAAAATTTGAGTTTAGACCAGAGTGTGTGCTCTGAGTGTGTGTGTGTGTGTGTGTGTGTCAGTGAGGCTTCAGGGAGAAAAAAAAAAAGTACATTCAGGGAATCCAAGCCATTTTGCCTGGACTGCTCATCTGGAAGGAGAAACATCACAGAGCACGACTTTCTGAGGAGATCCTGAATTAATATTCTCATGATTTAGGGTATCTGTGCCCCTCTGCTGAATCACTGATTGAAAATGTCACCAAAAATAGATTATGTATGTGTGGGGGAAAAAGGAGCTTGTGTCTAATCTGCTGGTAGATACTTGTGAAAACCAATTTACTTGAGAAATAAATAGGGTATCGTTTAATTTAAGTGGAACCGCAAATACGCTCCAGCAATTTTTCTGACCACAACTTCCATCTTCTAAAATCTAAAAATAAGAATTACATTTCATCAGCAGAAGGCCTTAGAATAGAGGAAGTTAGGATTTTCAATTTGTATGCATGCTAAGTAGTCACTTCATCCTAAAGCTGTAATTGAAAGTCTTTTATATGGTAAATTCGGAATAATTACGGAACCAGAATATAGTAAATACGGCAGCCAAAGAAGTTCTTTGAAAACAAAAACTTAATTTTCAGTTTTTATCACGTACCTAATATTTGGCCTTTTATGAATAAGGCTTTCAATGTCTCTCGTGAATGGCGTGAACTATATATTCCAGGTGCAGCAGTTTTTTTTTTTTTTTCCCCCTGGGAAAACAAGTTCCTCTTTCACAGTAGGAAATGCGCAAAGAGCATATTTGGCTTAATATGTGATTATTTTTCTCTTGGTAACAAAGACCGAATAATTTTAGAGAAAGAAGTCTCTTTCTTGGCCATTTATCAGCTCTCCCTCTGGAGCAGCCTTACATTTGTAGCTTCTTATTTTGTCACATCTAACTGAAATTCTTTAAAATGACTTTATCGGAAGGTCAGCCGCCTTTTCTATCCAATTTAATTTTATCTTGAAAATTTTGTGACTTTGGATTTGGATTAGTGATGAGTGAAGATAAGAGCACCGCCAGAGGCACTTGCACCTCCGTGGCTGGAAACCCAGCTTCCTGAGCAGCCAGGGTGTCGGGCGGCTGCCCACGAGAACTGGGACCAGGGGCAGGATGTCCTCAGAAAGGGGAGCTCCGACGTGAAGTCTTAGCAGGTCAGAACAGAAGAAATCGTAAAGTCATTTGAAGGCTCTGAAGAGTCCCCCGGACTAGGAAGACCAGTCGGGATCTGATTAAGGTAACCAAGTGTCCCAAGAGTGGAGGGGTCTATAAAAGGGAGCCTTGTGGTTTGCATTGAGGGGATTGAGAAAGAAAGAGAAAATACATATTTCCAGTGACATCAAAAGACTAAAGCCTTAAAATGGATGTTCAGTATCCTAATCTTCTTGGTAATAAATTGCCACAGTGAAATAGATGTTTTGGGCTATTTAGCGTGGGTGTCATCAAATCATGTCAGCTAACTCATCTCCCTCGTTCCAATGTTTGCACAGCAAGCAACCTCTTGGTTTTCATTTGACTTCCATGTAGGGCTTCCGATAGGAACGCGATGTCGGGGTTTTGCTGGCATGAACTAGATTCTAGTCAAATCGATGACATTACTTTTCCTTCCGGTCTTCTGCTTTTCCTGAGCAGTCTTGTTACTGTATCTGCTGCATTAAATCTCCCAAGCACACAGGCAAAGTTTGTTTCTTAACATGCTTGTATTTTTTCCTGCGGGACCCACGCACCAGAAGGCCTCAGGGAGTCCACGATGATGCAGAACCGCGTTGGAAGCCCCTTACCAGCTTTTCAGATGATTCTTCATCTCATTGGGCATTCCTGCTTGTGGGAGCCTTTCCTTGGATTGCTTTCCTGTGCCTGCCAGAGCAAATGATCACCAACTGGTGGCTTGAAATAACAGAAGTTGATTCTCTCAAGGTCCTAGAGTACAAGAATCCAAACTCAAGGTGTCTTCAGAGCCACATCCCGCTGGAAACTCTAGGAGGATCCTTCCTTGTCTCTTCCAGGCTCTGGTGACCTTCAGCATTCTTGGTTTTTGGATGAATCTCTCCACTCTCTGCCTCTATGGTCACATTTCCTCAGCCTCTGTGTATGCCCGTGTCTTCTCCTCTTCTGCCTCTGATGAGGACATTTGTCATTGGATTTAGGGTCCCCTGGATAATCCAGGGTGATCTCAGTATAAGCTCCTTAACTTAATTACATTTGCAAAGACCCTTTTTTTCCAAACAAGGTCACATTCACAGGATGTGTGTATTAGAACGTGGGCATTATTTCATTTATGTCATTTGTTTTGGTAAAGAAACTCTCAAAGTCTCCTTCAGCAGATACCACCCCCTTTGCAAATTCTCCGTGTTTGTTTGTTTTTTTAATTTTTACTTAGATTTATTTATTTATTTATGTATTTATTTATTGAAATTCAGTTTGCCAACATATAGTATAACATCTAGTGCTCATCCCATCAAGTGCCCCGCTCAGTACCTGTCACCCCATCTCCCCACCCACTTCCCCTTCCACTACCCTTTGTTCGTTTTCCAGAGTTAGGAGTCTCTCGTGGTTTATCTCCCTCTCTAATTTTCCCCACTCAGTTCCTCTCATTTCCCCTATAATCCCTTTCACAATATCTTCTATTTCCCGAATGAGTGAAACCATATAATGATTGCCCTTCTCCGACTGACTTACTTCACTCAGCATAATACCCTCCAGTTCCATCCACATCAAAGCAAATGGTGGGTATCTGTCATTTCTAATGGCTGAGGAATATTCCATTGTATACATAGACCACATCTTCTTTATCCATCATCTGTCGGTAGACACTGGGGCTCCTTCCACAGTGTGGCTATTGTGGACATTGCTGCTGTGAACATTGGGGTGCAGGTGTCCCAGCTTTTCACTGCATCTGTATCTTTGGGGTAAATCCCCAGCAGTGCAATTGCTGGGTCATAGGGCAGATCTATTTTTAACTCTTTGAGGAACCTCCACACAGTTTTCCAGAGTGACTGCCCATGCTTGGTTTTAAATCATTCCCTTGATCGTCTTCAGGGTTGGTTGCTTCAACCAGGAGCTAGCAGAAGTAGGTGAAAGTGCTTTGGATTCACTTGAGGGTCTCAACAATCCTTCATTAAGGAGACTTTGTATTATTATTGGAGAAACATTTTTATTTGGAATGTAATGGGAAAATCAATAATGCTTATTATGTTGCCCATTATACAAATCAATAATAAGCATTGTAATGTCATTAATTCTACATCGAAGGTATCATCAATGTGTTTTTTAGGTTGTAATTACAAAATATGTTCTACAGAACAAGTATTTCTGTATAAATCTTTTATATTAAAAGTCAGCATGATGTTAGCACAGAAAATTGAATCTTTATTTCCTACCTTATTGGAATGTCAATTAATATGGAACTTAAACCAGTTATTAAAAAAAAGATTGGGTTGAATAATATATGACTCTATGAGATCATAAGGATCTTCTCTCCAAAAGTTATTTTGAACTGCTTAATAGAACATCTGGTCGATGACCTTTTTCAAAAACAAACTGAACCTGTAAGCTGGATTGCCATATTTCTGAGGCTAGAACCATCATCAATAGTCCTGCTGAGGTTTCACAAAAAGATTTGAACTTTCCTTGCAAAGAAACCAAGTAAGAAAAAAATTAGGCAGGTTTTTATTTTTTTTATTTTTTTGGGGTTTTGGGGTTTTGTTTGTTTTGTTTTGTCTTTTAGCAGACCAGGGGGTGACTCAGTTGCATACTCCCCTCCAACCTGCCACCAAGATGCAGTCCCAGGTCAAGGGGCCCACCTGGGACTGGGAATAAGGATACAGACACAAGCCTGAGTGCCCTGAGAAGAAGCCTCACTTCTAAATGTTGGTTGCCTTTATAATTACTTTGTTAATGGCACCAGTAACACCTTTATACAAAACTTCATTCTCCAGCTCATGGGCTCTTAGACAATTTGAGTGAAAAATATTTCAGAAATTATGAACTTCAGAGAAAAAGAGAAAAGAAAAAAATCTATCCAGGGACACCTGGGTGGCTCAGTCATTTGAGCATCTGACTCTTGATTTCGGCTCAGGTCGTGATCCCAGGGTTGTGAGACTAGGCCTTGTGTCTGGCTCTGTGATCATCATGGAGTCTGCTTGGATTCTCTCCCTCTCCCTCTACTCCCTCTCTTACTCTCTCTCAAATAAATAATTTTTAAAAAATATTTTAAAAAAAGAGAAAAATCTATCCAATTACCAAAAGTAATTTTGGTGAGAGGAAATATATTTAGAAAGACATGAAAAATTGGCACTCCCATGAGTAAAGAGAAAATCTTGGAAAAGTAAAGGATCAATTTATAGGACACACTGAGCAGAGACCATTGCTAAGCTTTCCTTCCTCAAAAATGGAACTCTACATAGATTTAAAGGACATGAGGGAAGCAGCCCACATACAGAGTAGTGTGTGTATTTGGTATAACCCTCCTTGTGTGAGCACGGAAGTATGTAGGCAAAAATGTAGCTTCCCAGTTTGCACAGTGACTTGTATGTGGGCATGAAAAGAATTAGTTTGCAAGAAATTAGTAAGTTAAAGAAAAAATCTGCGCATGTCCAATAATAGTTCAGGTAAAGACTACAGAAGAGACTTTGCAAAGATACAGATCCAGCATCTTCAGTTCTCACCATCCCTGAGATTTGAATGGCTCTTTGTAGAATTGTCTATTAATATAGGATTTCTGGATTACAAGCACTTTTTAAAAATACCATAAAATCTGAATATTTTCCTTGGTGCTTACTCTTTTTCTTTGGGTAGAGTTAATATGTCTCTCACTTTTCTCATTTATCTTAACCATAGATGTATTTAGTCCTTTGAATATGTTTTTCTAAATAAATTTAAGAGCATTAGTAGATTTTTTTAAACAGCTCTACACAGCCTTGTTGTTTTAGTGTTAACTGTTCTAAAACCTTAAAAAAAAATTACCAAAATGAGAGCACTCAGGAAATCGCATTGTCTTCAAGCACACTGGTGACAGAAGCACCATGCAAGATGTAAGTACCCATATTAAGGTCTGTGTTAACTCTGTGTTGAAACATCCACTGAAATGCAAACAATTATTTGTATTAGTTTGGGAAAATATTCCCCATATATAAGGCGCTGAGTATGGTTTCAAGATGTTAGAAATTCCCTGGCACACACTCACCCCATTAAGTGGCCTGTGATATAGAAATGAGAGAGAAAAAGAGGAATGGACACTGGTCTTTCTTACTTTTCGGTGTATCCTGTTGCTGTATACATGCTAATTATATTTCCAGAAACATATGCATTTATGCATTTATTCATGTTTTATTTTGTAACCAGAGAGAATTTGAAGACGGCCCGTAGAGATGCCACACACAGAGTGTGGAGTCCGGCTGGGTTTCTGCCGTCGGGTGCAGGTGGGGGTCCAGGCAGTGCTCACCTCTAGCACTTCCCATGTTGCAGAGTGAGGGATGAACGGGACTCGAGGCAAACAATTACTAGATGTTTACCAACATCTAGGTAATCTGAGGCCTGTCCGGGCACAAAGAGAGGTACCTACCAGTAGAGGCGCCCACCAGTAGATGAGTAGATCAACGTTCTCTTAATCGTCCTGCAGAACAGAAGACACTACATGCACTCTACATCTTGCAAAATCATTCACGGCCTTGTTTTGCACTGTCCTGTTATTTGCACACGGACTACTTTCCTCTTGATATTCAAAGTGCATCTCGATCTGACAAAATTCTATAAATTCTTCTGTCCCTGGAAATGTGACATTAAATAGAGAATTATGCCAACTCAATTTTCCTGCCTTTCTGGTTCCTTAGCCCTTTTCTTGTGTCACGGCAGAAAAATCATTTGCTTGCAGTCAGGAAGGTCCTAGATATTACCATGTGGCACAGGGAGGGTTAAGAGACACAATTAACTTTGGAATTCCGAAACGTGATGTAAAAACAAGGTCCTCGTGTTGCTAGTCCTTACATGGGCTCCTCTAATAGAGATTTCAATCCATCCAAAAGATAAGCATTTGACCTAAATATTTTTAAATGATTTCAAATCATTCAACTTGGATTTAAGCTCATTTCATTTTCATGGCTGGCTAAGATTTAAAGAACAAAAAAATAGGAAGAAGAGGAACATTTGCAGCCTGCCTCTCACGCTGATGGTTTACCTATATGAGGTTTGGTGAGAACACCTTTGCAAGTATGTGAAGAGGAGCAGACACCTAGCCAACCACCTGCCTAACGGACATGCTGCCCATGCCTGCCTCTTCTGCAATAACTGCACAGACTAAGATACGAGTCCTTGAAGTTCTTCTTTGGAGAATTCTACAAGCTTCCATTCCCATAAACACAGTCACTGTACTCTGCAACATTGCACTGTGGCCAATTTGTCCCATCTAGCTCCCCGTGACTCTGTATTATGTGTTTCCCGTTGCCACATCTCAGACATCCCTGGTCATGGCCTCATTTGTTGTGCTTGAAATGAGCAAATCAGCATGAACATGACAGATGCAGACCCACCTACTGGAGTGAGGGAGATGGATTCTGGAACATGAAGTGGAAAAGGTCAAGTCTGGAAGAAAAAAAGAAAACGACAGGAAAATTCCAGACAAAAATGATAATTTACAAATAATTGACTTCAAGGGTCCTTGTCTTAATTGGAAGGTGGTGAGAAGGTAAGATTCATACAGAATCAAGGACAAAGCTTTGCTTAACAATACAGGTAGCAAAGTCATGGATATCTGAGACGTACACCCCAAGCCTGAACAGAATTTCAATTTTCCAAGAATCCTGATAAAAATAAGAAAAGGAATCCATTCTTAGAATAGGTGCAGGTATATTTTGGGTTTCTAATATAAAAATCGAAGCCCAAAGATAGAAGGAATATGGAATAATCATGGCTGAGGATAAGGAGTTCATCAAGAAGCAAGATAAGATTGTCAATACGAGAGAACCCAAAGCATGGGCCGGGATCCCTTAGAACACTGCCTCCCTGATGCGGCTGCATATTAGAAATGGTTGTTCAGTTTTTAAAGTGCTGATGCCTGGACCTTGTCCCAGATCAATGAAGCAAAGCATCCTGGGACGTGTCCCAAATATTGACATTTATTAAAAAGAGCCCCAGGTGATACAGTGGTCAGCAGCGGCAGAGGGTTGCTATCACAGCAGGTGTTCTCTGGTCTGAGATGGGAACTGGTCCCATAAAACAGATGCACGAACCGTGGCAGAGCAGTGGAGACTGGTGGTGCCCACTTCGCACAGGGAGCTGGCAGGTGTCACTGAGGTTATAGACGGACGTGGGACACACCTTCACTCGGGACATTTTTATTCATTTGAGAAGAAAAGACCGGTCTGGCTCCTGCTCTCACAGCCACTGCGGTACATGGAGCTCCATAGAGACAGCGCCGGGGCAAGTGAGAGCCAGACGGGCACTGGGCGACTCTGTGCCTCGCTGAGGAAAATAATTAAACATGGGCAAAGGAGATCCTAAGAAGCCGAGAGGCAAAATGTCATCATATGCATTCTTTGTGCAAACTTGCTGAGAGGAGCACAAGAAGCAGCACCCGGAGGCTTCAGTCAACTTCTCAGAGTTTCTTAAGAAGTGCTCAGAAAGGTGCAAGACCATGTCTGCTAAAGAGGAAGGAAAATTTGAAGACACGGCTAAGGTGGACGAGGCCTGTTATGAAAGAAAAATGAAAACTTATGTCCCCCCTAAAGGGGTAGCAAAAAAGAAGTTGAAGGATCCCAATGCACCCAAGAGGCCTCCCTCGGCCTTTTTCTTGTTTTGTTCCGAGTATCGCCCAAAAATCGAAGGAGAGCATCCTGGCCTATCCTTTGGTGATGTTGCAAAGAAACTGGGAGAGATGTGGAGTATAACACTGCTGCAGATGACAAGCGGCCTTATGAAGAGAAGGCTGCTAAGCTGAAGGAAAAATACGAAAAGGATATTGCTGCACACCGAGCTAAAGGAAAGCCTGATGCGGCAAAAAAGGAAGTTGTCAAGGCGGAAAAGAGCAAGGAAAAGAAGGAAGAGGAGAAGACGAGGAAGATGAAGAGGATGAGGAGGAGAAAAGATGAAAAAGATGAAGATGAAGATGAAGATGATGAATAAGTTGGTTCCAGCGCAGTTTTTTTTTTCTTGTCTATAAAGCATTTAACCCCCCTGTGCACAACTCACTCCTTGTAAAGAAAAAAATTGAAATGTAAGGCTGTGTAAGATTTCTTTTTAAACTGTACAGTGTCTTTTTTAGTAAAGTTAACACACTACCGGATATGTCTTTAGATAGCCCTGTCCCAGTGGTATTTTCAATGCCCACTAACCTCGCCTGGTACAGTATGTATGGGGGTTTTAATTTGCCATGGAAATTTAAAGCAGGTTCTTTGGTGCACAGCACAAATTAGTTATATATGGGGATGGTAATTTTCCATCTTCAGTTGTCTCTGATGCAGCTTCTACGAAATAATTGTTGTTCTGTTAACTGAATACCACTCTGTAATTGCAAAAAAAAAAAAAAAAGTTGCAACTGTCTTGTTGACATTCTGAACGTTTCTAAGTAAATACAATTTTTTTATTAGAAAAAAAAAAAGGAAAGATCCAGAAATTTCTTTATCATAGAAGACACCCTCCGAACATCATTTGTCACCTTGAGGGCCTGGTGACAACCATCCAGCTTATGAGCACTACTCCCCCTCGAATTGATCTGTGATAGTGAAACAGTCACGGTTCTGGAGAACCTGCAGAGTGCTGAGCTGGCTCTATGTCTAAGACTATTTGGGGGGGGGGGTCTCAGAAAAGGGGGTATAAAATACATAACATATTATGTATTCTATATGTGTTCCCATTTATTGCTATGCATTTGCTCATGACCTAATTGCCCATACTTGATTTCCAAGAGAAGATTCCTAACATCTGTCCATTTTAATAAATACTCCCTCCCCTGCGATTGATTTTCTGAATAAGTGAAACATCACAGAAACAAATGGGAAAAAAATGTGACCTCTGTGTTTTGTTCAGTTGGATTGATCAGCGACCCCTTCATCCACTTGCTCCCAGGTGACATTCTCTATTCCAGGCTGTCACATCTCATATGTACGCATCGTCTGATCAGGGTTGTTTCCAGATGCTGTGAAGTAGGACTTCAGTTCAGAGGGCCTGGTTTGCATGGCTGTGTGGGATCAGAGGTCCTCAGCAGGGAGATTCAACAGGTCCAGACCACCCTCCCCACTACCCTACAGATTACTCCCCTCTCTGCGTGGCCGACCTCAAATAGACCCTGGCAAGCAAAAACATTTTATCATGTTTAAATATCATTTTACCAACAAAGAAGCTATAACTTGTAAAATCCAAATACATATTTTGAGTTTCTACCTCTATTTGACACTTTTTTAAGACTTACGTCCTTGCTTAAACAATCCTACTGGACACTGATGCTCAGTGTATTAAATGCTTTTGGCGTTTTCCAGCAAAGGTTATGTCCAAACAAAATGAACACATTTTGAGAAGAATAAATAATAATATTCCATGGAGTTTATATAAACTCATTTTAATAAGTCATAATATCTTTGAGCGAACGTGATGTTTTCGGATGCATTTACAAATGTCTGTGCTCCGTGGATCCCCGTGTTGATATCAGACACTGATCATGAATGCACTCGCACAGCTCACACACATACCCATACTCACACACTTGTGCACACACATACCCATGACATCTGACCCAGCTGTGTCATCACACTCTCACACAGAAACCTGAAGTTTGTGATACATACCTGCGTTGAAATTTCCAGAGAAATAATTTCTATCTCATGAAGTTTTTTTTTACTTTTGATTTTATACTGTTCCATGTTATCATCAATTATATCAAGAGTTAGAGAGTATTCCCAATGATTTTATTCACCTTAATTTAACCAATAAATATTTTTTTCTGAGTCAGTTTCAAATTTGTAGTTATTCCAATATCCAGCTGCAGGATTACTGAATTAGATGGGCTGTGGAGACATGAACAAAGCAAATTTGCCAATGAAACATCCAATATGAGTAAAGTTTCTTTCACAGTTTCTATAGACTACTTAGGAGATTTGATGTCACAATTCAGGAAAGAAAGTTAGCCTTATAAACTTTTAATTCCATATCTTCTTGTATTTTTAAAATATATAAGTTATTGTTTAATATTTACTCATGATATTGCCCCTTCCCTTTATAATGTACTATACTATAATGATAATGTACTATCACATTATATCATTAAAAAGGAATACACCAGCCTTGTCGCTTCATAGCTTAAGATACTAATTCAAAAATATCCATGTCTTAAGTTTTTATATCATATGTATAGAAAAAGATAGATATATTCTTTTGAGGAAAAGATTAGCCTAAATATATTGGGGATATCCATTACAGATACTCCTGAAAGAATTAAGAATAGAGCCCAACAGAAGCAGAATCTTGAGAAGCCACTCGTTCTTTCCTTCCTCACCTGGCGAATACTTTGCATATTCTCCTGTGGTTTGCATTTATCATGATTCTTTAGGATACAAAAATATAGATACGGTCTCTTGACACATAAGGATTTCCAGTTGCTGCTGAACAAATATGCTTTGGGATGAAGAGGATTAATTAGGTTTATTCAAATACCGTCATCAGAAAGAAAGTATCCCTAGGAAGAATAGGGCATTTCAAGGTCATTCTCTGATGCTCAGATTGCTAACTACTGTGAAGTCCTTGAATGGTGGGGATCAGAATTGGAATCTCTGCTAGATGAGAGCAGCACTCTTAATTTTAAGCAATAAAGTGCTGAAATAATATCTTTACATGATTGAACTAGCATTTGGAAACTAGAAATCCAATAGAAGTATTGAGAGGACTTTATAAACTCTTATCCCTAAGTGTGCATTCTGTTATCTACATGTAAGGTGAAAATAAATGTCTTCTTTCTATTAAAATATCATAAGTCTGGGTGACCTAAGAATTATACAAATATATCACTAGACTTTTACAAAAATGCCCAAATAATATTGAAGATTGATATACACATTTATTGAACACAGATTTTGTATGGGTGTATTAGCAGTTGATGTAATTCATATACATGATGCAATATATATGTATATATATATATGAGCTGTAATTCTTTTTTTTTTGCTAAATTTTTACAATTCACCTAATCCAGAAATATGGCATACTAAATTTATTTGAATTCTTTCTATTGCATAGTATCTGGGCATCACATCCTATATTTAAAAAAGATAATATACACTTAATATTTTCTTGTTTTTCTTCATGGTTTCCTGATTAACACTTACTTTGTTTTTCTTATTTTTTTATTTTTTTAGGTTTCATTTATTTATTCATGAGACACACACACACAAACACAGAGAGAGAGAGAGAGAGAGAGAGAGAGGCAGAGACACAGGCAGAGGGAGAAGCAGGCTCCATGCAGGGAGCCTGACATGGGACTCGATCCTGGGTCTCCAGGACCATGCCCTGGGCTGAAGGTGGTGCTAAACTGCTGAGCCACTGGGGCTGCCCCAACACTTACTTTAAAGTCTTTCCTTGCTAACTTTATGATGTCTATCATTTTGAGTCTGTTTTTAGTGTTTTGTGTTTTAGCCTTACTTGGGGTTGTATTTTCCTGCTAACAGTTTCCTTGTGATTATTTATGATATGCCAGATATTTATATGATTTTTTATATCTTTAAATTCAATATAACCTCAAAATCTAATTAAACATTTTGATAAAGCTTATATACATTTATAAACTTAAATTTATATCAAAGTATAAAATGACGCATATTGAACCAAATTTGGAAAAGTAAAGATAATCATAAGGTTGCAATTAATTAATGTAAATGGGATGGTTTTTTTTCAAAGGAAATGTGATTTGCCAAAGCTGATCCCGGAAGACATAGCAACCCAGAACAGAATAATTAATACAGAAGAAAAAGCAATTTTTATTTTCTAGCATTATCCCTAAAAGTGTTCCCAACCCATATTGATCAGAAACGTCTCAGTCCTTCTACATGCTTTCTGAAAGCACTCTAGTACAGAGTCAAATGGGAGAATTTCCTATTTCTTTTTGTGACTGAGGAAAATATCTGATCTTAAAACGAAAATACTCTAAATGGCAAAAGGAAGGATGCCTGGTTGGCTCAGTGGTTGAGCATCTGCCTTTGGCTCAGGGAATGATCCTGGGGGTCTGGGATCGAGTCCCACATTGGGCTCCCTGTGAGGAGCCTGCTTCTCCCTCTGCCTGTGTCTCTGCCTCTCTCTCTGTGTCTCTCGTGAATAAATAAATAAAATCTTAAAAAAAATAAATGGCAAAAGGAAACCATAAACCAATTACTTGGGTGTACATCAATGCAAAATTTTAAGATATAGAATAGAGCAGCATAATAAAAAAATATAAAGCCAAACTGAGGTTTACTCTATAAATGAAAGAATGGGTTAAAACTTAAAAATCTGTATCCTAATTTAACCTATCAAATCAAGTCATATACCTTCTCATGATGCAGAAAGAATAGTTAATTCTTATTCTTAATTTTGACTCAATCTGCATAAATGCCTCTACTTCTGGCATCAAGTTTAACGAAGAAAACTTCATCCAAATCATCCCCATTTAATTAGTGATACAAGGATGTTGACAATGACGACAGTTTTCCTCCTTCCTCCACTCTATAATGATGTGTGGGATCAAGCTAAAAATATGAGTTACAACAACTAGAAAACAGAGAGCAAAATGATGTGGTTTTTGTAAGTGATTGCACATCTGGAAAACTCAAAAATCATTTAAAAATTATTGTAAACAATAAGAAAATTGCTGAAAATATGACACCCATATATGCAAACAAGGTAACTATAATATGAGCTTCATATCTAATACCAAAATAAACCCCAGAAACAACAAACGTAGCACATCTAGGGATAAAGTGTGAGAAACAAGTGTGATCTGTGTACAAAGAAACAGAAAATACTTCTGGGATCCCAAAGGAAGACTTATAAGTGGAATCGCAACTACGTGTTCTAATAGGAAAATTCAAAATCATCAAGTTATCAACTCTTCCTAAATACTTTAAAAATATTTAAGGTGTTGGGATCCCTGAGTGGCGCAGCAGTTTGGCGCCTGCCTTTGGCCCAGGGCGCGATCCTGGAGACCCGGGATCGAATCCCACGTCGGGCTCCCGGTGCATGGAGCCTGCTTCTCCCTCTGCCTGTGTCTCTGCCTCTCTCTCTCTCTCTCTCTCTCTGTGACTATCATAAATAAAAATTAAAAAAATATATATTTAAGGTGTTTACTTAAGACTGAAAAAAATGATTCTAACACTTATATGTAAAAAAAAAGAACGAACACATATAGAAATATAATTTCAAAACGGAATAATTAGAAAAAGATAGTCCTGCCGCAGCATAAAACATATGCTGAAATAGGTAATAATCACTGTGTGATTTTATCTCTTTGTTAGATGGACGGGTCAATGAAATAGAACAGAATTCTCAGTAATAAACTCAAATAATACTGGGATTTGACTGTAAGGAAAGTGCCATTTCTAATGAGCAGGGAAATAGAGATTTTTCAAGAAATATTGTTGGAGTTACTAAATAAGTATCCCTTAATACAGCAAATATAAACCCCCATGTTATTAGTTTGCTCATGTTGCCATAACAAAATACCACCATGCAAGAGGCTGGGAGCCCATGGTTCAGGTGGGCAGGGCAGGTCCTGAGACCTCTCTCCTGGGCGTGCAGATGCCGTCTCTTCCCGTGTCCTCACAGGGTCTGCCTTGTGTGTGTTTCAAGGTCCTAACCTCCTCTTCCTAAAACGCTGCTGGCTAGATTGGACGAGAGCCCACCCTAGGGACTCATTTAACGTAATCACCTTGTTAAAGATGCTGTCTCCAAAACCAGTCCTGGAGGGAGCCAACAGATTTTGAGGGAACATTTTTCAACCCACAACACTAAATTTCTTAACTAGTATCAGAATAAATTCCAGAAGGGTCAGAGAGTCAAAGTCTTAATCATTGAAAAAGAACCCATCAAATTCTTGAAGAAACAAATGAATTTCTATGTCTACATACAACTATGATCTTGGGGTTTCAAAGCATGAATGAAAACCCTGAGGAGATGAGAAACACTGATTAATTTGATCCCACAAAACATATAAGCAACATTTACTTGGGAAGAAGAAAAGAAATAAAGTACAAAAGACAAAGAGAAAATTTGGAAAATATTTGTTGTTCATCGCATGTACAAAATATGGATTTTTCTTTAAGATTATTAAGTGCCTTGTGTAATGTGAAAGAGATTAATGATGCTCTAGTTACAGGGGTCAGAGGTATGATATGAAGACAGTTCATGGAAAAAGAAAACATAACTTGGACACAATACCTCCTCTGCCTTTCACAGACTAGAAATGCCCATGAAGGTGTTCTTACCACTGTGTCTGGCAAACCGTGTCGAGTAAACTGTGAGGAAACAGGCTCTGTGACCTTGTCACTGATGGCACTTGGGGTTGTGTTGGCATGGGCCAAGGGCCAGACGGTACACGTGTCAGCCCTGGCTTCGTGAGCCTGGAGCCTGCACAGGCGGTCCTCCACTAGGAGGGGCCTTGGCCTGGTTTAACGCTCGACTGTTGCTGTCTTGAGAGTCCTAATAATTCTTGAACAAGGTGCTGTGGATTTTCATTTTGTAGTGAGCACTGCAAATCATGTAGTCAGTGTTTTTGATTTGGGTTTGTAGACTATATGTGGCCTCAATCGCATACACACGCACATTTCTGGGTACCATTTAAAAAAGATAAAATCCATTCTTAGCCTTTAGGTCACACAAAAAAAGAAAAAAAAATGGATAGAAAGCTGGATGCCGGATTTGGGTCATGGACGTAGATTACTGACCCAGCTGTACAACTTGAATGGTATGAAGGTGATTTGGTACAACCTAAGGAAATTCCTCTTTCAGACACATTTAACAAGAGTGATAGAAAATATTCTAGAGGTTATTCAGCAAAGTATCGATTGCCATGGACACGACAGAGAAGAATCCCTAAAAGACTAGATTTTCCAAACACATCATGGTGGCCATACAATGAAATACTCTACGACTGTCTAAGGGATGACAGTCTTCCCGTGAAGATGTGCACAGATCTGTACTATATTGTTCTGATGAGAATAAGGTTCAGAAGTGTGTGAGCCATGCCTACACCTAAGGACAGATACCCAAAAGCGGCCACTGGGGAAGAATGTCGGGGTACACAGGACACCAGGAGGTTGAATGGACCACACATTCTTAATTTTTCTCATGTGAATGCTCTGATTTAATCCAAATAAATAAGAATCCCTTACTCTTCTTGGGGATATCACTATACGGGCAAATGCCGTTTCACTGAGGATGACATGTTGTCCTGTTCCTGTCATGACTTCAGGGCTGGGGATGACCCCAACCTGTGATCAATCGTGTGTGCGTTGGCCATCTGGTCTTTTCCTCTCTCTCAGGTGACCACCTAGTATTCTGTTCCGCCTCAGCTCGTGTACTTCATGTTTTGGTAACAAACATATTTGCTGCAAATATTTCTCATTGTCTCTCCCATAGCATTCAACTCATTTTTCATATTAAGTATGAAACAAAACATTTAAAGAATTTGAGAATTTAACATACAACACCTATGTATTAAATGGTCTATTGTTTAATAGTTTGGATCTGAAATATATTTTGTTTATGTCATGAATTGTCAGTCGCTGTATTAAAATTGCAAAAGCCGTACTTCAGGCTACTAATATTGACAGTGCTATTTGTTTGTCCTGTGTAGGTTTTGACGGAGCAAACTGATACGAATTCTCATGGGATTACTCATTTGCTGTGATTCTTCTGTCTTGTTTTTATTTTATTTTTAATTTTTTTCTCTGTCTTGTTTTTAATATCTTGTGGCAAAAGCTCTTTTCCAAGTAGGTGGGTTATGCTCCCTGAATAGTTAGTGCAGAAGAAAATGGAGCAAATAAACTACATCTTTGCTTAAAATTAAGAAGATACGGGCACCAAGGTGGCCCCATTGGATAATCATCTAACTTGATTGCAGCTTAGTCATAATCTTGGGTCATGAGATCAAGCCCCATGTCCAGCTCCAAGCTCAGTGGAGAGTCTGCTTGGGAATCTTTCTCTCTCTCTCTCTCTCTCTCTCTCTCTCTCTCTCCTCTCTAATATATAAAGAAATCTTTAAAAAAATAAATCAAGCAACAAGATAAGGTCTACAAAGTATTCTATGTAGTAAAATGGATCATACAGACTCTATATCCAGGTAACTCGCAGTATATAGCAGTAAGCATTAGCCTATTTACTACATACTTGGGGGAGATATAATTAGTAGGAGGCACAAGATATCACCTCAAAGTGCCAGATGATCAATTCCTAAAACAGTATATTCTGTTCATATCCTTATCATTATCATATCGTTGATGAACTGGTTGTTCTTTCAAATGATATCACTCATGTACATAATGTCTCTGAAGTCAGGGATCACCTTAGTATGGAATGACCAAATCTGGGGGAAAGCTATAAGAAAATAATGATGCATGACACAAATTTGAAGAAGGAAACTTAAAATTATCTTCTTAATTTTTACAGCTGAATGACCGTGGGCTATTTCCTCAATTTTCTCACTCAACCCAACTCATATTAGGGTATTTAAATTTTAGATCAACTTTTTTTTTTTTGGCTGTAAAATACTGTGATTCTCATAAAGATTTTATCTTCATTATCGTCATCATCATCAATACGTCATTACTACTATCATTATATATTATTATTATTCCTGAAAAGAAAGAGAGTGTCTAAACCAAAACCAAATAAAATCATACTTCCTGCCATCCTACATTCAAATCCTCTGTCTTGGATGGATATCTAAAATAATAAATAGCTATTATGCATTTTTTCAATCCAGTGGGAAATGATCCTCCTCTCTGGGTATGATTCCTCAACACAGCATCGCTAATGTCAGCCTCAGGGATGAAATAATTCTTCTCCTTTTATGCTAAATCCCTTCATGTAAGAGCTCTATGATAGTGGGTACAGGTGGTCTCTGGGCTTAAATGTGTGTGTCTGTGTGGAGAGGGAAAGACAGAATGAATACTGATGTAACTCTTCATTCAAATAAGGAGCCCTAAGCTGTGTCCAGTGTTTTTTATTTACATCTGTAAGTTGACTGAGCTTTAGTTAAGGAGAGCTGGGAGGAGAAAGTATGAGGATGGAAAAAACATAAGCACATCTTGTGATTACAGAGCAAAGTCATTTAGGATGGATGTGATGGAGAAAGAAACAAGAAAGTAATTTTATCAGAATATACTCGAGGACAGGGGTACAACATAATGAATAGGAAAAACACATACGGGGCGCCCGGGTGGCTCTATCAGTAGAACATGTGACTCTTGATCTCAGGCTTGTAAATTCAAGCCCCATGTTGGGTGCAGGGATCACTTAAAAATAAAATCTTAAAAAAAAGAAACCACATATACACAAATATTTACATAAAACACATTGTGCGACAATTTTAGTGACCTTTTAATGTAGGGCACCTAACAGATTATAAGACAGTACATATTTTCTGCAGGTGCGTTGAACTGACTTAGTTTCTTAGAAGGTGATAAACGTCATACATCTGTGTTCGTCCAGTTGGATCTCTCTCTGACACCACAGAAATTTTGCAATTTTGCATTTTGAACGAGTTGAGGGGTCGAAGCTTGACATGCCAGACTTGAATCACATTTTTGCCAGGTCTGATCTAGGTCAAATCTCTTAGGGGGCATGTTGTTCTTGAGCCAATGAGACGCTTCAGCAGCTCAAATGACGAGCAAGAGACAAGCGGCCCCGGGGACAGATGCCATGGCCCAGAGATGTGTCAGAAAACACAGGGGTGGTAAAGCACAGAGACTGACTCCTAACAGTGAAACTCAGGGCACACGGACAGAGACTTTAAATCTACCCAAAGAAATAAAGTCAACAGCCAAACGGGAAATTTGCATTCAACCCTCAGTGCATTCATTTCTCTCTGTCTCAACAAATTTACATGCAGAGAAAAAGCATAATTTGAGAATGGATGCTTGGTTGCCCCATATCCTGGCATGAGAGATGGTTATTACCCATATGTGCTAAATATTGAGCAATCAAGTAAATTTTTGCTTCTTCACACTCAAGAGAATTAGGAGAATAACCCCTGCTTAGGTCCTACTGAAGACACTAAGAACATAATTACCTATCAAATCCATAGGTAATTAGTAAATATTTCCCAAATGAATGTTGTAGAAGGCAGTTCTCATTTCATTACTTAAATGAAATCCCGTAGAATTCCACTTTAAATAATAATCACGATAACAAATAGAACAATGCCATTCACCACCAACCTACACGTTCAACCCTGTCTCAAGATTAAAAAAAAAAATCACAATTTAAAGCAATGACTTTCTTAAGAAATCGACAAATCGGCAGTTGGATTATGTTGTAATAAAAGGGAGGTTTTCTCAGAATCCCCCGTGTTGTCCAGGTTGTTCGTATCCATAGGGTAGAAGCAGACTCCCAACTCATTGCTTTTAAACAACGTCTTCTGTGCAGAGAGCTCGTTGCACAGTGGGAGGAGTCCGATGGCAGTGCTCCTGGGATGGAGAACCACATGGCATCTCCTTCCATTACAGAGCTGGGACGGGGATGCTCGGGGGTGCACAAGTCACCTGCTGAGCGGAGGTGCGGATGGCAAACTCCTGGCACACGGGTAGTGCCTTGTCCCGTCATAGTGTAGCAGGGCTGCAACAACACAAAGAACAAATGACTCTGCGGGAAAAGAGAGTGATTTTAAGGTTACAGCATTATCCTCCCTCTCGCAGACACCTGTAGTAAAATTAACAATTCGTAGTAGCGACGGCACACCTGGCTGGATTGTAGTCACACAGTAAGTGGCTTTCTTTGCTCTTTTCCTGAAGTGATCATGAACGATGTGGAATCAGGCTGGCCTCTTGATTTCCAGGGAATTGACAAGTTTGCCATTTCCTCATCCCCACTGTTTTGAGAGAATACAGATGAATTAAAAGGAGGAAATCATGGGTTTCTGAGTCGACTTTCCATCTATCAACTCAGCCACATGCACCCAAACTGTTGGCAGATGCTGATATGACATGAATCCACGGAGACACAAAAGTGTGGGGCTGTTTAGAAATCCTCCCAACGAGGAATTAATACCTACCATCAAAATCACTGCAGTGGAGAGGGTCTTTGTGTTTCCAGAAAGCTATAATTAAAACACAAATTAGCTGGGAGGGCTCCGTGTCCACAGATTGATTTATTGGTTTCCAACTAAAATTAAGAGAATTTTTGGAATCAGATTCAGGGAGAAGTGTAACCCAAGCTACGCCAGCGATCCTCCAGCCTATACACGACTCCCCACTCGTTGTCAGGCAGAGTTGTCTCTGTCCCATTGTCATCTGATGCTCAGTTATTTCTCCACAGGTTCTCGTATTATCCTCCTTTGCCCAAATGTCCATCTCTTCTCTCCGAATGGTCCAAATTGAATCCCTCCTTCAAAGCCTGGCAGCCTCCCCCCTATGGGCCCAGTCCTTCCATGACTGGTCACATGAGTGCAGCAAGATCAGCCAGGAAATCTGGGAAAGTCTCTATGTACATGAAATCATTTAGGGACACCTGAGTGGCTCAGTGGGTGAGCATCTGCCTTCGGCCCATGTCGTGATCCCGGGGTCTAGGGATCGAGTCCCCCATCAGGCTCCCTGGAGGGAGCCTGCTTCTCCCTCTGCCTGTGTCTCTGCCTCTCTCTGTGTGTGTCTCTCATGAATAAATAAATAAAATCTTTAAAAAACTAAATCATTTAACTTCCTACAGTTCTCTAGCTCAGTGTAATTATTCCCATTCTAGAGAGGAGGAGACAGCACAGGGATGATTTAAGTCATCCAAATTCACTTAGGCAGTAAGTGGTTGGAATAGGACCTAAATCCACCCACCTGGGTCCAGAATCTGCTCAGTGGACCATTGCAGTGTGCTCCCAGCGGGTGGCATGCTTCAGACAGCCGATGTCTAACTGGAGCTGGATCTAGACCCATCCCTCTGTTGAGGTTACAATCTCTATATAGAGACGTAGATATGCATTTATCTGCAGTTTTATTTTTGGAGACAGGTGACAGGTGGGTAGGGAGGTAGATGGATGGATAGATAGATAGGATGGATAGATAAATAAGGTGGATGGATAGGTAGGTAGGTAGATAGGATGGATGGATGGATAGATAGATAACTAAGGTGGGTAGATAGGTAGATGATAGATAGATGACAGATCGATGTACATGTCCTTAAGCCCTAGTAACCTCTGTCGGGGCAGGAGACATACTATTTTAGTCACATGACAGGACACCAAGTCCGAAGGTGTGAAATGCAGTTTCTAGTCAAGCAATACTTCATAACTGTTAAAAGACTGGCATCTGGAAACAGCTAAGCTTGAAGCCGGGTTACATTGGTTACTGCAGGATGACCTTGAGAAAGTTTTTAACTGAGTCTCCCTTGTTTCATTTGTAAGTAGTTTGAAGTAAGGGGTCCTCCCTCCCAGGGCTTGGCTGGTATTAAGTAACACTGGTACCTCTCCCCACTTGGAACAGCTCCCGGCACGTTTGGGACACCGTGGAGCGTGCGGGATCGCGGGGAGGTAGGAGCTGATGCGGAGGTCTGCAGCCCCTCCCAACTGCTCCCGAATAAGTCATCAGCCTCCAACGCGATTTGTCAACATGAGTGCATTTCTGTGCTTCAGACCTAAGATTTCACTAATATCTCAATTTTCCCTGGGTAAGTTTCGCCACTAGAGAATCGGCCTAAATTTCAGGCAAAGTCAGCACCCTCTTTCTAAATACCAGCCAGACGGGGTCCGTTTGGCTCCAATATCTTTCCACCATGGTCGGATAGCTCTGCTTTGCCAGTTGGATTTTGCACTTGATTTTTTTTTTTTTTTTTGCTTGTTTATGTGCAAGGAGCCTGGCTACGAGAGAACGACATTGTTGAGAATGTGTTCCCAGCTGGGGCCCCGGGGAGGCACACCATTGTGCACCTGGGAAGGCTTGCCTTGGTTGTCAGTAGACCCAGGCAGAGCGTGGGTGTAGTAGATATTGCCCCTGGAGGTGAAGATTGGTCACCCAGCCACTTGCCCCAACCCCAGCCCCACGCCTGTGATTGCAGAAAAACCGCAGGGGTTTTGTCAAATAGCCCCTCCCTGAAGTCGAGTCAGCTGATCCATTACTGCTGCTTCAGTGAGGTTTTTGAAAACCTTGCATTTGTTTAGATTTCCATTCAACCAATTTCCCCTCCTTCTACTTGTTCTAGTAATTAGGCTAGATGATGAGAAAGAAAAAGAAAGAAAGAAAAGAAGAAAGAAAGAAAGAAAGAAAGAAAGAAAGAAAGAAAGAAAGAAAGAAAGAAAGAAAGAAAGAAAGAAAGAAAGAAAGAAAGAAAGAAAGAAAGAAAGAAAGAAAGAAAGAAAGAAAGAAAGAAAGAAAGAAAGAAAGAAAGAAAGAAAGAAAGAAAGAAAGAAAGAATTGCTTGAGTATTGACCATGTACTGCAAAATTCTCAAAACCTATTTCCTTGCTTTTCTTTAATTTCTTGGGATTTTTTTTTTCCTGTTCATGTTTTCAAGTGTCTGTGAGGCCAGGATTTCAGCCCCCGCTGCTCAAGCCTGCCGTCATTTCACTGCTCACTGGGCAAGCCCCTCTGGGAGTGGCTGTGAGCTGGTTTGCAGCGAAGGCCCCCGACGGGCTCTCCGAGGCCTGTGATAAGTTGGGGGGGGGGGCTGCTCCTCTTGAGATAAACCGCGAGCATCCTTCTCTTCAGCGTCCCTGTTCGCTTGTCCCGCCCCGTGACATAGAGCTGGAACCCAGAAACGTCTCCTTCCTCATCCATATTTATACTAAGAAGAAATGGGTGTTAATGAGAAACAATTGCTTAAATGAGACTCGCTCTAAAGCAAAGGACTTTGCGGATATTCTGGGGTTTAAAGGGCAGCCCATTAGGAAGGTTTCCATCTCTTTAAAACAGGTCACCTGGGGTTCTGCGGAGAGACTGTCATTCTCAAGGTCATCGTGTGCACTGCGCAGCGGCCCGGCCAGAAGTGAGCCCTGCAGACGGGCTGGTGAACGCTGAAGACCGACTACCGACTGGCGGTGCTCCGGGTCCTGCCGTCCTCTGGCCGACAGGCCACGGCCGCTCCACACTTCAGATTCGCCCACTGACCTCCTACCGCGCGAGTGTGGATCCAGAGCGACCCTTGCCTTACATCGTGATCCTGACCACTCCCTCCCCTCTCAAGGTCCACGGGATTACTCCCTGGGTCCACTACACCCACGTCCGGCCCGCTGACCCACACGCCGTCCTCAAGAACTTTGTTCCAGAATGAAAAAGCCAACCGGACAAGGACAATCCCCTAAAGCTAAGACTGCACCATTCTCACTTACTTCCCACCTCCAGGACTCCCTAGTCTGAGGTTGTCCTTCAAAATAGAAGGGGATTAGACTTAGTCTTCTTACAACAAAGGGTGGGGGGCGGGTATGTGCTGCCTTAATCATTCCTCTTGGCTCACTCTGAGAGCAACCTGGACCCATGATTGGGTCCTTCCTTAGGTTCCTCTGAGAGGGGGAAATGGGGAGGCCGAGAAAATTAAGGCCATTCCACTTTAGGTTCAGCATTAGCACAAGTGCAGCCATCCCAGGCCCCAGTGAATAAGAGCTGAACTTTACCTTACTTCAGTTACAGGAAAAGAAACAGCTTACCGCTTAACATCCTAGAAAGCCCCATATTAGAATAAAAACAGAGCCCAAGCTAAGGGCTGGAAGCCCCTATTAGAATGAGAACAGAGCCCCAGCCAGTGGCAGGAAGCCCCATATTAGGATGAGAACAGAGCCCAATGCCCTTGAAAGCCCCATATCAGGATGTAAACAGAACTTGAGAAACCCCCCCCCCTTCTGGAGGTCCCCCTAGACCAGCCCTTAAAACTCAGCTAAAACCCACCTCGGGGTCCAAGTCCCTGCTCTGCTGTGTCGGGTACACTTGGACCCAAGCTTGAGCTTGTAAATAAATCCTTGTGTGTTTGCATCGGTGTCGGCTCCTCGGTGGTTTCTCGGATATGTAATCTCGGGCACAACATCTGGGGGCTCATCTGGGATCCAGAGCGACCGTTGCCTTGACTGCTGAATGCGCTGTGGACAAGAAATCGTGTTCCGCAGTGGCCTCCGGACACAGCTTCCTGCCCCGCTCTGGGCCACAGACCAGGAGGCCACAGAAGTCACTGCCCAGCGTGCATGCACCCCTCTCACCCTGCTCACCCCTGGGATTTGCCTTCAGGTCAGGCGTGCTCCAGGCATTGCTCTGAGCTCCCGCTGTGAAGCCACGTACCTGTCCAGTCTTGGGCTCCTCTTGCACAACTCCAGCGACCCTGGCGTCTCTGCTACTCATGTAGACACAGAGGCCGGTCCGGGGCTGCCGGAGGTGTAGACCTGACTCTGCCCCTGCCAGCCCCACTTCTCCCGCTGTGCCATCCCTTTTTGTGGAAGACCGAATCCTCTTTTATTCTCTTTGCCCTGGTTTAGTCACAGACTCATTACATTCTCTTTCCTTCTTGATTTTTCTTTGACGTTTTCTTTTTTTCCCCACATGGATGGAGATATACCAAGAGTTGTGCATATTTCTTTATTAGTTTCAAGGGTACCATCTAGTGATCCAACACGTCCATTCATCCCTCAGAAAAGTCGTACATGTTTAATGTATCCATGTTGATGAGGGGCAAACATACACCCGGGACACCATCACCACAAAGAGGGAAAAGCATATCCATCACCAGCCAAAGATTTCCCGAGTCTCTTTGCTCTGAACCCAGCCTGAGATCCGCTGGGTTAAAACTCTTAACAAGTTTTTAAGTGCACACGCCCATGCTGTTGCTATAGGCCCTATGTCGAACAGCAGAAATCTACAGCTCACTCATCTTGTGTAAGTATAACTTTATTTTCATTAAACAATGTCTTTTTTTTTTTCAAAGATTTTATTTGGGTTCCCAGGTGGCTCAGCGGTTTAGCCCCGCCTTTGGCCCAGGGCATGATCCTAGAATCCCGGGATCGAGTCCAGCATCAGGCTCCCTGCAGGGAGTCTGCGTCTCCCTCTGCCTGTGTCTCTGCCTCTCTCTCTCTCTCTCTCTCTGTCTCTAATGAATAAATAAATAAAATATATTTTTTAAAGATTTTATCTCAAGACCCTGGGATCACACCCTGGGCCGAAGGCAGACACTCAACCCAGATGTCCCTAGACAATAACTTCTTTTATCCCTCTCCTCCAGCCCCTGGTAACCACCACTCTTCTCTCTGCTTCTATGAGTTTGACTCTATTAGATTCTTCATGGAAGTGGAGTCATGTAATATTTGTCCTTCTGCAACTGCATTATTTCCCTCAGCATAATGTTGTCAAGGTTCATTCATTTTGTTGCAAATGATAGAGTTTCTTCCTTTTTTTAAGACTAGATTATTTTCTGTGGTCTGTATATACCACCTTTGCTCTATTCATTCATCTGTTGATGGACATACGAGTTGTTTCCATACTTTGGCTATTCTTAATAATGTTGCAATAAGGGATCCCTGGGTGGCGCAGCGGTTTAGCACCTGCCTTTGGCCCGTGGCACGATCCTGGAGACCCGGGATCGAATCCCAGGTCAGGCTCCCGGTGCACGGAGCCTGCTTCTCCCTCTGCCTATGTCTCTGCCTCTCTCTCTCTCTCTCTCTGTGACTATCATATAAATAAAAAAAATTAAATAATGTTGCAATAAACATGGGAGCGCAGATATCTCTTTTAAGATTCTGATTTAAATTTGGGGGGTCTGTACCCAGAAATAAGATTGCTAGATCACGTGGTAATTCTTTTAAAAAATATTTTATTTATTTATCTGACAGAGAGAGAGAAAAAAAAAAAGCATAAGCAGGGGGAGAGGCAAGCAGAGGGCAGAGGGAGAAGCCGGCTCCCCATGGAGCAGGGAGCCCGATGTGGGGCTCCATCCCAAGACCCTGGGATCATGACTCGACCTGAAGATAGACACTTAACTGACTGAGCCACCCAGGTGCCCTGATCACATGGTAGTTCTATTTTTAATGCTTTGAGGATTCTCCACACTGTTTTCCATAGCGACTGCACAAATTTACATTCCACCAACAGTGCAGAAGGGTTCCAATTTCTCCACGTTCTTGCTGACACTTACCCCTTGTGTTTTTAATACAGCCAGTCTAGCAGGTGTGAGGTGATATCTCACTGTGGTTTGCATTTGCATTTCCCTGATGGTGAGTGATATTGAGCTCTTTTTTTTCTACTTATTGGCAACTTATGTGTCTTCTTTGGATAAATGACTATTCAAGTCCTTTGCACATTTTTTAATAGATTTGTCTTTTTTGGTATTGAGTTGTAGGGATTGCTTACATGTTTTGGAAATTAATTCCTTCTCAGATATATGGTTTGCAAATATGCTCTTTCATTATATTGATTGCCTTTTCACTCTATTGGTTGTTTTCTTTGCTGCATAGAAGATTTTAGTTTAATATGGTTTAATATAGTCTCACTGGTCTATGTTTTCTTATGTTTTCTGTGCTTTTCTTACCTTCAGATCTTTAATACATTATGAGTTGATTTCTCTCTATAGCGTTAGATAGAAGTCCAATTTCATCCTTTTGTTTTGTGAGTGTCCAGTTTTGCCAACACCATTTGTTGAATCCTCCTTCTGCCCTTTCCCATTGATGCCTTTGTCAATGATCAGTTATCTGTAAATGTGGGTTTATTTTTGGATCTCTATTCTGTTTCATTGACTCATATGTCTGTATCACACTGTTTTAATTACTATATTTTGTAATACACTTTGAAATCAGGAAATGTAATGCCTTCCTTCAGGGTGGTCCTCTCTCATGATTACTCAGATGCTATAGGTTAGGTGCTATAGGTTTGTTTTGTTTTGTTTTTCCATATAAGTTAGGATTTTTTTTCTATTTCTACAAAAAATATCTTTGGAATTTTGATGGAGTAACATGGAATCTGTAGATCAATTTGAATGTATGGACATTTTAACAATATTAAATTTTCTAGTCCATGGACGTAAGATATCTTTCCATTAATTTGTAGCTTCTTTAGTTTCTTTCATCAACTTATTATAGTTTTCAATGTACAAATCTTTCATTTCCTTTGTTAAGTGTATTCCTAAGTACTTTATTCTTATTGATCCTATAGTTAATGGAATTGTTTTCTTAATTTTCTTTTTGGATAGTTCATTCTTAGTGTATAGAAACACAACATGGTTTTATATATTGATTTGGTTCCCTGCAACTTAACTGAATTTCTTTTTAATTCTAACAGGTTTTTTTTCACAGAGTCTTTAGTGTTTTATATATGTAAGAGCATGTTATCTGCAAGCAGATATCTTATTATTGCTTCCTTTACAATTTGGATTTCCTTATTTTTTTCCTTGCCTAATTTCTTTGGCCAGAACTTCTGGTATTATGTTGAATTTAAAAAAAAAAAAAAAAAAGAATGAAGAACGGCCTCCTTTTCTTATTCCTGATTTTGAAGAAAAGCTTTCAGAAGGAATGTACCTCAACATAATCAAGGCCACATGTAAAAGTTTTCCCTCTTTATTTCAGACTTATGGTCAGAGTTATGGAAAAACAAAAGTCCTATAAGAAGAAGTTTTGCTGTTGTCTTTTTTTTAATTCTAAGGATCTTCAAATAATTTGTGTCCAAAGTTTAGTTTGGAGAATATCCCAACAAAAGTTTAGGAAATGCTCATTTGTAAGCTATCGGATGATCTAAAGAAGGAGTTTTGAGGCCGATAACCTCCTCCAACTCCCTAGAGAATGGGGAGAAACCTGTGTTCAACCCAGTGCTTTGCAGCCTAATTTTCATATTTCATTCCATGAAGAATTGATCCATACTACCACATACAATCTTCGGGCTAATTATTTCAGTCTTCTGTGGTATACAAAGTTTACAGAAATAAATTGATTTGTCCCCTTGCCATCTTCTGAGCAGCCCTAATCTTCAGGATAAACACAAATCAATCAATATACTATTGTTTCTAACATTAAAGATGTTACCATCTTGGGAGAAAAACATACATGTAAATAGATGATTACATGCAGCATGTTCTCACCTCCACACTGCCCAAAACTGTAGGCACTCAGAGGAAGAGCCAATCATGTATCAAGAGATGCCAGATATGGTTGCCCAGTGGAAGTTGCAGTTTAGCAGGATCTTGAGGGACATCTTAAAACCCAACAAGTCTTGAAAACACCAGGAGAATTTTCATTGTAAGCACAGGGACATGATGATAAGAAAGGACATGTAAATTTAGAGATGAATTGCATGCTAGAGAGTAAGCATGCTGGAAGGAAATGAGGCTGTAGAGGTTCACACATGCCAATCACTTACTCTTTCACTTCTGGAGAATCCCAGGAGAGAGTGAATGTGTAGGAGAGAAGCATAATCTGATCTTTAGAGGTAAGAGTGAAAGACAAATTAGGTAAGAGTGGGTGGGAAGGACTGCAATCAGGAAAGCCTAGGTGACCATTGAAGAGCACAATAAGTAAGAGGGTGCTATTACTGTGGTGTTCAAACACTCTAGCACACCACCTTACAGCCCTAATGACTGTTATGGGAACCTTACCTGTTTGGCATTCCAGGTTTTGATTACTTTGAAGAGTCAAAATTACTAGCTGAGATATTCATCTGGATAAGGTTGACAATGCTAGGCATTCTGTTCAACAAATAGCTATAACAAACCATGTTTTGGGGAGAGAGAAATAAGAGGAGATTTCAAGATATTTTATTTTTAGATTGCAGTAAATTTTAAACAGTGAAAATTGCTGTATCATTTTCGCTACAGGGATTCCTGAATGTTTGTTTTTAAAGTTATATGGTAAGTATTACAACAATGCGTAGGTCTTTTTTCCTGAAGCTCAAGGTAACATAATGTTCAGGTTTATGATGGTGTGATCGTATGATTACATGTTTCAGTGCTGTTCAATCTGAGTCCCTACAGCCTGCTCCAGTGAGACATGGGATGTGCCCTGGAAGGATGGTGGTTCGCCAACAGCTCTGCCTGTGATCGGGTTGACAGTGAACCTAAATTAGATTTCCTACAACGTCTATACATCACACTCAGGGAAGACTCCATTGACTTACCCTCACTTCTCCATAAAAGTGAAATTCAGTTTTGATTTAGCTTAATTAAATTAGTCACAGCCAGTTGTGCACTTGTAGAAAGGTATAAGTCCTTAAAATCTCTTTCTCCGTGGTTAAACCTAAAACGATAACAAAAGGAACAGACACAACTATAACAATAGTTATATTCCAGAGCAATATAAGGAAAATGTTTGCAAGCATAAAAGAAGGAAAGTGCTGCATTCAGAAAGTCAGGAAGCACGCATGTCCACGTAAGCCTTACCTAAGCTGGTCATGGGAGAGTCTTTGTGTTCTAAACAAAGTCCAAGGTACACGTTAAAAATGACTCCTCCACCCTGTAGCACCTAGAAAATGCCGAACATACAGTCGACTTCATTCTTGAAAACATTTGAATGATTAGTTATTACGATGCACTAGAGTTGATGAGCTCTTCTTTGCTGCACCTCTCGGTGCTAAAATCTACTTGTACCACTTGCTCTTTCAGCTTCACGGCCTCCTCTCACAGAGATGCTCCACACACTAGAAAATAATGCTCAACTGAAAGATTAAGCAAGCAAGTGAAATTTCAAGAGGACTCTAATATTCTGGGGTCTGTAACCATGCAAGCATTACTCTGTAGAAATTCTGGGAAAACAAATAATAAGTCCGTCACTAGATTTTTACAGGCTAGAGGCCTGGAATTTGAACCCAGTGGAGCTACCACATAAGAGATTTGGGGTTCCAGCTGGTTTCTGGGTCATTTTATGCAATGATGTCCTTGTGTCTCTGACTCCTGTCCCTATGCCTAACTTCCGTTTGCTGCTAGAAGTGACCTCACTGAATTCTAGTGAAGTTACGATATTACGAAGAATCTTATCACAAATTTACTTTCAGAGATGATGCTAGAAGTTTAAACTGAGGACCACGAACTTGGGCTCTCAGTCTCGAGGGAATACAAGCCAGCAGGTGTTACTCCACTCTTGACATAAACTGCCATCTGATCTATGAAATATTCCAAGCTTTGGGAGCTCTGAGAGAGGAAACCCGCTGGGCCGTGGGGATGTTCCTGCCCTTCCCCTTGCTCGCAGGACTGGAATGAATCCCTCCAACACTTGATTTGGACTAGCCCTTTCCAGTTTGTACCTCTCCAGAGCCACATATCTGATGGCAGAAAAACTGTACCTTTCATCAATCATTCTGCTTTCTCCCGGAGAGTCTCTCTTCTGCTAATCCAAATCCTACCCGTCCTTAAGTCCAGCCCAAATGTTTCTCAGTGCAAGCTTATGCCACTTTCCCCCTCTCTGCCCTTCCATGCCCTTGGGTGTTCCAAACAGTATCTGATAGTCAATGTAATATTCTGACAATTTGTGTGTTTTAACCTTGTACAGTGGAGTGGCATTTTGCATAGGAATTTGCTTCTAAAATCACCATTTGTGTTTAATATGACTCAGCTGCTCTCCATAAAATATACTGTAGAGCCAGTCGTGTTTCAACAAACAATTCCTAATGGCCTAATTAGCATTTACTGGGTCCTTATTCCGTGCCAGGCTCTAGGTTAATGACTTTAGAAGCAGAATCTCATCATTATCACCATTCCACAGTTCAATAAATGAGGACTCTCGGTGGTTATGGGATCCTGGAGCAGAGCTCTGTAGCCTGTAGCCTAGTTCCAGAGATCCCATTTTTAGCCACACTGCTACCACATGTGCCCCCCATGCAGGGCATTATGCTGACCGCAATGACCACTTTTCCTTTAGTGACCCTGGAGCAAGATCAGTGACTGGATGGCCACCCACAACGCCGATCCCAAATATAGTGTGGATTCTTTCACCTCTACTGCCATGTAGGAGCCCTGACATTTTCTTGTTTACAAATATTTTGAGAATTGCACATTTATCATGATGCAAGCTAACATCTTTCATCTTACATCAAAAGATGTCTGTTACTGAGTTTAATAAATATATCAATCTAGTGCTTTGAAGCCCCAGGCACTGCAGGTACTACAAATAGCACTTCCCTACTGGGACTGTGGTAATGTTTGCACGCATGGCTTGAAAAATAGTGCTGTGTTCAAGAAAAACAAATCAGCTGCTTTTGTTAAAAAAAATATTTTAATGAAATGTAGAATATATACAAAAGCCATGTAACATACACACATAATTTAGAGAATGCTGACTTACAAGTGCTCATACTTGCTTCTCTAGCTCAAGCACAGGTGTCTTTCTTTGGAAATATTTGCTAAAGGAAAATGAACAAACAAAACAAATAAACTTTTCCTTAGCTGCCATCTTCAAGAGTTAGGCCAAACATCATCAGTTTGGTGGACTGAAGGTGGACTCCTTACGATTTTAATAAAATAATAAAATAATCTGATGACAAAGAGTTTCAACCCCGTCAATTAACTGATTCTCCATTTTCAGGGTAAAGTGAGAAATTCTGAAAAAAAACAGGGTCCTTTTAGGGGAGTGAAGTAATTATTTAATAAGATGACGAGGGCTGGATAAATGTGCTACATTTCTATCCATATGACTTCTTTTGAAAAATGTCTGTTCAAATCTTTGCCTATGTATTTACTAGATTGTTTCCTTACTGTTAAGTTTTGAGAATTCTTATATATTCTGGATATTAATCTTTTTATCAGATACATGATTTGTGAATATGTTCTTCCAGTATGTGCTTATCTTTCATTCTCTTAAGCATGTTTTACAAAGAATAAAAGTTTTAAATTTTGAAAAAAAAAAAAAAGATGACAAGGGAGTAGTGCTAGGTTTTGCTTTCTCAGAAGTTTGAGCACGACCCACGGTTGGGAAGCAGATGCGGGCAGGCGGGGTTGTCTACAAAGTAACTCTGGAAGTTAGGAAGTCTGGTCACCACACTTCAGACATTGCCTCCCAAGTGAATCGCCAAAAGCATTCTAACTCTACGCATTCTTTAATTTACCATTATCTGGATCTGGCCTTTAGCTTCACAAACCCAGAATGCATCTTCCAAGCGCATCAAAAGTTATTTTCTTCTTTATGAACTCACATCCACCAACCCCATAAGACCAAAATATAACCTCAGGAAACCAAATAATTAACTAAGATGTTAAATGCACCTGTCCTTATAGACAGGGATACTCATGGTACCATTTTCTGATCAGTTTCCTGAGTAAGAAGCTGGGTGAAAAAAACAGAATGAGAAACTAATTTCCAATGAAAAGTATAATTCTCACGGGGACCAAATAGTCCTCTGTCAAACTACAAACTGTGAAACCATTGGACACTTAAAAGTCTGTTTGTATATTCCAAACCTGTTTTCTTACCTCAGTTATATTTTTGATAGATAGTAGGCTTTCCATAATATCCAGAGGTAATTTCTAGATTAACTCTGTCCTCCTAGCTCCAAGCTACAGACTCAGAACGTGTATGCCCCACTATCATTTACCATTTAATCATTCTGCATATTTATTGAAATGTTTTATGTTGTTTCACAGCTTTCCACATCTGGCGTATATGGACTCCAAGATCCTTGAGGAAAGGGAACACTCTTTCACTTTATTCTTACCTACAACAGGCACAATGTCATACTCAATAAATATTTCAGTTTACTTTAAAAAATATTTTCGTTATTCACCCATAAGATATTCAAACTCAGATTCATATGACAGTCATAGTTAGACATTATATCTCCTTGTTGAAATCTCAAGGTCACTGCTCAGAAAATATCTCCCACTGTACCTACAAGCAGACGACAAAAATTAAGTGGCCCAAATGACAAAAAAATAATTATGCCTCGCATAATAGCTATAAGCAATTCTAATAAATTTTCAGATTCTCAGTGTACATGAACTACTGATGGAACCTAGCAGTATTGTTGCAAGAAATGCCATTCAAAACAGAGATGATGACTACGAAGAAGAACACCTGCCTTCATATTGGTCTTCAACAAATCCAGGGTATAGTTGACAGTAACAGAAAACAGATAGTAGACTTTCCATCTTTTAATCTGTTTTTTTTTTAATGTAGTAATAAGAACTGAACTGAATGAAACTATACTCAGAAAATACTATGGTAGTATCGCTGGTGAGTATTTGAGACACCACATGTGGTCTAATGCATTTCAATCTTTGAACGTTGCTTCCTCCTTTTCTTCCTTCTTCCCTTGATACCAGAGTACACGCTGTGCAAAGAGCAGTGAGCGGGGCAGAAAGTGATTTCTTTATCCTAGTGGGTAGTGATGATCTCCAACCAAAAGAAATCAGTTTCAATTAAACAAAAATCTGTCTTTTTCCTTCCCCTCCATGGTTCTATTCCTTCCTTCCATCCTCATCCTCTTTCTTTGAGTCCATCTTTTTCACTCTTCCCCACCAAACCCTAATCTAGAAATAGAACAACAGAACTGCTTCCTTCCAACGGAGGACAAACACCTCCTTCCCCTCGGGAGACGGAAGACAGTGGAGATGCCCATGCCCTTGAATGTGGTGTTTTATGGAATTATCCTGTGGAGGCTGATGGTGATTGCTTTGCTGAGTCTACGTTTTGTCTGACATTTCACCACCATTAGGCAAACATTATTCTTTCTGTTGGTATTTGTTTAGTGAGCTATATACTCAGTGGTGTATGATTTATATAAGTCACCATCTCTTCCTGGTGGCTTAGGCTAAATTATTATCCAGGCATTCCAATTTAGACACACAATAAGGGACAGATTACTAAACCCCAATGTTATACCTCTGCTGAACAAAGCCTTATTCCTTATTCATGGTGTCATGCACAGTATTCACGTTTCTAATGAAAATGTGGGCTGATCCGTCAACTGGAATAGCTTTAGGGTTTTTTGGTATTTCTGATTTTATTCTCAGAGAATGCATATATATATATATATATATATATATATATATATATATTTTAATTTAGGGACTGATGTGGTTAGGAATATTTAGATGCTATGCCTTGAAAATAAATATATTGATGTCTTGAACTACCTTCAATGAGGTGACCACACTTGTAGGTTGTCTTGAATGGGACCATTTTCCCTGCTCTAATGTCATGAACATCACCCCACTCCCCTTCCCTCTAAAACGTGTCCTGGGCTGGGAAATGAGTTTTATGGACATCCTGACTTTGAGGAACAGAAGAGTGAGGTTCCATGGAATATTCCCCTGGGAAGCTTTGGAAGACTCTGGGTGGGGTCCTGAGTGCAGGCCCCAGGCTGGTGGTGGGGAGTGAGGTGGTGGGAGGGGCACAGGAGCCTGGGCTTCTTCCCCCACTGACCCCCTCAATAGCCGGGATGCCCAGGGAATGAGAATGGATATCGGAAGTATATTCATCAAGGGTTGTCAAGAAAGGAGTTCAGGGATCAAATGCATTTTTAAAAGTCTGCATCAAGGGTTCAAAGGTTGGTGGGAGGAGAGGGAAACTTTCCCAGAGCTTTTGTCATGCTGGTGTCTTGGGTGATTTTCTTTGTTCAAGAAAACCCTAGGGTCCTCCTTAGGGTCCCGTGGAAACAGGGTTCAAAGCAACATACCCTAGGGAGTATTGCGAGATGGAATTACAGCTTCCAACTCTGAATGGCACTACCAGGCCATACAGTCCTCCCTCTGAAGTCCGAATACTCAGAAGGGGGAAATAAAGTCGCTGTTACCTGGCCAGGCACCTTGACAGGCCTTGAGTCCTACAGCAGGTGGTGTCAAGCCCTCGGGGGACGACCTGGGCCCAGGGACATAGTGCATTGCCTGAGGTGGGTCCTTATACCCCTGCCCTGCAGAGCCTCTCAGAGACCAGGGAAACTGGCAGACCAAGAAGAGAACTTGCTAGAACTGCTTGTAAGATTCGTCCACATCCTTGTTTATTTATTTATTTATTTCTGGTAGAAAATGATCATTTTCATTTGAGTGGAATACAGGGAAATTCAGATAACACTTACTGTAGCTGAGAAGGGACCTGCCCACTCTTCTCTAAATGTGGAATAGAAATGCTTAATTTCCACTGGCATTATGTACTTCAGGTAGGAGTCATATTTTATCTCAGGAGGAGATGCATTTCTTACCATTTTTGAAAATATAAATATCCGAGTACAGGAAAGCCTAAAAATAAAAATATACATCAAGCTTTTATACCACTTACAGAAATGACTTCAAATATTGAAAAATAAGTTGTCTCCAGGATTACCGAGAGGAGTTGAGAGGAAGAACTCCATGGTAGCTTTTAAGGATTTACAGAAGGAAAAGTACTAGCATTTAAAAAGCTTATTCTATAAAAATGCTGAGTTCCTTTCCAGATCGTTTTCGATACCTATCTACTTAGCCTCCTCTCACTGGGTCAGAAATCGTACAGTGAGCGTTTGATGAACTCTGAATGTGAATTCCGGGATTTTTAAGGTAACAGGTCTGTACCACATAAGCAATTTCTACATAACGAAAAACAGCAGAAAGAATGGAGTACCTGCACCGATGCTTTATTTGGCAAAATCCCTGCATGAAAATGAGTCTAATTGTTAAATAAATATTTCAAGCAATACACAGCTAACTTAAATTTCTGGGAACTTCTTTACATAATGATAAAATTAATGTTTAATTTATATATAAATGATATTAACTAGTGTTGCTTTTACATCAAAAAATATATCTCCCTTTCATTCAATACATGAGGCTATTAAAAGGGTCAAATGTCCAGATGCTGTACTAGGGCTCCTTGAAGATGCATTTGCTTGCTGGGTGCTAATGTAGGAAAATTTATGGGAAAGCTCCCGGTATGTGTGCCCAGGAACAGAGAAAAAGCAAAGTAACAGCAATGCATTCATTATTGGGATTTGTCTTCTTAGCTTCCTTCAAGAGATAAGATTACAAACTACAAGAAAAAATATATATATATTGGGGCCCCTGGGTGGCTCAGTGGTGGAACATCCGCCTTTGGCCAGGGGCGTGACCCTGGGGTCCCGGGATGGAGTCCCGCATCGGGCTCCCTTCTCCCTCTGCCTGTGTCTCTGCCTCTCTCTCCGTGTTTCTCATGGATAAATAAATAAAATCTTAAAAAAAAGAAACTGTATATATTAAATATAAATATTACGTTTCTATAAATGACATATGTACCTAGTATATTTAGTGGTTAAGACCCCTAAGGTGGAGATTGAAAGCCGTTTGACAGTGTCTGTCATTAGGTGGTTGAGATCAGTCATTCCTATACTTACAGATCAACAGATGAGTAAAGTTTTAAAACAAAAGTGTATGCAGGTAACCAACATCAAGTTGTCCCCTTTAATTTTACGTAAAGGCAGTAAATAGAACAATTTGTGCTAAATATCATCATCTCATCTCAAGTTGTAGGTTTATCTCAAGTATGTAAGTAACTATATATATACACACACACAGATATGCATCTCCTATCTCTATCTATCTATCTATCTATCTATCTATCTATCTATCTATCTATCATCTATCTATCATCTATCACCTATCATCTATCTATTTATCTATCTACTATCATCCATCTATCAAAAATCAATTGCATCCATTCTGAGTGGTTTGGAAGATGGATTACCCTTTTTAAAACCTTCCGCAAAGAATGGGATGGTTAGTGAGAGTGATAAGGACAGTCTAGGTATGCCCAGAGCGCCAATTCTAGGTGTTTTGCATCATCCACATGAAACTTTTAAGAGACCGACTTACACCTTCCTCCTCACTGTTATGCCGCACGGGCTACGGTGTGAGCTCTGAATACACACTTGGGCATTTCTCGTGATTTCTCCCCGCACAGGAGCCGTGCCGGGTCCCAAGGGCTGGGCCTGCTCAGGTGCTGCCCCCAGCCCGTGCCCTGCCCCAGCATCATTGGCTCCTCCCGCTGAGGCCGGGCTGGTCCAGGGCTCAGCAGGCACTGAGAGGCTCGCCGTGGCCAGTGCTCACTCGCTCATCGCGTTCTTACCATCCCCTTTTCCTACATCTTCTGTCGCTGTCACCTGAGCTTTCGGATCAGGACCTTTTGCTGTTGTTTAAAGTTGGGGGCTCTACTATTTCCCAGCTTCGTTAAAGCGATCTTGATGGTATAAGTGGTATTTTCTTTGGCTCATTACTATTTGGAAATATTGTTTCTCTGTAGTTCTGTGTTGTTGTCTAACCTTCATCGTTTTTCTGTAAAATGTTTTTTTCTAAATCAAACCTCACTAGCACTCTTCTAGAACTACTCGGATACGTAGGGTGACACCATCTCCACCAGAGTGGACCCTCGTTAATGACTCTGGGACCCCTTCTTTCATATTTGCAGTAAAGCCATGAACTGAACCACCAAAATTAAGGGGCTGCATTTATTTCTCTGCAGAAATAAACACTCTGCTCTTCCCTGGGAATCCTGTCCTGAACGGCTTGGGGTATGGGGTCACGTAATCAACTCCAACAGAGTGATGTGAATCTGATCTAATATTTCAAACTGTGCTTTGGGGTAAAATATTTACCTCCTAGATGTCGCACTGGTCTAACCTTCTTACAGGAAATGCTGCTCTGTCGGTCTTTACTGGCCCTGGTGTGATGCTTTGTGTAGACCCCCACCACCTGGGTGGGGTCCCTGCCATCCCCTGGCCCTCAGGGAGGGTATTGTCCACGCTGTTTGGGGTTGCTCGGGGACCATGTTCCTCTGAATGGCTGTTCCATGTTTCCAGAAACACACCTGCAGCTCCAAGTTCACTTTGGCTTCTTCCATCTGCCTTGGAAATCCTGGCTGCAAAGCCATTTCAACCTGAATCCAGCAATCTCGTCTGGCAGGATACCTAGCTAACACACCGGCTACCTGCCCTAGGTGCTCGTGCTCATCTCTGAGTCCTTTTCACCCTATGGAGGAGGGAAGCCATGGACAGCTGTTCTCAGGAACCTCCCCTGCCTACACGTGACACGATGGAATGTGAAGTGCTGGAGAGTTAGCCAGCTGGGGATCCTGGACCCCTATTTGGAAAGGGGTCAGCGACCCCGGTTAGTCTCAAGTTACTTCATACACGTCCATCTTCAGCACTGAAGCACCGATGGGATGGATCAGGGCATACATGGTCATCTGGACCTCCATCTCTTTCTGTCCTTCCTAGTGACCCTGCATTGTGCACCTGCCATTTGGGGAGTGACCAGAGGCAGGGTTTCTGCGAGGGGTGTGCGGTGTGCTGCAGGCAGCCTGGGGAGAATGTTCTACTAGCCCCTGAGGTCTCCTTTTGCTCCCTGCACAAAGGGATGTTTTCAGAGATACCTCCCATCAGTGAATGAGATTGGGGCGGCGAATGAGGCCCTTGGGTATGATCTAACTGCATCCCCCTCTGTCCCTTCTTCATCCTTTACCCTTACAACCCAAAGGAGCAGATGGAACCCTTTTGTAAAGTCTAAGCAACTTCACACTTAGGGCCAAACCCCATGGTGGGGTGGTGACGAACAGAAATAGCATTTCTCCACCTCATTTGAGAAAATCTGTGATTTAGACCCTCTTACCTTGACTTTTGGCATACTAACTGAATTCAGAAAATCCTGCCTTCCATAACAAATTCTGGCGTTAAGCCTACATTTCTTGCTAAAAAAATACAATTTTGAGTTTCAGAAGTTATTATTCATATATTTTTAGTGTGTTATCTGAAATACTGCTGTCCACCTTCTCCAGGCCCATGACGGAGAGACAACCATGGGAATATCATGAATGTGACACAGAAATGCAGAAGAGAAAAGGATGCTAATATTCTAAATATAATTCCCTGATATACATGGTATTCAGTAGTAATTCATCAAATATCTTCAGTATAAGCTACTTTCCTGGAAGCTATGTATCAGTTAAAGAGAAGAGATTGAATAAGAAGAAAAGATGGAAAATATCAAAAGACCAGTTTGTTTTTTAAAGACGCGTAATCAAGAGGCTATAAAGCTGTAACTTCATCAAGCTTGTATTTCATTGCTTGTTATGCATCTGTTTTGTTTGTTGGTTCTTTGGTTGGTTGGTTTTAGTTTAAACAGACTTAAAAAATAAAATAAACAGGCTTGAGGTTGTGGAATTATCCCATCTCCTTTTCCATTATTGTAAGTAAGAGCTCAAGGGACACAACTCTTGTGTGTCATTATTTAGATGGAAGATAAGGGATTGGGACATTATATTGAAACCACTCTGGTGGGGAATGTGTATTGGACACAAGTGTTGCTTGAGGGCACCCAGCATATCTGAAGCCCCTCTGTGTGTTTGGGGGTTGCATTGAGTCCTGCTCTTCTGGAATAACTACATGCCCTGTGTCCCTTGACGCTAGAGCACAGGCCTGTGATCCAGGATCTGTGCCTTGAGGTGCAGAACCAGATATGACATTCTCAGGAGCAGGGCACACACAGCATCTGCATCTTCCAACACTAAGTGATGCTTTTGGAGCCAGAGTTCAGTGCGGGGTGGCAGCGCTGGAGCCTCTGGCTATCATCCTGTGTGTCTTTGATCCCTGTACCTGTGGTGTGCTGTTCAAGGAGCTCTCTGTGTGGCCGACTGTGGTGCTCTTGGGTAGTCTCACAGGCTGGCTTTTGATCCTCTCCCAAATTCTCAGATGATCAAATTATCAAACTGAGGTTTTTCCACAATTTCTGTCTTACTGAACTAGCTGTGCTCTGTTCCCTATGACTGTGAACCTGTGTAACATAGGATGTTGGTAGAAATTCTCATGTCTTAGAATTGCAGTGGGAGTGGAATATTAATAAAAATTATGGGGGCAACCCCTGTGGCACAGCGGTTTAGCACCGCCTGCAGCCCGGGGTGTGATCCTGGAGACCCGGGATCGAGTCCCATGTCAGGCTCCCTTAGTGGAACCTTCTTCTCCCTCTGCCTGTGTTTCTGCGCCTCTCTCTGTGTCTCTCATGAATGAATAAAAATAAATAAATAAATAAATAAATAAATAAATAAATAAATAAATAAAAATTATGGGCAACCCAGGGCTCCTAAGTAGCATATGTGTATTTAATTTAGGAAATGAATTTGTAAGAGCAAAAATAACAAATAGAACTTTAAGTAATAATAACACATTGTCCACCTAAGGGAAAAAGCTGAAGAAACTTGCGTCAAACTGGACTGGATATAGGAAAACCCTCACATGTTCCTTAGACTTCACTGTCTCCTCTTCCATTTCAACACTTTTGATACACTAAAACCTTGACGCGCAACCCTGTTTCCCAAGAGTCTCATACTGCCTCCTTCCCCAAAGTTTACCAAAAAATTCATACTAGATTTGACTTAATTAAAATAGTGAATAATTGGGCACCTGGATGGCTCAGTTGGTTATGTGTCCAACTCTTGGTTTCAGCTCAGGTCATGATCTCAGTATCCTAAAATGGAGACCAGCAATGGACTCTGCACTGATTGGGGAATCTGCTTAAGATTCTCTCCCTCTGCCCCTCCCTCCATCCCAGGTTCATCCATGCGTGATCTCCCTAAAATAAATAAATAAATAAATAAATAAATAAATAAATAAATAAATAAATAAATAATAAAATAGTGAACAAGCCAAAGAAGAAAGTAAAATTAGTCTCCAATACCATCACCCTGAAAAACACATTAACAGAGATCAATAAACACACCTAATTTTTATATATAACCACATCTATATAAAGCTGATGACATTGAACATTTTATTAAAGACTTGCCAGTGTCGGGTCGCTCAGGTGGTGCAGTTGGTTAAGCGTCCAGCTCTTGGTTTCTGCTCAAGTTGTGATCTCAGGGTCTTGAGATTGAACCCCAAATCGGGCTCTGCGCTCAGAGGGCAGTTGGCTTGAGATTCTCTCTCCCTCCCCCTCTGTCCCTCTCACTCTCCCTCTCTAAAATAAATAAGTAAATCATAAAAGTAAAATAAAACAAAGACCTGTTCATTCTGTTAATGAACACTGCCATGAGTTATCTTTCTAATTCATCATGGTTTATTGCTCAGATCTCCACGTTAACTGCTACATATTGTTCATTTGGATGAGTGTTCTCCAAGTTATCGAGCCAACGCACATTGTTGGGTGTGCAGATTACATCAACACTTCTGTGAATAAACACTGAATAATTATAATTATGGTTTTGAGATTCCTTTTTAGAAATGTTATTGTGGACATTCATTCAGATAGCTTTGTTGAAACAGACACGTCTCGATTAGAAAGAAGAATGAAGGGCATTCTTGAAGAAGAAAGAGATAATTCAGCCGACAGATTCTGAAGGTATGCAGGAGGGAGAAGGGCAGTGTCACACTTGGTCTCAATAACCAGTAAGAAGAAACAGTACTTACAGGCTGATTTTATTCAAGCCTATTATTTTCCTACAACTCTGAACCTCACTCATGGATTACTTAGCAGACACTGTAGTTGTCTACTCAGTGCACATTCTTTCCCTCTTTATTGATAACTAAGCCTTAATTTTGTTTAGGAAAGCAAGAAGTCTGGACAAAATGCACATTTTCCTGATTCATTTGCAGCAGAGAGTAGCCCTTGGGCCACATTCTGGCCAACAAAACACAATAGCCAAGAACTCTAAGGACTGGGGCCATGCTTTTGCTTGTCTGGTTTAGACACCAGTCTCATTCCTTCTTCCTACTGCCTTGAGTATGAATATGACGTTGGGGCTGGAACTGCATCTTAAAATTTGGGACAATGTGCAAGAGGACAAAAGCTACTTTGTAAAGATTGTTGCCATTAATTCCAAGTGAATGTTATGATTAGTTAAATCTGGGAAACATGGCCATCGGGGAGGTTCCTGCACAAATGTCAGAGCATGGATGTAATAGGAGCTCAACAAGTGATGAGCTCAATAAATGATGAATAAGTGAATGAAGAATGAATGAACAAATACAATTTTAAATTATGGGTTGATTTGTTTTTCTCTACTTTTGACATTATTTTCAACCTGAAACGTTTGGTAATCAATCTTAAGGAAGAATCAGTGGCATATGGAGAGTCTCAAATTTTAAGTTAGAGTTATGGATAGTTTTCATATGGATTTCCTTTGCCTTCAAAACATATCATGCTTTTCAAGTCCATTGAGGAATTGGTATAATGGTAAGGTGCATGGCCATCTTTATTTTGATTTTAATTTAATAAATAATGAGTGGGAAATATCAGAAAGGGAGACAGAACATGAGAGACTCTTAACTCTGGGAAACGAACTAGGGGTGGTGGAAGGGGAGGTGGGAGGGGGGTGGGGGTGACTGGGTAATGGGCACTGAGGGGGGCTCTTGATGGGATGAGCACTGAGTGTTATTCTATATGTTGGCAAATTGAACACCAATAAAGATAAACTTATATAAAAAATAATTCAATAAAATCTTTAAAATATATTAAAAAAGAAAAACATAATTTAAAGTTAAAGCAGGCACCCATTTCAAGGAAAGATGATAAAATCACACAAACAAAAAACAATGCCAAGTTTATTTCAGAAGCATTATCTAGGATTTCAGCCTGGTTATCAGGTCTAAGACTTGAATATTCCTTCCAGATTTTGTTCATGATTATCTTTACATTATCTCCAAATAGTCTCATATTAGTGCAAGTTTATGTTGAACTTGCTGAACCGCAGTAATTATTTTGAACAATATTAGAATCATCATAATTATATTCTCTCAGCATGAGTAATCAGTAGGATAGGTTCAGATCATTCTGAGTTATGCAAACTTAAAATTAATTCAGAAAATTGTCATTTGAAGATTTCTGAAGAAATATTTCATTTCATCTGAGTGCATGATTTTGAGAATTCTAATCATCTCTAATTACTCTTTTTATTTTATTCTTTGCAATTGTTATGAATTGCTATCTTGAATAGGAGGAGCGTCAATGAATATTTATCAAGTTCTTGTTTATTCTAAGGAATGTAGCTTTATATCCCTATCAAATTTACTGCCTTCCACCCAATCTCTCACTCTCCCTTATGGTAGAGAAATCTTAGCATGATTGCTTAAATTTTAGATCACTAATGAGGTAACATTCATTAATGGTAGCATTAAAAAATGTATTGATTGGAATGGCTTCCTGGCTTTCCTTTGCCCAGGATTTAGTGCTTCACAGGAACAGCAAGAAAGGTAATCCTTTGGCTCATATTTTGGGGACAATTTAATTTGGTTCATACTCAACTTACCAAAAAAAAAAAAAAAAAAAGCTTATAAGATAAGAATAACAACTACTGATCATGTGGCATCGATTTATTTCATCATTCCCATTGTTCCTTCAAAACCATCAGCCAGCTTAGTGAGACACATGCCTGGGTTTGGGTACAAGTGGGTATTTGAGGCGCACCTGGTTCCATTTTGAATTTTATCAGCTTCTGTATATTTTGAGCAGCTAAAAATTTTCTACATGCTAATTTCAGAAACTAGCAGTGTTTATTATTATCTATATCAGATGCATCTACTTTTTATTTTTTGTGCTATTAAGCCCCTGGACAGTATGTTTTACATCACTCAAAGGTGTGAGTTTTGGTCCTATCATTTCCAGCACCTCTGAACATCAGCTGCTGAACAGAAGCATGGCCCAGACACTTGGTTCTACCTCTGGGTCTGGGTCAGTGAGTGGCATGGACTTGGCCAAGTCTGTCTTGTGCTCTGACACTTAGACCCCTCATCTGCAAAGAGGATTGGACTAGATGTTCTCTGAGACCTGACCTGAGACTAGGGCAGCTCTGTGATCTAGCTCAGGATAACGTTACTTTTTAACAAGATGGATACATGGCCCGGAATAATGAAAGTGGAAATCACGGAAGCAATGAAAGTGCCCCCAGGAAGCTAGGAAGCACTCACACCTGTAAGTTGAGAATAATATGCAATTGAATTTTTTGAGTTTTTTGCTTTTTAATTTTTTCTCATTCAATATGCAGCCCCGTTGGGCAAAGACTTCATCCAAGGGCCAATTTTCATAAAATTCACATAGATGTTGAATTTTCATTTTATCAAATCTAATGATATTTTGTTTAATTTGCTAGTAGTAAAGGATTTCAGGTGGAAATCCTCAAGCCAAACAAAGAAGTGATTTGGTATAACCAAAAGGATAAGAGTTTTACTAATCAGACATTGTATGTTAATATTCCAAAAATAATTTTTAACATTATAAATATATAAATGGCAGTTGTATCGATTCAAGGATAATCACATTTCTCACCCGAACAAAACTCCTAATAAACATTCCAATGAGGTTGCAAGACAGTTAACACAAGCAGTAATTCAAATTATCATGAGTTAAGAAAATGTATTAAGTTTGGGCACCTGGGGGGCTCAGCGGTTGAGCTTCTGCCTTCAGGTCATGATCCCAAGGTCCTGGGATCGAGTCCTACATCGGGCTCCCTGCAGGGAGCCTGCTTCTCCCTCTGCCTGTGTCTCTGCCTCTCTCTCTGTGTCTCTCATGAATAAATAAATAAAATCTTGAGAAAGGAAAAGAAAATATATTAAGTCATAGAGACTCTTTCTGCAGAGAATAAGAGCACAAATTTCCATACATATATTTCAAGATTTTATTCAATTTATTTTTTAAAGGGTTCACCCATTTCCTCCACCTCCCACCCCTTGATTCTTCTGTTCTATTATTTTGTTTTGTTTTGTTTACTGCATTACAGCTGATAGACAACCTCAGATTCCTTTCAGGCATGCAGCACAGTGAATCAGCAACTCTGTGTGTTACATTTGCACAAAGTCTTGATGCAAGTGAAGATGTGGGCTAAGCAGGTACATGAGAGAAGAGCTTTTCACATAGAGCAAATCTTTGGGAGGAAGGTCCAAGGCAGGAGTGTGGCTGCATGTTGGAGGACAAGCCAGCTGGCCTGCGTGGCCGGAGAAGGCCTCTAAGACTTTAGGTGTTTACATGCACACGGTGAAGATGTGAGGTTCTTAAGCTCCTGGAAGCTTTACTTCAAGCAACAAAGAGAACCATTGAGCAATTAAGAGCTTCAAGTGTGCAAGTGCTCTAGAGACACGCAGGACAAAGACAGCATCTAGCAATGGCCTGGTGTCCTCTGAGGTCAGGAAACGTCCCCAGATTTCAGCCGTGTTTAGCCTGAGACCTTAAGGATGAATAGAATTAGCAGAAGAGGGGCCTGCAGTGGTGGGATGGCATCGGCCAGGCAAAGGGAACAGCAGGAGACGTACGGGATGGCAGGAGCCTTTCCCACCCATGACACTAAGATGTGTTCAATGCCGGCAGGAGAGAGAGAGAAGGTTTGTGTCTAAAATTCTGCTCTAAGAAATGCATCAGCCGCTAACGCGGCGCCTGGGGAAGCCATTGCTCACCACCACCTGCCACGTCCTCCAGAAAACCTCCTCCGGCCACACGTGGCCCGAATAAATTTTCTGCCTATTCAAACAGCAGAAAAATGTGCAAGTAAAGAGAAGGTAGTGATTTCTGTTTGTTAATGATTCCATTTATCTGCTTGGGCTGGAAAACTGTGCCTGCCTGAGCTCATGCTCGTTGGTGACCAAGATCCTGCTTCTCTGCACAATCTGCTCTTGGGTTGGAAACCACAAGTCTCATCTCCCCATGTCTTCCACCTGCCAACCGTTCATTTTTCCTTCCCTTTATTTTGTAAATCCTTACTTCGTAAAACATTTTATCTGTGGAGTCATTTCTTCCTGACTTGTTAGACTGTCATAAAACAGTCTGCAGAAAACCTGAAAAATAAAGGAAAACAGGATAAGAGAAATAAGACACCAAAGAGAAATACATGTTACGTCTTCGTAACATGTTAGAGCGTGCTACAATCTTCATGTAGAGCACAGGAATGGATAAGCGAACACCCTCACACGGGCACCTGGGTGGCTCAGTGGGCAAGGCGTCTCCCTTCTGCTCAGGCCATGATCTAAGGGTTCTGGGATCGAGCCCCACATTGGGCTTCCTGCTCAGCGAGTAGTCTGCTTCTCCCTCTCTTCCCCACTCCTGCGGTCTCTGTCTCTCTGTCTCTCTCTCAAATAAATAAATATTTTTAAAAATAAAGTTAATTAATTAAATTAAAAAAGAAGACCTTGAGAGAGTTGATTAGACATTTAAATTAAGAATACAAAAAGAAGAAAATAAACCAATGCACTCAGAGAAGAATCTTTTCTATTACTAAAGCAAAGAATAAATATCATTTCTCTTTTAGAAGACAAAGACTTTAATAAAGGATAAGAAAACTAAGCACAGTTATTTTTAATAAAACATGTATGAGAACACACATACACACAAATGCTATGTAAATCAAGGGAGTGAGAAGTTCAAAATCCAATGAGATAAACGATAAGAAATTTTTGCCAAAGGGATTATCAGGCATGGGTGCAAAGTTGCATATGTGAGATATTTATCACAGTCCTTTCATGATCAGCAAAAATTAGGAATATACTAAGTGTCCAAAAAAAAAAAAAAAAAAAGGTCTGCATTGGTTTAAAACAGCGTAACATCTTGGGGCACCTGCATATCTCAAGTGGTTGAGCATCTGACTCTTGATTTGGCTCAGGTCATGACCTTAGGGTCATGGTTGGAACCCCACATCGGGCTCTGTGCGTAGCGTGTAGTCTGCTTCTCCCTCTCCCTCCGCCCCTCCCTCTGCTTTCTATCAAATAATAAATAAATAAATAAATAAATAAATACTTCTACAAATTTTTTAAAAAATCAAACAATGTAAATTCTTGAGAAGAAATGTTCAGAAGACATTTGAAGGTTTAGCTTCAGAAGTAGTTAAAAATGTTTTAAGTGGTTTACCACACTATTGATAAATGATTCTAGATAATATTTAAAAATTATCGTTTCAATATGGAACTTCATACTTATTATATCATTATTAAATGCTAAATATTATTCTTGAGTAAAATATTGAGAATTTTACTTAGTATCTATTTACTTACAATATTGAGTAAATGCTAAGTAAATACTTACCTTCTAATGCTAAGGTAAGTATTTTTCTAAAAGACACCAGAAATAGATATTCCAGGTTGTCACTCATCTTTTGATAGTTGAATAATTTATTGTGTGTGGTTTCTTTTGTTGTTTTCTTTAGGGAATGTATCAGAAATTTCTTCTGCAGAACTTGATATTATATAACCACCTTTACTAAGTGGTAAGAGCTGAAAGCAGTAATTTAATTTGTGCCTAAATCATAGTCTGTGGGGTTCTCTTCAGATGGTTCACCTATTACCCCACAACTGTTGAATCACCTCCTCCTTTCCATGGTAATTGGAGATGTCACCTTTGGCATATACTACCCTGCATATTCTTGTGGCTGTTTGCTTTTTTTTTTTCCATTCAGCTTGTAGACTCATCCCTAAGGGCTGCTTCAACAGTTCACTGTATGTTCGTGGGGTAGGAAAGTCCCTCGTGTCCTGCTCACGTCTTCCTTCTTCTATGACATCTATCCTTCCAGTTGTGCTTCAGTGTATTTTTTAAAAATATATAAAGCAGGGCAGCCTGGGTGGCTTAGCGGTTTAGTGCTGCCTTCAGCCCAGGGTGTGACCCTGGAGACCCGGGATCGAGTCCCACATCAGGCTCCCTGCATGGAGCCTGCTTCTCCCTCTGTCTCTGTCTCTGTCTCTCTCTCTCAACTAAATAAATAAATAAATAAATAAATAAATAAATAAATAAATAATCTTTTTAAAAAATAAAAGAAAATATATAAAGCATTCTGAAGAAGTGACATTAACAAAACATCAGAAGAGGGAACTTCAAGTGCCCTTCCCCAAAAGAAACATTAAAAGACAAGCAGAAACTTCCAGAACCAAGGTTGTCAGACCCTGGAAAACAGAGTGTTACAAACTCCGAATCAAGACAAAGTCAAGGGGCATCTGAGTGGCTCAGTGGTTGACCCTTTGGCTCAGGGCGTGACTCTGGGGTCCTGTGATCGAGTTCCGCATTGGGCTCCCTGCAGGGAGCCTGCTTCTCCCTCTGCCTGTGTCTCCACCTCTCTCTCTGTGTCTAAATAAATACAAGTTTTTTTTAAAAAAGACAAAGTCAAGTTAAAAATGGCAGAAAGCATCTTGGTGATTTGAATCTGGGCCCCTCTCACTTCCTCCCAGCTCAGTGGAGGTTCTGAGGTTCAGTGTCCATGTCATTTGTGTGGGGCCTGGCCCCATCCCCAAGAAAGCAGAGCAGACCTTATTTGCAAACCATGTCTGTTCTAACTCATCTGGTCTCCCAAAGGACTTCGGACAGATGCTTTCCTCGTGTTTTTCTAACTTGGACCTCACCCAGGGCCAAAAGCTGTGAGTTGTGAAAACATGTACGGTGCCCAGGATAAACCCTTGTATGTTGGGTCAAATAATTTCTGAAAAGTGCCAGGACCACTTGCTGGAGAAAAGGGGAGTCTTTTCAACAAATAGTGGTGATAAAACTGGATCTCCACACACAAAATAAGGAGGTTAGATCCTGACTCACATCATGGACAAAAGTTAAAATAAATCGAAGAGCTAAAGGTAAGAGTGAAAACTATAGAAGTCTTAGAAGAAAATAGAGGTAAATCTTCATGAAATTGGATTGATAAATGAATATATGTATATATTCATATTGTCCCTAAGGGTTATTTGCATTGTCTGTGTGTGTATGTCTATATCTATCTATATATATATATGTCTATATCTATATCTATGTCTATATCTATATCTATATCTGTATCTGTATCTATCTATATATATTAATGTAAATATTAATGTATATTAATATATACACACATATCCTAAATGCCAAAAGAATGAATAAAAAACATTGAAAATACATAAATTGTACTCAATATGTCAACTTGAATGGTCATGTGGCCTCTCTGAGGATATCTGTGTTTGGGGAGTTCTTTGGAGCAGTGGTAGATGTTATGTGAGGAAGGAGAGAGTAAGTGATGGATTAAACCATTGAGATTTGGGATTTTTGTTAAGGCATGTAACCTTTTTACCCTACTGAAGCCATGACTCCAAATTACTTATTTTTTTAAAGATTTATTTATTTACTTATTTGACAGAGAGAGAGAGAAAGAGAGAGCACACCAGCAAAGGAGCAGAGGGAGAGGGAGAAGCAGACCCCCTGTTGAGCAGAGAACCCTACTCGGGACTTGATCCCAGGACCCCGAGATCATGACCTGAGCTGAAGGCAGACGCCTAACCGATGAGCCACCCAGGCACCCCCATGACTGCAAATTCTTAACAACACGGGCCTATTTATCTTCATCTGCAGTAGTTTCTAAAATCCGCCATTTACATTTAGGTTTTTAATATATTGGAATTATAATTTTTGACTAATTTTTCCCAAATAGAAGAACTATTATTCTTGAACTGAACTGTCCTTCATTTCCCGGCATCCACAGTGCCCTGTCTGCTAAATGTGAAACTCCTTTTCCAGGACAACAGAGTTTCATGACATCTGGGCTACTCCTTCTCCATATAAACTTATGAATCTAATGATCAATATTCTCAGGAATACTAAAATCAAGTCAGTTGTGAGGAATGTGGTATTTTGTTGAATTACACAACAATGTAGGGATAATACCTTTACAGTGTTCAGTAACTACAGCGTTCAGTTCAGTAGCTCAACCACGATATATCTTTTTCTAGGGCACTACAAGCAAATCTAGTGTAACGTGAACGAAGTGGTAATAGCTGGTGTTTTTGTCATATTTCTGGCATTTAAACACCCCAATTTTATCATCTCACCTTTGAAAATGATTTTCGCTGAGATTTTCATTTTGGGGGCATCTGTCTTATAAAGGTAAAAGGAATTCATTCTCTTACTTGTTCCAAAATAGACTTCTAAGACTTTGGATATTGAATTGAATGGAATATGTGTTTCTGCATACATTGAGATGAAAAGGTGTTTCAGTCCTTTCATTAGTGAGAGTGATAAGTGGTCGCACACGCGTGCTCATGTTCCATCAGCCACGCATTCCTGGAATAAGCCTATGTGGCCATGTTGTGTTTTCTAAAAGAAACATTGTGGATTTGAACAAAAAGAGAGGGGTTGCTGGGGGTATCCTACAGGAGCCGCATCAGAATACACCTAAAGCACATTTCTTGCATCGATAAGGCATATTTTTCTCCATAAGGCTTTTCCAACCTGAAAGTCAAGACAGTTTGTGTGGCAGGTGACATTCAGACAGACAGCACCGTAGTCCAGTGAGCACGCTGATGGGGAGAGGAGTTAGCCTGGTCTATGGGATGGTTTAGGAGACAGAAAATTCTCCCTTCCAGTGATGCCACTCACTCAATATTGAGATTTCAATATTGCCAAACAGAAATTTCTTCAACCATTAGGTCCTACATGTTCTGCACTTGGGTGTCGGCAAGTCTCTCCTGTACCCTGGCTGGGAACTGTCCACACATATAGCTTTCCTCTCTGCAGCGGATCCCTCCTGGGATGCGGCGTCAGCCTCCCTGCTTGGCCTATGCTACTTGAAATTTCACTGGCAACTCTACTTACGTAACTTGGGCTTTTCTGGACTCCTCTCTCATTTTCCCATCTCCCTCTGCTAGCTTAGAGCAGGTTTTGGGGGCATACACTTGTCATCTCTGAAGCCCCAGGCATCAGGGTGGTGCCAGGGAAGGGGAGCCTATAGACCAGGGCTTTGGGGACACTGGAGGGCCTCCGAGCCGCGTGACTGGTGCATCACCAGACGAGCTCTCCCATTTTCTCAAGTGATCTGGTGTCCACTGACTTGCTGGCCGGTGACTGGTTCTGGAATCTGCCCGGGGACAGAAAATCAGCAGGAACTGGGTGCCAGGAGTAGAATGAAGCACTCCAGAAGGCTCTATCACCGAATTAACTCCTATTATGAAATTAATACTAAAATAATTTCATAATATTAATAAAATTTCATATTATTTGAAAAACGCATCTAATAAATGAAATTTTGTTATGGTATCCAAAGATAACATTGAATAATAATAAAGTCAAATAGGGTATATTCTCAATTCAATAATACTCTAGTTATAATGATTTACAGAAGTCATTATTTTGAGTAAAACTGCTTATTAAGTGGTACATTTTTATTTCCAAATAGACTGGCTCGTATCTATATGTTTAACTAGCTTCCTGGCCCCATCGCCGGTGCTGTGTCAGGGCTTCTGTGTAAAACAGTTTGTCTGACTAATTAAAATGTGATTTCCAAGCCTATTTGTTATTACTTCTATTATCTTCTTGTAAGGCTCTGAAATAGCATGTTTATGGCTGCCTGCAAACTCATCTAATTTAATATTTGCCTAGTAACCTAAATGTCCCCATTTAACAGCAGCTGCCCTTGGAATACAGATTTTTTTTTTTCCACAAGGCAAGCTAAATTTTAACTAATTGTCACTGCGATATTCCATTCTGACTGGGTACATGAGCCTTTTCGATGGTGAAATTGGAATTGTTAAATGCAAGCGGTTATTAATTTGTTCTCAGTACAAAGGATGCAATTATTCATCTAAAAATAAAGCTCTTAGGGTCGGGAGAGAAGCAACGAATGGAACAAGTCCTCATAATTTAATATTCTTCGTTTTGATTTTCTTAGCAGATCTTCTGAATGACATTTAGAGGCCAGAACTGAAATTATTAGCCAGCATGACCAAGCAATTCAAGGGACTGTAATGACTCCTACAAAAATTATGAAATGAAACCAAATGATTACAACATTTTCATAGTAATTGTCCTTTTCCATCTCAGAAACCCGGAGGAGGCCTACAGGGGCCGGCAGGTGCCCCGGGGCCGGTGGCCGCCAGAGCCTGACCTCTGCCGGGAGGCAGCACGGGACCTGGGGTCTGCGTTTCCATTGGGGACCCCGGGCCATGCTGCCCCCCTGAATCCCACACCGCCAGGGGCCAGGATGGATGCAAAGTTATCATGGAGTTTAATTCACTGGCTTTGAATGCGGTTTAGACAGAAGAACTCAGGTGATCCGAGTCCCTTCTGTCCGTAGGAAGCTTGGGATTAACGTAACCGGTTATTCTGCAGAGAGAAGGACACAGAGACCTCACGAAGCCTCAAAGTGCACAAGTGATCGGCGTGGCTTTATAAAAAATACATCGAAAGGACTCCTTGACTGTCAACTTGGGTACTTGGCTTTGTGTCCATGTGGCTGGTCCCTCTCCACCTGCAGGCTGGCGGGCTCCTTACCAGGTGGACCGGGCTGTGGGGCGTGGAGGCCTGTGTCGGCAGAGCCCGCTCCAGCCCACGGGCATTATGCCGACCCGCAGAGGCCTGACCCCAAAGTCCCTCGGGGGGGTTCTGGAGAGTATTTCCCCACCTATATTACATCGTAGACTCTTGAGATGGTTTCACACCCGACCCTATAGCCGGAGTGGGGGACAGCGTGGCGGAGGCAGGCTGGGCTGGGGGTACTGTCTCTGCAAGACCAGGACTCACCCCTGTTCCGAGCAGCTGGGGGAGCAACGACCGAGGGCCGCTCCCCTGCCTGGTCGGGTTTCCCTGACCTGGAGAAGCCCCTGCACCCTCGCCGTAGGGCCGTGCTGGAGTCCTGGGCTCTCCGACAGCCCAACAGGAGTCTGCCGTCCCCCCCATATCAGGGTCGCAGGGCCACCCCCCCAGTGGCACCGCCCCCCCTCCCCGATCTACCTGCTGTCAGTCGCTGCTTCCCTGCCACGAAGATACTGCAGAACTAAAATATGTGCCGTCTGGCTCTTTGGATGAGACCTGTGCCGACCTCTGTTCTAGCAGAGGCTTCCATGGCTCTTCCTTTTCCTAGAAACTTTCAGTAGGTCTTTCCCATTGTCACTCTCAGTTGATCAAGCTGTTTCTGTGCCCTATTAAAAATAAATAAATAAATGAAGAGAGTACTCTCCGTTTCCAGACATCTAACTCCCTCTGCCCACGTGACGTCTCCCGTGCAGTTGCTGAGGCTGGTGCATCTCCCGCGGCATCTCCCGCAGCGTGGACGGCCTCTTTTTGCTGGGCCCTTGCCTGGGGGAAGGGGTGAGGGGCTCTCTGGGGTCTCTTTCACAGGGACACTGGAGGACCTCATCACCTTCCAAAGGGCCCTCATCCTGACACCATGACCTTGGGGGTCAAGTGTCAACACGGGAATTTGGAGGAGCCACAACCATTCAGTACATACCACGTATCACATAGGTCCTTTGGGCTCCTGTCTGCATAAGCTCCTGCTCCCCATCAAACAAGCGCCTCTCCTGGTTCCAGTGCGAGTGGTGTTCTGCGCTTAATTGTTGGGGCCAGAACCTACACGTGTTATTCATCCTTTCCCTATGCTCATGTGCAATCTTCCAGCAAATCCTCTATCTTTAAACTGTATCCAGAACCCCACAGTTTCACAGCACCTCTACCTGCACCACCTTGCATGGAGCCACCAGCACCTCCTCAGCCGCAATCCCAGTTCTTCCCACTTCCGCATCCTCTACTCTATGGTCTGCTCCCCTCACAGCCGGTGACTGACTAGCCACGTAGAGCACGTTGGCCAGGTTAGGTCCCTGCTCGACAGCCTGCAGTGGCTTCCCACGCCACTCAGGAAAGAAGTCAGTGTGTAAAATGGTCTCGAAGCCTTATAATTCTGGCCACATCGACCACGGCCTGCCTCACACACATACTCACCCCCTTCCCCTTTGCTGGTCTTCGAATACACCAGGCATACTACTGCCCCAGGGCCTTCACCCCCGCGGCTCCCGATGCCTGACCTCTCTCGCTCTGATTTTCGCATGCTTTGCTTCTTCTCGTGCTTCATGTCTGTTAAAATGACACTTCTCAGTGCGTCACTCCTGGCCATTCTGCTAAAAATACAACGCCTCCAACTGACACTTCTATCTCATTCTCTCCTTACTGAAGCCCTGGATTTTTATCTGGCCCATACCAGGCACTACATGGATTTTGTTGAGAGCACGAATAATGCTCTGCTGTTGCAGTTTGGCCCTTCCTGCCTACATGGTTTCATGCACTTTCCTCTCTCTCTGTCTCTCTCTGTCTCTCTCTCTCCCTGTCAGCACCTGTCACTGTCCTTATGACATCGAAGGAGTACTCAGAACGGCATAGGGCATCACACCAGTTGAAGCGCCATGTGCATTCCCAGCATGTTGTCTCGTTCTCCAACAGGTCTCGACCCTCATTGTCCACGCTCGGCCTTTGAGCCTCTTCTGGCACAGAACCCAGGCCCCGTCACCCTGAATAGCACTGGGAACATGCATTTGTCCCCACGCGACCTTTCTCCTCTCCGTGCCTCCCTGCAACCTTAGTCCTCTATGCATTCAGCAACTATTTACTGAACATGTTCCATGTGTTGCTAATCACAAAGGATGTAATAGTGAGCAAAACAGGCAACGGGCCTGAACTCACAGAGCACGAATGTCGGCCCAGGAAGCAGGGATTAAGCACATAACACCACCAGGTACAATTGCACACCGTCCTGGTGCAGTAAACTCAAGTTACAGGGCGGAAGCAACCCCAGCTTGTTTCAGGAGAGTGAGAAAGGATCTCCCCGAGGAAGAGACATTTAGATGATATGCCAAGGACGAAGAGAAGTAGTAATAAGCTGGGGATCCCTGAGTGGCTCAGCAGTTTAGCACCTGCCTTTGGTCCAGGGTGCAATGCTGGAGTCCCGGAATTGAGTTCCACGTCGGGCTCCCTGCATGGAACCTGTTTCTCCCTCTGCCTGTGTCTCTGCCTCTCTCTCTCTCTCTATGTCTATAATAAATAAATAAATAAATAAATAAATAAATAAATAAATAAATCTTTAAAAAAAGAAGTAGTAAATAAACTGAAAGATTGGAGACAGGGAAGCTGTGATAGCCCTGAGAGGGCTAGGAGCCAGGGCTCCTAAAGGCAGTGGTTTCCAAGCACAGCTCGTAAGAGTGAGCAAGAAGCATCCATGGGTTATTCTGGCAAAAGATTTTATGTAAAGCAATGCCCTCGGGGGGGGGGGGTTGGTCTTGGCGCAGAAGGAGGGGCACTGCTGAATGGGAGGGGGCAGCGGCAGGGCCCACAAATCTTTTATTCTCTTTCTTCTGAATGAGTGGAATCATGTGTCATTGTTGTGTGCACACTACCAGGAGTGTGAATCCTCTTATGAAGTGATTCTGACTCTGGGGGTTTTATGTCTCCAGCACAAAAAGGGGGCGGCCCTGGAGACTGGTATGTTTAGTCTCAGGTGCCAAGAAATGTCCTGTTTGGGAACTCCAAATACCCTTGAGCCTGGGACAAAAGAGAGGCGGTGGGGCTAGCAGGCGCTGGGGGCGGGGTGCACCATGGAGTTCAACTGGAGACCGTGGGGCCTTTGTCTGGGGTACCCGGTGGGTTGAGCGTCGAGAACAATTATGAGCTGCTTCTGTAAAGAGTGTGGATAGAGCAAGCGAGCTGGGGAGTCGATGGTATTTTCTTTCTCTGGCTCTGTTTTCTGTGGAGCCAGTTGGCATGGGACGTCCTTTAGTTCTGGTATACTTTACACAGCACCGTTTGTCACCTACTATGTACAAAGAAGTGTGATTGTGCTCTCAGGCATTTTCATCAGCTGTGTTTTTTTTGCATTTAGAAAGTTAGTTAACTTGAATTACAGATTCCTTTTCCAAATTCTTCTCACGGGTTCTATCTAATAAGTGGTGAAGGCATTTCAGATGTCGTGCTCTGATCATTTTGGCAGGTAAACTGGATCCTAGGTAACACAAATTATCCAAACTTAGTGATAATCCAAACTTAGATGGTGATATAATGGCACTAAGGGATTATTTTAGAAAAACTTAAGATATCTTTGTGGTTGGTGATCCCTGGGTGGCTCTGCTGTTTAGCACCTGCCTTCAGCCCAGGGCGAGATCCTGGAGTCCTGGGATCGAGTCCCACATTGGGCTCCCTGCATGGAGCCTGCTTCTCTCTCTGCCTGTGTCTTTGCCTCTGTGTGTGTGTATGTGTGTGTGCGTCTCATGAATAAATAAATAAAATCTTTTTAAAAAAGATATCTTTGTGGCTAGAAAACCAATGGATAACACTGAGTCCATGCCAACCACCGCTGTGGTGTGAGAGTCACTGTTATTTTGAACAATCACTTATTACCTATTTTTAAATTACTTAGATAGACATTACAATTCTTTTTTTTTTTTAAGATTTTATTTATTTATTCATGAGAGACACAGAGAGAGAGAGAGGCAGAGACACTGGCAGAGGGAGAAGCAGGCTCCATGCAGGGAGCCCGACGTGGGACTCGATCCCGGGTCTCCAGGATCATGCCCTGGACCAAAGGTGACGCTAAACCGCTGAGCCACCGGGGCTGCCTGACATTACAATTCTAATCAACAGATTTCTCTGGAAGATATTCAGTGAGTGGATGTTTAATGCAACTGTCCTTTGGGTTGTAGAAAAGACAGTTTTACATGCAGGTAAAGGCAAAAGCATAGTTACAGGTGGGTGATTACCTTGATTTTGAGACAGGCAGTGAAGGTAGAAAGAAAAGGTAGATGTGCCTCACACTGCAGAGAAAGCATTGATAGCAAAGAGTTCATGACTGGATTTGGGGCATCAAAGAGTGTGAAGTCATGGGTTACCTCAGAGTTGAAACCTGATAACCAGCAGTATGATGATAGAAATAAGGAAAATTTGGTGAAAAGCTTCATTGGAAGACATAAAGATGAGATTAATATTAGATATATTGAATTTTCTTTGTTCAGGGAAGGAATCATTTATCAAAGCCCAAATCTCATTGATTGTAATTTAAGAAAATCAAACCGGTGTAGATCTCGCCCTCTTCCTCTTTCTGTCAATAAATGTTGGAATGAAGATAACCGATTCTTTGCAAAATAACTGAGGTGCCACAATGTCCTCTAATAAATAAATCATTCCATTGTTCCAAATGCATCGTGGAGGGATGTGTGAGATAAAGGCGCTCGCGTGAAATCGGCTTTCAATGAGACAAGGTGCTTTATTGTGAGATCTCTCCTGCTTACCTTTCTCCATTGAGAGGACTTAGCACATCAAGGCGGCAGGCTTCCTCCTCTCACATTTTGAGAGAGAGGTACCTAGACACACCATTAAATCTGCTGCTCTGGGAATAAAGTGAACCACTGCAACATGAAACACGTTCAGGAAAAATGCGATGGGAGGAGTTACCGATGAACCAGCAGCGGTAATTAATGGAACACTTATGCCCATTGTAGTTACGAGGTTGGCCTAAGTCCAGTAGGACAAGGAAGTCAAGTCTCCTAATTAGCTATGATTAAAGAGCAGATAGAAAGTTAAAATACACCAGGACACACGGTAAAAGATGAACCATACTCAGAAAATTTTGAAAATGGCTGACGTTAGGTCTAAATACCTTTCTCGAGATTTTAAGGTTGTTCGGGCACATAGACCGAACATTATCATAGAGGACGGTAATTAAACATCTACTCTGCTTGTCCTTTAGTATTTCATATCTGGTGTCATCTGATATTGGGACACACACAGAGAATAAGCCATCTCCAACCAAATTTATGAATGAATGTGTGCTCTGAGCCACATTAGTGATATGATGTGTAAACACCCACCTGTAGGTTTTACTGCAACAAAGCTCTGTATACGACATTACGTCATATTTTCACATCATTTCAGGTATGTGACATTTGTAAGTCTGAGGCACTTAAAGTCCAGAGATTGTTGTATCAGTGATATATCATTGAATGCAACCTCATAAAGCTGAACTTAAACCATCTCCAGGTACTGAGATGATAAAAGTATCATCCCATTTAATATTACAATACATAAAACACATTTATTTGAGAGCCATAAATGTTATAACTTAAGACATTAATAATTATTTTTATTGACTCTGTAATAATTAAACACAGATGTTTCTGTTTATTATGGTCTTCGTATATCATATGACCATTAATTTCAGACAAGAATGTGGAATTTGGATGTTTGTTAGCCAAGTTGAAAGCTGGTGGTCCCTCTGTAAGCTCACACTCAGGGGCTTTCTTTTCTGAAGGGAGAGAGAATGTTTTGTCAAGGAAAAGCAATAGAGGAGGAATGTCTGGGGGAAGGCCTGGAGAGCGCAGAGCTAAGGACAAGAGCCTTCCAGTTAGTTTGTGAAGTGTATATATGGATAGTGTGAACCAGATACATTTTTAAAAGTCTGACATGCTCCCCCCCAAAAAAGCATTTAGATTTTAAGTGTTTTCAAGATGGATGTCAATTATTTGTGTAAACACAAAAGCCATAAGTGGTATGAGATGAAATCTTTCTAAGATTGGATTATAATAATAATTGTTGTGATTATTTTTAAATTGTGATGACTATTACATTTGTCTGTATCTATCAAATAGTTCTCTGAGATTTGATTGGGGTTGCGCTGAATCCATAGACCTCTGCAAGCTCGAGTTGGGCTCCCCGCCCCATTCTGTTAGCCCACAGATCCACTCGACCACAAGCTCCATGGAGTGTAGACAGTAGTCTAGGGATGAAGCCCACTCTGGAGTCAGGTCTTGGACAGATGGAGACCAGAGAGGCAAGACCAAGACAAGGGATCTTCCGGGAAGACGGGGTGGTGAGAAAGGACAGATGAAAAAGCTTCTATTCAGGCGCCTTCAGGGCACACCATCAACTATAATCCACCTGGTGTGGTGTTACTCAACACAGCAGCCAGCCCACCCGAGCCCCGCTACTTCCAAGCCTAGCCCACCATTGCCCTGCTCCAAAGGACTTGACAGCACTCATGTCAGAACCTAGGGCCCTCCGGCCTACCTTAAACGTAGCCTACACAAAGCCCTGCCGCGGAGAATTTCAGAACCCTGGCTCCAAGAGCAAGTCCTCATCACACTCTGGAGCCAAAGGGAGGAACCAAGGCAGGCGTTTCTAAGACGACTACACCGGAAGAGATCCACATGTGTTCATCATGACCCTCCCAGCATGAGGAAACGCCGAACATGCTAGCATGGGTGGGAACACAAGACCCCCGTCCCCAAAGACTTGACCTCCCCATTTCTGGTGGTTCAAAGTTTCAAAAACCAACCTTTATGACTGGAGTGCATAAACCACGGCGACCAGGGCCACAGGATTACTAGTTAAGCTTTATGATCTGACCAGCTGTTTGCAAGAGCAAAGTCACGTCAAGGTACCAAATTCCTCTGAGGGCAAGTACACCTGCTCCCATCTTATATAGGACAGTGGGGTTTAAAGAAGGTAAGTCACGGGATCCCTGGGTGGCGCAGCGGTTTGGCGCCGCCTTTGGCCCAGGGCTCGATCCTGGAGACCCGGGATCAAATCCCACGTCGGGCTCCCGGTGCATGGAGCCTGCTTCTCCCTCTGCCTGTGTCTCTGCGCCTCTCTCTCTCTGTGAGTATCATAAATAAATAAAAATTTAAAAAAAAAAAAAAAAAAAAAGAAGGTAAGTCACATTTCAAATTGACAGGTCTAAGAGCTGAAACTATTTCTCTCCTGATTTCCCACGTTGTTAGCTAACGCAAAGCACTGTCTACCCCAGGAAAGTGCCTTACCATCATTTTCAGTTTTCCCCTATGACAAAAAAATTTCATTTCTCACAAAAAACCTGATTTTATTTCTCCCTAAAACTATGAAGGCAAAAAATATTTCATAGATTCTGGTTCCTTTCTCACCTCTTCTGTCTTCCAGCACAAGGCTTCTCTCTCTTCTCTTCGCTCACCTCTCACTTGGGCTTAGTAGAGTTAAGGACCCTCAGGATCAATTGCTTTTGTAATGGGAAAAATTAAAACCCAGTATTGGAAGCCACAGGCTACAGGAGGGTCAAAGTAGCTCCTCCTATATTGCACTGTTCACCCTTCATCAAGCACCACCACCCCCCCGACCCCGGGCCTGAGTGGGGGAAGAGGTGAACGCAGGCTTGACGCTGTTCTTGGGTCTGGTGTGAGTCCCACATACCAACAAGGAGGACACACAGAACACTGTACGGGGGAGAACGTGGAGGACAAACTCAATATTCAGAACCCACTCGGATCCCGATTCACTGAAAACAAGAATTAAAAAAAAAACAACCCTATATATATTTAAGACAATTAAAACATTTGAATATGGACAAGTTATTATATGACCTGACAGATTCTTTTTTTAAAAATCCTCTTCGGTATGATTATAGGGTTGTCCTACAACCTGACATGTACACGTCTCCTTTCTAATTAGAAACATGGGATGAAGTATCTGGAGGCTAAATGACATGTTGCCAAAATTTTATCTTAAGTACTCCAGCAATCGGGGGAGAAAAGGACAGAGAGGAAGGCAGGCGGGAGAATGAGAGGCGTGAGATCCCACCTACAGACGAGGTTGGGGAACGTGGGCGCGGGATGACATGCACATAGGGCTTCATTCTACTTGTGCTGCTGCGCCTGGGTCTGTCTGATGTAATACGAAATTTAAAAAAGAAACAGTTTATGGCATCAAATGAGCATCTCATAATGAGAGTCATTATGAGCAAACACCACTGACTTGCCACTCGGCTCTGAGCTGGGGCCCTGCGTGTCCCGTGGGGAGGACGGTTGCACTGAAACGGGCAGGTACGTGCCAAGGAGCAGTGCACGTCTCCCAGGATGGGTGAGTCAGCGTACCCCAACGGCGTGGCTCTGGCCTCCCTGCGGTGACAAGGCCAATCAGGGCTTCCAGGTGACAATGGCATGTGAGAGGGCAGTTCCATCTCGCTCAGAAGGCTGACCTTGGACATCTGCGGCTTTTGTGCCCCCTCAAGAGCTCTGCCGTGAGGGGGAGAAGGTGAGACCATTCGCAGGTGACACAGGGAGCAGTTATGCAAAGTGACGTGGGTGACAGGAGAGCGGGAGGGCTTCGGGCAGTACCTGCAGAAGGAGGAGAGGAGGGAGAGAATGATTTGGCATTGCTTTGCCCAAACAATGCAAAGCTGTTTTTCCAGGTCTAGCCATGGTCTCTCCAATGATGTGGACCTCTTTATACGCGCAAAGGGATGGCTCCGATCATTCATTGCTTCGATTTAAAAAAAAAAAAAAAGTGCTGAATTTTGGTTCCCAAGGTGAGCCTGATTAATGCAAAACACAATTCAGGAGGTTCTGAGCCCTACCCTTCCTTTGGCATGATTTAGATGTAAAGCAGAGATGACTATTTCACAATCCACTGATAAAATTTTTCTAAGACCAAAAAGATGCTAGCCTGAATATGAAATTTGTCTCATTCTAGACTCTGAAGCTGCTCTACTTGTCTGTCTGTCTGGAAAAGAAGTAAGACTCCGGAGGAAGCTATAAATTAACAGGCCACACAAAGTTCTCTTTTAGGGAAGACGTTTTCATTTCCAGTCCAGCCGCCCGCCTATCTCACCAGACTGTTGCCTGAGGACTGTGTCTGGGGAGAGGTGTGTCAGCGAGACGGAAGTGCTGCCGCCAACATATTTCCCAAGGTCACGATGCACAATTCATAGCAGCTCAATGAGGTGTCATGTCAGTCCTTGGGATTTCAGATGCCACCACAACACGGCCTGGAAGTACAAAGCCATTCCTCTTGTCGTGTTTGGGCTGGTGTGGTGGCCGTGCAGGTACTAGGATACAAGCAGAGCCCTCTCGTTCTGTGAAAATGATGGGTGTGACGCATGCTGCCTTGGGAGGCGTGTACATGTTCATCCCCGAGTGGATCATCTTAGGCTCCACTCGTAATTAAACTTACGAATATGGTCTTGATTCATTCCTTGACCCAAATACCATGCCGCGGTGAAACTATGTGTCCTCATTTCCTCTGCTTTCCCCCTGTTTTTTTAACTTTTTGTTTTTAATTTTTTAATTAACCTTTTCATTTTGAAATATGTGCTAAAAAAAAAAAGAAATATGTGTTATTTGCAGAAAAGTTGGGATGATACTACAGAGGAATGCCATACGCCACGCCTGATGTCCCTGTTACTAACATCTTAAATTGTATATTTGTCATAATTCGTGAGCTGGTATTAATACATCATTACTTACTGAAGTCCATGTTTTATTCAGATTTTCTCACCGTCACTTTCTAAAATTAACTGCATCACACTGGCAACCCACTTGCACATGGTCGTATCATGGTTTCCTAACACTTCACATGTATGATCAGATTTAATAATAGTAAATAAGACACGATCAATATTAGGAACCCCCCATATTTTTTGAATGAAGAAAGCGAAATTCAAAATTGACATAACACATAAAGTTAAATAATATGAAAGAGAACAATGGGGATTAAAGCAAGAATTCCTAACATTTTCTGGGGCGCCTGGGTGGTTCAGTTGGTTCAACATCTGCCTTTGGCTCAGGTCATTATCCCAAGGTCCTGGGATTGAGCCCCCACATTGGGCTCCCTGCTCAGTGGGGAGTTTCCTTCTTCCTCTCCTTCTGCCTCTGTCGCTCCCCTGCTTGTGTGCTCGCTCTCTCTCTCTCCCCCTCCCTCCCATCGAAAATAAATAAATAAATAAATAAATAAATAAATAAATAAATAAGTCTTTAAAACAAAGAATTTCTAACACTTCCTTATTTTATTTTATTTTTTATTTTTTTAACACTTCCTATTCTACTTGGAAGAGATTCTTTCCTCGCAAAGAAGATACCATTTTTGTGAGAAGTATGGCATATTTATAGTAAAGTCATTCTTGACATAAGATCCATCCATTTATAGCCACAGAATTATTTTACACTATAGGAATTAAATAAATAGGGAGCTGAGAAATAATTCTATGCTATAAGAGCTCAGAAATGCTGAAACTGTTATACTAATATCACCCAATTATATTTCCTTCCTCCTAGTCACCTACTCCTTTCATCCCTATTGATTTTGTATACATTGTGCCTACACTAACCTATGCCCGTAATTATGGACTCAGTACCAAACAACAGAGAAATACTTATTTTTTTCCAGATTAAAGAATTCATTGCAAGCATGAAAACAAGAAACTTTGAACAACCTCAGAGAACGTGATGGTGATTATTTAGTGTTTAGAGGATCTCTATTTCCTCTTTCTATTTCTCCTTCTCCCGTCTCCTCTTCTTCTCTGAATCCAGGTGCAGAAAGTATAGCAATTAATATTAACCTGAATTTGATTATTTGGCTCTTCAGCATTTCATTGGATTATGTTGACTTGGTAATTTGATTGCTCGGCAGATGTGAACTGTACTGATTGCATTAAAATATGTAAAGGAAATGAGGAAATATCACCAGACCACATGGTAGAGAGACTTGGTCCCCCGCTGCTGGGCACGTCCTCCAGGGAAAGAGATGGAGCGGTGAGTGGCGCGGCGGTGGCCCCTCAAAGCCTCTTCTCCGAGGAGCCGACTGTGAGACAGGGTAACACAGGACTTTGCAGCAAGGTGGTGAATTTGTAGGTGGAGTGAAATCCTCTAAAAATTCCCATGATCCTGTTAAAACTTAGCTCATGGCTGTCCTGCTAGAGGAAAGGATAGCCTTGCTGGCCCCTGGAGTGTGGGCATAGGGAGCGAAGCGAGCATGGGGCTCCCAAGCCACGGCGGCAGGGCCTGGAAGGACACGGTGGGGACCACGCAGACCGACGGCAAAGGCCAGGCTCTAGTCGGCAGAGCACGTCCCACCGGAGTGAGCAGAGCAGGGTGCTAAGGCTTCAGGCTAGCCAGCGTCAGGCTGAACCTTCTCAAATAGAACCTAGGCTCTGACCAGTCTCTCTGGCAGGGTCCTTCGGGGAGCCAGGGGATGGCAGGCAGGGGTGGCACGCTTATGCCGCCCAGGGCATTGATCCAGAAGCTGAGACAGACCTGAGCTGGCACATGTTGGCCTGATTTGCTGCCGCAAACATAGAAGATGTGGCTCGGCCCCAGTAGAGCCAGAGGAATGTCGTGAGTATAGGGACACTGACAGGCAAGCGCCCTTTGCCGGGTAAAATATAAGACATCTGGTCACCTTCATTTTTGAGCTAGACAATGAATAGGTTTTTAAAGTGTGAGCATGTTCCCTGTGTGCCCTTCTATTTTTACTTGAAAAATCTGACAATCCCAGATGAATATCTCCTACGGTTTCCAAGGTTCACCATCGAGAACCCCAGAGGAACATTTGGGAGGCCGAGTTTCTCCGGAGGCCTCGCAGAGCAGCCCGAGGAGTACTTTCCAACAGGAAGGAGGACTTTACCCGTGGGTTCCCCACACCCCGCCTGCCTCACTTGGCTCTCAACCTGATTGCGTTTCTGACATCCACCCCTCATCTCATGTTGCTTTACTTAGAACCCTTTATTTTGTTGCTTATACAGTATTTGTCGGATTTGGGGCAACATTAAAGCCGCTGCCACCTAAATTTGCGGGTAATCATTCAATGTGATGTACTTCCATAGATTTACTTTGCAAATGCTCGGATATATGTCAACGCCTTATCTGTGGGGCTTTGAAAATTAGTTTTACAATACATTCACAAAAATTTAGATTAGAGGAAGCCTCCACGAGCCATGCTGAATAATTCAGAGAACAGTGACTTGACGCTCATTTATTAAATATGAAAAACACGGCATTTGTGCAGTGCTTTAAAGCTCTGGCGTCTATCAATGACAATTTCCATCTATTCTGAAATAAAATGCACAATCTGCCACTGATATTATGTTTTCCCGGATAACTCAGACATCATTCTTGCAGAGGTAATAAATTACAGTATCTTCTTCCTGAAACACGACAGTCAATTAGCCATTATCTGCCATCCAAACAGTCAACTCACTCCTGAGAGGATTTCGAGATGAATCCTGTCATTCAGCCCATAAGCAAATTGATAAAGATTTTTCTCCCCATTGTAACAGAATCTGTGAATAGTCTGACTTGGTTTCTCGGTGAGTGTACAGTCACCTGCATTGGGAATCCATCACACGTCCGCGTGGCCTGAGACACTCTGCACACGGAGCTGCGGGCCCTGGGAATGCGGCTGGTCTGAACTGAGGCAGATGGAAGTGGAGACACACGCACCGGAGTTTTGACTTCGGATGAAAACAAAAAACACTGTATATTATTTTATATTAATTGCATCTTGGATCCATTTCCGTATATATGTATATTGGTATATGAAAGATACTGTTAAAATTCCGCCTTTTTTTTTTTTCACTTCTTGATGTGATCACTAGAAAACTTTGTCAATGCACCTCACTTTGTGTTTCTGTGGGTAATGCTGCATCAGACAGTAAGCTTCCTGGGGGTGAAAACTGGGTTGCATCATCACGGTTTATACTCCTATAGACGGTTCTTTGAACAGCAGGCCATTTCCACAGTCTACCTTCTTACTTTGCTGCAAAAATCACTGAAATTGGGCTTCTGTTTTCACCCATCACATTGCACCATCCCCAAAATGATTCTTCATTATTATTCACGTTGTTTTATAATATACAACCCCCACTTCTCACTTCACAGACTTTTACACTTGACTGAGCATTGCTGCACACACTCCTTGAACGCTCGCCCTTTGCAGGGTCTGTGCCACTAGACTCTGTGGATCGTTTGTTCTCTGCTAACGTCCCTATTGAGCCTCTGTGGGTTCATCAGCATCCCTGCCCTCAGCAGTGTTGGCTGTTTTTCCTGTAGATAATATTTTCTCCTGTTGTGATTTTATTCAATCGGGTGGTTTAACTATCACCGACAGACTGGTCTGTTTATGTGTGTGTGTGTGCACATGCATGTGTAAATTATATAAAAATCTATCTCGTTTTGGTGTCCCGGGGAAGGGTGATTCACCCTGTGTGTGGGCGCGAAGACCAAACCCGGCCTGTGAGCGAGCTCCACGGTGAACTGTTGCACATGAGGGAGGGACTCCAAGGCCTCTGCTACGTGGCTTACAATCACGAGGACCTATTTGTGTTTACAGACCTGTGAGTCAACTGATGTTTGGCTGCTGTAGGTCGGGCTCGCTGGAAGCTGCAGGCCCCACGTCTGCTGGCCTTGTCTCCAAATTATGCATTTGATTCCAGTTCCTTAGTTTCTGGGAGGGTCCCAGGAGGATGGGGCTGGGGCTCAGAGGACACGTTCTTCTCTGTGGCTGGTCACCAGAGAGCAAGAGCCAAACTATGCAGGCGATCGAGGGAGTCTGCTGTAGCATCACATCCAAACTCAGCACCAGTGAGGTGGCAAGGTGGCTTCACCCAAGGTGGGAATGTTACCTTACAGTGAACCAGCATTTTATGATTTTTAAACATGTCCTGAGATGTTTCTTTTATTTTCAAGTATTACTGCCATTATTGTATTACTCGGGAAAAGCACAGTATGAGAAGTGACTTCAAAATCTCAGTGGCTCACAAAACCATGTGTTTTATTCTTCACACTAATGTGCTTGTGAGTCAGTTATGACTCTGCTCATAACAACCTCATTTTGTGACCCTCTCTGAGGGAGCGGCCCCCATAAGTAACGCCGCCAGTCTTACAGCAAAGAGGAAAGAGAAACATGGTGAATCTCAAATTGGCTCATAAAGCTTTTCCTTGAAAATGACACACATTACTTCTATCAACATTTCATTACCCAGAGCACAAGCCATGCTGCTTCTAAACTCAACAGGGCAGGGATGTATAATCACCCACAAGGAAATGAAGTAAATAATTGTGAACAATGCAGTCTGCCATACTTCCTTGAATTCAAGCATGGATCATATTTGCAAACTTTATTATTCTTTCTGATTGTGACACCATAGGAATACAGTGAATATTGTCCCTGAATTTAAGAATGTTCAAAAAATAATAATCTGTGGCTTTGTGGAGCTAAATTTCCAGAAAAGTCAGGCACGTTTGTTGGACTGATCTGCTATGTACAATTCCATAAACTGGATTTTTTTTAAGAGCACAATTTGTGAACAAACCAAATGGCCACAGGACTAAAGATCCAAAAGACACAATAAGGTCAGAGGTGTATTTGGCGTTATTTTCCTATCAGGAATTGGCCAGTTATAGAAGTGTAGAATGAAAATCTAAAAGGCTGAAAATCTAAAAGATTGAGATTATTCTGCAGAATGGACTTTCTTCCCAAAATCTGGTTGTGTGTTGAGACGTATGAGGCACACACACTCAGAGAAGGTTTATTACCCACATAGTGAGGTTGTTTGGGAAGGCTCCCTCGCCAGGGGCTCATTACATCATACTGTGGTTTGGGGGAGGGATGGGGTGAAGTCTCTTGTGCTCATGGCCTGGGTCATGTGTGCTTTAAAATTCTGGCCAGTGTCAGAAGTGGGGACACTAGAGTATTAGCTTGCACAGATGTAGAACAGAAGTGAACAGGAGTGGAGGGGCTGTAGGAGTCAACAGTCAAATATCAGAAATGAAATCAGACTTGTTACAACAGCTTTTAGGTGGGACGTTAGAGTTCAGAATTTCCAAGAGTAGAGGACCTGGTAAATGTGCTAGGAGTTGGGTTGCACACCCAACAGGGCACACACCATGTGAGCAGAATAGGCAAGTCCCATAGACACTGAAATATGGCATTGCAACATCTGCACATCTATTTGAAACAAGACGCTACAGGACACTTAGAGTCCAAAGCATAATTGCCTTAAGGAAAGAAAAGTAAACACATAATTTCTGGGGGAAAATAATCTCACTCACCATTTCAAATTACATCTATATTTATTCATAAACAATATCTGATATGCAATCACAAAGAAGTAGACATGTAGCAATGCTCTATGTTAGATTTGAGGAAGAATAAAGGTAAACCATTGTTAGCTGTGTCTTAGTCAGCGCTGGCTGCCACTACACAATGCCACAGGCCAATGGTTTAACCAATGGAAATTCATTTCTCCCAGTTCTGGAGGATGGATATGCTAGATCAAGTTTTTAGCTGATTAGTTGCTGGGTAAGAGCCCACTTCTTGGCTTATAGTTGGGCACCTTCTAACTGTGCCCTCACATGGTGGGGAGGGAGAGGGAGAGAGAGAGGGTATGAGCTTTTTAGTGTCTTTGGTGTCCTAAAAGGACACAAATCCTATGGGTTAAGGGGCCCCACTCTCTTGGCTTTATCTACCCTAGATTAATTAAGGCCCTCTGTCCAATTACAGTCACATTAAGACAGGGGCTTCACAAGACATAAAATCTGGGAGGAAACAAACATTCAGGCAATAATCTATACAGTAAGACCAATAGGAGGTCAATGTAATGGTATTATCAAAAGTGAATTTTAAAATGATTAAGATTAATATGCTTAAAAATAGAACTCAAGACTAAAGAACAAATGACCCAACTTAAAAATCAGGAAAAGACCCCCTAGACATTGCTCTAAGGAAGATATATAAATGGTCAATAAGTACATAAATAGATGTTTAGCATCACTAGGGAGGTGGACACAAAAACCACAATGAGATACCCCTATTAGCATGGATGCTATCAAAGAGCACACAAATGAACAAAACAAAAACAAACAAGTGTTGATGAGTATGTAGAGAAATTGGAACCCAGCATTGCTGGTAGGAAGGTAAAACTGGTGCAGCCACTATGGAAAATAGTATATGCTGTTCTTCAAAATACTAAAAGTAGAATTAGCATATGATCCAGCAATTATGCTTCTAGTTACATAGCCAGAGAATTGAAAGTGGGGCATGAAGAGATATTCGCACACCCTTGTTCTTAGCAGCATTATTCCCAATAGTCAGAAGGTGGAAGTGATCCCAGTGGATGAATGGATAAACAAAATGTGGTCTGTCCACACGATGGAATATTATTTAGTCCTGAAAATGAAGGAAATTTTGATATAAGCTACAACACAGATGAATCCTAAAGAATTTGCTGAGTAAAATAAGCCAGTCACAAAAGAACAAGAACTATCCGGTTTCACTTATCTATAGCATTTAGGGCAGTCAAAGCCATACAAATAGAAAATAGCTGGTGGGTACAAGAGGCTGGGGTGCTGGGAGGTGGCACTGGGGAGTTGCTGTTTAGTGGATGTGGGGTTAGTTTTGGGATGATGACAAACTCTGCAGGTAGATGCTGGTAGTAGTTGGGAAGCAGTGTGAATGTTCTTAACGCCACTGAACCATCCATTCAAAGGTGTTCAACTTGTAACTTTTACAGTTTACATGTTATACCACAACTGAAAATAAATTAAAATAAAAATAATAATTTTTTATGGATGATTTCTGCAGAGAACTGAAAGTGACATGAAAGAATACTAAAAAAACCCAGAGTTTAAGGACACGATAACGGTAATTACAATGATGAGTGAATTTAATAGACTATTAAAGACAGCTGGAGCTAGAGCTGACAAACACTTTACGCCTGAAGCACAGAGAGAGAAGTCAGAAACTAAGAAAATGAAATAGGATATTTAATCCAACTCGTTTGTAAAAGCCATAGTCTCCATAAAACTGATTCAAGACTCCAAGCCACAGATTTGAAAACCTCTACAAACTCGAAATAGGGGAATAAAAAGGAAACCATCCAGGTTTATCCTCATAAAAAAGTGCTGTAAACCAAACACAGAAAAAGTCTTACAAATATCCAGACCAAAAAAAGTCATTAACTTCCAAAGAATATTGTAATGACATCTGACATCTCAACAGTAGCAATAAAAGCCAGAAGACAATGGGATGGCATTTTCAACATGTTGACAAAAATTATGCCAACATATAATTCTATCATAAGAAAAATACCTTCTTCAAAATGAATGCAAAATAAAGATATTTTGGGGCAAGCAAAAACTAAGATACTGGTTTATGAGCAGACACACAGACATTTGAGAATAATCTTCAAATAGGAAGAAAATAATCTAGCACAGAAAGAAGGTGAAAATTATCAGTAGAAAGAGTCAATAAATAGGCAAATCTAAACAAACACTGATTGTATGAAATAGTAAAAAAAAAAATGCCTTGTGAGACTGAAACTATATAGAAAATCTAAATACTTACAAAATTTCACAGATCAGTTTTGCTAACCTTCACACTAATTTAGGGTTAGTCACGTTTCTAAAAGACCAGATAATTCACAAGCTAGAAGAGTAGAAAATTAAATTAGAAAACATTAGGATAATTCAATTAAAAAAGACAAAGGAAATTGAATAATTGAATAGAAGAGGTAACTAGAATAACTGTTAAAATTAAGGCAGAGACTGAAAGTTGGGTATAGAACAAAACACAGCTGCCTATGAGAGACATACCATTATCTACTGAAACAAAAAGTTGAAATTACTAGTATGAAAAAAGTTATATCTTGCCACCACTCTCCAAAAAATAAAAATATTTAATTATACAAATATCAAAGTCAACTTCCCTAAGAAAAGACACAGTATGAGAAAGAGGAGAATATTTTAAGGCAAAATTATAATCTCCCAAATAAAACTTTTGCCTCTTTAAAAATAGCTTTACTATTGCCATTAAAATTCGTCTGCAACAGACTAATCTACAAGTGGTACCTAGTGGTATATAAAGGGCTAATAGTGCAAAGAGACAAAATTCAGAATGGATGTTAAATGTCTGAACTACATGATGAACTAGCTTTATCTCACTGAGCATGAAAAACACTGCACCTATCAACCCCCAAGTATGCATTTTTCTCAAAGACACAAGAGATATTTACTGATATTTACTGTGCCCCATAGACTGGGGCACATAGTGAGTCTCAACAATTATCGAATGACTCACCTCATACAGATGATAGTTTCTACATGCAGTAAAATTAAACTGTATAGTGGTAATAAAAACATTTTTAGAGGGGGCACGAGGGGCAGAGAGAGAGACAGAATCTTAAACAGACTCCCTGATGAATGCAGAGCTGGACGTGGGCCTCAATCTCACAATCCTGCAATCATGATCTGAGCCGAAATCTAGTTGGATGCCTAACCCACTGAGCTACCCAGGGGCCCCAGAAAACATTTTAGATTCCCCATGTACTTGAAGATTAAGAAGTACTTTTCTGGATAACTTACGGGTCAAAGTATAAGTCATTGTGTACCAGAGTGAATCAGAATCTATTTTGAACTAAATGAAGGTAAAAAAAAAAAAAAAAAAAAAAAAAAAATATATATATATATATATATATATATATATATGACATTGATGCCTCTCAATTTGAGCTTTAGAGAAAATATAAGTACATCTATTAAAAAAGACGGGCTTATAAACAGGTATGTCAGCATTGACCTCAAGAAGCTGTAAAGAGCACGGCAAATTAAACCCAATGCAATTACTCTATTTACAGAAGAAACAAACTCAAATTTTCACCCAAATAATGCAAAAAAAAAAAGAAAAAAAGAAAATGAAACATTAATTTGTGATAAAAATCACATTTAACATTTGTTGTGTGTGTGTATATATATATATATATATATATATATATATATATATATAGCAGATATATATATACAGCTACCATAATAGTTAACAGTGAGAGACCAACAAATTCAACAAATTCCCTCTGAGATTAGAAACAGGACAAAGATGGATTGAATTGATTCACCAATTCAAGAAATCATTGTTCTAGAGGTCTTAGTCTGTGTAACAAGGCACGGAGAAGATAGCAAACAAATATAGATTATAAAGGATTAAAGAAAACCAACATTAATCATAGATGTCATGTTTATTTTTGGAGGAAATCCAAGTGTGCCTCCAAAGAAGCAATTAGAATTACACAAATTTACCAATAATATGGAATATAGATTATATATATATATATATTTTAAAGGAGTTTTATTTTATAAATGCCAGCATGAAACAATCAAACAACAATCTTTGGAAAGAAAAAAAAAAACTGCCATTTACAATGGCACCCGAAGCTCAACAGGGCTTATGAGTAAATCTAATAAAAGATATGTAAGAATCTACTGAAACTAAAATTGCTAAGACAAATGAAGACGTACTTTAAATAAAAAAAAACTAATATCCTATGTGCATATTTTGAAAGGCTTAAAGTTGTAAAACGGCATCTAACAAAATTATGTATAGATTTAATGAAAACTCAATCAATACCCAAGACAGTTGTTTTCTTTTTTTTCCCCCAGTGTGGTAATTGATGGACATACTGAAACATACATTTGGAAATGTAAAGGGCAAATATATCAAAGAAAAATTTTAAGAAAAATATGGTGAAGAACTTAAGTTACCAGGTATCAAGACATTTCAAAGCCACATTCGTGAAAATGATGTGATTGTTAGCGTGAGGATAACCAGCTAGACCAACGGAATGGAAGGTGTAAGACCAAATATAACTAAGCAGCTAACCAAACAAGCAAACAAATAAAACACTAACATTTGATCTAAAACAATGTCTAGACCCAAAACAGTAGGGAAAGGGGGTTCTTTTCAGTAATTTGTGCTTGGCTAATCAGATAGATACCATACAGAGAAAGGAGGGGTGAAAAGAATCTTCACCACCACCTTACCTCATACTCCCAACTAATTCCAAATGAATTGTTGAGAAAACTGAGAAAGGTAAACATGACACTTTGCCTGTAAATGTCAAGATAGTGAATAAATATGGCTGTGCCATCCATAAGATCTCCATGGCAACTGCTCACCTACACCTTTGCAGGGAGAAAGCAGCATCCTTTAGGACGGGCGTGGCCAGATGTGGCCTACAGGCAACAACAGCAAAGGAGAATGGATTCATGACCTAGTTGGAAAGAAATATTCGTTGAATACAATGCAAAAAATTCAGCCTTAAGGGAGAAGATGAAAAGTACCGATTACATAGAAATTAAGAATTCTTCTGCATCTAATGATGGCACCAAGAGAAAAAAAATTGCCAGTCACTGGCTGGGAGAAACAACTGGAACCATAGTGGCCTGCTACTGAGAGTGCACATGTAAGATCACTCTGGAAAGCAGTTCATCATTGTCTGTGGAAGATGAACTTTCGTGTTCTATTGCTGTTTCTAGGTGTTTCCCACAGGATGTATGTTTATATACGCAGGTACTAAAATACATGTATTCATTCAGAACAACATCATCTTTAGTAGCGGTGTCCGTAAAACAACCTAAAATCCTTCCCATTCAGAATAAACAAGGGGAAACTATGGAATATTATGTTGAACTGAAAAGGAGTGTATGATGCCGTATGAACGTGGAAGAATGAAACATGGACGTGTTGATGTTGAGTGAAGGAAAGAATGAACAGAAAATACAGCTGGTGTGATTTTAAAACAGCCCAAATCAATGAATTTTGGAAACAAGTTGGTGTGGTGATCAGGAGAGGAAATTGTCGGTGTCTGGTACGCTATTAATTGACCTGCATGGTGTTTTCACCCTATAACAGTTCATCTAGTTGTATTCCTTGATTTATGTACCTTCCTTTATTTATGTTAAATGTTTTCTTTTTTTAAGATGAATGAATATATATATATATTCATATATATTCCCCCCCCACCCAGTATTCCTCAGGTTAAAATATCTGACTATTTTAGCTCCAGGACCGTATTTACAATGCTCAGATCATAATCTCTAGAGCCAGAATTTCCAGGTTCAAATCCTCAACTGCTCTGCACTAACCTTGGGCAAGGTCATTGATACTTTTGTGCTTCATATTCCTCAGTTGAAATGAAAAAGCTAATGTCATGATTCCTGTTGAGAATTGCACACGATAATGTGTGGACCCCCACCGAGCAGGACACAGAGTAAGCACTAAACCTTGGTAGACTTTTCTGCATTTCAATTTACATTTTATTCTCATCAGATGTAAATCCTGAATGTATTTAACTGTTGTCAATTTTCGTGACCTTTCCATTACAGGAGCTTCAGCCAGTAGTCATTATCTAAATGTGGTAATTATTGAAACATTGACAATGAGAAATAACTGATGCCAGCTTGCTATTCCATAAGTTTTAATGCTAGCAAAGTATACATAAATATATGTATTTTAATGTTCAATTTTGAGTCTATAAATCCCTAGCATCAATGAGAGTAAAAAAAAAGCTAATGTTCTTTTGTCTTTTTTTGGTTCTGATTTAGTGTGGTAGCAGTAACTGATTCTGTTCAGCAAGCAGCACACAGGGGTGATGAGGTTTCAAGCAGCACATTGGCCTCCTCATAAGTTCTGTGTCCAACAAACGAGCCACCAGCTCTAGTGAGCAGCCAATTTTGCTTGGCAACTTGCAGAGTCTTCCCTTGGGTCACTCTGATCCTGTTCAGGAAAACCAGGAGAATATTCTCCCTCTTCTTGTTGGAAAAATTCAGTTTTATTGAACATAAGAAAAAAATACTTCCTTCTTTTTTGCCACTGGTGAGAACACAATCAACGGTGTTGGTGAACTAACTATATTTGTAGTGAAGTTACAAGGATAACGGGGCAGTTAAGCAAGCAATTGAGATTCTAGAGACTAATACTGATTTGCTACGACGCGCCACCCTGACTGCGCGACCTAGTTCGTGTCGAGTGTGCGCGACATCCTCTTAACAGTATTTTGTCGACCCAAAACGGAAGCAAACAAAGCAGCCAGCTATCGACAAATCAACGGAAGGGGACATGTTGTGTATTCCGGTTAGAGTGGAGGTGGTGCTGGTGGTGTGAAGAGTGACACATGTCTACGAGGCATGTCCCGTCAGGGCATCCAGCCCGTGCTTGGAAAATCAGTGCTAAGCAGGGATGCAGGGGTGAAAATAGGGAAAGCAAATGCGTCTTACTTTGCCATTTTACCTAGGATCAGCCGTGGCTTTGTGCCGAAGGCTTTTTAGAAAGATGTGAAGCATTAAAATGACTAATTATAAGCACACTTTACACCATTCCGTGAGGCCTTTATGATTACAAAAAAAGCAGCACACTTTCTAATTGCTGCTGAGGGGCCTGTGGTGTCTAATATTGTATTAAACCACGGTACCAGCATTTTAGTTACTTATGCAAAAACCACATCTGCAATTGATAGAAATATTTATCAGTGTGTTCACCAAAATGAAAAAGCACTGAAGCAAGTAATAGCATTTAAAACAAATATAGGAAAGTCCAAATGAAAATGAAGCATTTGAATAATTACACAGTGTGCAGCCCGGAATAAATGATATCAAAATCCACTTGTGTTTCAAATCAACAACACTGACACGTAACAGAATCTCGATGATACTGTACAACGAAAATTCAATCCGTAAAAACATCCTCGTAGAACATTTCAGGACAATGGGAAATCTGCAATTTTTCTTTCGCATAGAACAGTTGGATGCTGGAAATCATTATTTTTTTTTTCATTATTATCTCATGATTACAGGGTAATAATGATTATCTATTATCTCATGTAACTCATGTGTTCTAGTTTAGGACTCCCGCATTGTGGAGACTGTAAGGAGTTTAGTGTAAGCTTGCATTTATTTCGGGAGCTTGTGACATCGGATGCATGAGCTGCTGCTGCCCTGTGCATCTGCAGTCCTGTCCAGGTGAGAGCGGGCCCCCGGAGGTGTGGGGCCTGCTTGCTCCTTCTTTTTCTTTTTTTTTTAAGTTTATATATATTTTTTTTCTTAAAGATTTATTTATTTATTTATTTATTTATTTATTTATTTATTTATTTATTTATTTATGATAGACACAGAGAGAGAGAGAGAGAGAGGCAGAGACACAGGAGGAGGGAGAAGCAGGCTCCGTGCCGGGAGCCCAACATGGGACTCGATCCCGGGACTCCAGGCCACGTCCTGGACCAAAGGCAGGCGTCAAACCACTGAGCCACCCAGGGATCCCCCTGCCTCCTCCTTCTAAAGTGCGTGCAGCCACCCGGGTTAGCAACTTGCAGCATCCCGAACTCATCCCTTCCTCCCATCCTCGGTGAGCTCATCATCCTGAGACTGCGAGAGGCTTCCTCGTGCCTTTGCAGCTAGTGGTCAGAGGCACCGCGAAGGGGACGAGGGGGGGCAGCCAAGGGCCTCTGGAGGCCGTCTAGTGCACAAAATGAGCTTGCCCGTTGGTCTGAGTACTTGTGGGGTTGGGAAATCTGCTTTTGGGGGCTCATTCGTGTCCTCAAAGAAAGCCTTCTGCTTTCAGGGCTCCACGCAACCCTCCCGGCATCCTAACGGAGTCTGAATACGAGCGGCAGGTGTCAGGCAGGCCAGCTGGGCCAGGTAGGGCCCTGTCCAGAGGCCGCCCTCGGGGATGTGCCAGGCTCTCTGGGAGCGTCTGTAGGAGCGGAGGAAGCAGCTCAAGCCCCCAGGAAACTGGCAACTGCAGTGTGGACAGGCCTGAGACATGCTTCTGGAGGCCCGCCTGCTGGCAGGGTGGTGGCCCCCTGGGCTTCTCGGCTTATTGAGGTTTAACTGACAGAGAGAAATTGCTTTTCCTCTCGGGATATGAGGAGCTGCTTGATACACACGTGACATGATGTGTTCATGGCCCCACAGGGCTACTGTTGGGGTGCGTGTGCGGACAGTCCTTGGGGTCTATCTCCTGGTGGACGTCACGTGTGCAGTGTGGCCCAGGTAGCTATTGTCAGCGTGCTGCACCTGACCTCCCCCGAGCGCACTCGCCTTACAACTAGAAGTGTGTACCCCGTGACCAACATCCCCCATCTCCCCAGCCCCCAATCCCCAGCAGCCACCCCTGTACTCCGTGACCAAGAATTCAGCTTTTTTAGATTCCGCATGTCAGTGAGACAGGCTTCATCTTTCTCCATCTGACTTATGTCCCCCGGTGCATACCCTTGAGGCCCAGCCGTGTTGTCGCAAATGGCAGCGGGTCTTTTCTGCTATAGCCACGGCGCGCGTGGACGGCTCATCTCTCCACATTGCGGCTGCGGGGAGGGATGCTGCAGTGAACAGGGCAGTGCACATATCTCATCGAGGTCCTGATTTCAATTCCTCTGGGTCCAGATGCTGAGGCAGGATCGATGGATCATAGGGTAGCTCTAGTTTGAACTTTTTGAGGAACATCCCCACTGGTTTCCAGAGCTGCTGCGCCATTTCGCTTGCATACCGAGGTCCCATCTCCACAGCCTCACCAACACTCGTCTTTCCTTGTAGTTTTGGTGCTGATCCCCCCAGCAGGTGGGCGGTGACATCTCTCCGCGTTGGGATCTACATTTCCCAGAGAAGGGGTGACGCTAAGCCCCTGTCTGTGTGTCTGTGGGACAGGCCGTAGGTCTCATGCCCCAACACCTGGTTGGTGATTTTCCCATCACACAGCCCTAGTTCTTCTTTACAGCAAGATCTGTTAGAGACTAGAGATGGAGAGAGTCCTCACGTTGGCAGAAGACTGGCTGGTCCTTGGCGGTCAGCTACTCCCTGGGCCCCATAGAAGGTGCTGGCGTCTCCTGGTCACACGGCTGGGTTCTGATGATGAAGATTCCAGAATCCAGGTCCTTAGGCTAGAAGCCGACTGCCCTTTTGGACTGTGAGGTAATAGAGGGGAAGAGGAAAAGACCCCAGGGTGGAGAAGTCATCCCGGGGACCCTCCCTGGGAAACGTGCTAGGGCTGCTGCCACAAAGTCCCACAGAGAAGGTGAGTTGAAAGGATGGGACTGTACTGTCTCACACACATTTGGAAGCTAGACTCTCAAGGTCAAGGCATCATTGGGGTTGGTCTCTCCAGCCGAGGCCGGTCCAGACCTGTCTCCTGGCATCTGCTGGTGGTTGTGATCCTTAGTCTTCCTCACCTTGGAGATGCTCCCGTCAGGCAGCCCATCTTCAGACACTGCTTGCCCTTTGTCTCTGCCTCCGTGTCCACATTCCTGTCTTTATCAGGATGCCCCGTGTATAGGATTAGGATCACTCTCATGATCCCATTTTAACTTGGTATCTCTGTAGAGACCCCATTTCCAAGGAAGGTCAGGTTCTAAGGTGCGGAGGGTCAGGACTCTTTTTTTTAGGGACATATTTCAACTCAGAACTGTTTCTCTTCCAACACCATCCCTTTAAAAAAACAGAGTTCAATATATGATTTCAAGTGATCTTAACTGCAGCATTTCTGGCGTTGACCTGTAAAAGAGCTCGGATTTTGAACACGCGGACAAGGGTGTGCACACACGGTTAATTGCGGGGGAAGCTTGGAGGCGCCCACCTGTAATTTATTCTAGTTCTCAGCTCCCGGCCAGCCCGCTGTTGTGCTCGGCCCCTTTCTTGCTCAGGCTGCTGCTGCTTTGTCCTGCACCGGCCCAGAAACAGCAGGTCCACGGCGAGCACGCTGTGAGCCCGGCCCACGGCGCCTACCAGTTCCTTCTCAGGTAGGATGGAGGAGAGCATCAATGAGAAAAAATCACATCTGAGGGCTCTGATGAGCCTTCTTACTCAGCAAGAAGGAGCAAATCTAGAAAAGGGTGGGAGCATTTAAATTTCCAGACTTGGGAATTATTTTAAATGGGTGGAGACCGTATGCTGGTAGTCTAACAGCAGAAGTGATTTTTCTTTTCTCTGAATCCCAAAGATGGTCATTCAGTCATCAGAATCCAGGGGCATCTGGTAGTCAAATCTATGCAGACATATTTTTCACACGACTCTGCTAGACAGTCTTGAGAATAGAGTAAAAGATATAAAGTACATCTGAGTCCTCATGGAGCTTCGATGCTAGTTGATAATTGCCCGTGGAATATTGGTGAACGCCCAAATACAAATTTAAATACCAATTGGTGTCAGACAGCTAAGAACATGCAGAGTGAAGAAAAGAGGGGTCTAACCTTAAGGGTTTAGATCTCTGTTTTTTTTCTGAGTTTTTGACTGCCTGGAAACAGCAGAGTGTATTCTCTGATCAACTGGTACTTGGGATTTTTTTTTCCCTTAACATGCCAGGAAGGATTATCTGCCAGTGGCACCCTATGCTCATATAATGTCCAGTGGTAGGAAACAGGTATGTGCCCTAGCAGAGAATAAACTAGGCATTTTACGGCTCTCCTGTTTACTGGGCTGTGTGACCTGGGGCAATTAGCTCTGCAAATTTCAATTCCAGTGTGATTAATGCTGAATTCACACTTTCCGAGGAAAAATGCCTGGGACTTCTCAGATTACAACGTACCAGCTTCCAACGCATGTCACAGATCCCACATCTCAGATTTGCTTCGGTGCTTGACCGCAGCGGTATGCTGGGGTAATGGATAGAAAACTAGCTGTTATTTTCTGCTGGAAAGCCCTTAGCTGAAATTTAAAAGGTGAAGTAGACCTTTCTGAAGTGTTATCCTCTGGTCTACAAATGTAAAAATTCACTGATGCTAATAACCACTTTTTCTGCATTTCCAAATTCTAAATACTTCTAAAGGTTTTCACTTTTTGTAAGTTGGAGTCCAAACATTTTTCGAGACAAAACTAAACCTGACCTGACATAAGACTATTTATAGTCTCTTTTTCTTTAATCTTACTTTCAGTAATATTCATGTATGTCATTGCCGGCGTAATAGGTGTTTGGTCACATGATGCTACTATTCCATGCTTTACCTGAAATACTGTCAATGCACATTATTCTTTCTAAAACTATGATGGTTCTGCAAAAATATATATGGCCTGAAAACTTATACATAGTAGATTCTGAGACACTAAAACTGTCTTGTATTATATTTCTTAAAGTAACACACTTTAGCAGAGATGAAAAAAGGTAAATACATTATAATAACAAAGAAAAACCCAACAACAACAACAAACAAATAAAAAGAAAAAAAAAAAAAAAAACCCACCTGAGGGCAGCCCAGGTGGCTCAGCGGTTTAGCACCACCTTCAGCCCAGGGCGTGATCCTGGAGATCCGGGATCGAGTCCTACGTCAGGCTCCCTGCATGGAGCCTGCTCCTCCCTCTGCCTGTGTCTCTGCCTCTTTCTCTATCCGTGTCTGTCATGAATGAATAAATAAAATTAAAAAAAATAAAATCCACCTGAGTATGGTCAGATACTCACCCAGCAAAGCTTAAGGAACTTGGGGGAACTGTGGGAAAAACTTTGCAATGTTTCTGCTTATCTGTCTTAAGAGCCTGTCCGCCCTCAGCCCTCTACCATTTTGTGAAAGTGAGCCGTCATCCTCACAGAAGGGCACGCTCCCCGAGGATGAATGCTCCCGTGATAGAGTAACAGAAACTCACTTGGATGTGTGTTAAACGCAGTCCTCTCCCAGAGCATTTAAGGGCCGTACGCATTCTTACGCTGTCTCAAAATGCTGTCCAAGACGTTTGTCAAGTTGGTGACAGAAGAATGGAAACGACCTTGAAGAATCGGTGGTCAGTGGAAGTTTGGTCCCTCTCCTCAGGGTGGCTCACGCTTCTCCATGCAGCCAAACCCTCCGAGTATGACGAGGTGGTTCACCTGCACCCAGTTTACTCTTTATTTGTTGAAATGTTATCTACTCCAGTTAAAGTGAGACTCAAAATACACAAAGATTGGAAAAGGAAGATACAATTTTATTGACAAAAAACCCAAAGACGTTATGGATTTATTTCCAGAAATAATTGTATCATTCTTACATAGAAGTTCAATATTCAAAATTCATAAAACTTCTCTAATAACATTAATAAACAAAAATTAAGATACCGTAACATTTACCATTTACTATAGCAACAGAAATACAAAGAGTCTAAAAACACAAATATGTAGAAGACACAGATAAATATACTCGTTATTATCAAAAGTTGTTGGAAAGTACTCATTGGAAAAGTAGATCAATGCTTAGGGACAGAAAAAATAGAAAATTAATGTATGTTAGATATTTTTAAATTGATCTGTAGATTCCATGCAATTTCAGACAAGGAATAAATGTACTTCAAAGAGATTTGGGGCCGGACACAAAGATTCTTACCTGTATGGCTTAGCTTCAGCTGCCGTAATTAACTCCTGCAGAACAGGAGCTTGAACCAGAGACGTTGATTCCCTCACAGCTCAGGAACCTGGGAGTCTGAGACCAGGGGCCAGCATGGCTGGGTTCCGGGGCGGGGGGTTCTCCTCCCGGTTTACAGATGCCACCTTCTCACTGTGTCTTCACACAGGTGGAGAGAGGTCTCAGGTGTCTTTTCCTCTTCTTCAAAGCCCATCAGTCCTCCCAGATCACTGGGAGGATTACAGAGTCCTCCCCACCCTCTGAATGCACTTAACTCTAATTACCTTCTAAAGAACTCTCTCTCTCAATATAATTGCACTGGGAGTTGGAACTTCAACCCCTAAATTTTGGGAGGACACAGTCCAGCCAGAAGCATTATCCATCAGCAGTAGCTCTATCACTTCTCTGATTATAAGTTTCCTAATATCCATAATAAATAACATAGTCTGTCTGAGACAGTTAGGGTAAAACTTATGGTAAGAAGTAAATGACCCAACAGTGTAGGATGCTGTAATCCACCTCTCTAATTCCTCTTTATGCTTCCTGAAATCACTATGTTTTTGTTTTACATGAAATATAGTAAGCCATCACACAAAGTCATGTTATTTTTGTGACTGTTGATTTATACTGTTACAAGATGGAATACGGCCATTATTTTTTTAAAGTGTATTAATTTTATACCACTGGATATCAAATATTGTCATAAAAAGACATATTTTTCAAGAAAAGTAAAAATTTAAAAGAAATTAATATTCGATCCTAGTGTCTCTAATCAAATCACAGGGTATTAGTAATTCCAAACAATGCTAAGTAAGAGTTTTGCAAGATGTCTTTATATTTTTTTAAAAAGCAATGAGATATGATAACCGTATAGAAAATTTGAATTTTAAATAATGTGGTTGAAATCTTGAAACTGTAGATTAGTAATATCAAAATATTAATATAAAGCTTTAAATCGTATACACACTCAAAATGATTTAAACAGAATGGTTTACATGTACATACCATGTATATTAATTCTATTCTTAATAGTTTGGGAGAAACCTGGGTATAATACTTTGTCCAAGACAATGGAAATGTCTAAATTTTAAAACTCTGAGCTCCCTTAATTGGTCTTGTCTTCTCTATATAGAAAGACAGAGTCTTAAGTGCCTGAAATGACCAGGCTGTGGGCAATCATCAATGAAAACCCGAGGTAAGTGCCAAAGTATTTGCATATTTTCGTCATCGTGAAAAGGTTATACAATTTAACAAATGCCTTATATGCAGAATACATAAAGACAAGCCAATGGAAAAAATGGATAATCACTTGAATATACAGTTCATAAAAAGAATATTAAAGTGGCCTATAAATATATGAAAAGGTACTCAACATCAATCACCAGAGAAATGTAAATTATAACCATGATCAGGTAGCTCTGTACACACACGGGAAAGGGTAAAGTAGAATGAAGTGCTAAGGAGAGTGGGGGGCACGGGGAACCCCAGTGCAGTGCTGGAGGGAGTGCGATTTGGATTAACCAGTCTGAAAAGGATAGTCACTAATAGAGCTTCATTTACATGCCCGATATCCCAGCCAACCAAAGACGTGCATAGGAACGCTTATGACCTGGCTACACACAACAGCCCAAAACTAGAGACTACCTAAGTGACCATCGGTAGAATGGATAAATGAGCCGTGCTATATTCACACCAGAGTGGAGTACAGGACAGTATTGAGAACAACAACAACAAAAAATAAATAAAAAAATAATGTAATCTCAAAATCTCATATCAATCTAAAAAAATACTGAAAAAAGTTAAACATTAAAAATGGAATGCTGTACGCTTCCATTCATAAAATGGTTGAAGCAAACATAATAATGTACGAGGTTAGAAATTGGGAGGCTGGCAATTTTTGGCAGAGCTGGTAATTGTATGGAAACACGATGCTTTCTTCTAGAACACTGGCATGCTCAGTCCCTCTGTCTGGGGTGTGGTGATGCTGGCATGTTCCTCTTATGAGTATCTATCAAGTTACCTACTTACAATATGTTCATTTGCCCTTATGTATTTTATGCTCAAATAAAAAGACTTTAGAGAGAGGGCACTCCCTGTGGGATAAGCTACCTTCAAAACAACTGAATCACGTGTTAAATATCATCTGCAGGTCAAAGAACATCTCCCCAAAAAATGTAGCCAAATGGCTATTTCCAACCTGATTGCTCATGGAAAAGAGGTGTCTCTGCCCCCTTTAACACAGGGACCAAAGCGGCTTCTCCTCTCTTTTCCATATGAGGACGACGACCCAGCTCTGACCCACTGAGCTTTTGTAGTTCTGAAGGAAAACGTTAAAATGCATTAAAATCGTTCTTATTACTGTATTTCATTTGCTTCCCAGAAAGCCTATCATAGGGATCCCTGGGTGGCGCAGCGGTTTGGCGCCTGCCTTTGGCCCAGGGCGCGATCCTGGAGACCCGGGATCGAATCCCACGTTGGGCTCCCGGTGCATGGAGCCTGCTTCTCCCTCTGCCTGTGTCTCTGCCTCTCTCTCTCTCTCTCTGTGTGACTATCATAAATTAAAAAAAAAAAAAAAAGAAAGCCTGTCATAGAAGTTATTACATAGATTGGTGATGACGTCATAACTTTGCCGCAAAGTCAGCAAAAACCCAATTCTGCAAATGAATGCCAGCTTTCCCGTGCCCGTTGATGACCAAGAGGAAGAGCCTTACCAACCAATCCTTTTCTTCCATACAGAGGACGCAGTTCTTTCTTCTTGCTCCTTATTCGTAAAGACCCCGAAGTGGTTCTCCCTGGAAGTTCTCCAGCTCTGTTTGAGAGTTGACCTCCGTGGTCACACGTTGTGCGCATGTCTATCCTTTGCTGGACTTAGGGTGTTCATCCAGCATATAAATCATGAGCATCACCAGGTTCAGCTAGACCATTCCTCCAGTTTAGACTTGTCCGCTCACACTCTTGATTTGCCCAGTTCAGTCACGTACTCAAAGTCCGAACTGTGAAAACAAAGCAACAATATGGTGACTAATTATGCTTGTCCAGTCTGCAGTAATGAGTTGTGAAGGGCATTTACTTAACATGCCCCCTCTGAAGCATTAGAACATGATTGCAAATGGCACGTGTGACGTCCAGCAGTCTTCTTTTTTTTTTTTTTCCAAAATGTTTGCAAGTTATACTGGGAAGTGGGAACACGGAGGCAAAGTGACAGCTCCCGTCACTTAATGAGACGTTTATTAAGAAACCAGGACTGATGATAAGCTGCAAATTAGCCATAATATAAGTAATCAGCAGAGATGTCACATTGGTAGAGGAAAAATGATAAACAGCCAAATGCTCATCCCTGTGCTCATCAAAAAGTACCTGCAGTTCATTACAGACGGTAATTTGCTGGAATCCCAAGATGTAGGTAGAGGAAGTAAGTGTTTTTTTCTAAAGTGCATTCATCAGTGCTAGTCTGTGGTTTCAATGCGGATTTCATAGATTCCTCAAATCACACCTTTGAGGTTTATAATTTTACCTAAGTACTATCGGTGTGAAGTATAAAGTATCGGTAGACTCTGAGACTTTGGGATGTGTCAATAAAATTTAAAGAAATAATATTCCAGGAAAATAATTCAATAATATAAGCATTTTCAAGTACTCCCAGTGGGTACATAAGCATATTGGAAAAGAAATCACTAATTGCAATTATAATGGATTTCTACACTATGTATACACCCCAAAGATGGAGGTAGAAGGAAGAGACATATAAAATGGGTTATTAAAATCCTTATTAAAGTACTCAAGATTAAGGTGTTCTAGAATGAAGGAAGATGTCACAGGTAAGATTTCATAATTTCCTAAAAACTCAATCCATACCTATGAAACGCTTGCTGGGGCCATCCCTGAACAGCTTCCACCTGGAAAAAATCATGTTATCCATACCAGGCACGTTTCCAATATGTTTGCATTATAAGGTTACCCGAAATAAGTATTTACCCTTTTCACCCCTCCAACCTTAACTGCTTAGCACGGAGCCAGAAACACAGAAAGAAATTAATAAGCACATTGATATTCCCATGTTGGCTTAATATTATGGGTACGGAGACTGGACGGTGCTTTAGTAACCACCATATCCAGCTTTTTATCAAGTGAGATTTATGTGCCTAGAAAGCTATTTATGCAAGCTGAAGACTCCCCATGGTTCCAACCCAAAGATAGCAAATAAATATTAATTGACTCCAAAAATAAACAAAGGAAGGAAGGTAGGAAAAAAGGAGGAAAGAACAAATAAGTAAACATTAACGAGGTGAAATAAGGACCACACAACAATGTTCTGTCTTACAAGTAATTGCCAAACCCCAGTGATGACTGCAAAGACACATCTGAAGCCAGCTGGACATACTCAGTTCTTCTGTGTGTGTATAATGATCATCTATCCCTAGATATTATCAAATTATCACCTACAATGTAATCCCCTAAAACAAAATTTTAAAAACTCTGTTTGGATTTACTAAGGGCTCCCGAAAATGAGTATTTTCTTCTTAGACCTGTCTGAACAAAACCTTCCAAAGCTTTCATGCTGAAAGTCCATCATTTCTTCTCAAATGACCAGTACAAATGGGAGGGGGGGGATTATGTAATAAAATGGAGGAGAAAAATACTCATGTGTTATATATAATCTCAAACACATGCAAATAACATCATATACTGTCATAGATGATGATATAATATACCTTAAATAACTTTCATCTGAACTCATATTAAAATCATTATCAGATTGATCTGTTTCACTTAGTGACATGCATTTAAATTTTCCCCACGTTTCTCCATGGCTTTATAATAAGCTCATTTCTTTTTAGCTCTTAATAATATTCCATTGTCTGAGTGGACCACAGCTTATTTATCCATCACTCCCTGAAGGACATCTTGGCTCTTCTAATTTTTGGAGATTATTAATTTTATTTTTTTTAAGTAGGCTATATGGCTCAGCATGTACCCCAATGTGAGATTTGAACTCACGACTCGGAGACCAAGAGCTGAGCTTAAATCAAGAGTTGGACACTTACCCGACTGAGCCATCCAGACACCCCGAAGTTTTGGTGATTATGAGTCAAGCTTCTACAGACATCCATGTGTGGGTTTTTGTGTGAACATAAGTTTTCAACTTCCTTGGGTGTGGGTTAAGGAGCATGATTGCTGGTTTATATCATGATTGCTAGAGTTCCATAAGAAAACTCTACTTAAGACTGTTGTGAAAAATTGACAACTGTCCTCCAAAGTGGGTGCACCATTTTGCATTCCCATCAGCAATGAATAAAGTCTCTGTTACCCCACATCATGGTCAGCATTTGATGTTGTTAGTGTTCTGGATTTGGGGCATTCTAATAGTAGGGTAGCGCGAGCTCGTTGTCGTTTTAGATGGCATTTCCCTTATGACGTAGATTGTGGATGATCTTTATTTTCTATTTGTCCATCTTCTTTGGTGAGGTTTCTGTTGAGACCTTTTGCCTGTAATTTAACTGGCTTATTTGTTCTCTTATTATTTGGTTTTAAGAACTCCTTGTATATTTTGAGTAAGAGTTCATTGTCAGTTATATTCTTCTAAAGATTTTCTCTCAGTCAGTAGTTTGTCTTTTGCTTCTCTTAATGTCTCTTGAGAGAAGTTTTTAATTTTAGTAAAGTTCACTTTAATAATCCTTTCGTCTATTGTGTCTTTGGTGTTGTATCTAAAAAAGGCACCATTTTACCCAACATTCTCTAGATTTCCTCCTATGCTATCCCTAATGAATGTTATGCTTTCGTGTTTTGCACTCAGTTTTGTGAACCTTTTTGAGTTAATTGTGGTGTGGTGTGTCTACATTCCTTTTTTTTTTTTTTTTTGCATGGTGACACACAGTTGTTCTATGTGGAAAGTTGCCCCATTTGTGGAAAAGACCATCTTTTCTCCATTGCATTGTTTGTGCTTCTTGGTCAACTATTTACATTTCTTTTTAAAGCTTTTGTTTATTTATTTATTATTTATTTATTTATTTATTTATTTATTTATTTATTTATTTCCTTATTTCAGAGAGAGAGAGAGAAAGTGCATATGAGTAGGGGGAGGGGTGGAGGCAGAGAGAGAAGCAGACTCTCCCACTGAGCAGGGATCCCAATGCAGGACTTGATCCCAGGACCCCAGGATCATGACCTGAGCCGAAGACAGATGCTTAACTGACCGAGCCAGCCACCCAGGCGCCTTGTCAACTGTTTACTTTTATAATAATGGGCCAGTATTGGTTCAGCAAATGGAACAAAGGAGTCACACCAATGAAAGATGATAGTACTGGGAGAAACTGTATGAAGGGTAATATGACTATTGTCTATACTTTGAGCCAATTTTTCTACAATACTAAAACTGCTCTTGAAAAAAGCCTGAATCTTAAAGAATGCCGGCCATTCACATTGCCATCTTCCCTGAGATCATTTAAATACGTAGAGTGAGAACTGGCATGGCTTGGAGGACAGAAATAGCTGCAAGGGAGGAGGCACGAGCTACATCACATGACCAAACTTATGTCACGTCTGGCACGTTATGAAACTTGGGCTTTATCCATAACTGTTTTACATACACAACATATTTTCCCCAAGGAAATAGCTAATAATCTGGAAAATAATCAGAAAAGATACGGCCTCATTGTAATAATTCAGTGGCTTGGGAGAGGTACGTCGGAATTAGCCCAGCCTCTGCCAACACCAGGCCGGAATATCTTTATTGGGGACTGAAGCCACCCAGGCAACTTTCTGCAGTTTTTATCTACAACATTCCTCTGTCTTGCTGCTTGCTGTAATCCATGTCAAACACCGGCCCTCCACCACAGAAAATAAAATAGTAAATGGCACCTAATTCACTGAACTTAAAAGGTGTTACAGAGTTAATAAGCAAATTAATTTATCATCTTCAACCAGAAGAGTAATTAAACTCCAGAAGAAATCTGACTCATAATTGAAAATGAGTAATGAGCAAGCAGGATGTGAAGAAAAATAAATAAGCGTAGTCATTAAGAGAGGAAGTTAGTCTAACAAGGGGGCATAATGTCAAGTATTTGTCACCTACGGCTCAGAACATCCTGCGTCCATGCAGTGGGGTCGCTTCCAGGAAGGGGCCTGCGGTGGGGCACGGTTGGGGCTGTCAGGAGGGGCAAGGCCGCTGCGATGAGTCGGGGGTGGGTGCCTGGGCCCCCCCACACTTAGCCCTTGACGCCAACAGCGTGCAGCCACTGGGCCAACAAACGGTATCCAGGTTTCTGGACTTAATTACTTCTGACTAGTGACCTCAGCCCGCAAAAGTCTCCACCAAACTTACTGAGGATGACCTGGTGAGAGGCCAGTTTCATAAATTTGAGGTTGAGTCAGGAGTTTCTAGAACTTTGACCAGGTTTTGCACATCAGAGGACGAAACGATGTAATCTGAAAACGTCGGCCTTCTTTTTGTCAGTCCCCGTCGATGGAGCGAGTTGAATGTCACGTACGCGCACGGCGCTGTGCAGGAATCTAGTAAATCTAAGCGACTGCAATGAAATGAGAGATGGAGTTGGGGTAATTAGAAAATAAAATTAAACAAAGCACCGAAATGGTGAGTAGGTAACACAGTAAGTACTCGCCAGGCAGAGGGCAGATCGGGCCAGCGAGGGCTATTTGGGTGAGCTTCTGGGATGGGAGGTTGGCGTGAGAGAGGCTTCGAGGGGTGTGGGCTTCAACCTGACATGGCAAGTGTGGTTTAATAGGAGCAGGTGCCTGCGGGGCCAGGACGGCTGCGAGGGCGAGGGGGGCTGGGAGCCGGGCAGGTAAGCCTACAGGTGGAAGAGACGGATCAGGAACAGGACGGGAGGAAGTGGGAATCCAGCTTCCCTGGAACTGACCGGGAGGCCACTCCACCTTAAATCCACCTGCGTTTCCCTCCGCGTCTTCCCACAACCCCGGCAAGAACTCCACTGTCTGTCTCAATCAACTGATTTCTGATTGCATTACGACCAGTTAACCGAATTAGTTGAGAGATGGAGAAATGTCTGCAACATCATCCCATTTACGCTGGTGGCCAGAGGTACGTGAGTTTGTCGTCCCGGGGTTTCTGCTCATCAGAAGCGAAACATTGGCGTCAGGGAGGCAGCGGCATGATAGTTCTTTCTCCAATTAGGCCTTGGAGGCTCAGCAAAGGGACTAATCCTCTTTATCTCGCAATAGCATTGACCTGCGTGTACACAGGCTCTCCTTTTCTGGGCTTTTGTGTGGAACTTGGCACTGCTTTGAAAAGTTATTAAATTATTCACTTTTAATTTTTTTATTTGCCGTCCACTGCCCTATTTTTTTTTGAAAATGTAGATATTTTAAAAGATTTTATTTATTTATTTGATATAGAGGGAGAGAGAGAGAGAGAGCACACAAGCAAAGGGAGTAGCAGAGGGAGGGGGAGAAGCAGACCTCCCATGAAGCAGGGAACCCGATGCCCCAGGATCATGACCTGAGCCGAAGGCAGATGCTTAACCAACCCAGGCGCCCCCTGAAATAGTAGATTTTAAATAAACTTTTCCTTTTAGAATTGCTTTAGTTGTACAGAAAAATTGCAATGATAGCACGAATCACCCTGTAACGCATCCCCATTTTCCCGGTGTAGGATGTTAGTAACACCTTACAGGAGCATAGCACACCTGTCGCCAATAAAGCGACAACATTGAACGTTATACTACCAACTGGGGCCCATATTCTGTTCCGAGTTCCCTGGTGCTTACCTCACATCCTCTTTCAGTTCCAGGAGCCCACCCAGGATGCCTACACGACATTCAGTTGCCACGTCTCCTGAGGCTCCCGTTGGCTGCGACCTTGCAAACACCGAGAAGAACTAAGATGCAATACAGAACACACCCCTGCTGGGATCCGTCGCACGTTTCCTCCTCCTGAGACCGAGGTCGGGTGCTTCGGACCAAGGGAACCAAAGCCAACTGCCATGTTCCTCACATAGCATCTCTGGCCGACACCGCCCTCACGGTCCATGGGCTCACCGGGTCTCCCCTGGCCAGGTCAGGGCTGGTAGCTCCCCTGCGGTCGGGCCTTTCCAGCCCTTTCAGGCCCTGGGCCCGCGGGAGGGCAGTCTGCGACCCAGAAGGGGGAGCCACATCCCACCTCCTGGAGAGCGGGCCACCTGCAGCCGATCAGGGCATCTGTGCGGCCTGTGCCGTGTCTTTATTCCATGACTTATTCCTATCGATATGGGCACATGGGTGTCTATTGTGTGTTTTGCGATCTAACCCGGTGCTACATCATCCACTTTGTGCATCTTGTCCTTTCAGCTTCAGCCCCTGGGACCAGTCGCCTCCTGTGGTCTCTCGAGATTTTGCCGACAGTGTTTTCTTTACTTTGGGTTGCTTTTGTTTTTCACTTTCTCACTTTCTGCCACTACAAGAAACACCAGGCTCATCTTATCTATTATATTATTTTATGATTAACAGAAGCCCAGAGTTTGTTCAGGTTTTCTTTGTTTTTAGAAGTTGTCCTTTCTTGATCCCTGGCACACCACGGTGCACTCATCAGAGTGCGGTCGGGCAGTTGTGCTATGCATTTCCTTTTATTTTCTTACTAAAGACTCCGCTCATCCAAGGTGACCTGTGCCAGCACCACTCACCGTCATCCCTCAGTGAGGTTGATTCACGCATCTGTATTACAATTATGTTATTTTGTCGTAGTTGGTATTCATTCCTGGAGTTCCCCAACCTCCTAAAAGATTTTTCTTAATTTGCATATGTTAAGACTCCCTTTCTGTGCTGTGAAGTTCTATGAGTTTGATAAATGCAAAATGCCATGCATCTACCGCTGCATTGTTACACACTATTGTTTGATTGTGCCCCAAATCCCCTTGCTTCACCTTCACCTTCCCGTTCCATCACACAGCTGGCAGCACTGACCATTTTGCCATGTTTGTATTTTTTTCATGTATTTGGTACCGTACACCATATAGCTTTCCCAGACAGGCCTCGTTCACTCAGCAATATGCATTTCAGGGCCCTCTCTCTCTGTGCCTTCAGGGCTCATTTATTTTCTATCACTGAATAATATCCTGATGTATAGATACGTCCCAATTTGCTTATCCAATCACCTATCAAAAGACATCTTGGTTATTTCCAGTTTTCAGCGTTCATGAAAAAAGTGCTTATGAGCGGCTTATTGGTGTGGACGTACCTTTTCAGAACCATCGGATAAATACCAAGAAGTGCTAAAGAATTATGCAGTGACTATGTTTAGTTTTGTAGGAAACCACCAGATAGTCTTCCAAAGTGGCTGCACCATTCGGCGTTCCCACCGGCAGTGAGCGATAGTCCCTGTTGCTCCCCATCCCTGTCAGCACTTAGTGTTGTCAGGGTTTGGATTTTAGTCACTCTAATAAGTGCTGTTATTATCTTGTTGGTTTAATGTGCAATTGCCTAATAATACATGACAGAGAATGTCTTCTTGTAAGGCTGTTTGCCATCTGCATGTCTTCTATGGTGAAGCATCTATTTAGATCTTGTTCTACCTCTATTTAGGTCTTGTTAAAACCTCTTTTTGTTTTAACTGAAACTTTATGCCTGTTGATTAGCAATTTCCCCACCGTGGAGTACCTGGTGGGCTCAGTGGTTGAGCATCTGCCCTCGGCTCAGGTTGTGACCCCGGGGTCCTAGGATCGAGTCCCACATCGAGCTCCCCACAGGGAGCTTCCTTCTCCCTTTGCCTGTGTCTCTGCTTCTCTCTGTGTGTCTCTCATGAATAAATAAATAAAATCTTAAAAAAAAAAATTCCCCCACCTCCGTAAACACCATTCCATCTTTGATTTTGTGAATTCAACCACTGTAAATACCATGTCCACATGCAATCATTCAGTCCTTGTCTTTTTGTACCAAAGTTTCTCACTCAACATAATGCTTTCAATGTCTCTCCATGCTCTCTTACAGGACAAAATGTCCTTTTTTAAGGCTGAATAGCATTTCATTGCCTGTCTTTGATTTTCTATATTTTTCAGAGTTTTGAACATGAGGTGACCCAGTGATCTTGTTTTGGTTTTGATACCTCCTTGCTTAGTGTTTCCTAGGCTTCCTGGATCTTTGGTTTAGTGAAAATTATTATTAGTTAATAATTTTCAAATATACTTTTTTTTTTTAAAGATTTTATGTATTATTCATGAGAGACACAGAGAGAAGCAGAGACACAGGCAGAGGGAGAAGCAGGCTCCCTGCTGGGAGCCCAATGCAGGACTCAATCCAAGGACCCCGGGATCACGCCCTGAGCTGAAGGCAGATGCTCAACCACTGAGCCACCCAGGCATTCCTCAAATATTCTTTTCCATTACTGCTGCCAATATCTCTGTGCTCTCTCTCTTCTCTATTTCTACTTGTCCAGATATGAATGTATTCTACTTTTTGAAATTACTCCAAATTTCTTCAATGTTCTCTTTCTTTTTTTCCTCCTTGTATTTCACTTTGAGTAGTTTCTGTTCAACTATCTTCCAACACACTGGTTTCCTCCTAATTAAGTACCCAACCTATTGGCAAGCTCATTAAAAGCACTCTTGATTTCTGTTGTAATCTGTTCTTTCTTTTTTAATTTCTAGCATTCTCTTTTGATTTGTTTCCTTACTTCTCACCTCTTTGCCTATGTTATATATTGTTGTGTGGTATCTACTTTTTCCATTAGAGTGTGACTTCTTATAACAGCTAATTTAAAGTCCCTGTCTGTGTGTAGGGGAGTTTTTCTATAATCCTATGATTAAATTTCATTTTTTTAGTGGTCCTGTGTTGCTGGGATGTGTTTATCAGCTTTTAGATTTTCCTTTGGTGCGACAGGCATCCCAGGGGGACTGCAGGTGGCTGAGTTTCCACTCCCTGGGATGAAGAAGACTTCCAAACAGCCTTTTCTTCTGCTGAAAAGGACTCACCATAGGAAAAACTCTGGAGTTACTTAAAAATGGTTGCTTCCCCCCATCCCCACCCCTGTAGGGCCATGAGGGTTCTTAGAGTAGAAACCCGCTGCAGTTCCTGGAGGCGAAACCCCACGGTGTCTGCAGGCCCTGGAGCTGTTCCTGTCTCGCTAGGGCCCATTCCACCTGCAGAATTGGCCAAAGAGGTCACTCTGATGTTTCCACCAGTTTATGGCTTCAGGGACTTCAGGTACAGGTGATGTCCTGGATTGGCCTCCCTCCAGATTTCAGAGTGGTGGTTTGCCCTGCAAATTTTCTGAAGTTCATGAAAAGTCAGTTGTTAGCTTTTTCAACATTTCTGTTATGATTGTTAGGAGTCCACAGTGACAACTTCTGATCCGTTTACATGTCAGAGCTGAAACTGGAAGTTTGTCTCTTTTGTTTTATCCTTTATGAGTCTTTACATTTAAAGTGAGTTTCTTATAGAAAACATACAGTTGAGGTTTTTGTGTTTGCTTTGTTTCGTTTTCAGTTTTTTCTCTTCTCCATTTTGCCAATCCCCCCTTTTAAAAAATTTTGTGTGTATAGAACAATCACATTTAAAGTTTTACTAATGCAGTTAGGTTAGTACCTGTCGTATTAATAACTGTTTTTTAACTTATTGCTTCTCTTCTGTTTCTTTTTCCCCCTTCTTTCTGCTTTCTCTAGTTTTAAATCGTCACTTCGTAGATTCAATTTTATCTCCACCATATGCTTTAAGGGCAAAATATAATGAGCACCTCCTTTTTTGGGCCATGCTAAAATTAGACTAACTTTGCTCATTAATTATATCTCATAGAGGTGACCACTTTGTAATTTATTTCCTCTAAAGGTCTTCTTTTTTCTTTTAGTATTTAGCAAATTCTTTGGAATATTGAGAAAATTTTCACTCCCTCATAAAATGAAAGACAGAAAGCCAACACACACAGAAATGTCTCAGCCTTTACGTAAGTAGCAGTCCTATGCCATCTTTCTCTTTGTTGAATTAAAAAAAAAGAGAAATGAGAAAAAAAAAAAAAAAACATGGTTAAGGAATTAGCTGAAAGTCACAGAATAATGGTCCCCAGCTCTCAGTGATGCCCAGCTAGCCATTTGTGAAAAGGAATGATCATGAAGGTCTGAGTTAAATCATGTTAATGTAAGAGCCTACAACAATGAAAATGCTCATTCTGTGATCATTGTAGCTCCAATTTCCACTATTATTATTAGTGAATAAGGTGTCTGGGAGTTCATGGTACTATTCTTAGAACTTTCTGTAAATCTGATGTGATTTGAGAAAAAAAATTATAAGCTAAAAATAGACCATACTACTAATGTGCCTTGAAATCTGAAATAAGTGATCTTCAATTAATTACAGACAGTGTGACATGATTCTTCATGTCCTGTAGCTGCCTTTTTACCTTTGATAAGAATATTGTTCACCTGTGAGTTTCTGAACATTTCACCTGCAAAAAAGGAAGGAAATTCTACAGTTCATCTTTTTTAATGAAAAAAAGAAAGTCCTGGGCAGCCCAGGTGGCTCAGCGGTTTAGTGTTGCCTTCAGCCTGGGCCATGATCCTGGAGACCTGGGATCAAGTCCCACATCGAGCTCCCTGCATGGAGCCTGCTTCTCCCTCTGCCTGTGTCTCTGCCTCTCTCTCTCTCTCTCTCTCTCTCATTCTCTCTCAAATAAATAAATAAAAAAACTTAAAAAAAAAAGTCCTCAGAATTTTTCTAATAAATTTATTGACAATGAAATCATGGTTCTTTATTTACAGAAGAGGTACACAATTTTGTTCTGTTTAATGAACTATAATAAAACAGGTTGGCTTGGGTGAGAAGACAGTATTACTATTATCACCACTATTATTATTTGTGATATACAATGGCATCCTCAACTTTGCTTTTGCAAACACTTTTTACCCGACAAAGGCACAGGCACTGAGGTGCAGACACCGGTCCCTGTCTCTCTTTCTCTCAGCCAGGACACCTCCAGATCTCTGCTGTGTTTATGCTGTGCCACCTTTTCCCCTTGAGTGCCTTTGTCTGGGACAGGACAGCACATGGGGAAGACCCTAAATTCTTGCATAAACACAAAAGGTGAAACCTACCAGCCCTTGGGAACAGTTGGAAATTTTTAAAAATAGATTTTTTCTTTGGATTTGACAACCTAAAACGTTTGTTTTAGTAGGATGGGTTCAAGCTTCATGAGGATAGAGCCAACTGCCTAGAGTAGCTCGAGCTGAAAATTCACGGTTTGCTAACTCTCTAAATTACCTGGCACCCTGTTCCTGATCTCCGCTACTATACACACGGGAGAGAAACAGGCTTTGGAAAGGCAGCGTGGGCCTCCGGCAATCTGAAAATGCAACAGAAACTGCCTTGGACATCGGATTAATCCTCTAGATCGTATCAGTATCTTTGGCAAACCCCATCTTCTCTGTGCTACAATGGCATTTCAAATGCATAAATAACTGCACGCTGGAAGTGGTCTTTACGTAAAAGATTTGCATGATACCACCAGGAAGGAAGACTGAAGCGGACGTCAGACCTTACAGCATGTGCTTTACTCCATCTTGGGAGGGGACGCAACTGTTTGTACAAAGTGGCGAGCATGTGCTTTCCAAACGGACGCGCATTCAGTTTCCACATCACTTATGCAGAGGATCGCAGCGGAAATCCAAGCTGCTATTAAATCTGAGAAATCACATTTAGTGTCAAAAAGTAAGGAAACTGGAAGATGACTGCATCCTTCCGGGTTTTGTCACTTGCCAGCTGGGTCACCTGACCTCGGATCAGTTCCATGATTCTTGGCCTACCATTTTTTAATATCTATTAAATGAAGTTTCTATAAAACACACATATAAAACCTCAAAGATGGAAGTATCTTATACATTGAAAATAATAACCAAATGTCAATCGGTATTACTCAAGCAAGGAACCTATCGACCACCCCCCCCCCCCGCTTCCTACTACTGTTTTATGCCTTTCCAAAAAACATAAATAATATTAAAAACTTTCAGCATTTGCCGGGTAGCAGTGCTGGGAGGAATAAGAGTGTGGATTTTCATTCCTCTGCTGGGTCGTAAAGACTATTGACTGGGTGCTGACCGGCGCGGCCTCCCCTGCCTCCGCCTCCCTCGTGTGCTTCAACCTGCATTGCTGGCCCGGCCCGAAAGGCTCGCTCCGAAACTTGGACTTCTTAAATTCCCTGCCACGCTGGGAACACTTCGTCTCTGGAGCTGATGGGAGGGTGTGAGAAGATGCCAGTAGATTAATGGCACAAGGCCGCTGAAATACAACGAGCCTCACGGCCGCAGAGCATCTCTGAAAGCAACACAAAGCCAAGACAAAACACCTTCTTCTTGGCAAGAGGGGATAACTTATTCTTAGGTTTTGTACTCACCTCATCTCTTAAATGGCAGTAAATGGATTTTATGGAAATGCTTTAAGTAAATAATTCTTTAAAAGCCGCAAGGTATCTCACAGAGTCGCTCCTGGGTTCGGGAGCTTATTTTCCCCTCTGTGTTGTGAACGATTTCACCGCAGCCTGACGGAAAGGTTACCGGGACAGGCAAGAGTAAAATAAGTTAAAAGGGTGAGCGGTGACCTTTGACAATGTGGAAAGACATGTTCTATTTTACAGGAAAGCTGTCACCACGTAGATGACGGTTGTATTAATGCGGAAATTGTGGCCACTGTAGGAAGGTCTTTCAAACTCTCAGATGCAATAAAAACACTCATTTTTGTTGAACTCATGTTGCTTGAACATTAGAAACCAGTTTCTTAAACCTGTTTGCGATAGCAGTAACAATTAAACCGGGTGACTTTAATAAAGCTCCTACTTGCAACAGCCGGCTCTACAAAAATATAACATTTTCCGGAATAAATTTGAACCCTGTGGCAGACTGTACGTTGCAAATCATGACATTTTGCTAAACAACACTGAAGCCTAAATCTAAGTAGGTGTATACTACCTGCTGGGTACAAGATTATAATTTCCTAAACTTGTCATTTTTCCCAAACTCTAGACTTCTAACGTGTAGACTTCATACAATTCTAATCCTAATTCTGCTCAGTCCAGTTTGTGTGCGTCTGTGTCATCATCTGTGTGACACTTGACAAGTTGCTGCTTAAATCTATACAGAAAGTCTAAGCATTAAGAATAACAGGGTTTTTTAAAGAAGGTGAATGCAGTCCTGACCCAGCTCCCCGAAACCCCCATAAAAATGCTCTGGGAACTTGGTCGTTACGCTGGCTTCTCCCTCTCCCTCTCCCTCTTGCCTATTAGTGGGGATCTGGCTCCGCTGGGGAAAGCACTGCTCCGCAGTCTCTGTGTCAAGGCAACCTTCCCACGTGTCTTTTCAAGATCCAGGAGCCTGGTGGCCCTGAGACCTTGCCAGGTCCACACTGCATTGGTCCGTGTTCACCTTCTTTTGATAACAGCATCCACTTTCCTTTTGAGGACATGTCTGTCCTCCAGCTCTGTTATTAGGAAAAAAGATGATCCCTCCTCTTCTAAAACAGTTTCCCAGATGCTTTGGGATAAAAAAATTAATAATTCCTTTCTTCTCCACATCATTTTATAAATAAAGGCATACCTTTTTTCAAAGTTGCAAACCTAAAGATATTTTATTAAAGGAGCCAGCTGAGCATCCATTTTACTGTTTATCAGTGTTTGGCTCCTAACGTGCTGGGGAAGATGATTTGAAATTGTCTAAAGTTGCAGAGAAAGTGATAGTCAGAGGACTATTTCAATGTATAGAAAATTTCTAGAAAGACTGGGGTATTTATGATTTGCCTCGGATTATTTGTCAGGATTGCAGAGCATGACTTCTTCAACATCGATGCTAATCAGTGACCTCAGAAGTTGAATCCTGCAAGCAGTTTATTCTGATTTTATTCTCTTTCTTATTAAAAATCTTTATCTGTTGATAGTTTGGTTCTCGCGGTCACAGTGCCAGGGGAGTATGAACAGGAGGCAGATGTAGGTGTAGACGCCTGGCTGGGAGCAGGGAGCCGCAAGACCCCTTCCTGAGATCTACTGGAAGCACCCAACATGGGCATGGCTGGGTTCCGGCGCCGCTTCGGGCAGGGGACTCCGGGCACTTCCCATTTGGCCCCTATTTTGAACTGACACGTGTATGGCTGCCCTCACGCCTGTTCCCCCATTGCAGGATGGCGGGATGGGAAGATAAGCTGTCCCCAGGGTCACCCGCACCAGAGGGAAGATGATGCCTCAGGAGCTGTACAGGTGACACCTGGCAGCCACGTCAGGGTGGAGACCTGGTTTTCACGCTGGTTTTCACGCTGAGCCATTCCTCATGGCTGCAATGATGGGATCGACGTCCAAGGAGGGCCAGTACACCTCCTAGGAGGGCCGTGGACGACCTCGGCGCAGGGCGGGCTGTGGCAGGCCGACTTCCATGTGGCGTCCGCCTCCCCACCTCCTGGTGTCCACGAGCCCATGGAATCTCGCCTCCCTGGGCCCGGAGCAACACGCAGCTTGCCCTCAGCCCACAGGGTATGACAAAGGTGATGGGATGTCCCTGCCATGACGACGCTCTTCCGCGTGGGCCTCCCCATGCTGCTCGCGGCCTCACCCCTGCGGCCTTGAGGAAGCAAGCCGCCCTGAGCCCAGAGTGCCAAGGACGCATCTGAGTACACTTGGAAGGGGCCGTCTCCAGGTGAGCGAAGATGAGAAGCTCGTCCTGACTGACACCTTGGTGAGGGTCTCGCGGAGGACCAGTTAGGCCGTGTCAGGACGCCTGACCCAGGGAAACCAGGGGACACCAACGCATGTGGTTGTGGGTAACTACGTTGGTGGCAATCCATCCCGCAGCCCTGAGCACCAAAGGTGTCCGTGGCCCTGAGCACTAAGGTGGCATCCACAGCCCTGAGCACTAAGGCCATGTCCCTGCCCTGAACACTAAGGTGGCATCCGCGGCCTTGAGCACTAAGGTGGCATCCAAGGCACCCTGAGCACTAAGGCCATGTCTGTGGCACCCTGAGCCCTAAGGCGGTGTCCACGGCCCTGAGCACTAAGGCCATGTCCGTGGCCCTGAGCACTAAGGCGGCATCCACAGCACCCTGAGTACTAAGGTAGCGTCTGCAGTACCCTGAGCACTAAGGGTGTCTGTGGCCCTGAGCACTAAGGTGGCATCCACGGCCCTGAGCACTAAGGCCGTGTCCACAGCCCTGCCCGAAGCCTCTGGCTTCAGCCTGGTGGACATTCATTGCCCACGGCAAACCACGGTTCGGAGGCACTATTTTGTTTCTGATAAATTTTCTATATTCCTTGGAGAGAAATAAAGCACTGTTGTGATTGATTTCTGGCTATGAGTTTGGGCTTAATATAAAGAATCTCCGGGAAGTCATTGAAGCAATCAGCACATGCAAAATGGTGGCAAAAACACATTAGATTAACAGCTCATCCCCTCCAAGGATGCTATCAGAGAAAACAGCTGTAAACATGGCATAAATTCGATTCAAGTTAAGCACAGCAATCTAGTTCAGGCTATTGATCTCGTCCCTAATAAATTAGTGGGTGAATGCCTGGCTGGGCCGAACAAAGGTTGTTGAAAATTCCTCACCTATAAACACTTTTGAATGATTCCCAACCCTATTTTCCCGACCTGATTTTATAAAAAAGAGCTTAGGAACTAATTCCCAGTTATCCAGGCAAAGGTTTGGTGTTAAAAGAAAGCAGTGCTTTTAACACCAATTAATGCACGGTTTATAGGGTCCCATATGGCGCACACGCCGACGGAAGAAATGCACGGATTAAAACAGAGATGAGACGAAGCGGAGGCAATAAGTAAGAGACCCTTTGCCAAATGAAAATGCGTGCGTACTCGGTGAACTACTTCGAGGCAGGGGCGAGATTTTCAAAATATATGTGCGCTGTCGGTTTATCTGTTATAAAAATAAATTTGGTAAAGTCTCATCAATGAAATGATCTTGTAGGTAAAAAAAAAAAAAAAAAAGTACGTCCTGGTCTATGCTAGATTCTTCTAGAAAATGAACAAATGCAGCTGTAAATAAAAGAACAATATATAAAGTTAGATGTACAACAGTACTTACTCTCCAAATGTGGCCTTCAGCAATTTATTGACTACTGAAAAAAACATATGACAGCGTGAAGCCAGCAGGCCGCAGATAATAGACTATCTGGAAAGAGGATCCTTTATTCCACACACAGCAGCAGCTGATAAATGGCTCTAGTGTCGGTGCTCGCCGGCGTCTCCTCTCCCCCCACCCCGACCCCACGTCCCTGGGATCGGAGACTAATAGCCCCCCAAGAGAAGGTGGCTTACACAGGCCCTTTCACCGGAGAGAACGCCCCCATCAAACACCTGTCAGGAGCTTGCGCCGGGGACCCGGGGAGAGCTCGTCGAGCATCTACCCAGACGCGTGGTATTTTCAGCAAGAAAAACAGGGGGAAGGAACACAACCCAGGGATTTATTTCTGCAGAGGGGAGACGCTTAATGATCCTGGGGCCAGAGGGTAGCCGGGGCCTTCGTGGTGTAAACGTCCTCTCTTCCCACATCCCCCCCCCGCGCACGGTGGGATGTGTCACAAGGGGTTCCCACGGTGACTGGGAGGCTTGCTTCTGAACCCCGTCCTCGGTCCTCGCGAGGCTTCTCATAACCCTGGCCTTTGACCAGAGGGAAGGGAGGCATCAGCGTCACACGTGCCCAGTGACATTGCGTCGCCGGGAGCGTCTTGTGTCCGGAGGGGCTCCGTGGGTGCCTGAGTATGACGCCAGCAGGTGCTCAGGGCCCTGGGGACAGGCACCCCACAAGCGCCCTGGGGGGCAGGAGCACCTCCGAATGGGCTGCAGGGGGGCCCACCTGCACAGTCAACCCCCTGGCTCCATGCCCCCACTTTTTTAACAAAAGATTTTATTATTTATTTATTTGTGAGACACAGAGAGAGAGAGAGAGAGGCAGAGACACAGGCAGAGGGAGAAGCAGGCTCCGTGCTGGGAGCCCGACGCGGGACTCGATCCCGGGACCCCGGGGTCACGGCCTGGGCCGAAGGCAGATGCTTAACCACTGAGCCGCCCAGGTGCCCCTGTGCCCCCTTGTTAGGAAAATAAATACCCATGATTTCAGCCAAGTCCTGCTTGTCTGCTTGTCTCTAAGACAAGACGTCCGGCCTCTTTCAAAGGCGACGGGGAAAGACGGGGATGGTTCTGGGGCCGCGCGGGTGTAGAGAGAGGCCGCGAAGCCATTTTGAGGACGGGATTTTAGCGCCATAATGAAGACGGATGGCAATTAAGGGCTCTTGAATCATTTAATAAAGAGAGGAGATTAAGGGAGGCGAGCACCCCTAGGAAATCAGCGGAGAGCAGTGAGGTGGTTAATTAGTGGCAGCGACCATGCACTCGGGTGGACTTGGGGAAGCGCTGCCCAGACTCATTCGGGGATGATGGGCTTTTTATTACCTGCAGGTGGGAGTGATGCGGGGGGTGGGGGGGTGCTGGGAGGGGAAGAGAGGCGAGACCCAGCCCCCTCAGGGAGGCTGCACACTCACTCCGGGATCCCTCCCCTGGGGACCAAGGCCCTGGCCCCGGCCCTGGCCCGAACCCCAGGACAGCCTGTGTGGAGGGGCCTGACGCCCCCAACTCGGCAGCGGCCTCCCAGGGCCCCGCCGAGGCCCCCCTGCAGATACTAGATCCAAAGGGACACTAGATCCGTCTCCACAGCTGCCTCCCTGGGCCCCACCAAGGTTCCCCTGCAGACACTTGCCTCGCGACACCAGTAGCCCCCAGAAGAGGCCCAAGCACAGAGCCCCGAGGGGCAAGTGAGGGTTTGTATGAGGGGACAGCTCCGCCCCCGCGGAGGGCTTACCCCCCACCCAAGGACCCAGAGCACCCCCAGGGCGTGGGAGGGTGCGGGCTGGAGGAAGCCGAAGGCCCGGCCCCTAGCACTGTTGCTGTGGAGAGGGGACACAGGGCGGGCGGACGGGCCTGGCCAGGAGCATCCACTGGGAGAGAACACCCCGCAGGCCCGGGGTGGGGGGCGCGGGGACCCCAAGGAAGGGGCCCCAGGCCAGGCTCACAGCAGCAATGGGGAGCAGCGGGAGTGGCTGATGGCACTGTCGGGAGCCAAATCCCGTAAATAAACAAGGACCAGTGAGGCTGGAAGGGCGGCAGGGCCCCTGGACCCTCCAAGAGGTGTGAGGGTTGTCATCATGCAGTGGCCCTGGGGCCACGCAACCAACCATGCCATCTCTGTGGGGGGGGTTGCATCCCTGCGAGGAAAGGCATAGTCCACACAGTTTCCCAAGTGCACCCGTTTTCGGGCATGGAACCCACTGCCTGAGGACAGGTTAAGCTCTGCCTTGGGTGGGGGGGTATGAGAAGGAACATTGCCGGCTCCCCCCCAGGCTTGTCTATCCCCAGCTCAGGAGCTCCAGATTCACCTGTCCCCAGCTCGGGAGCTCCAGGCTCACCTGTCCCCCAGCTCGGGAGCTCCAGGCCCGCCTGTCCCCCAGCTTGGGAGCTCCAGACTCAGCTGTCACCGCATCTCCAGAGGCCCCTGGATGGGCGGAGGCTGCTGTCCACATGGACTCGCCCCCCATTCCCCCCTGCTCAGCAGGTACCCCCCTTTCCCGTGCTCCTCTGCCTCGGAACCCGTGTTCCAGAAGCCAGCCGCACCCTGTGGGCAGAGGACCTGCTGGAGCAATTGGGGTCTTCAGGAGGCACGAGGCTTGCATCATAGTGATGGAGGATCGTCCAGGCTCTGGTTTGAGGGACTCGGGGAGGCTGAGAAGAATGGTAGGACTCAGTCTATGCCAGCAGAAGTGTGTTCTCTCTTTTAAAATATTTTACTTATTTATTTGAGAGAGAGTGAGCGAGAGTGAGCGAGCACAGGCAGCGAGGGAGAAGCAGACTCCCCGCCGAGCAGGGAGCCCGACGAGGGACTCGATCCCAGGACCCCGAGATCACAACCTGAGCCTAAGGGAGACACTCAGCCCACTGAGCCTCCCAGGCGGCCCGAAGCCTGTTCCTGTGTAGCTAAACTCGGCTTCAAGGTAGATGCGCCCCCGCCCTGAGGGACCCGAGCAGCCCAGGGAAGGGCGGTGCGTGCACCTCGGAGATGCGGCGCCCAGAGCAAGCTTACGCCCGCCCCCTGCGATGGTTTGAAAACATGCTTTTCCCCAAGAATAGCATGAGCTCAGCCCCACATCCGTTTGTAGGACGAGGGTGGACGGACGCGTGGGTCTTGGTGGAAACTGGTCTCTCGTCTGATGCTGCAAACCTCCCCTCGCCCTGACGTCCTTGGTTCCGGCTCCAGTTTTTCTTTTTCCTGCTGTGGTTGTGCCAACTGTGGATGGGATCACTTTTTTTTTTTTTTAAGATTTTATTTATTCATGAGAGACACACAGAGAGGGAGGGAGGGAGAGAGGGAGAGAGACCCAGGCAGAGGGAGAAGCAGGCTACATGCAGGAGCCCGATGCGGGACTCGATCTCTAGACCCCGGGGTCATGCCCTGGGCCGAAGACAGATGCTCAGCTGCTGAGCCCCCCCGAGGCCCCGTATCACTAGTTTTCATTCCTGAGTCACGGTTCAATTTAACGAGCACGGCCTGAGCACCGGCCCCACAAGTCAGAGGAGCCCCATCCTGCTCTCCCCGCCCCTGTTCCCGGCACCACAAACGTATGTCCCCGGGGAGCCGGGCTGTCTCCAGCCCTGGAGCGAGGCCGTGCGTCACCGTTTTACTCTGGTTTGAGGTCAGAGGCCCTTGCTTTCTGGGCCTTGTACATATTCAAGAAAATGCATCCAGATCTGTTTGTATATCTGCAGCGAGATCCATTTACCCACCAGTTCCCGCTCTGGCTCTCCTCTAGGCTCCCAGAGAGATTTAATTAATGCGCATTAGCGGAGAAAAGCTTTAAAAATGGGCCATTTTCTAAAGACCGTGAAAAGCAATCTTATATTTCGTGTGATTTCTTTCAATTTTATTTTAAATCAGAATGCTTACATTGGAAAGAAGAAGGAAATAGCTTATGTGCACTTGTGTATCATTGTATTTCGGATAGTTCAAGCACATTTAAACCTCTGATATTAGGTATTTCCCTGGAGTTGAATACTGAATAATCGCAAATTTATATTATGGCTAGGTTACATGCATGTGCTACTGTCTTTGAGCCTCACTTTCAATCTTGCACTGATCACATTTCTGAAGCTTGAATGCTTCTGCGTTATATCTATCTTCCCCTCAAAAAAAAATCTAGAATCGCAATTTTTTGTTGTTGTTGTTGAAAATACTTTTTAGCAAACAGAGAAAGAAAAAGAAAAGCAAAGAGGACAATGATGTTAAAGCTGCTCTCCAGGCCTCCGCCTCTTTGTCGCGGCGGCGTGGCCCTGCTCCCCAGACCCCCTTTCCCAGGAGCTCCCTCTGATTCTTCGGGAACCATTCGGATCAGGCTGGTGCCCCAGTCGGAAAACAGGAGCCTTCCCAAAGCCTCGGTTGACCTACACGTCTAGGAACCTCAGGGTCCGATCTCCCCTCCCCGCCTCCTCCCAGCTCTTATCAATAACACTTTGCAGAGTTGAGGATTCACTTCCTTCATCAAAGCTTCCCTCACTGGCCTCTGGGAATTGGTTCTCCTTGGGATCTTCTCCCTGGAATGCCTGAGGTCACCCCGGCCGCTTGTCTCCTCTCTCCATTTCCTCGAGGAAAGGAGGGAGGCAGGGTTGCTAACTTCCACCAAACTTTCCAGAGATGGTCTGTCAACCTTATGGACTAGGTATTACTGATGAGGGAGCAGAAGGCACAGGGAGGGCAAAGCACAAGCTGACCCCTTGCAACCCTCGCCCACTTGCCCCATCGTGGGGGTTGGGGGTACGGGTGACATTCCTCAGACAGTCCTGGCTACCCTAAAACAAAGGGAAGCGGAAAAAAAAAATGGTTAACTGAGAAGAGATCACAGTCCTGAGGGACCAGAGTCTCCATCAGCTTACAAACATCTTCCTGATTTACAAGCAGACAGCTTACTTACTGTCGGGGCCAGGCGGGAAGGGAAACTCCTCAAGATGGCGGATACGCCAAAATGGCTGAAGTTCCTGTCACCACCTCCACTTGGGATGACAGCTTGAGCAGACCCTTACACCTCTCCTTTGGACTTCCTCAACCGAACCCAATGCCCTTCAAACCCCAGAGGAGGAAGTCACCTTTGACTGGTCGAATTGCAATCCTTCCTTTGCATAGTGAGCGTCACTCTGACTGGTTGGATTGCAATCCTTCCTTTGCATATGAGCCAACCAATAGGAAACCGTTCTGCCTTACAACGTTATGGAAACCCCCTACCACCTTGTCTTGGGGCGACTTCCTCGACTCACTCTCTTTCCCCCGTGAGTCGTGGAACCTCGCCCGAGGGTGCCTGCAATAAAATCTGTTCTTGGACCCTCGCTTGCCTTGGCGGTCTCATTTCCGTCTAGTTACTAAAAAAACTTAACATTTTAACACTTACCAATAATCTAACTTCCAGATACCCATGGACTCAATTTCCTGGAGCCCTACCATCACCCTCCCCCCTCAGTAGAGATATTGGGAAACAAAGGCAGAGCGAATGTAAATAAAACTAAATTTCTTGTAACCTACAGCCCCCTTGACAAATACTTGACACGGGAAGCGTCTGATGTTCCTCCTGGAAGCTCCCAACCCTTTGGATGCCTCGCTAGAGGGAAATACAACCTTAGCTTGACAATGGCCAGGCCTCCAGGATCCAGGGAGTCCTCCTTAGCATATGAAAGTCCTTTTGAAAACCTCCCTTTGTCCTGACCTCCCCCAATTCCCAAGTATTTAATCAGTCACCCTTCGCACTTACAATGCAGCTCTTTCTGCCCAAGGGTCCCATCCCAGTGCTTCAATAAAATTATCTTTTTTTTTTTTTTTTTGCACCAAAAATGTCTCAAAGATTCTTTATGGGCCATTGGGTCCGGACCCCAACACCACTTCAAACCACATCATTATGATAGGCAGTGTTTAGAATGAAAAAGATGTGTGTAAATTATTTCAGGCCACTTTGTCACTTGGTATTAGAAACAGGAGAACAGGCCATATGTAGGGAATAATTTCAAACTGTGCACTGTTTTAGTTTTATTCGTCTGACCTGTAAGATCCGCAGAATGGGAAGTGTTCCAGCCCAAATCCGTCGCAAGCGGATGGTTCATGCTAGATGGTGAAGCATTCTTCTAGGCGTGAATCCTAAAGAAAAGTCTTCAGTGACAGAAATCTCTAAGTTGATATCAAGGGCACGTACCTAAGTCAAACTGGCCAGGGCAGGGAGATCATGAAAAAGCCATCGAGCAAGTGGGCTTCTCTATCAAAGACCGTGTTTCTCCGGGAATCTATCCATCACGCTCCCTGGGAAAGCTTGTCCTCTGACCATGGCAGTGAATCATAGGCCCATAGTGAATGGCTAGCCCTACCGTGTTCCAAAATTTGTGTCACAATTGGGAGAATATTGAAGCAAGTCAGGTTCCACACAGACTCAAGACAGGAACTCATGCTCTCTTGGGGTGAAGGGAACCAGGCCCATGGAGCTGGAACTGGGTGAGGCTGGCAAGCCAGCCCTCGAGCCTGCTTGTAGGCCTTCCCACATTGGCCGATCTCCGTCTGAAGGAAGTCTCGTGTACTGGATGACATCACAGAGCTTGCTCACCAATGATGAGCTTGAAAAAGGAAGGCAGAAAAGTATTTCTAGATCAGTCAAAATCTGCCCCAAAGTAGCTCTAAGAAGCCGATCTCATTTCCACAGGTACTTCACATTCCAATGAGCGGCCCTGCAATGCCATCTACCGAAGTCACGGAAAGGTCATACGTGAAAGTATCACGCACACCTGGAGTCCAATGTCTCTAAATTCATTAGGAAACCTTGAAATGGAAAGTCGCTCATGTGTGTACAGCCCGTACCGATGAGTACATGGATGTGCATACCCTACTCTAGTCCCTACGTATCTGGCCTAATTGGGGAGAGTGACACAAACCTCTTCCAGATAAAGCCCAGCCCTCTGTGTCCCTCCCCGGGGACAACCCGCACGCTGACCTCAGGACGCAGCATCACCAACACGCCTCTGTGCTTGGACTGCATGTGTTGGCCGCTGCGACAGACACTTGGGGCGCATGTTTGTAGACACACGCCTTGGGAGAATGGCATCCCGCCACAGCACCTTTCTGTGACCTTGCCTTTTCCCTCACTATTCCGTATGTGAAATCTCTTTTTTTTCTTTTCGTATGTGAAATCTATCCCTGTATAGAGAGATGGATAGATTCAGTCTGCTAATTCTAACTTAACATGTTGATATAAAAATATCACCATTTCTTCTATTCCTCCGCTGAAGGGTAAGAATCTGATTTCCAATCATTCCTATTAGAAACAAACACTGAAGTGCCGTTTTCACACGATTCTATTAGGCCCATATAAAAATGTTATTGACAGGGCTAGAATTTTCTAGAAGCGTTGAAGTAGATTCACTATAGCGGCCAATTTTAATATTGTTGCAGAACCGCTCTCTGAAGTGGTTTTACCGAGGCACGTTACTGCCAGCGACTGTTAAGAGCCCCTTTTCCCTGGTCATTTGTGCTAACTCTCAGGATGTCACACATTCTTCCTTGCAAATCTGATTAATAAGAGATGAACTCTCAGTTTTCTTAATTTGCATTTCTTTGATTACCACTGCGGTTTTAATTCCCAATGACTTCCCCACTCACAGGAGCCGGCCTTGCAATTGAGGGATGGTGGAGTTTTAGCTTTATTATCTTGACAGTAAATCTGCCTACGTCACCACAAGACTTTCAATTTCCAGCACCATTGACATTCTAGCATCACTACTTCTAGTATCAATTTTCATTCTGCCTTTGCACCTTTGGTTTTCTTATCTTTTTCTTCATAAACAGTGTATGTTGATTCAGCTTGGTTCTCAGTGCTTGAGAATAATTTCTGATAGACTTGTCCTCCCTCCATGTGCCAAAGACATCCCTAGCCATTAGTAAGTCTGGCACCTTTCCTCTAAGATCAGTGGGATAAAGACATCCTTTTTTAAAAAAAAAAAAAAAAAAAAAAAAGACATCCTTTTTTTCCAATGGTCTGGCCATATTTCTAAGAGGAGGACGAACTATACTTTCCTGTGCTGAAACCATCTGTACTTCTTCCTTGGTTCCAAACAGGCCTCAAGACATCACTGTCCTAAACCAAAGGGTCCTGTTCTCACGGGTCTGCAGTTAGAAGCCCCTATTATTGTTTCTCCATCTGTAAAAACAGAATGGCCAGACTCCCCAGTTCATGGACAAGGTCACCAAGAGGATGTGACTTCCAGGTGACCCCATGAGGGGCTCCTCACCCCCTCCCCATTCTTGGAATATGTGCATCGCCCACCATTGCCACAGTGGGAGCTGTTGAGGCTGCAGTGGGAGCTGTTGCAAGGCCACAGTCTTGAGAAAGTAAAGTGTTGCCGTGGCCATATGGACTGAAAGCATGACTGAGCCCAGTTACAGCCCTTATACAAACTTTTGAGATTCTGATGGTGGGTGCGGAGATCTACTTGTCTTGCGGCCACCCAGACGTCTTGCGGCCGCCCAGACAACCTCCTGTGTGAGTTCCCTGGCTTATCATCCTTGCCACCAACCAATCTGGACCAGCTGCCGCCTCCTTCTGTGTCTCCCTGCTGTCCTTGCACCCCCCGCTCCCAGGTGCGGGGGCCAGTGTGTGAATCAACACCAGTTGAGCTCACAGTTCTAATCAGTGACTTGGCACCAAAGTAGACATTGCTGAATACAGTATAATGTATGGGTGGGTAATGCAAGACACAACCGGCCCTAGAAAAAAAGCCCCACGAAACGGAGAGCTCGCTGGCACACTTCCAGTTGATGAAAGTCCAGTGTTTCCACATGGGAAATAGGCATGGAAGAGAGGTGACTTCCTTTTCCACATGCCTCCTGCATCAGAGCTGTGTGTGCCCATTACGGTGGACTTCAGGGATGTGAGAAACACTCTCCACCATTCCTAACGGGAGGCTTTTAGTGCTCTTTTTAGTTTTGCTTTCCTTGGACTTTTCATGAGTATTGATGTTGGAAGACGGAATAAAACCAGACACAGCTAGTTAGCTTCCATCTGAGCCTTAGAGCAAATAATTGGGCATTACAAGGTCCAATAACATCAACTTGTCTTGTGAAAAATGCTGAAAAGCAAAATCCACCTATAGTAAGAAATAATAATAATATGGTAGGCAGGGGCACAGAGGCTGAATAGATCTTGCCCACTGAGAACCCTGAATGCACCGTGAGTCAGTCTGACCTGATGCACCTGTATAGGGTACGTGTCACCCCTATGTCTGGCATTCCGTGTGCTGGCTTAAATAGCTCCTTTTTGCCTGTTGATATCACAGGTGACTTGGGGGTCACCTCTTCCAGGAAACCTTTTTGTAAAATTCAAATTAACTTAGATGCATCATCTATGTGTGTTCATAGCATGTGGTTCCTGTCACCATAATAACAGCATATGCTTTATTTTTGTTGCTACTTTGGCTGTCTCTGCAACTAATCAATTAGCTCTTATTGGGGAGATTTTTGGATTGTCACTTTGTTTTGATTATAGCATCCAACACGGTGTCTGGCACATAGTAAGAACATAATTTATGTTCGGTTAAAATTGAAGAAGTGGCTTCCTAGCAGTCAAAGAGTCCTCGAAAGTTTCAACGGAACTTGCTGCATATTTAAGGACTGTTTTCAAGTTTAATTAGACGGATCCTTACAAATATTTGTATATGAGATGCTTCTCGGTCAATAAACCACTCAGTTACTTTATAAGCAGACAGTCTCTCTGCTTGATCAAATTTCTGTTGCCTTCCAAGTGTTGATATCACTTACTGAAGACTAATCATTAATAGACAGCTATACTGATTTCATGTCTGCCTGGTCAAAACGATGCCGTCCCAGACTCCATAGCCAGGCGTACTCCCAGGGCTTCTTTTCTAGTCTAGAAATAACTGAAGAGAGGTCATCTCAAGAGATACTTTTCGCTGCCTTTGAAAGAGTTGCCATTTCTAATTTGTTGAATATGGATTAAGTTTAGATTTACATTGAAGTTTAGCAAAGAAGAATAGTAATAATGAAGGAAAAAACATGGATGACATGATCAAAACCAGACCCTTAGCCTCCTTCTTCAAAAAGCTATTCCATGGCGATGCTGGTCCCATGAATAGATTTTCTCTCCGACAACAACTGGCATGTACGTTCTGATTTGAAACTGGAAGACTGGCTCTGATTTTCAGGGTCTTGCTATTGTTTGGGGGCATTCTTGTAACCATAATAGTTGGGCTATTTATGAGCCATTGCATTTCAGTAATTCCCTGATACTTAATTCTGAAGGGTTTTGCGAATCTAATGCTAAGATTATTCAGTCCCCTGGAATTACGAGCATTTAGTCTTAAGCAGCATTCAAAGATTTCAAGCTAATGGTTTCTGTTACTGGTTCTGAAGACCCGTCCATATTACGAAGTCTCACCGTGACCCTGGCTAAGAGAATAAAGTCATCGGAGAGAACAAAAGGAGCTTTATGGGGGAAAAAAGTTGAAAAGAAATAATAAATTCTAGTCTTAGGTCTGTTATGATAAGAATGTTGGTCCTGAGCCTTTTTCCCTTAGATCTCAACTTACCTATTATAAAGTAATAATAATAGCCAGAAAAAATGTCTCCTTTGCGGTTGTTTGAATCAAATGAGAAAACATACGATGAGATATTTCATGAATATGAATCAACTACTGAATTGTTACCATTCTATTCCTTCTACAATTACCTTAAAAGCCCATTTGTAACAGCCCATATTCAGAACTTTCTATTTCAATTTGTCAAGTTTTGGACTGGATGACTATGTCTCTTTTTCTTCTTCTTCTTCTTCTTCTTCTTCTTCTTCTTCTTCTTCTTCTTCTTCTTCTTCTTCTTCTTCTTCTTCTTCTTCTTCTTCTTCTTCTTTTTCTTCTTCTTCTTCTTTCTTCTTCTTCTTCTTCTTCTTCTTCTTCTTCTTCTTCTTCTTCTTCTTCGTCTAGAGTATACTACTCTGGGATGAGTGACACACTTGTTTTGGTTTTAATTAGAATTACAGTTTTATTTTGTAAACAGATATTCCTGGGAATATGAGTTTCAAGTATGAGCAAGTAACCTGAAAAAATCACCAAATATGGTTTAGTCAATGAATCTCCAAAAGATGAAATATACATCAGATTAAATCACTTAAAGTTATTCTTAGAAAATGTTATAAAACATGTTTATTTAGGTGTATGGCTTATATAAACTGTCGTTTCTATATAATGATACATTATATCATTATATATGAAGTATTATGAAATTATGAAGGACACTACTTATACAATAATAATTGCAGGCTTTTAAGGGTTAAGATTCCTTTACCACCTAATGCACTTATAATCAATTAAATTTGGCATTTCATAAATCCCGTTCAGAAAAAAAATTATATATTACCAGTAAAATTTGCATTCTATGTTCATTTAAAAATAGAATCATGAAGTCCCTGATACCCAAGAGAAAATGAGTAGTCTAGGAGTCTGAACTACTGCTATGAGCTGAAGAAATTAAGCTTTTCTTTCTTTTTTCTCTTTTGATTTGCTCTCTTTTTCCCTGAACCTACCAAGTAGTGTTTATCTATATGTGTACCATTCTTGTGTTAAATTTTGGTAAACCAAGATAAGCATTTTTAAACTTCAAGTATACTTAATTAGACTTTATTTGAGGAAATAATGAATTTTTTTTTTATTTTAAAATTCCAGAAGTCAGAGTTCGGGAGCAATTGTAACTTGTCTTTTTATTTCTCTCTCTCTCTCTCTTTGTTTTACATGCCTACACAGCTCACATTGCTACTTGTTAACACAGTCTGTTTTTGTTAAATAAATATATTTTTGCAGAGACTTCTCTACTGGATAGCCAATCTGAGCATCATGAAATTCAGGAAATGTATAGAAATCGTGCTGATCAGAGAAAAAAAGGAGAAATGGAAAGAAAGAAGAAAGAAAGCATATCCTTTCCCAAAAAATGGCTAAGTTGAGCCAGGGGCATTGATTTGTCTACTGCATTCCCAAAGGATTTTCATTACAAATGAATGAAAGCTTGGGAAATTTAATAAATGCTTAGATCTAGAAAACCAGTCTTTTTTTTTTTTAAGATTTTATTTATTTATTCATGAGAGACACAGAATGAGAGAGGCTGAGACACAGGCAGAGGGAGAAGCAGGCTCCATGCAGGGAGCCTGACATGGGACTCGATCCCGGGACTCCAGGATCTCACCCTGGGCCAAAGACAGGGCTAAACCACTGAGCCACCCAGGGATTCCCAAGATAACAAGTCTTAATACAGATAGGGACAACCAGCTCTCAATCTGGCTAGTATCCTATTAACTTTTAGACTACCAGGGATTGGATATGTTTTACAGTTGAGATATAATACAGTATAAGGAAATTTGAATGCCGTGTTAGTCTAAAATTTTATATTTAATAAAATAATTTTCTTATCTTGAAAAAAAAAGGAAATCAATGGTGGCCATAACTTGAAATAAAAGCAGGTCCAGCCAGAGAAACAGGAGGAAAATAAAAATGATATATCATTTTCTGTAACAAAACGTTCCTGATAGCAAACTTAGAGTTTGCCATGGGTGTGAATGCCATCTTTTGCATATGAGCAAAATGAATTCATCTTCATGGATCCCAAAGATCAGCTTTTTTTGTTTGTGAAAGAAGTGGGATCAATGTAGTCTGTGTAATATTTCTGACTTGGGCTCACTATGAAACAGAACAGGAGAAAAGAAGTCCATTCCAAACCATGAAAGTAGCTATTTCCATATGATTGGCAAATCACTGCTTCTCTTTGGACTCAGATTTTTTTTTTTCTCTCTTCAAAATGAGGTTTTGGGCCAACTGCCCAACGATCTCTATTTTCTAAGATCAAAAGGAATAAAACTGGCTACTTTGAAGAATGATATTTAATAATACAGAAGTTAATTATCTGAAATTAGAATAGTTGCAGAAACGGCACAAGATATGTTGTCTCTTGATTTTGGCTTTCCCAACGGTTTCTTCCAAGAAAAGATTGTTGCAATAAATCTAAATAAATAGTATGCAATATCTAAAGCTTAAATAATTGTTAATTTGAATTTAAGTTATTATTTTTTTTAATATGTTCACCAAAGCAAGAAAATCTTTAAGGAGCCAACAATGGCTGGATGCAGGGAAGGAGTTGGGGCCTTCCCATGTAATACCTGTTCCTTTGCATGTAACGGGTATGTGAGGCCATGTCTCCCAGATGCAAAGCAATTCAGAAAACAATTTGTTTATCCCAAAAATGTGTGTTTACTCTATACTTTATTGCTGTACTGGTATGTGGAGTCTGTCATTAAATAACTAGATTTATGTGAGTGCAAAAATCCACTAGAAGGCACAGCCTTATTTAAATCACAACAGCAAGACTATACATAAAACAATGCCGTGGAAGAAGCAGAATGACAATCAAGACAATCAAGCTTCCTGAGTTCTGAGCCCCAGTGGAAGTGAGTGATCTGCAAAGGGGGACCCAGGAAAGGAGACTTACCCTTTGTCCACGGTATATTTACACAGTGAACATGATATTATTATTGTGAAATTTTCACAAATGAAAACATGAGTCCTGTTCAGAGACTTTTTGTAATGCCTGAGCTGTGCTAACAGTTCCAAATCATACCCTCCTTTAGTAGGTCAGGGATTCATGTTGGGATGTCTGGTGTCATCATCAAAAGAATGGACATACAAAAAATATATACAAAACAAAACAAACAAACAAACAAGAATGGACATACAGGGGTGTCCATATAACCGAGTAATAAAGCAGAAAAATGGGATAGTAAAGAAAATTATTAATCCCGGAGAAGGAGAGGAAAGAAGAGCAAAGGGAACATAGAAAAAGTGGAAGGAATAGAACAAATGGACTGAAGTGGTCACTGTAAATCAAAATGCTGAACAAATTCACTGAATGTAAATAAATGGAATATTCCAACTAAAATATGATGATTCTCTTTTAATCGAGATTGGGAGCCTATCCTGAGCCACTCCTACTCCTAAGTCAGAGGAATCCTTGGTGAATTGGAGGCTACCAGTCTGATGGGGGAGGGTGTCGGTGGGATGAAATGGGTGAGATGTTTGAGGAAACGGAGTCATGAAACTGAAGCCACTAAATGGAAAAATGGGACACAGATCCCCACAGGACTCAGTCACTGATCTCACAGGACCCAGTCAGAGGGTAGAGGTCAGCATGAATACACACCTCTGAGCTGTGAACGTGGCCCTGCAGGACACAGAAAGAGCACAGCGGGAGACACGGAGTGCCCCAGGAGGTGGCGCCTGGTGTTTTCTCCCACAGGACAGCTCACCGCTGGCTGGCTGTACTCCTGGGGGGCCTTAGCTGTCAGCAGGAGCTCAGGAAGGGAGGCCCTGCTGGAAGAGACCGAGGCCAGGAAAGAGACTACGGGCTGCAGGAGGTCATGACTCTGAAGACCACTGAGCCAGAATGGTGAGTGATTTGGATACTTTCTTGTGCAGGTGTTATGTCAGCGTTTAATAGATAATGATTAATAAGATAATGATTGTCAGGGTGTCTGACAAACAGCTAGATGTTCTACGTGGAAAACATGAATCTAAGCACAGGACACCTGGGTGGCTCAGTGGTTGAGCATCTGCCTTCGGCTCAGGGCATGACCCTAGGGTCCTGGGGTTGAGTCCCACATTGGCTCCCTGCATGGAGCCTGCTTTTCCCAATGCCTGTGTCTCTGCCTCTCCCTCTGTGTCTCGAATGAATGAATGAATGAATGAATGAATGAATAAATAAATATCTTACAAAAAAAAAAAAGAAAAGAAGAATCTAAGCCCACAGGATAGTTGAGAGAAAAGGACAGAAAGAAGTCGGAATACGCATGCGCCGGTACAAGACCAGCTGACGTACCCATAATAATATCACACTAACCGGAATTTAAGTAAAGAAGTATTACCAGACACGTTATGATAAAAGGTTGACATAACAGTTCAGATTGTCTTTGCAGCTAATGATAGAGCCTCAAAATATATAAAATGTAGAAAGCCAATATGACAGGAAACTTTTCAGAAAGCACATCAAAAATCCCTAGAGAAGGGAGAGAGGAAATTGAATCTACACAACAAAAGAGAAATTTTATAAAAGAAGCTCTCCAATAAGAAAACGAAGAGCTCCTTGGAAAGTCAACTCTACTGTTGAATATACCTATGGGAGAATCGAAAAAAAGTAAATAAAGACATTTCTCATAAGTATTAAGAACTAACAAAACAATGGCTAATAGGAAGGAAATTGTTAAGAAAGGCAGGGAGCCCGATATCCAATTTATGGGAATTCCAGAAAGACAGATCCAAGAAAGAGTGTGCACCAGTTTCCTATTATTATTGACATCAGAGAACATTTCTTAACACTAAAATACTTCATTTCCAAACCGAAGCTGCACACTCAAGAATCTATTAGGATGAATAAATAAAGAGCACACTGAGGCACCTAATCTGAAATTAGGAGAATACTTGAAAACCTTCCAACGAAGTAGAATACGATTGCTCAAATACTAAAAATCAGAACAGCATCAGACTTCTCACGATGGTCCTGGAAGCTGGAAGATAACACAGTGATGCCTTCAAAATGTACAAAGGAACAGTTTTCCAATTCAGAATTTCAACCCAGCCAAAACATCAATCAGGTGTGTGGGTAGAATAAGGGTATTTTAAGGCGGGAGTTCTCAGAAAATCTATCTCCCGTGGACCCTTTCTCATGTACTAAGAACCATGGCTCCAAAATCACCGGGGTGAGCTTGGAGGAGGAGGAAGACAGAGTCCTGGAAACAGGGCCCCCCACAGGAAAAATCTCAAAGGACGTCTAAGTGGCAAGCCCAGAGATGAACCAAGCCGGGCAGAGAGGGCCTTGGAGCCCAGGAGCAGGATGCAACATTTTAGCAGGCAGATGCCTTCTGGGTTTGGCTGCATGTTTACCAGCACTCCCAGTGATTTCTTACCACCTCTCCCAGTGGAGAGGCTAGAAGAAATGCTGGAAATGTGCAGAGAGGGGGAAAAAAAAAAGGAAGAAAATTTTATCAACTCCAGGAAAAACAAAAGGTTTATAATCACAGAAAAGGAAGGAAATGCAATCACCACGAAATGCCAGGCCGAGTCCAGTAAACTGGACTAACTCAGTTAGAGTGAGAGAGTTGAGCTGCTGTTGTGTTGTCCTGGATTTGAATGATGGAAATATGAGTGGGGGGGGGCTGTGTGAAGTAAATCTGACTTTTCTGTAGTAGGAATGTCAATGGAACATGCTTATTAATGCTTAATGGATTAAAAAAATGATTGATGGGGATAAATTACAGAAAAAAAAATACTAAGAGTAAGGCTGAGATGGCTGGGTGCCCAGTAGTACTTGGCCACACCACTTGTATTTGTTCCCTGGGGCAGCTATGACAGTGGCATGGCCCTACAGCCCTGGCGCCTTCAACAACAGACGTTCACTGGGAGCCCGCAGTCCAGGTGGGCAGGGCAGGTGTACCCGAGGCCTCCATCCCCTCCCCATGTCCTCACATGGCCGTCCCTCTGCATGTGTCTGTGTCCTCATCTCCTCTTCTTATCTGTACTCCAGTCAGATTGGATTGGGGTCCATCCCAGTGACCTCGTGTTACCTTAGTCACCTCTTCAAAGGCCCTGTCTCCAAATAGGGTCTCATTCTGGGGCCCTGGGGTTAGGACTTCCACATACAAATTTTGAGGGACACAATTCAGCCCATAGCATGTGCCCACACACAACATTAATAAAGTAAAGCTACAAACTTAAGTAGATGCATAGCAAACATATGTATTTACTAAATCATATCATGTTATACCCTTAAGTGTGTGTATTGCACTCTATGGAAATCTATAAAATTGATTTTAAGAGCATGTGCACTGGGGCATTTGGGGTACGTTTTATTTGAACTAAGTACTATTTTAGTAATTTTTAGAGATCCCTCTTCCTTGGGCTGCCAGTGTTGAAATTACATCGACTAAGAAGATCAACGCTGTATTTCTGGTGAAACAACTGGAATCGTAAGGCACCTGTTTACAGCTTTGAGTCCTCCCTGTTTACCAACATACATTCTGAGAGGGAAGGCGGGAGACAGTGACGTGGAACTCGTCACTCGGGGCAAGTGCATGCCCAAGGAGACGGGGCGGGTGGTGGGGGGGACTGACCTCGGATTGCGGGCCTCCCGCCCATCGGTGCCACTGTCTCTCCCAGAATGACTGAGAACAGACAGGAAGTCTCTGCTTCCCCCTCCATCAAGCGGCGGTTATTGGGGTCCCATCAGCTCTGAGTCTTTGGGGCATCCTCATATTTCTCTTTCCCTAACTTCTCTCCGGGAATAATAACCTTCGACTTAAGTCTGCAGCTCCCTACAGCCGCCGCCTGCATAGCCCAGGATTGCCACGTGCTATTACAAATATGACTGCTCCACTGATCCCAAGGGCGTGTGAACACGTCGGTGGCCCGGAGCGAAGGAGCGGCGCGCCCACGACCCCCGAGGCTTGGTGTTCTGGCTGTTGTGGCCAGCGGCCGCGAGGCTGGCTTTCTTCCCCTGGAAGGTCACCGGTGCAATGGTTCCGGGCTGCGGGCTCTCACTGCCTGTCGTCAGAACAGGTGTCACAGCACATTCCTATTCCTATTTCCTGCTCTGTCCTGCCGCGGGGACCGAGCCAGGCGCTGACTTTGGCTCCGGCGTGTGTCTGTCCCGACAACGACGACGAGGCTGGGGACGGCCCCGCGCAGGTGGAAGGCTCTCGGAGGGGTCACGCTCCGGCCTCAGCCCTTCACGAAGTGTGCTGGAGGCGGGCACAGGTTCGAGTACTGTCATCGCCGGTAAGTTGACGAGCCGTCGTCAGAAAACCCCGGGAAGGCTCCACTTGGTCACAGCTCCTCCACTCACCATCGGTGACTCGGGCCCCGGGGCCTTTGCTGGTTGTGAGACGCCGTGCTGGACATCGGGACCTCACGGGGACACTGCGGGCCCTTTGGCTGAATTCGCCTTCCAGTTAGCAACGTTCCTCCGAGCAGACGACACTGCGATAAGGCCAAAAAAACAAAAAAAAACAAAACAAAAAGAATTAAGTTGGTACCTATCAAGACAGCAAGACAGCGACACACAGCACCGGGAGAGCCCCATGTAGTCGGCGACACGCTCTTTTGAGACGATCAAGAAGTAAATGGGCCCGCAGCTCGGTGCCAGGCCGTCCGACGTGGGCCAGGCCAGGGCTGGAGCTGGGCCACGGGCGGGAGCACCATGGCCTCCGCGGGAAGGGCCCCCCCGCTGGGACAGTGCTCCCCAACCTCCCATTTCCCTTGGAGATGTTAGCACAAGGCCGCTAGAGGATTAAAAAAAAAAAAAAAGAAAAAAGGAAACGAAAAGGTTTCTTTTGCTTTTTCCCACGTGCAAGAACGGCCGGCAGGGGTGCTTTCTCTCGGAGCGGGCCCGCGGTCCCCGAGGCCGCTGGGTTGGCGGGGCCCCGCCGCACAGGCGAGGATGCTGGCTGAGCCAGAGCAGGCCCTGGTTGGGGACCCCGGTGTGCAGCGTGGTCGGGGCACCCGTGGGGGATATGCTCGTGCATCCATGTGGAACGGCTCTTCCCGGAACCCGCACCGTCGCAATCAAGACACTGTGTGCCGCGCCTGGTGCCCCCGTCTTGTTTGTGGAATGAAGCCAGAACTGAGGAGAACATCAGGCACTCACCGCCTTGTGCCCGGGGCATGTGACGGGCCATACCCGGGCGGACGATCCCCCGAATCATGGCTTGTAATGCCACTTAGCAGGGCCAGCCCCCCGGAAGCGCGCACGACCTCCTCTGTGCCGCTGGCACCTAGAGATCTGGGGGGCTCGGCCCTGCTGGAGGGCACGTGCGTGGGGCTGCAGCCCACGGCCTGTTCCTCAGTGGTTTTTGGGTTTACGAGGGTCTCCAGTCTCCTGTGACGCAAGGGGAGAAAAAAAAAGCGGCCACTTAGGGCGAGTACTAGATCACCGTGTTCTCAGATGAAAAATCTTAGGTCTATGAGCGGATCTTCATTTAACAGCAAAGCTGCTGGGACAGGTCCGTCCTGTCCACACGGGTCCAGGAGGGCAGCTGCCCCCGCTTTTCCTTCTCCTGCTGTCGCCGTCCACGATCCTTCCTGCTCCATCCGTGTCCCTCCGGGGGACACGTGCTTTTCTCTCTTTCTCTCTCTCTGCTTTGACGTGGAATAATCCAGCACCCGGGCTTTTCCAGTCCTGGACTTTACCTGCTGCTCTGACCAATATCGAGGAAGCTCCAAGGGTGAGTGCGCAAACACAGAGAAGGCTTCTCTCTCAAATGAGATGGTAATATTTAACATCTGAATATGCAACTGTTGTGTTTGCCTCAAATAAATGTCAAGTCAATTTGTGAAAACATTACGATTTACAGAAGGGGAAACTAAAACACAAACATCTTAAGGTTTTTATCCGAGGATGATGTAATGGTAAAGGGCAGACCCAAAATATAAACTTCCAGCTCCCAACTCTAACGCTTTTCTGATTGTGGCATTCTGGAACCCATCTGCAGGATTCGTTTCTCTGTGGGTAGAGTTACTATATGATCACATGTAAAATAAACATTAAGTGCAAAAAATGCTAATCAGCCAATTAAGGAGCAAGTTATTCATAGATGTGTTACACTTCTCAAACTTTGGGGCAATTGCAATGGTTAGATATAGTAAGATATATTTTACATTCTTAAATAAGCACTTTTGGAACATAGCAGATGGTGTAAATTATTTAATAAGAGAGAGAAATGCTTTACAACTGAATCAAACTATATATTTTGATACTCTAAGTTATTAGGAAGGAAATCCAATATATTATAATCTTTATTTTATTATGTAAGGTTTTTTTTTAATTTCAAAATGTATTGGAATAACCATTTTAAACTAGATTTTTAACTTTACAGAAAAAATGCAAAAATAATACAGAACATTCTCATATATTACCCACTTGATTTCTTCTACTAATAACATCTTATATTCATACAGTACGTTACAATGAATGGGCCAATATCAATATATCATTATTAACTAAATCCTATTATCTACCCAAACTTCCTTAGTTTTTACCTGGACTCCTTTTTTTCTGTTGTGGGGTCCTATCTAGGATGTCACCTTACATCTGTTCTTCACGTCTCCATAAGCCCCTCTTGGTTGGGACAGTGTCTTAGGGTTTCCTTGCTTCTTCCTCTTTTTTTTTTTTTGATTTCCTTGCTTCTAATGACCTTGACGATTTCTAAGAGGCCTGGTATTCCGTAGAATGTTCCTCAGTTGTGACTTTTGGGATGTTCACTTATGATTAAAATGGGGTTACGAGTTTTGGGGAGCAGGACCACAGAAATCCTGAATTCTACTCCAGAAACCAAGATTGCACTGTATGCTAACTAACTAAAATTTAAATTAAAAAGAAAAAAAGGTGTAAACACCGTCCTCATCAAGTCCTATCAGAGAATGCATGATCATCATGATATGTCACGGTTGATGACAAACATTCCATTCAGAATAATTTCTGATTTATGCAGAAATTCCACCCTCAAGGTGAATGAAGTACAGCAAAGGGGAAAAGACAGCAACTTTACAGTGGAGACACCTGACACCAACTACCTGGCTGAGGTCTATTTATCCCTATATACCTGTTTAGCTAACAGTTCATTTATATTAGTACGGATTCATGGATATTTATTGCATGCTATGAGTTGTAATCGAACAATATTTATTTTCTTTCTCAAATTGTTTCAGTTTTCGCCAGCTCTTCCAGTTGGCTCTTGAGTCCCTTTGACACACCCTATGTTTGTGATCATTATTCTTTTTCTCCAGCCCTTTGTGAGTGCTGGGAAGGCTTGTTGCTGCTGGCCTGTTGCAGTTTGGGGCTCTCTCCGTTGACAGAGCAAGGCAATTCATATGTGCATACGACGCTGTGTTTATGCACACACCTACACGTATCTCTGTATGCGAGCCTCTGTGTCTACATTAAGCTATAAATGAGTTCACAGTGAGGCCTCCACCAGGAACCCATCACCGCCTGGATCATTCTACCCATCGCCCTTGCTTATCTATTCCCTCCTTCTCCAACAGTGAGAAACATGGCTCCTACCATCCACCATCTAGGCACGTGATTTTTCATTTCCAGTATACAAGCACAGGGATGTCACAGGGGTTAACACCCTCCCTCCCAAGGGAAACATCCTTAGCAATGAGAATACAGTATTTACGTGCACGTTCTTTCATTTAAGGCCTTATGGTGTCCACTCCAAAGTTGCTTGGGGCAGCAAAATTTCCCCAGTTCCTCTTAAGGAAAAGTGTTTTATATTAATTATCACTCAGGTTATTTTTTCCACATTCCACATTTCATTCTGGGATACTGCCAATCTCCTAAATATTTCTTTTATTATTTTTTATTTTTTTAAAGATTTTATTTATTTATTCCTGAGAGACACACAGAGAGAGAGAGAGAGAGGCAGAGACACAGGCAGAGGGAGAAGCAGGCTCCATGCAGGGAGCCTAATGTGGGACTCGATCCTGGGTCTCCAGGTTCAGGCCCTGGGCTGAAGGCGGCGCTATACCGCTGAGCCACCCGGGCTGCCCTAAATATTTCTTTTAAGTAGGAGACATTATGGTTCATTCTTTGTGCTGGTGGTCTACGGATTTTGAAACGTGCAAAATGTCATGTATCGATCACTACAGTATTAATCAGAATTGCTTTATTGCCTTAAAAAGTCCACTCTGCTTTGCCTGTCCAACTGTTCCTCCCCCTTCCTCCAAGCCCCTGGCAAGCTTTTTTCCTATTTAAATCTTTTTTTTTTTTTTAAGATTTTATTTATTTATTTGAGAGAGAGACAGAGAGCAAGAGCAGGGGTAGGAGCAAAGGGAGAAGGAGAAGCAGACTCCCCACTGAACAGGGAGCCAGACGTGGGGCTCGAACCCAGGACCCTGGGGTCATAACCTGAGATGAAGGCAGATGCTTAACCAACTAAGCCACCCAGGTGCCCCTGAAATCTTTTAAAAAATCTTTTTATAATATCCATAGTCTTTCTTTTCCAAAATGTCATAATTGAAATCATAAGGTAGGTCGTCTTATCAGACTGGCTTCTTTCACTTAGTAAGAGAAGAGTCATTTGTGTCTTGTTATGGCTTGATACTTCATTTATTTTTATTGTTGAATGATATCCGTCGTATAGATGTATTACAATTTCTTTACTCGTTCACCTATTTTAGAATGTCTCGATTGCTTCCAGTTTGTGGAGCTAATGAATGAAGCTGCTGATAATAAGTTTATGTGTGAACAGAAGTCTTCATCAGTTGGGTAAATACCTGGGAACTCAATTTACCACATCATATGATAAGACTCTATTTAGCCTTGTAAGAAATTTGTGAAACTGTCCTGCAAAGGGACTGGGCATTCTGCAGTCCTCGCTCCAACACATGGGACTTCTGCTGTCCCAGTCTCCCAGCTTCCGGTGACGTCAGCGTGGGAATTATAGCCACTCTGACAGGTGTGTTGGAATATCTCCTTGTGATCTTCAGTTCTCTAAGGACAAATGATGTTGAACGTGTTTTCATATGCTTATTTGCATTAGCGTGTCTTCTCTACTGAGGCATCTGATCAGATCTCTTGTCCATTTTTTCATTGAGTTATTTTCTTACTGGTGATTTAACATTTTTTTGATATATTTGTAAACAAGTAGTTTAGCAGATGCATATGTGTTTTGCAAATATTTTCCCAATCAATGCTTCTCTTTTTAGTCTCTTGACACTGTCTTTCATGAAGCAGCCTTTTTCAATTTTAGGAATAGTCCATCTGATCAGTTTTTACTGACATAGATTATGCTTTCAATGTTGTATCTAAAAACACATAACCATGGGTGACGGGCAATGGGGAAGGCACTTGATGGGATGAGCACGGGGTGTTATACTATATGTTGGCAAATCGAACTTCCATAGAAACAAATGAAAAAAAAATTAAAATTAAAAAAATAAAAACACATAACCAAACCCAATGCCATGTAATTTTTCCCCTATGTGTTTTTCTAGCAGTTTCATAGTTGTTCCTTTTATATTGAGATAGTTAATTAATTTTCCCCTCAACTGATAAATCTGCTACTTAACTCCTCTATCTCAATGATTATGCTTTTCTTGCTAGAAATTCTACTTGGAAAAAAAAAAAGAAATTCTACTTGGTAGTTTTATAAATCTTTTAAAAATAATATCCAGGCTAGCTCATTATTTGTCATTTTAATTCATTTTATTAATTTAAATCAATTGTCTCTCTTGTGTCAGCTTCCTATTTTAGATATTAAAGTTTTTTTTAATTTTTTTTTTCTGTAAGCTGGTTCTTAAGCCTGGTGGATCATTTCCTCATTTAGCTTCAAAATTTTCCTATGGTTTCATCTTGTTAATCATTGTTTTCCACACTGGGTTATTCCTTTGACCTTTGTATTGTAAAAGAGTTATGCTAAAAATAGTTTTTTTAAAAGAGCCACTCTGAGGGTGGGAGGATATTGATGAGGAGGAGACTTCACCTGTGTAGGAGTGGGGGGCAAATGACAAATCTGTATACTTTCTGCTCAATTTTACTATGGACCTAAAATTACTTTTTTTTTTTTTCCTAAAATTACTTTTAAAAAAGATTAAGTCTAATTAAGGAAAAAAAATGAAGAAACCTTTGCATATGTTGGCACCTCAGAGAGTTCGCTAACTCATAACCTAGTTGACATATACGTTGTTTTACATTGGGGACGTCTACAGAGATAGAATACGAAGACCTTATTTTATAACCACTCAAAGCTATTATTAAACATAGACTTTTTCTTTCCCCTGTTCAGTGGATGGAGATGGAATTGAACTGTTCCTCTCTTGCGCTGGGACACTGATTCCATAAAGATCTTTTGACCAGGCTCTCCGTTCCATTTCCATCTCTTAGGAGGGACGGCCTGCTGTGTGTGTTTGAACTGCTGTCACTGTGTTCTAGGCTCTGTCCTCAATATTATATCATCAGATACCCAGGGCTGGTGCTGTATCCACTTCCTGACCTCTAGAGAGAAATATAGGTAAGAACAGAACATCTTTTTTTTTCTTGGGTGACTTGCTGAAGGAGATCATAACGTTCTGGAAGGATAAATTGTGTGGTGGCATGTGGTGATAGAAAGAGCTAGAAATAAGAATAGAAAACAGAGACCAAGAGAGGTGTCTCTAGGCATTGAGAGTAATAAATTTCAGTAAGACTTAAAATGCTTTGTAAAAATTGGCATAACTTAATGACCTTGATTTCTTTAGATATTTGAGGGAGAAATGACCTTTAATAGTCACACTGGACGTGAATTGTGTCGTTCATGATCACGTGTGTGAGGGGAAGGTTGATGACTCTCAGTGTTGCAGTAGGTTTACAGGAAGTTGAGACCGAGGAGATGGGTGTTTGGAAGGCAGTCTGCATTCTGAATGCAGTGTCAGAGCATGGGGGCCGTGTGGCTCTACCCCAACAGTTTCACAGACAGAGAGACCCCAAGAGACCCCCACGCTTCCAGACAAAATGACATCAACGCTCGCTCTGACAAAGACCTATTTGAATGCCATCTTTTAAGATATATTTAATGGTAATATTTTAAATGTTGCTTTATGTCTCCAGAGCCGCTGGAAACATCAGATGTACAAATAATTTACATAAACAGTCACCTGAGTCTTAAACAATAACAGCACGTCGATGATGAATGGACTCAAATACACTTGGGGGGAATATGTATGAAGAACATGAAGTGAAGCTCCCAAGCTTATGGGGAGACCTAGTGATTAGCCACAGTTATTTCCATAAAGGGATTTTTTCTTTTTAAAGAAAGACATGTTTTCATTCTGGCAAAAATAAAATTATACACCAGGAAGAGTATACACAAAATGTTCTCTCAAGTCTTTTTCTCGGGGAGCTTGCTTCAGCATTGATGGAATTGGACGTTAAGGTATGGATTCGTCTTGCCCATTTGGCAGTTGAATGGAAAACCCTCCAGCAGAACAGGACTATGACCTACGTGACCCGTCACGGGGGAGAATGGGCCAGGAGGCGGTGGTGTGAACCCCAGACAGTGGGGCACATGGAGTCAGAGTGAGGGATGGGATGTGTTTGACAAGCGAGTCTAAAACAGTAACTATGGAATACATTTAGCATTTTCTTCAAAATAGCCATTTGTTCATTTGTGTTTTTTCATTGGTTCACCCATGAATTGATACTCATTCTTCCCTTCGAAGCTTACCTGTGAGGCCCATCTCCCAGGCCCTGTGTGGGGCACCACCACACCAAGACAAAACCCGACTCAGCCTCTGTTCTGGGGTGGGGGCCCCACTTTCCGCGACATGAGTGAACGACCCCACAGGGATAGAGACATTGCTTGGGGTTCGTGGAGGAGCCCCTGACCCCATGGTTCCTGTTACCAAGTCTTTAAGTCCCTCAACCCCTTCTGTACTGACTAATCATCCAGTATCTTTTTACCTTAGATGTTAGTTTGCATCTGTAGAGATTGCTCTGGGTTGTTGTAGAGTTTCCGTGTCTCCACACGCTCAGTCTTTCTCTGGGTGTCTGCACATGTTAAATACAGTTATGGAAACAATGTCAACGTCTTTAGTTGCCAATTCTATGATCGATGCCATTTCTGGGTGGCTTTCCAGTGATTGATCATTCTTTTTATTTTTTTTATTTTATTTATTTATTTATTTATTTATTTATTTATTTATTTATTTATTTTTTGATCATTCTTTTTATTGTGGGTTATATGGCCCTGCCTTGGCACATGCCTGGTAAATTTTAATTGCTTGTGGGACACTGTGAATTTTACCTGTGGAGTGTTAGATATGCTTGTGTTCCTACAAAATCTCCTACAGTCTTGGTCTAGGATGCAGTGCAATGATTTAGAAACTGACCCCATCGGGTTCTGCTTATAAGTTTTGGCAGGTGAGACCAGGGCAGTGGTAAGTCTAGGGCTAATTTTCCCTACCGCCTAACACAACTCTCCTCAATTCTCCTCGAAATAGAAGATTTTCCAGTCTTGCTGGTAGAATGTGATTTGCAGCCTATTGTTCCTCGAAAACCCATTTGAGCGGTTCTCTCGCCGTGTGTCTGCTGCCTCGCCCACACGGATCTGTCCCTGGGTGCGGACGCAGAGAGGAGACTGCAAATCACAGCTCAGTGCGCACGTTCTCTTCTCCAGCACTAGGCTGTGTGGACCCCATCAGCTCGCCTCCCCCTGACTCCTGAATCCCCTCACTGCACCCCATCTGTAAACGCTCTCTCAGCACTAAGTCTGGACGAGCATGGGCTCACCTCTTTCCTTCCCATCTTTCAGGGTCCACTGTTCCTTCACTGCCTGATGGCCAAAAACTTGAATCCTCTTGCTTCGTACATTTTGTCTATTTGTTTTATTACTCATTTCAGGCAAAAGGGTAAATCCAGCCACCGCTGCCTCATCTTAGCCGGTAGACTCCCATTCGTGCATTTCTGATGGTCGAACATTGTGGATGTAATTCTAACTTAAAATGATTATGTAGCATATAATAAAATGCAGAAAATGTAACCTGAGATAGGTAGTGCTATTTCCTTTAGAATAAAAAATTAAATGTGAGATGTATTATGAGTCAAAACTTTGACAAGGCTATTTCTTTCTATGGAATATATAACCAAAATTAATCTAGTTGTATTTATATTGCAAATAAATTATGTCTATCTTCTCTAGACTTTATATATGAGAGTGCTAATTTTTATTATCACCTATGCACACTTTACAATGCTGGGTTTACATATAAAAATACATATGATGTATACATGGATTTTTATGTAGGTCTCATTCAAAAGATGCATATTTGGGTATTATTCCAACATAAAGGAAAGAAAAGTATAATTTAGAAAAAGAAAATGATTTATGAAAATGATTACCCAGGGAATCATTTATGAAATGATTTGAAGACACCAACCTATCACTCTAATATCTAAACATATTCTTTTACTAAAAGATTATGCCTTAAATATACTTACATTTTTCCTTTACAAGTTTGATTTAAAATAAAAATAAATTTGAGTGATGAAAACATTACCTTCCCCACTGACGTTTTACATTAAATCTAAGAGGTGAAGCTTGGGTTATTTTATTTTATTGTATTTCTCAAATAAAAGCATTAACAACCTAATGATATAATTAAAAATCATACCTATAAGGCTTCATTGATGGAACCACAAAGGGAACATTTAAATTAATAACCCATGGTTACTATTTGAAAGAGAAACTGTTTAAGATTCAAGCTTGATGATAAAGCAAGCCCGCTTCAGTAAAAGTTCTAAGAGAAAATTATGAGTCCAAACTCCTAAGGAGATTATACTGCTATAGATTGGAACATAAATGCTCAAGAAGACAGATGATGAATATTCTTTAAAGTCTGTGAATCTTTAAATTCAAGCTGAAAAAATAAGGCTGCATTGAATTTTTATGATATTCTATGGTTACCGGATAAAAGAAAGCACAAAATCAATACTTTCACACTGTATCCAGTTCTTATTGTAATTTCTAGCTAGAACTTGATAATTAAATAAATATAAGTGCTTTTTATCTTTAAGCTACTTGGAAAAATGATTTTAAAAACCTTATATAGATGTGGATTTAGATGAATAACATCAAATACACAATCCTTTATAGTACATTTTTCCATTTGCAAAATTAATAGGGACTAAAATGAATACTAATTTGGGGATATTTGGTAGAATATAGTTCTTCCTTCCATTGAGATATGATTAATAATTATAATATATAATGTCTAAACACTGTCTAATGAGCCTGAAAACACTAAGTTAAACAAACATATTAACCTTGTAGCATGAGTTGGTTAGTGGTATATGGAACCAAACATTTCCCCATGACATATTCGATATTAATGGGATTCCAGGCCTTGGCTAGGACAAAAGCTTTCTCTCTTCTTTTTCTATTTCTTTCAACAGTGGCTACCAGTGCACATTTAATTTTTTTGTTTTAGTTTAACAGAAACTATTTTATTCTGAGTCTACGGCCATACCACCCTGAACGCACCCGATCTCGTCAGAAACTATTTTATTCTGAGCCAGATATATAAATAGAAAAAAAATATATATATATATACATGACAGTTTATGGAAGGGCATCCCAAGGCTGAGAGCCATTTGGACATTTGGATTGTTGATTTGCAGGAGTCATTTATAGAAAGAATCCAAAGGGGAGTGAGGGTTTTTTTTCCCCTTTATTTATACTTTTAATGATTTATTAATTTATTTGGGAAAGAGAGAGAGCATGAGTGAGAGTGGGGCAAAGAACAAAAGGTGAGGGAGAGGAAGAAAAGCAGATAGATGTTGAGCACAGAGTCTGTTTCAGGGCTCTATCTCACGACCCTAAGATCATGAACTGAGCTGAAACTAAGAGTTGGATGCCCAACTGACTGAGCCACTCAGATGCCCCAGGTTTTTTCTTTTCTTTTCTTTTCTTTTCTTTTCTTTTCTTTTCTTTTCTTTTCTTTTCTTTTCTTTTCTTTCTTTTCTTTTCTTTTCTTTTCTTTTCTTTTCTTTTCTTTTTTTCTCTTTTCTTTTCTTTTCTTTTTTCTTTTCTTTTTTTCTTTTCTTTTCTTTCTTTATTCTTTTCTTTCTTTCTTTCTTTTCTTTTCTTTTCTTTTCTTTCTTTTCTTATCTTTCTTTTCTTTTCTTTTTTTTTTCTTCTTTTTTCTTTTCTTTTCTCTTTTCTTTTCAAGATTTTATTTATTTATTCATGAAAGACACACAGAGAGAGGCAGAGACATAGGCAGAGGGAGAAGCAGGCTCCATGCAGGGAGCCCAATGTGGGACTCGATCCCAGATCCCCAGGATCACACCCTGGGCCGAAGGCAGGGGCTAAACCATGGAGCCACCCAGGGATCCCTGTTTTTTTCTTTTTGATATTGGTCTAGGGTTGTTTTCAGCCAAGTCACATGTACAATCTTTTCAATGGTTTTCTCCTTTGGATGGTTATGTTCTTTATGAATCTCAAACAAATTTGGAAATAATTCTCTTTGGCATAGAGAGACCAGTCTAGCAGGATAATCGCTTTTCATTTCCTATCTGTACCTGCATACGAACAAACCATCTGGACAAAGAAGTGGAATAAAGCCAGGCCACTCTGCTGTTACATTCAATTTAGACGGTTTTGATATGATGTGAGTTGCATCTGAGTCCCTGACCACCCTCAAGTCGTTGACTTACAGTCTGAAGTGCATCACAGTTTAGAACCTGATGAAGTAGATTTGTTTACCTGTGGTTCTGATGGAAGTTATTCATGTCACGTAAGAGAAAAGAATTCAGAGTAAACTCAACCAAATACCAAGCATATTTTGTGTATATGTTACAGAGTAAAGAAAATAAACCCTTCTTCTGCCGCTGGCCCCTTATTATCTTGTGAAGAAGACAGACTTGCAGGCAGACAACACCAATGCAAGGCAATGCAAGTGACTCCTTGTCCTTCTTGAATGCATCTTCTCGTGAGTGTATCTATCACAATTTTAGTGAACGTGTTCATCATTCCTGCTGAGGACATTGCTAGGACTTCCCAGCTGATCTGTGTTGAAATCCTTGCCCTCTTCTAATTATCTGCAAGAATTTAAGAACACAAATCTCATCTTGCCTTCCTCCTGATTGTCAACCTCCAGTGTCTGTACCAGCTTCAGGATGATGCACATGTATGCACTCTGCTATAGCCACGTCCTCGTACCCTACCACCTTTGTCATGGCCATTTCCCAGCCACTGCAAGCTTCTCTCCTATTCCAGAGGTAGTCATAACACACACACACCCCTCTTATGGAGCATCCTTGATTTTTCGGGACTGAGTCACTTAGTTATTTGTTCAAACATCTCATTCATCTTGGTATGCTTTCCAGAGTCCAGAATATTGTCTGGGGAAAAGTAAGTGTTCAGTAGTCTAGTATACAAATAATTGTCCTAATAAAAATGTAAACCGTTACAGAGGTACATAAAAATAAATTATTTTTTACAGCTGGGGTTAAGGAAAAATTTATTGAAGGCGATGGCATATTAATTTTTCCTTGTCAAATGAATAGATGTTTTTAAAGGCAAAGATGAGAGGGTGGAATAAAACAAGGCCTTGCCAAAGAAAACAGACCAGGTCCCATTTTCTCTTCTTTCAGACCAGAGATTCCCCTGACAGGCCAAAGTACAACCCACAGTCCCAGCTACGGTCCTGTGCTATGTCTGCGGAGGATCCCCTCAGCTGCCTCCTGAAGATCCTCCTTCTTCTCCTGCCTTACAAGATCCCAATTTCATCCCTGGCAGCAAGGTGGCTAGCTAAACATTTATATTCCCTAGATTCTCTTGAAGTTACTGTTCATCATTTAACCCACCTCTAGATAAAGAGACATACGTAGAACTTGCTAGAATTGCTGAGAAAAGGGTTGCTTCCTGGACATAAAGGTTGCCCTGCCTTTTACATCGTGCATCTTCCCTTCTCTGGCTCAGCTGCGAGGGCCAGCGCTCTAGAGGCCATTTTCAGAACGAGGCGAAAGGTAATACAAGAGGTTTCAGGCGTGAGTTGATAAAATGATATAAACAACAATCTACTTGCAGATTTCTTGACGTTAAAATTTTAAAACAGAGCCAGATTTGCTTAATTGATTCTGCTTCTCACAGCCAAGCACAGTCCTTCATTGAAACAAGCCTATAATGGATATTGCCATGGATTAAGTGAAAGGAAATGTGATACTTTTTCATGGCCAGCTGTGCTGATAAAGTATTTAGAGATGTGTGCAGCAATTTAAAATCTTACTAACAGCCTTGTGACTCTTAGGTGCCTACCCACCAGCCTTTAATATATGTGAAATATGTAGAAGTACATTGAGAAGACGTACCAATGATTGGTTTTAGCCCTAATCACATATTTAGAACACAAGTATCCACATAGTTGACCCTGAGTACCTCCTCACCAGAATCTGTAAGATGCATAACAGTATAGGCTTTCGACATTCCCCTCTGAGTGGATGGGTCAATAAACATTTTTTAAAAAACCTGGATTAATTATAAACCAACTAATCAGATCCCTCAGTTTTGTGGCATATATTTTTTGAAGGAAATCAAAATATGGCAATTATGACACATGATATTCATTTTTAATGGAAAAAAAATCAATGAAAATTATGAAAAATCCAGGAGATAATCTGAGGTTGGAAGATCCCAAATTTCATACTTTACACTGGATCATTAAAGCCTACATTTAGAATTAGAATAGGGTGGGGTGGAAAATAGAAATACAACATGGATTTCCTCATAGGAATTGCTGGCAAAATAGACTGATACATTTGGGGGATTTTTACATGGTTTTATAAGATTTAAATCAACAGTACTTTTATGTGTATCCTGAATTGGACGGTAAAGAGATGAATAGCAAGGGTGTTCAGTGATGAGGAGGATACCTTTGGCACATGTGGAGCGGAGCAAAGTGAGTGGCTAGAGGCTCCGTGTGAATCCAACGTTTACCAAAGGGCTGTGGAAAGCTCAGGGCCTGAGCCACTCCATTCGTGAGTATGTCCGGGAAAAATGGGAAATCCGACCCTTCATCTGAGTCCATCCTCTGTTTCTCCATCCGTTCCAGAGTCCTCGTGGAGATGCTTCCCCAGGAGAACTCACCCTCCACCTTGTCTTGTACCAACAGGACAGGCATCTCTCCTGGTACTTGTGACCTTCTATCTGGCCCTTGTGACCTTCTCCACAGTGAAATTCTCCTTTTTCCTTTGATAAACCAAGGTCATGCAGTGACCATGTCAACATTCAAACCAATACAAGGGGACGAAATAGTATTTAGATGAACCTCTGGTCAACCTGCACTAGTCACGTTAAAGATGAGATGTAATCCACGTGTCTCGTAGTAGACAATAATTCACTTCAATGTAATTACTTCTTAAATCTCTACTATACTTCCGAGATTCCATACTTTTAAATAACTGTGATGGGGAATTTGGCCTTACCCAGAAAGATAGGGTCTTTGTCTCTGGCTCCTGGGAGGTAGCTTCTAACCCCCTGGAGTTTCCTGATGACAGAATGGTTTTTGTTATTTATGAGGGGCCCTCGGACCCCCTCTATGAGTCTGATGTAAGAGGAGACTCAAGGTTGGGGGGGTAGCTGTGCCAGAAAGACCCCATATGATTTAGTGTTGGGACTTGGGGTCGTAGGGTATAAATCACCCCAGAGACTGAGTTCAACCCCTTGGACCATCCATCAATCATGTCTACATAATGAAGCCCCAATGCAAGCTCTGGACTCAAAGACTGGTGAGCCTCCTGGGTTGTCAATACTCCCGGCACGTTGTCACATATCCAACAGGGATGCTGGGAGGAGAATGTGGACGGAATATATTGTGAGAACCACACAACTTTCACGTTTGGGACCCTTCTAGATCCGTTGTCTCTGTGTCTTTCTGTGGCTAATCTGTGTTCTTTCCCTGTAACAAACACAAGATAATTATAAGAGTTTTCACTGAGTTCTGTGAATCTCACCAGCAGGTCAGTGAGCCTGAGGGTGGTTGTGGGAAAACCCACACTTGGCATTATGGTCGGGCATCCAGCGGGCTGGGTGTCTGGAGGGCTGGGTCCTTCACACCACGACGTGGCTAACTCTACAGAACACCTTTGTTTAAAGGCAACACATTCCACTCAACGTTATAGCTCTCCATCTATCTGAGGTAACACGACTTTATTTAGTAAAACAAATACACTCATTTTGTCATGTCCTCCAACAATCCAGAGAATTTTATAGTCTAATCTCATCCTGCATCTGTCCCACGGGCAGCTTTATTCATAGGAATTCTATTTGGGGAAAAGTTAATTCAGCAATTATCATACAGAGAACACGGTCGTGTTTGAAGCGGAGTTTTTTCTCCCACGGACTGGATCAAAATTATGGTATGAGACACCTTGGTTTTCATGGAAACTGTGTCTCTTAGATGCTGAGCATTCTATTACAGCACCTTGCTGATTCTCACAACCATAAAAGAAACGCAGAGAATGGAAATCACAAAAGTTTTTCCCAGAAGTGTCTATGTTCTTGTGATACTAATACATTTTTTAAAATTCTGGCTTATGATGTAATAATGCAAAGTCCCAGGGAAGGGTGCAAGTCCCCGGGGAGGGTGCAAGGTCTACAACTGGAACTTTGACCAGGTCTCACAGAAAGGAACACCCCCAAAGGACAGCAGACATTTGTGCCCCTGCCCAGTCGCTCCGTGGCTGACAGGAGAGGAACCCTGCACCAGCTCGCGGGGCAGGCCCGGGAAGAGACTCTGCTGGCAACACACACCGCACCAAGACTTGCAGAGATACTACTGCATTTAATCCACGAGGAAGTAGGGGAGTATGCAAGGTTGCTCTTATCCCATTTCACATTTAAAGGGGTTGGTTTATTCACCCAGAGTCACAGGATTCAGACTTGAATCTTTTGATTCTGCTCCATCAACTCCTTACCCTAAACCACATAGCCATCGAAGTTTGCTTTGTAGACATCTCACCTTCTTTAACCTCCCCACCTCTTTCGGAGTACCGTATTCCTATCTCAGTTTTCATGATTGATTTGGTCATACTTTATTTATTTTATTATATTTTATTTAATTTTATTCATGTTGCTTATTTGGGATTCTCTTGCCAGAAGAAAACCATACTGACAGAGCACCTGGAGGGGGCAGCGGGTTAAGCACTGGACTCTTGGTTTCAGCTCGGGATGTGATCTCATGGTCATGAGACAGAGCCTGGCACTGGGCTCTGTGCTCACCTGGGGGTCTGCTTGAGAGTCTCTCCTCTCCCTCTGCCCTCTTGCTCATGCTCTCTCTCTCAAATAAAAAAATAAGTATCTTTTAAAAAGGATAAAAACATATTTATTTTGTAACTGAAACATTTGGATAGCTCATGGTCACGAGCCGCAGACAGCAGTACAAACACGTCCCTCCTTCAGAGGACTTCCATCACTGTGGCACCTGTTTAGAGATATTTTGAGACATGAATCTTCCTAATGGCCCTAAAACTATCCCCCATTCATGTGTAGCAGTATCCAGCTGGCAGTTCCAGGGTATTTGGTATGTAGGACCCCATCTTCACGATAACAGATCACATAACCATCTGAACTAAAAGAAAATTAAATCGATAAGCATTTTACATGGGAAACAGGCAGCGCAGGGCTTGATTTGAATGTGCGAAGCACTCAATGCAGAGGGAAAATGTTAAGTACATTTTTAAAAAGCTGTCGTAGTGTCATCAGAACAAATCCCACGCTACTAAATGCAATCAAATCAGACTCAAGAACACATATCAGTAAACTGCTAAACTTGAAGACCGGTCTGTTAGGCACCGCACGCACATCTCCACTCAAATGCCGAGATGGTGTGGTTTTGGGTCTTCCATTTCTCCCGGCGATTTCTATTTCCAAGAGCCACACTGTTTTTTCTCCATCTGTGAGAGATGCTCTCAGCCCATGGGTGGACTAATGGCTCCGATTGTCCACGGTGCCTGCGCCCCTTTTTTCTGCTGCCCCCTCTGGTGCAAGGGTTCAAGGAATGGCAGCTACTTTCCCTGCAGCCTCTGCGAGCTGAGCTTGTGGTTCTCTCCCACCAATGAAAGTGTGCACGAGAGTGCCGAGATGGAAGAGAATCAGAAGCCACGTTATTTCTTTTTCAAAAACACGAGTGCAAAGGACGAGCTTCAGCAGACCTAAGATTGAGCAGCAAGATTAGGTTTCTCCCTGCAGAGGTGATCGGCCCTTGTGCATACTGCTGGCCATTTTCTGACCCTGAAGCCACATCCGAGGGTGGTGCCTTACATTCTTTCTGGTTCTCCATCTCTTTTATTGGTTTAATAATCACTACATTTCAATTCTGCCCAAATTTTGAGCAATTTTATCTCCTTGATACAACTGTAAGCAATGAAGCTGTCGACCTTGAACACCCTCGAATACCCTCAAGATGATCACTGTTGAGAGCTGATGGTTTCATTTACTCAGCGAAGTTGCTTAATTTGAGTTAATGTTTTAGGATTAAACAAATCCTAAATTTTTCAGTAAAGTTCTCATTGCTGGATAATGATCATTAAATCCACAATGTAAGCACTGAATGTAATTAGTTTCAGTATAATTGAATACCATAGTGAAGGTAAATAAAAACCCATGGACCTTACAAAGATCCACTCAAAATCATCATTTTACTCATTGTGAAGAAGGAGATATTGGTGACCTGATTCGACCCACATATACTTTACTCCCGTTAGGTGATCATCCATAAAATGGGTGAGGAGGAGACCCAGAGACAATGGCATCCCACCATCCCCAGGCATGGCTTCATAGTTTGAGTCCAGTAGAGGTCCTTCAATTTTAAGGCTGTTTCACTGCACTCTCCGACTTTTTTAGCTCCACAGAATTTGGCTGAGGACAGGGTCCTGAGAGGCCAAGTCTGCAGTGGAGATGTTTATGTGAGTCATACATGAGAGTGTGCTCTCAGGGGAACCCACAGGGGTTAGGGGAGCAGGGGAGAGCAGAGGAAGGAAATACTCACACCACGGTTAGTCAGCCTCTGCCTAAGCCCACAGGGACCCCTGGGGTGCCCATGGAGCACCACTGTCCCCTCTGAGACAAGTGGCCTGGTACATCGCCTATCAGTTCAGCATGGATGTAGGATGGACCTGATGGGACCTTCCCAGGCATCTCTGGGGAGGCAGTCGAGGCCGGGGTGAAGGCAACTTTCTGGGAAAGCATGTGGCTGTGGGGCAATGAGCACCCTACACGGGCTGCAAGCTGAGAGTCTGAGGTCACCAGCTCCTTAAAGATATCGGAGCAGGTCACCAATAGCATCTTCTATGCATGTCACTGTGTGTTGTGTTTGGTCACGGAGCCAACAGGTTGTCAAAGAGACGCACTCCTGAGCCTCACTGATCCCCCTTTCCCCACCCATCCTATTTGGTTTTGAGTGTTTAATGTGTCTACTTATTGAGTTTTTTCTCATTCCAGATATAAACAAATACAAATATATGTTAATTTGTATTTTTCCTTTTTTGTATATGTGCACGATACACAGCGGTGTATGTGAGAGCTCATTGTTCACTGTTCTCTGCTTTTCTCAAGAAGATAGACTGGACATCTCTCCGTATTGGTGCATAGAGATCATCCTTGTTCCTCCAGAGACAAGCATGTGTTGATGAGAATTAATTCATCCAAGCGAGCCAGTTCCTACTAGGCCCTCACTAGAGAGGCATTAGCTAGTCCATACTGGTAGGGCTCTATGTCTTTGGATATGCCATTAAATTAATGCCACTTAGTTAGAGATGTGGTATCAGTGATTCCTCCAATGCACGGGGTTGCCTCACAACACGTGTGAGGTATTGGCGTCCAATCACTCCGATGTGTGCTGTGAAAAGTCAGATGCAGACACTGTAGATGTACTTGTGAACATTCTCATTTCAGATTTACTTATTAATGAAACTCCTAATAATGCCAATAAACTCATACAATTCAAAAATAGTCTAGCAGATGGACTATGCAACAAAGGAATAAAAATAACTGAAAAGTCATAAAATGTCTCGTTGTTCTCTGCTATGAATAATAATAAGAACTCAGAAACACTGTGGCATGCTCATTTCATAAAAAATGATTTGATTTATGTCAATTTAATGTAATAGTAGTCTGATTGGCCTGCATTGCATTGTATTAAACCTAATTTGTATCTATTTCAGACCTTGAATAAATCAGCTCTAAGCAAAAGCCTAAGGATTAAGGGATATTTTATGATGTATCATAATAGAACACCTGATCTCATTGGTTTCTTTTTGTGCCACCATAAACCAAATTCCTATTGATGATTGTACAGGTGATATTTTACTGCATTATTTTCAACCCTTATTCCACAGCGAATAAAGCATCTTGTCTTCTGAAAGAAACCAATATGCTTTGTGTGTATTTTTTTTAATCAGAAACTACTATGTAGAAAATGGACAGTAGTGATAATATTGATGGTAATTATAATAACTACCAAATGATAAAACGATACCACATTTGTGCAAAATATATCCAACTGGAAAATGTTTGAATTACAAACACAAGCCGATAAGGGCCACTTACTGTTTGGGCCATGGCGGTGTCCAAAGGACGGCTGCTGGTGGAACATTCTACTACACACCCTCCGCGTGACCTCAACCAAGAGACCTTCGTGTATGCTTGTCTCTCGCCCAAGTAGATTAATGAATCCAGGATGGAAGAGGTCCCCGAAGTGATTTGCATGTATTGATTACATGTCATGAATGAAGTGCCGGAGGTGAAATTACTAGAGACACAGGAAATGGGGAAAGCACCACTGTCACCGTCATTTAAGTAAATGACTTGGTGACTCTTCCTGGCGGGTGATGATACACCTGCTGTTTACGCCAACAGCGGCTCGAGCAGAGACAGGACACCCCATGGCCCACGCTCCTGATCAACTCCAGCTCCGCACCGAGCTCAGGCTCTGGAAATTGCATCGATCGAACCTGATGACGAAGGGACAGTCCCCAGCTGTATGATTCAAGGACCTTTCATAAAAAGCACAGATTTCAAAGTGGAGATTGTACTCATGCTTCAAAACCGAAGAGCCAGGAGAAGATGTGGGTGTAGACAGCTCAGCCGGCCAGGAGGTCAATGGCGAGAAGACCCGCACGCAGGTGACAGGCCAGCAGAAGCGACCGTGCCAGCTGCCCGAAGCGGGCCCAGCATCCGCTGAGCTTAGGGAAGGAGCACATCTGTATGAGCAAGGGCAAAGGACAGTTCAATCAAGGTCGCACGGGCCTGGTGCTGTGTCCGGGTGCTGCGTCCCCACCTGCTGGGAGCTCCCTAGGGCGCTCCTCCTATGCGTTCAGGACGGGGTCTGGGTCCTGCCAGGCCACGAGAATGTTGGAACCTCCTGGTCATGCGTTTATCCCGCATCACCCGGGAAATGCCCCCGGAACCTCCCAGCGCCAACACGTGCCCCACCCCAGTGCCACCCATTGGTAGCCGTCCCAACATGATGGGCCGCCTTAGCTCCTGGACAAGGGCTGGGGCTTGCAAGGATCCGATCTGGCCGTGGATACCGTGCCAGGACATACCATCCCATGGGTCTGTAAGACCAGGTATAAAAGAGACGCCGGAGGCGCCCATGAAGATAGTGTCTGAAGCATCAGCAAGCAAATAACAGGAACATCAGGGAAAGAGGCCTGGTCACACTCTCAGCAGCAATGGCTATAGCATGAGACACTATAAATGTGTTCTCGCATTTTGTGAGTATTTTCAACATGGAACTCTTTATAAGAGAGTCTCCTGAATATCAGTCAGGATTAAGTTAAAACAACAACAGCGAAAGTCCATGGCCAGCTGGAGCCTGACACCTGCGTGGTTTGCTGTGCTGCCTATGGGAGATGCAGACAGCATTTATGTGCTATAAAGTCAGGGACATGCGGAGCCGAGACTCTGTCCCGATGGCAAGCTGGCGTGTGGCTCGCACGAGTTTCTTGAGTGACAATGGCATGGCATTACCGTGGTCTGCCCGGGGGGCTACAACCACAGCCCAGAGTCTGGGTGACTAGTAAATAATAGATGCCTTCTGTCCTCAGTGTTGGGGGATGGCCATCCACACCTGGAGAGCGCTTAGGGGACCCTGACCGAGTGGCCCCCTGACCTCAGACTTCCGGCCTGTGGACTGTGGGATGTGCCGACGGGCAAGGGGGTGTCTGGGGTCCCATGAAGGCCCATGAAGGTCCCATGAAGGGCACTAGTCCCATGAATGAGGATCCCCCTCATGGTCTAAGCACCTCTGAGAGGCTTCACCTCCTACCACGGATTGAGAGGTAGGTTTCAACATAAGAATTTGGGGGACACAGACCACAGCAGACACAAAACTCCTGGATCAAAGATATTGTTGCTCATGACACAGCAGGACACTTGAGCTTTGTGTTGACATACGTGCCCTCCGTTCCCAAGTCAAAGGCAAGCAGGGACACATGGCCAGGTGGGTGTGCACACACGGTGGGTCTGGGGACTGAGGCAGAAGCTTCTAGAAGGAGTTATAAAATAAATGAGGGGACTTTCCAAAAATCTAGTATAGTTGATGTTTTAAAAAAATGAGGTTATACTAATGCACAGCATGCGGCTTTTAGAGTCGAATAAAGCTTAAATTGTGCATTAGTAAAGGTCATAGTCCAGCCACCTGTGACATATCTGACCCAAGGTAGGGGACGAAGCCACCGGAGTTCAGGTGAAAATGTAGAATAAAATCATAGCAATAGAATGAGTTTAGCATTACTAATTTACTTTTGTTGTTGTTGTTGTTGATGATGTTTACTTTTACACATCGAGTAAAAACGTATTAGGTCAAGTGAAGCAGGTAAGTGGTGCGTGATTATGAGATACAGGCGATCAGATATAGATGGTAGGATGGACCGGAAACCCCAAGAACAATAACTTTTCTAAAGACCTATGGTTCACAGATGGAGCAAACTGCGCTCTGGTGCTGGTTTGAGCAGCCACAGAAAAGGGTATTTGAAGCGTCTCTCGGGGGTGGCGTGCAGAGGGCGACACTGGAAGCCCGACTGGCGGCCAGAGCTTAGGCTGTGCTAATAATAGACACGCTGTCTATTGATATTTTCTTTTGAAATTAATCTATAGACATAGAAAAATCTCTCTTTTACTATAAAAATAATATAAATGGAAATAATTTTGTGAAAGTAAAAGAAAAAATAAAATTCAGCGGAGAGGGGAAGGTGAGAAGGAGGGAAACGTCGATAGCACTCTCGTCGTACTAAGTTGGGAACGAGAGCCATTGTGTGAAGTTTGTGAAATAAGAGGTGGAGGTTTAAGAATATATTATACATTATGAACAGATCACATATGAACAACTGAAAGCAATTATATGGTGATGCCGTGAGGAGTGCAAGAGAGAGAAGACAGCAAGAGGTGTGGGCCAGCTGCATTTTCGTCAACCAGAGAAAGAAACCTATAAATAGAATTGAGTCACAAAATCAGCCCACGTGCACAGGTGGCGGGCCGCCTGCGGAACCTCCAGGAGGCCGGCCCCGGGGGCTGGGTCAGTGGTGGGGACACCCCCGCAGGTGTGGGCGTCACTGCGTACCCCCTGTATTCTGTGATGTTCTGGTTTTCCTTAAAAACCAGAGCTAGAAGGTGCAAGGATTCTGAACATGATGTTGCTAATTACTGAGAAAAGGGTCAGAACTGGGGTTCGGCCTCAAAGTCAGGATGGGCTTCCCCCGCCTCCGCCCCAGGATCATCCGGAGAACCCTGGAGAGATGGGAGGTCCTCTGGCCCCACCTGCTTGTTGCTTCCTCAACTCTGTCTGGAATCTGCCCTGTGGCCCACTTTGGGGTGCCCCGCTTTCACAGCTATAGGGCGACCGTGCCCGTGTCCCCTCCCCACAGCTGTCGCTGCACCCGAAGTCAGCGTTGGTGAGAAGTGGCGGCTTCCACGACCCCGTCAGGTGGCCACCGCCTGGAGCGAGCCGTCTGCAGACACAGCCCTCCAGGGCGACCGAGTCTCTGGTGTTTCCTGTGGGCAAGGCTGGGTCCAGAAAGGGCGCCAACGGCGTGGTGGGGCTGATTAGTCTCCCACTCCGCAGCCGCTCTGCCGTTGTCGTCGTGTGGGAAGGAGCAGCACTGATGGTGATGACCACTGGCAGGCAGGGGTGACCCATACGGTCCATGTTACATGGGCCAAGCTTCTGGAAGAGCCGTAGACGCCACGACCCTTCGAAGAAGGCTCTGCAGCCAGAGCCCATCAGCTGCACGGGGACGCGGAGGGACGAATGATTCCCCGGGGTGGACTACACGACCTACCTGGGTGTCCGCGGGCGGTGGAGCCGCCTCTTTGCTGTGCCCCCCTCCTCCGCCCTCTGCTGTCCACCTCTTCCCAAGGTCGAACTAGACCCAAGGCCTAGACGTCGCTCCCTCCCCGTCTACTGTGCTCCTGCCCTTGGTCTTTGGAGGACCCTCGACTCCTCTTCGGTTATTTGGAGCTTGCTGGACGCTTGCCAGCCTCCGACCTGATAAATAATGAGTCCTTTCATGCCGCCTGGTAAAAATCAATAAGTGGCACTCTAATTGCTCAAAAGAAAAGGAAAATAAAGGGAAACTGCCAAGGAACTTCCGAAAGGGTTAACCTGTGCCTCTTTGGAGGAGAACGAGAGAGCGGCTCCCCCGGGCTCGTGCTTCCTCTTCGCGGTATTGAAATGTAAGCAGCAGCCGACAGTCTGGTTAATAACAATTCAAGCCACTGTCAATCTTTTTGACCAGTGTCATCAATATTTTACACCGCAAAATAACAACAATTAAAAATCAGCACCAGGAGAAGCACTTGGGGGCAAACGTGTCTCAAAGGCGACAGGGAAATTGACGACGGCGGCCGGTGCCTCCGACAGAAGGTCCAGAGACGCGTGCCTGTGATTTTGTTTTCCAAATAGTGTGAGTCACAGAGGGACGTGATGCAGAGCAAAGATGCGGTAACTGCAGCCTGGAAAAGGAGGAAAGCGATTCCCGGGCCCAGCAGCAAGGCCAGGAGTTGGTCGGGTGGGCTCGGGCTGTCACAGGCGTGAGATGCAGGGGACCTGATGAACTCCAAGCCAAAACCGCGTCAAAGAGAATCTCCACCTGATGCAAGCGAGCTCGTGGAGCATGCCCGAAAAATCAAAGCTCCATCTTTTTCCCTCCCAATTCAACTTTCATTAAGTTGTGTTTTTTTTTTTTTAAGATTTTATTTATTTATTGAGCGCTTGCAGGAGCGGGGGTGGGGGTTGCGGGAGGCAGAGGGTAGAAGGAGGAGCAGACTCCCAGCTGAGCAGGGAGCCCTGTGTGGGACTCGATCCAGGACCCCGGGATCATGACCTGGGCCAAAGGCAGACACTTAACCCAGTAAACCACCCACATGCCCCAAGCCAGATGTGTCAAGATCATCATTTCATTAATGTGTACGTGTCGCATGGTCCCAATGGTGCTGCCAGGGGCATGTCAGAGCGCCCAGCACTCTCTTTAAGTGCATTTACAATGCTCTCTGCTAGGAAATTGGAAGTGATTTTCAATCTCCTCATGATGTTGGCCCCTGTGGACAGGACCCAAGTGTTTCACCTTCTATCAGATTACACACGAAATGGTTAAAAATCTGTATTTTCACAGCATGTGAGTGCATTATGTTTTTCATTCTTAGCAGCATGTTGGAAACATCACACAAAGGATTCCCACTGTTTTTACTTCACTTCCTGGCAGGCGTGTGGTACCAACTGTCTCCTTTGGTCTCACTGATGAGTAAGAGAAGAAGGCAACAGGGGCGCCTGGGTGGCTCAGCGGTTGAGTGTCTACCTCTGGCTCAGGGCGTGACCCCGGGGTCTTGGGATCGAGTCTCACATCGGGCTCCCTGCATGGAGCCTGCTTCTCCCTCTGCCTGTGTCTCTGCCTATCTGTATCTCTCATGGATAAATAAATAAAATCTTAAAAAAAGAAGAAAAGAAGGCAGACAAGCAAGGAGGACTCCCCACCCCTCCATTTCCGTCACTGGCATCATGGGCAGCCTACGTGTTTGGCTGAGGGAGGCAAGTAGCAGGAGCAAGAAAGACAGGAATGGCCCCCGGGTTGCTTGTGTTTGAGAACGCAGCCCCTTTCTCCTTCACCCAGTGCCAGCGTGTCCTAAAGGTAAGTGTGTTTGGGGGCCTGGCTGACAGCGACCTTACCGATTCCTACAGTGACCCAGCAGCCTGCTCTCCCCGTGGGCCTTGTGGAGTTTGCAGGCACCACTGGTGCTCCTGGGACACTCCGAGTGTGAATGCAGATGGGGAAGCTGGGGTGCACCACAGACAAGCACAGGGACACCGGTCTCCTCAGCCCCAAGCACACTCGTCATCCACGGGACCTCACTTCCTAAACCAAGTTCATACACGAGTTATTCAGAATTCAAGATGGTTCAGCAGAGCATTGATCTGAGCGCCACCCCCCGACCCCCCCACACACACCCAGGACCTCGGTGCCACTCATCAGTGCATAGACACACTCCTCTCCTCCCATGGGCCAGACAGACAGACAGACAAGAAAACCCTGACTCCAGTTTCCCCGCAGCTAGCACTCAGCCTCACTTCTTCTCTTAGAGCAAAACCTCTGAAGAGTTCCCTCTACGTCTCATCTCCAGTTTCCCTGCTCCTGTTTTCTATAGAGTCCATTGACATGAGGGCTTGGCCCACATCACGGCCATGAAGCTGCTCTTCCCAGGGTCACAAATGAGCCAAATCCAGTGCCAGCAACTAGTCCTGGTCTTGCCCCTGGCTTCTAGATGCCACGCTCCACCAGCTGCCATGACACGTGCCTCTTCACCCACCACGGTCTCCTCAGAGCATGTGTTGGCCCGTTCAGGGAGCCACCCTTCCCTGCCGCTCTAGCGTCCTGCTGCCGAGAAGCACATGCAGTCCCTGGAGATCTATGAGTCGTCATGGCTCACAAGGACGATGGGCCAAGACCAGACATAACAAAGATGGTGCTCCGGGCAGATGTTTAGGACGTCACGGGATTGCCATTCGTCCATGGCTAGTCTTCCTGACTTCTCTACGTAAGAGAGAAAATCCTGGTGATTTGGGTTTTCTGGAACATACGGCTGAATCTGTGATCCACATTCTGAGCAGTTGTCCCTGACTGCTGCTGCCATTCTCTAGAACATACAGCTTGTTCTAAATATAAGCAAAACATTTACCAGGCGGAAACTCCTTAGGATGAGCAGGGACAGTACAATTAGGTAGGAGTGGAATACAACTTAGTCATCCTTCTGTCCAGGGCGAGTTACTCCTACTTCTGAATTTTTGAGAAAATAGGAGGTAAGTTTATATCTGAAAACAGATGCAATCTTGTGTCGAAGTCTAACTTGTTGAGACTCTATTACACAATCGAAGCATGTACTTTTTTATTATTCTGAAAACATTAACGTATTACCGTTCTCATTTAGAGATATCATCCATCTGGTATTGAACATTTTGTGTTAGGTATTCATTCTCCTCAGGATTTATTTTTTTTCTCCTCTCATATGAGCCTGTGCCTCTTTCTGAAGTCTATATTCTGTCCATTTCCTTATGATGATGACTTTGTCATACATCATGCAAGTTTGTTTCTGAAAGTTTTGTCATTGACTACTTGGGTCACGTGGTCAAAGCTCATGCTTATCACACAGATTTGATCATTATAGCTTTAAAACAAGTCTTAAAACCCAGTTTAGGTTTTCCAGTGTTGTTCTTTTTTCAAGATTGTCATAGGAAATTATGGCATGTCCCATTTCCACACGAATTTTAGAATAAGCTTGTCAGTGTTCACAATAAACATGCTGCTATGCTGATTGGGGTTACTGTGAATCTGCAGATTTATTTGGTATTACATACTTTTTCTTAATTTATCCATAGCAATTTGTAGAAATATGATTGAGTTTTGGAAGGTGACAGATGGTAATTACACTTACTGAAGTGAGCATGGCACAATGTATAGAATTGTCAATTCACTACATTTTATACCTGAAAGTAACATGACATTGCATATCAACTGTACTCCCACAACGACCAGAAGAATTGATAAGTAAATTTAATAAGCTGCCATAAAGTCAGGTCAACCGAGGACCTTTATTTGCAACTGGAATGAAAGGTGTCCTGCGCCCTTTGTCTACAGATATCTGAAGTGAGAAATATTTTCTTTTCTTCTGGGATTCTTGCTGCTTGAAAGAAAAATAACTTTCCTTTGTATGGATAAAAATGATCTCAGTTGGGTCTCACAAACAAGTCTTCCCGGCTGAAATTATTACCTCCATTAATAATGAGAAATAAGGTCAAGAAGGTTAAATCAGTTGTTGATGAATAGACAGTGTCAGAGGGAGGTCTTGAACATATGCATTCTGACTCCAAATCCACGATTCTTTTTATAAAAAGATTGCTTTATTAAGTAGCATATATTTGTATCCAGACTAAAAAATAGACATTAGGAGTCTACTGTCACTTTGACATCTGAAATCCTATTTTGTTGACTTTAATTGGTCATCAGTGTGATCTGGACCATGTTGAGTATTAAGAAGAACAGACCAAAACATTCAAGTCATTACTGAATAGATACCATTAATAGGAAACATGTGTACTACCTAGTAGATGAATCTCTGCTTATCCTTCCTGGACGAAGTTGACAGTACATAACGATGACATGAACGAGGGCATGGGATTTAGGGGGACTTAAATCCAATTGCCACACTTAGAGTTACTTATCCATCACCATGAATGCCTTGACTTATTGGAACCCACTGGCAAAACCCACAGTATTCTGCTAGAATAAGATATTTTCACCACAGTCAAGCAGAATAATGCTGGTAGGCATGAGAATTGAATATATCAGAATCCCTATTTTTCATGATTGAGGCTGAGGAAAAGTAGAGGGCCAAATCAATTTTCTGACCTGGTAAAATGGCTTAATATCACTTTAGAAATTGAAGACATTATAAATGTAATCCATTTTAAACTTTTTACGCTAGGTATAAAGTAGAAAATATAATTCTTTATTGGGAGCTCTTACAAAGGAATCGTTATATTTTCAGTTATTACATTAAAATTAGCATGTTAGAAAATACTAATTTTAAAAAGCAAAGGTTACTGGTTAAAATAGTTCCACCTTTTTTTAGTAAAAAAACCTAACTTGTTTTAATATTTACATGTATGATGCTTTTGATGAGATATAGTGCAGTTCCGCATTATATCTCTTTTCTTTCAGGAAAAGAGATGATGACAGCATTTAGAATAAATACTGTTGTAAGGGTATTTGCATCTATTTGGAGGTACCTCCTAGCACTTTTATACAAATGTAGGACCAACACTGAGGAGACTGGGTTCCAACCTCTGGATTTGAGCTAATCATACAAATTCTTCTGAAAAATAACGGTTATAGCATTATCATCAGGTAGGATTTTTTTCTTCTTTTCATTGCCGAGATACCAGTATCTTTACTCCGATTACTACTAAATTTGGAGCCATTACACTGACAAATACATATATTCACTATATGAATATATATTATTATATATAATATATATGATATGCATATATATTAAATACAAAAAATACTTCAAAGAATTTTACTATTTATAATTTACAGTTTTGTTGAGGAAAAAATCTGTGTGCTAAAATTGTCAGTGTCAGTTCTCTTAATCAAAAGCCTGAGTTACCTACACATGGCGATCTTGCTAGAAAATGTGATATTCATATCCACACTGTACTATACTTATCAGAGCCTAGGTTGTGGGAAATGCTATCTATGGGGACTTTCTTAAAACACTTGAAATCTATTTGTCTCACTCGGGGACTGCTCATTTGGATCACAGATTACCAGAAGGTAATCAGATTCAGGTATCTGCTTTAGGCCAGAACCATGGTCCCCTGAAATGATCTATACATTTTGGGTATATTGAATTGCTCTTTTCTTGGGAGACACTCCATGCCTTTCACGGGTCCTCAAAGATTAGAAAAATATAGATGTTGTCATTTGGGGTCATAAAATCCCTTTCACTGAATTGTATTTTGGTCCTGTAGTCCATCATGAACCTTAAATGCAGGACTTCATGCAATGATCCCGTCAGTGTAACCACTACATTTATTGTGTGGGCCTTTTGCTTCACGAAGTTCTATCCACAGTGTGACTACAAAAAGAGAATTGTGTCTCACAGTGGAGTACCAGAGACAGCTGTGACCCTGTTCTTCCTCTGAGCAACGTGTCCCTCTTGTCTCATAGACACTCTTTGTTTCGACATGTCCTTATTGGATGCAGGTGGGAGCAGAAACTACTGTTAGATGGGGGACCTCATCCTAGACAAAACAGATGAAAGCCTTCTTCTTCACAGAATACCCATCTTTGATTCCATGCATTTCACTTTTTGGGGGCTGACCTTGTGGACTCAGGGCATTTTGAAATCTAAAACTGATGCATTTCTAGCCATGCCTTGGCTGTGAGGAAGTCTCAGACCTCTTACAGGCCTGCCGTAGCAATCCTGTAGGATTTTACAGCGCTTATTTCTACAAACTCACTTTCCTCTTTTATTCTGTTTCCTTTCACCCTAGTATCTTTATATATTATTAACAGATGATTTAAGGCAGCGTGTATGTTCTTACTTTAATCAAAAAGATTACTAAGTTGCATTTCAGGGAATTTGGAATACAGGTTATATTTGCTTCATGTCTTCTAGAATTCTGAATAACCCAGAATAAAGTCCCACATTAAGCAAAATAGTCCGTGAAAAATCTGAGAATTTTTGAAAAAAAAAATTTAAGGAGCCCTCCGACAAACCCACGTATTTTACCAACAATTGATTTAATGCAGGACTGGTTACATGATTTCTAACCCCCAATGCAAGATGAAAAGGCAGAGTCCCCTGCTCACGGCATGTTAACAATTTTTAGATAGTTCCCACAGGACATAAACTAAGGTCAAGCTGTTGTGGATGAGGGGCCTCATGCGCCCCCACAAATCCTACACTCATGCATCTGACCAAATCATGGATGCTTAAAGCCTAATTTTTTGGTGAAGTTCAGTTTTCAAACCAAAAAAAATTATTTTTGGTGCAAGTTATGAGAAGTGAATCCTGAGAAAACTATTTCATGATGTGAATGTGAAGACAAAGGAGATAGTGTCAGCTGGCTTCATTCCCACCACGGGGGAGATCTCTAGGCATGCCATGATGTTAGCGTGCCTCATGCTGAGTTAGCATGACCATCTGAATGCAATGCAGGGATGATTACTCTGCTTATAAAGAACTGCTGGCGGTGATACAAAGAATTCAATAGCGGGGTCTTTTAGCATCAAAGGAACTAGAAAAACACCTACGGTGATACACTGATGAAATGACATTAACTTGAACTTGGGACAGTCATTCACCTCTTGGTGAAAATTTCATAATTCTCTTAATTTAAATGTCTTTGTTATTCTAAAGAGTGTCACAGGCTGATGGAATGCATTTGCAGAAAGTTAGTAAGACCTGAAAAGGAAAAAAAAAAAAAAAAAAGCTTTCTGGAAGTAATGAGATATTATAGCAAGGATGCAGAACACAAAATTCATATACATATGTCTCATATACAAGTGTCAATCACTTTTTTACATACAGCAATGAACAAATGGAATTTAAAATAAAAAAAATTACAATACCATTTACATTAGCACCCCAGAAATGAAATACTTAGGTATGAATTTAACGAGTTGTATGAGGACAACACCTCTGGTGAATGGAATCAAATAACTACATAAATGGAGAGGGATTCCATGTCTGTGCAGGAAGACTCAACTTTGTCAAGAGATCAGTTCTTCTACCTTGATTTGTAGGTTCCACACAATCCCCAATCACAATCTCAGCATGTTATTGTGTGAATACCTGTAAACTAACTCTCAAGCTTAGAGGGACATGCAAATGAACCAAAGTAGCCAACACAACTGAAGAGGCAGAACTAAGTTGCCTTGTCAACATCAAGACAATGTGGTATTGGTCAACAAAGAGACAAACAGATCAATGGAACAGTGCAGATCCACAAATAGAGTAAACTAATCCTGACCAAGGAGCAGAGGCAAGAGAGCAAAAATAGTCTTTTCCTTAAACGGCGCTGGAACAACTGGACATCCACATGCAAAAACCAAAACAAAACAAAACAATCTAGATGCAGACCATACACCCTTCACAAAAATGAAGTCAAAATGGGTTATAAATGTAAATCTAAAATGTCTAGTGGTTGAGGTACGAGAAAGGCTGGATGACCTTGAGTTTGGATGACTTTTTTGATACAGCACCGAAGACAGGATCTATGAGATAAGTGATAAAATTGAAGTCTTCTACTCTGCAAAAGAGTCAGTCAAAACATGAGGAAATAAGCCACAGATGGGGAGAAAATTTTTGGAAAAGACATATCTGATAAAACACACCAAGAACTCTTAAAATCCAGCAACCAGAAAACAACCTGATTTAAAAATGGGCAACTGATCTGAAAAGACACCTCACCAGAGAAGATTCTCAGATGGAAAATAAGCAGAGGAAAAGCAAATTAAATCAACGATGAGATTCTCCTACACACGTATTAGAAAGGTCAGCATCCAGAACGCTGAAAATGCCAAATGCTCATAGGATGTAAAGCAGTAGAAACTCTCAGTTATCAATGGTGGGAATTCAAATTGGTCCAGACAGTTTGCAAGACAAGTTTGTGGTCTCTTGAAAACTAACCATCAATACCATAATATCCTGTAACCTTGCTCCTTGGTATTCACTTAAAGGAGTTGAAAACAGGTTCACACAAAACCTGCACACAAATGTGTGGCAATTTCATTCATGATTTCCAAAACTAGGAAGTAATCAGGATGTCCTTCAGTAGGTGAGTGGGTCAACTATGGTCCATCCAGACAATAGAGACTTAGCACTAAAACGAAATGAGTCCTGAAGCAATGAAGAGACATAGAAAGACCTTAAATATGTATTACTCAGTGAAAGATGCCAATTTGAAAGATCCCACACTGTAGGATTGCAACTCTATGACATTATGGAGAAGGAAAAACTATGGAGACAGGAAATGATCAGTGGTTGCCAGAGGTTGGAAGGAGGGGGGATGAATGGGTCAGCAGAGGGGATTTTTTAGGAGATTCAATGACTCAGTGTGACACTGTAATGGTGGATACGTCATTATACATTTGCCCAAACATATAGAACATCCACCACCAGAAGCCTAACCTAATGTCAAGTACGGACTTTGGGTGATGATGACCATATGTCAATGTTAGGTTCATCATTGTAACAAGTAGTTCACTGTGGCACAGGATGTTGATAATGGGGAGGCTGTGTCTGTGTGGGAACAGGGGGTATTTAGAAATTCTCTATACTTTACAGTCAATTTTTTTGTGAACCTAAAGCTGCTCTAAAAAACTAAGTGTGTTAAAAAAAATGTAAAAACATAGTAAGTATAAATTCAATGGCCATTATCCTTAATCATTTGATGTCATTGAAATACTTGATTTTTATTGCGAATATGAATTGCAAAGGCAAAGAGGCAGACATTGCCTCATGCAAAGAATCCAGTTTTTGGTAAAGCGTTCTGGTTTGAGGTGTTTTATAGGATCACAGTTTCATGTCCTATTCTCTCTAATTCTAGATGCTAAGTCACCAGTTAAAATCTGCTTAACCTTGTCTTCTGTCTCAACAAAAACGTTAATGCTGGAACCAAATGGCATTTTCTCAGTTTTACAATTTACCCTCCTTCTGGGAACGGGTAAAGTGCACACACTCTCCCAGGAGATCGGGTGTCAGGCCTAGAATGTTCCCCTCACGTGGAGGACTTTTGAACCGCGAGTAAATAATAATTGTAATCAAGCTCTCCACAGATAATCGTCCAAAAGCTGAACCAAGAACCTGAGAGCCATGGCTTTCAGTATGATTTGTGCCCCTGATTTTTCAATTTGAAAGAGCTTGTCAGATTTCTTGACATTCAGAGAAGATGCTTTTCTTTTTCTACTGTGGATAAATGTTCATTATCCTTAATTGGCGTTAAGTGTGAGCGTCTTGCTCGTGATTGCCCATCAGTCCGCGGCTTCTTGTTCAGCCTCATTAGGTTTTCTGTTTACACCCACTATAAGGAAACAGGTTAGAAATATTATAGGCAGGGGCTAAAAGCATTCAAAAAATATTTGCATTGTGTCAAATTGCCAGTCTTTGCACAAGCTAACAATTTATTTTCTCCTCATAACCGTGAATGCTACAAATTTTGTGGCTTACACTGCAATTTCATTTAAAAGGCATTATAGCCTGCAATCTGAGTTCATTTGGTGCTAGTCTGGTAAATGGCCATCTCTCATCTCAAAAATTTCAATCTAAGTACTGATCGGCGGGTTAATATTATAGAAAGTGCGCCCTAGGGGAACATAAAGTGATGGTTGGATTTTAGGGCCTGGTAAAATAGTTCTCTACTCCAGAATGGGAACAGTTTAATCAACAAAACGACATGGAGTAAATATGCCCCTTCCTGGTGTTTCAGTTTGAGTGATCCTTTACCAGAATCTCACAATTTTTCATCATGTACTTTTGTTTGTTTCAGCTGTTAATTTTAAAAGGTCTATTCATTTTCCAGAAGCATAGATTGAGATAGACATACATCCTGCCCTGTAAATAAATAAATAAACAAACATAAATTGAAATGTTTTTGCAAAGATTTAGAAACCGCATGAGAGCTTCTCTGGCGTTCACTGCGGGGTCCCACGGTGCCGTCTTCTATGTCCACAATCCCCCTCTTTTTATGCATCAGGAGAGGTCCTTTGATATAATTTTGGTCAAATGCCTGAGTATTATTCCTCATGAGTAGCATTTTCTTGCAGGGTCATCTTTCAAATGATTGGAGGGACATGGCGCTGACTGCTCTCGATGGGCCCACGGAGGCCCACGCGCGGCACGTCAAATCCCGGTGTGGTGTCCCCCCCGACAGCCAGCGGGACAGGCGTCATTATCTTCCATGTGCAGTCAGATGAACCGAGGCTCAGAAGGCTAAGTAATTTGCGAAGGGCTCCAGGGGAGGCAGTGATGAACCGTGGCACCAGGCCCGGGCTTCTTGGGATTCACACACGCTCCTGCCTTCATGGGCATGTCTCTGCTGTGCTCGTCCCTCAGACCGGGGCGGGGTTGCGGCGGAAGGGGGGGACCATCCTGATTAGGAACGAAGTGAAGTCATTGCTCGGAGCGGGTGGTGGCTGTGCAGTCGGCTTGCTCTGGCCCTGACAAAGCTCTGAGCTGTGTGGCGAAGTCAGCCCGTGGTGCCCGTGGCATCTCTGTCTCATGCTCCTTTAGCACAGAACAAGGGGTGGGACTGCCTTCTGAGGTGACTGCAAACACTGGGGGCCGTGGCTGACGCGGTGGGAGGACAAGTCACAGGTAAGTAAGCAAACACAAGCACAGTGCGTCCTCTACAGTGAGTCTCAGATGGTCATGGGGTCTCCAGCCACTTGAGTGTCAACTAGACATCGTCTTTGGCGACTCTTTTGAAATATTCGATTTTTAGTATCTCTGTCTGCTTCACTAAATCACAAGATCTTCAAGGTCAATACATCCAATTCTACATAGATTTGGGATTGCTTTTTTTTAAGATTTATTTATTTATTTTACAGAGAGACTGAAAGAGAGAAAGAGAGAGGCACTGCAGGGGAAGGAGGAGCAGGAGAGAGAGAGAGAATCTCAAGTAGGCTGCCCGCTGAGCATGGAGCCCAACACGGGGCTCGATATCGCGACCCTGAGATCGTGGCCTGAGCCGAAACCAGAGTTGGATGCTTAAGGGACTGCACTACCCAGGAGCCCCAATTTGGTATATTTCTTTTAATGAATAATAAGAATACAATGCGGGATGATAATAAATAATGAGATTCTCAATCTCATGCTAGAAATGAGGTTTAGTGGCCCTCCCAGGTCACACAGGCACTCCGTCGCAAACCAAAGAGTTAAAGGAGTCTGGACGTCGCACTCTACGCTGAGTCGTCTGAACCCTCTACTCACAAACTTGTTCTCTGCAGCTTCCAACACACTCATTACAAATGCATTTTAGGCCTGAAAAGTGGGATAGTATTCAGGATTTTCTAAGTCATGCTTGAATCAACATACAGATGAAAACATCATCTTATGCAAAGCTTCCTATGATGTTTTGTTGAAAAACACACCAAACTCAAGATACTAGTTAAAATAAAAGGGGGTTTCTGGAAAGCTGGAGGACAGAGTGCCTCTCTGTTTTAGTTTATGCATTTATTTCTTTAAGTAGACTCTACACCCACCATGGAGCCCAACATGGGGCTTGAACTCACCTCCCTGAGATCAAGACCTGGGCCGAGATCAACCCACTGAGCCACCCCAGAGTCCCAAGAGTGTCTTTGATTAAGACTTCATCCATTTCACTTGAAAAGTTGTTTTCCAAAATGTGTGAGTCTCCAAGAAACCGGGACTTCTACAAGGCCCAGCCAGATGCACGTCGCAGAAGAACAATGTTACAGGACCTCCTGTATGTAGCATGAACCATATTATCCTAATATAAATGTACGCAAAAGAGACCGTGATCCTTAAGCGTTCCCGGGAAGCTGCCCCACGATGCTGGGAATGCTGTTTCAGGCGGTCGTCAGCGTGGGGAGCACAACGCCCTCCAGCACCAAGCTCCGTGTTAGAGGCTGCGCTCAACACTTCCAAGTGGTGGCTGCAAATTATCCCGCCACACGCCCCCCCCCGCAACCCCATGTTGACGCCAGAGATAGGAAACAACACTCCTGATTGTCCGTTTGTAATGTAAGTCATGGGAAGAGATCCAGCACAAGGAATCAGTACGAGTTCTGGGCTTCATCCATATGCTCATGCTTCATCCGTATTCTCCTTCCTGGGAGGTGCTCTGGTGTCAGTGGGTCGGGCTGCGCTGAGCGATGGGTAACTCGGGATGCCCCCTGGGTGCCCGCTGTGCCCGCTGGGCCCCGAGGAGATTGCCTTCCTTCTGGGGCTGAGCCTCACCTGCACGGTTCAGGTGCTCGCTCACCTGCAGCCCCGAGCCCCTCAAGAGGAGAGCCTCGTCCCAGGAGGACGATCTCCAGGGTGTGGGCGGCTCTCTCAGTATTTCCAAATTACATATCTGTTTGAGGCTGGGGCCAGCCCTGGGTGGAGCTGCACAGCAGATTCCAGGGACCCCCGGAGGGACAGAGCACCCCTCAGGGGGACGTGCCGCCCAGGGAGTGGGGGCCCCGTGTGGGCCTCCTGCTCCTCCTCCCTTTCCTTGGCCCCTCCTTGGCCTCAGCCCCACTGAGGCACCTTTGCTCCCTGCAGGGAGCCCGACGTGGGTCGATCCCAGGTCTCCAGGATCACGCCCTGGGCTGAAGGCAGCGCTAAACCACTGAGTCACCCAGGGATCCCCTTTAGGTCCTTTTCTGATCACGAATTGAGGTATTGGCAAGGTCTGTAGGTAAATCTCTCACAGTAGAGTTTTGCAAAAATGATGCTAATTCAACGTACATTGAAACAAGCGACCAAAAACGCCAGTACTATGACATAAAACTGTAGGGATGACGTTACACACCCTTTTAATAATATCTTATTAAGTTAATTTATTTCATGTATGTTGATCCCGACTTGGAACTATAGACTTACGTAGATGATGCAGTGTCTTCTTATAAACTGGGAAGGATATTTTGGCTACTTTTTTCGTGAGCTTAAGTCAATGTCAGCCCCCTTCCTGGAGTCTACTCCAGTCCTCGGGAACGTCGAAGAGGTGCATCTGATGGCCATCTCGTGCCATCTTTCAGAGACGTGCACACCGGCTCAGCCCTTCCTGGCCTGTGTCCCTCCCCGCCCCCCCCCTTCTGACCTCCTCCGTAATCACCCGCCACCGCCAGACACCCTGCCCCCCCCGCCCTGCGGGTTTCCTGTGCACACAGTGGAAAGCCTTTCTCAAGCACAGATTACATTTACTGTCTCTCCTGTCCAAAGGCCTGTCGTCTGCGACGGAAGGAAATTAAACGGGATTGGCGTCGTTCGTCCCTCACAAAGCGCAGCTGACTGTTCTCCACCACCTTGCTCTCCTCCAGGTGATTGCAAATTGATTCCTTGACAGTTTGTTTCCAATTCCTTCCCAACGATAGAAGCTTTAAGCTGACCAGTTGATGATTATGAAGATAAAACTCCCTTTCATTTCAAAAATGAGCAGTGTCATCAGTTCTCCGTGCGACTTCAGGAACTCTCTGTGACCGCCGTAGGTTATCACAGACACCTGCTGTTACCTGAGGGCCTGCAGGCAGGGCTCAGGGTCTGGCTCCCCCACCTCCCTCACCCTATAAACTCCCTCTCATCCCTTTTTCTATCCTACACTTGCTGCAATCCAGCACATGCTCTCCATTTACCAGATTTTCTTGTCTTTTTAAAAATAGATCGATGTTCCACATAGAGGAATCATTCATCTGATACAAAAAACGAGAGGTCAGTTGGAGGAATTAAAAGCTCTTGTAGCTGAAATTCTTTCGGGCGCTGGGATAGCGTATTCGTGTTGGGACATTGTGGGTTTTTTCCAGTGCTGTGCAACTTCCCAGATAACTGTTCAATTGACTACATATGTCGAGATTCAGATCGCCAAATTATTCACAGATTGTAAGAAAAAGACTTGCAGGGTTTTATAGAATCTGTGATGAGGAGTGATGATATGAGTTCAGTTGTGTGATAAAGCATTCTAGAGTCAACAGATGAGTTTCAGTGTATGGCTCCAATTATTCTTGATTAAGAGGGATCCTCTTGGATTTCTGATTAGGGACCAAGGGGAACCCATTATTTTTATATTTTTTTTCTAGCCTGCTGTCATCCAGCGGCTGCACCAGGGATAATTTGCTGAATGGCACATTTGTGTCTTGAACCAACGAAAGCAAATGGCAAAGACCCACAACACTTGCTAAGCTCCCCAGGAAGGCTGGGACCACTGAGCCTCCAAAGCCAGCAGTAGCACAGGCCACCAGTGTGCAGCAATGAAACCCAAACACTCTTCCTGTTGACGGCGAAAACGTCGAATGATCTGTGATTCGCCCTCCATGTGACATTCATCCCGGCTTTGTCCCGTCTTCCTTCGATCACATCCTGCTTCATTTGATGGGAATGGCGTAGAAGACTCAGCCTTAGATCCTGAGAGCAAAGAAATCCAACGAACCAACCAATAAGCCAACTAATTCCACACACGCAGACACACCTACCCCCAAGAACAAGAGAAATGGCTCATACGAGCTAACAGAGGTTGTGTGCCCAGAGAAGCTTCTTCTGAGGAGGCACTCTTCAGACCAACAGTAAAGGTGATGATGAAGGGTTTGCTGACTCCCATAAGTCAATCCATGCCTACCCTGGCAACAGGTCCCCCAACCGTGTTCCATCTCAGTCGCGCTCCTCTGCAGTCCCACGGCAGCATGGGAGAGAGCCAATCGTGCCACCTCCTTGGGGCATTCACACTCAGTATTGTCAGGAGTGTTGTATTCTGTTGGCCATCTGCCCGGGTATACAGTGGTATCGCATTGTGGCTTTCTTTGTGAGTCCCTAATGACTGGCAAAGATAAGCACCTTTTCCAGCGCTTATTTGCCACCCAATTCTCTTCTTCGGTCTTATGTTTGAATTTTTTGCCCTACTTTACTGGGTCGCCCATTGTGGTTGTATATTCAGAGATCTCCGTGTTCTTCCTCCCCAAGACCTTCTTCGGATACACATTCTATCAGGGCTCTCTCCCAGTTTGTAGCTCTGTGTATATGGTGAAGTGTGTATTTTCATGTGGTTCACTGTATCTTTCAAGAGCCAAAGTTTTTAATGTTGGTGAAATCCTGTATGGTTAGAACGCTGCCTAATCTATAGGAAACACTCAATAAATATCTTTTAGAAGAATAAATAACTCACTATTTCCAATCAACTCTTAGCATTCATTTCCTCCATTAACTTATCCTTGTTTTTCAGATATGGGTCATGCTTTTTGTGTTATATCACAGAGATTTTTGCCAAATCGAAGGTCACAAAAATGTTGTTGTGTTTCCTTCTCAAAGATTTAAAGGTTTTGTTTTGTTTTTAGTATTTTGTGATTTGTTTTAATATTGTGGAAGGTATGTTGTAAAGTTCACTCTTTTTTTTTTTTTTTTTGCAGGTGGTTAGTCAATTGTCCCACACCATTCGTTGAAAACACTATCCTTCCTTGATTAAATTACCTATGTATCTTTGTTGTAAATCAATTGAATAAACATATAAACACACGCAGATACCCATTGATCTTTGTGTCTCTGCTTTGGTCAATATCATAATATCACATTCTCTTGATAACTGTGGCTTAAATAGTAAATCTCGAAACAAAGTACTAATGATCTACACATTTGTTCTTGCTTTTCAAAATTCTTATGACTGTTCTATTCTTTTGATTTTCTTCTGTCTGCATTTTAGAATCGGCCTTTCAGCATCTACTCAACAATCCCACTGGAATTTTGATTGGTATTGCTTTGAACCAATACATCAATCTAGACAGAATTAATATCTTAACAATATTGAGTCTTCCAATCCATAAACATGACATCTATCCATGTACCCAGTCAATTCTCAACATAGGGGTGATGTTTATACTTTGTGGGATTATTATCTAAGCTTCAGGGGGTTGGTGCTATTGTAAATGATACTGTGGTTTTAATTTTATTTAATTTTTCTAATTTCTCATTGTTCATATACTGGTTTCTGGATATTGGCTTTGTATCCTATATCTTTGTAAAATTATTTATTGCATCTACAGGAGTTTGTAAATTCTTTGGTACATACTATGGAGTCAATAATGTTGTTTGAAAATAAAAGTTTTGTTACTTCTTCACCAGATTATGTAAACTTCGTATCTTTTTTCTTGCCTTATTGTACTACCTTGAACTTCTGTCACAAACCTGAGTAAGAGTGATGAAACAGACATCTTAGACTTGTGATGTGTATGAGTTTTCATTTTTACCTAACACAAAGTATTTTAAAATTTTCTTTGAATCCTTCTCTTTGACCCTCAGGCTATTTAGAATTATATTTTTAAATTTCCAAATATTTGCGGGTTTCTCAGATACCTTCTGTTTTACTTCTTCATTTTTCTTGCCAGAGAAAATACTTTATATAATTTCAATTATTTAGAAGTTGCTATGGATTTTTCGGTGGCTCACAATATGACCTAATTTGGTGAATGTTCTGTGTGTAAATAAAAATAATGTGCTTTCTATTGTTTGGGGTCTGAGTGTTGTATAAACGTTAATTGGTTGATGTTTTTGTTCAGATACTCTTAATACTTGCTGATTTTTCATCTGCTGTTTGATTCCTGAGAGAAGAGTGTCAAAGTGTTCAAATAAACGCTTGGTGGATTTGTCTATTTGTCCTTTCTGGTGTGACAGTTATTTCTTTCTTTTTTAAAATCAGAGAGAATAATTTGTTTTGTTTCTTATTGAACAGGAATATTTGTACTGATGGAGAATCTGGTTTATACACATAATTCCTTCTATAAAACCCTGGGAGTCAGATGACTTCGGAAGCTCAGAATTTAGGATGTTTTAGAATGATGATATGGTACTTGAAACAGATACCATGTAAGGCTTGGAACCAAACACATTAACATCTCTGCAGGGAAATATGCAGATATTGGCACTCAGTGGGTACAGAAAGATATTCATAAACAGCCTCATTGAGTTCAGCCAGTGAGTGTCCCAGTGAATTAAGACAAACCTTCCAGTTGTCAAAGATGTTAGATTGGGGAATAAGAGATAAGGGACCGTGGGACTGCAGCAGTGTATATTTATAGATATCAATACTATAAATTATAATTAGATTGCTAGCTAAGTTTACTAAGAGCCCAGGAAAAGAACACATGATAGAAAGATTAATAATAAAATGATTCCATCAAAGCAACTTATAGGAAACTCTCATGAGCCTGTCACATCCATGTGCACAAATATATATACATATATATAAATATATTAAATACATTAATATATAAAATATCTGCACTCAAATATATATAAACATATACATATTTGCACTCATTATACCTACATATAAATTCAAACATACTCACACCTTTTGTTTTAAAGTGAGAGCTAAGTGTCCAATAATAGGGCTGTGAAGTTTGGTCAATATTAAATTCTCATCAATAATTAAATAACCAGAATTACCTTTTAAGCCATTAGCTCTATTAGGGCAAAACTTATTTGTGTAATTGAACTACTCTTATGAAAGTGATGAAAAATCTTTTAAACAGTCAGTTTATTATGGGGAAACAACATTTTATTTAGCCACATCTAATTGAAATCCACTTTCTAAAAGAAGAATCCCTTGCAGTGCATAGAAGTAAGAATCAGGTCTTAGCCATGCCTGGCCCTCGGCGGATATTTGAGGCTAATGATATTCCGTTTCCCCTTGCTTTACCCTCAGTGCCAAGACTGGCTGTTTCTTGGCCTGGTCTACCGACCTTGTAATCTGCTTTATAAATGCAACTTCTGTTTCTTGCCGCGTTTCTGTGACACTTGAAGAGTTGAAAGGAGAATAGAAGCAACCTGATCTCGTGTAAACACAATTAAGCATGTACAGATTCTCTGCTCTAATGAAAGTATATTGCCAAATCAATCTCATGTTACATTTTAACCTAAAAAGCAATATTTCCCCAAATCTGTTTAATCTTCAATTAATCATTCAGAGAATCTGATAGACTTAGGGTTTAATCCACTCATCCTCTTATTATCTACAAAATGCCAGGTTCACTTGATCTTCTTGACGACATCTCACAGGTTAATTAATTTGAAAGTTTTTACAAATTAAAGAAAAGTTTCCTATCTTTGCTCATGTGGAAGCTGAACTAAATACTCAAAGTTCACAAAAGGTTCTTGTTGTAACACACACACATTCACACGCATGCCCGTGTGTGTGCGTGCGCACACACACACACACACACACGTGCCATGAGGATTGAGTCTTTCATGTCTTCCTTGAAAATGAAATACATACTTTCCTCTGAGTATCCATACAGATGATTTGGAAAACCATTTAAATAAATAGCTTTTTCAAGAATAAGAATCCCTGATGATTTAAAGCTTCTGAAATCCTAAGAAATTACTAAACACTCTCATTGCACTTAAAACATATTAGTTTTTCTCAAAACCTTGGACTGTCAACCTCTGTTCCATGCTAATCAAGTTAATGTAAAATTGAAGGATCTGAGGTGGGTTGTAGGGAAAGAGATTTAATATTATTATTTGAAAAATAATTTATTTTAATTATTTCTTCACAAAGTGTCCTCTCTAAGTCTCCGTGGATTATTTCCTTATCATTTGGCTGTGACAACAGCATTGTCTCCAAGTGTGTGTTTGTATGTGTCTTTACAAGGGTGACAACATAAGGAACATCCTTCCTTCTTTGCCAAGAGGATGAAGGGAAGCTCAGCAACATAAGAGAGAAATAAGATGTTATGTGCTGAATAATAAAAGCCTTTTATTATTAAAAATAATAAAATAATTATTATTTTACAGGCTATTATTATTAAATCGCTTGTAAACAGGCTATTTCAGACTCTGGATCCCCATTCAGGTTGTTTCTTCACTTACTTATGTTTCGGCAACACACAATGCATGTTTGCTACGTGAAGATAGCAATCTTGCAAGCTTCCCCCTATCTCCCTATCTTCTCCATGTGCTGCTAGAAAGTAAGTGCCCTGAGAAAACCAACCTCTCAGCCTCTATGCAGTACAGGGATGACATCATAGCCTACGAGGCAGATTTCTCCTCCTCTGAAGCCAAGAAATCATAGCATGGGTCAAGGAATGCTAACCAGAACTCCAAGGGCCCAGAGACGCCTGCCGATGGATTATAATCTATGTGCACTTAAATTCTAGGCCAAAAATCTGCCTTGAGCTTCTGAGAGGTAAAGCAATCCTTTCACGTATTCTTCAAATTCATAATTTTAAACGTTTTTTTTTAATTTTTTTCTTCAATTTTCATTTATTTATGATAGAGAGAGAGAGAGAGAGAGAGGCAGAGACACAGGCAGAGGGATAAGCAGGCTCCATGCACCGGGATGCCCGATGTGGGATTCGATCCCAGGTCTCCAGGATCGCACCCTGGGCCAAAGGCAGGCGCCAAACCGCTGCGCCACCCAGGGATCCCAAATTCATAATTTTTAAAACTAAAAATAGTAGGGCTCCCAGGTAGAGATGTGGTTAAGCATCTGACTCTTGGTTTCAGCTCAGGTCGTGATCTCATCAGGATCCTGAGATCAAGCTCCACATTGGGCTCTGTGCTCAGTGGGGAGTCAGCTGGAGATTGTCTCCGTCTCCCTATGCCCCTCTTCCCACTTGTGCTCTCTCTCTCTCTCTCTCTCTAAAATAAATAAATCAAATCTTTAAAAAAAAAATCTAAAAATAGCACCTCATGCTGAAGTTTAGGATTATAGAGATTAAGTAAAACAATATCATAGAGTAACAAGCTCTGAACCTCACCCAGGTAAACAGAAGCTGCTACTAGTAGAATGAAAGGAGTAGTAGGGGTGATGTAATAGTTAATAATAATAATTAATAACAATGGAGCCACGAGCGATGGTGGGACACATGGCAGCAGCCTCTCTCTGAAACAGATGTTTGCCAAGTGCAGTGGTTGCTAGCCCGCAAACACTCTGAGCCCCATTCACTCGTCACACCCCCGCTGCCCGGCCTGCTGCTCACCAGCTTCCAAATTTCCACTGCAAGCCGCGTGTTTCTCAATTCAGGATTCAGCGGGTTGCTGTGAGTCTGTCTTTTTATTCAGAGTTCTAAAAAAGTTATTTCTGACAGTTTCTGCTTGTTTTCTGAAATTTCCGTGGAAAGATGTGTGTTTGGAGCTGCCAACGCTGCCATGTGGCTGGCATCCTCCTAAATTTATTTTTAATGCATGATTTATAAAGGGACAAATCTCCTGCGCCCCAGGCCCTACCACCCTCGACAGCCTTATTCCCAGGTGACACCTCCCCGTGCTCCTGGTGGGGATGAGATGGTTCCAGGTGGTGCCACAGGAGCCCTTCCAAACTGCCTTTGTAGCATTTGTCCCACTGCATCATGATTGCTGATTTAAAGCTCTGGGAGTGACGTTGGTGTAAGCACCCCTTCGGCTCTGGTCCTGGCCTCCTTCATACATCTGTGTCTGTGACAGACCCAGAGCATCTGCTCCCCAAATATTTTTTTTTAGAAAATCACTACATGAAAATATGCTATATATTCTTAAATCTTATAAATATTCTGACCAAGTCATTTTTGCCTTTCTAAAAATTCCAAAATGAATCCACTAGAAATAACGTTTCCAGTAATGATACAATTCAGTACGTTGTCCGTAATTAAGATGAACGTATGAAAACTGCTGTTGTTTCCTAAGAAATGAATGGAGGTCTAAGAAGATTAAGATATAACTTTTTATGTGTATAAACATACAAACAAAATACAAGAGATGTATTGTCAAAATACATAGGAAAACTATAACCACAACAGTAACAGGATTATAAAGAACCTAAGGAAGATGCTTTCTGATTCATAGAAAATACAGATATGATGGGACGCCTGGGTGGGTCAGCAGTTGAGCGTCTGCCTTCGGCTCAGGTCATAAGCCTGGGGTCCTAGGATCGAGTCCTGCATCAGTCTCCCTGCAGGGAACCTGCTTCTCCTTCTGCCTGGGTCTCTGCCTCTCTGTGTGTCTCTCATGAATAAATAAAGAAAACCTTTAAAAACAAAAAGAAAATGCCCATAAAAAGAAAATTGTACAACCTTAATGATAAGAAATAAGTGGAAAAACTTCATGTGTTCCTTGAGACTATGATACAAAACTTAAAAATGAAAATGGTTCTCCAATTAATACATTGATTCTGACCACATATAAGCATATCCTTCAATTAAAATATCATTTTTAAAAAGAATTTGCGTTTGAGTAATCATTTCTAAACTGAGCTATAACTTAACTTTGAATATGGCAATAATCAAAAGCATTGTTAATAATTAAAATTTTCACCACAAAGCACATGTATGCCTTCAGTACTCTACCCCAAAAGCAATCAATTTTAACATTTTAAAATCATTTTTTAAGTTGTTATACCTTCCCCTCTGGAAATAATATCAATACTCCTTTATGTAACAATTGTACATCATCTGCTATGATATAAAAGGAATTAATTAAATTCCCTTTCCCACAAAATTTCATCATTTTATTTTATATTTTTAGCATTTCTATTTGAGGCTTTGTATGATACTCGGAACATCTATTAGTGTTTGAAGAGATTGTGATTATACCTATTGTCTCACGACTGTGTCCTCCGAGGACATTATTATCCACCCCCGGCCTCCCTTCTACAATCCCCTGCAAATGAAAGTTGTCTGCTGTAACTTTATTTTTACATTATCACAACAGATGCCATCTTACTGGTCTCATGGCAGAAACTGGCAGGTAGGAAGCCTGGCACACGGCCCTCATTGTTATGTAGGAATAGGTTAGTGGGGAACACAGCGGTCGTCCCACAACAGGGAAGCGGGGGATTACAGGTGGGTAAGAACTCGAAGGCACCAAACTGGGCAGTAATGTACGGACGAGGGAGCTGACGGGGAGGCTGTGACTGATGCCGTGTGGGCATCCAACAGGTGATGTGGCCATGGGGGATGCGGTGGGGGAGTCCTCACAACATGCAAAGGACCCAACCATCCCACTTCTGGGAGTTTGCATGGAGGAACTAAATCAGGATCTTAAAGACACACCTGCTTCTCTGTGCTCAGCACTGTTCACAGCAGCCAGGATGCGGAGCCACCCAAGTGCCCACAGGCAGAGAGTGCATATGCTTGTGCGCGCACACACACACACACACACACACAGAGGGGAATATTATTCAGTTGCTAAAAAACAAAAAGGAACAAAATCCTGCTGCCATTCTCAGTGATGTGAATGGAGGTAGAGGGCATCGTGCTCAGTGCAAGAAGCCAGATGCAGGAGAAACAGGGCTCAACCTCACCCCTACGTGGAATCTCGACCTGACCCTCACAGAGCCTGAGAGTAGATGGTGGTGCCAGGGGCTGGGGTGAGGCGGGGAGAGAGGAGGTGCAGGTCACAGGGGGCGACCTTCCAGGTGAAGATGGATAAGCCCTGGGGCCTAGTGTAGAGAGTGGAGCCTAGAGCGAGCAATTTGTCTCGTGCAAGGGAAATGTGCCAGGATGCTGGGTCCTAAGTGTTCTCACCACTCTCCCATGCATGCACACACACATGTGCACACACACGTGCACACACACATACAGTGAATGTGGAAGGTGCCGGATGCATTACCTCACTTGATTGTGGTGCTCATTTCCCAGATATCAAAACAGCACAGTACACACCTTAAATATACACATTTGTTTTAAAGACTTTATGTATTCATTTGCAAGACAGCAGGTGCACAGGAGCAGAAGGGAGGGGCAGAGGGAGGAGCAGACTCCTTGCTCAGCAGAGAGCCTAATGTGGGTCTTGAACCTAGGACCTGGGATCATGACCTGAGCCAAAAGCAGACATTTAACCTACTGAGCCACCCCAGCATCTAAATTTTTTTTGTCAAGTAAATCTCAACAAATCTGTTTTATTTTTTTAAGAGAGAACTAAGGATGAGTTAAGCTAAGTAGGGTGTGGGAGCAGAAATATTAACATGTGCAAATGTCCTGAGGTAGAAGGGAGTGTGAGGTGTTTGAGTGACTGATGGAGTGAAATGTGGCTGGACCCACAGATGGCAAAGGGGCAGTGGGAGGAGAAGGTGACAGTGAGAGTCCGGAAGTCTGTGCTGTGGGAGGGAAGGTTCCCACAAGTTGCTCAAAATCATGATTCGTCTTGGTGCTTGTTTGTTTGTTTTTATAAAATGTGATTATCTGTCCCTTTCTTTGTTCTTGGAGCTCCGTGTGGCCCCTGACGATACTCCTGTTACCTGCATTCCCGTTATCATGGCATTTCTTACTTATCGTCACTATTGCTTGGGTTTTCTTCCATGGTTGTTCCTGAACTCATTCTTCTTAGGGGATGTTGACACCCTTTGCTTCTTTAGACCAATTGCTTTTCCGGCCTACACACTGTGTCTCTTACCAAAATCTCCTTTCCTCGGATTCTTATTATTTCTACAATTTTTTACATGTCAATTTTTATTGTTTTTCTTTTCTTATTTTATTTTATTTATTTATTTTTAAGATTTTATTTATTGATTCATGAGAGACACACAGAGAGAGAGAGAGGCAGAGACACAGGTAGAGGGAGAAGCAGGCTCCATGCAGGGAGCCCGACGTGGGACTTGATCCCAGGTCTCCAGGATCACTCCCTGGGCTGACGGTGGCGTTAAACCGCTGAGCCACCAGGACTGCCCTCTTTTCTTATTTTAAATAAAAATTTTTCTTTATTTTTTTTTATTTTTCAGAAAAGAAGCACATGAGTTCCTATTCTGAACCCCAACGTCACTGAATACGAGTGTATCCTTTGAGCTTGATAGATTTGCTTGAGAGAAACTTTGATGAGAAGAAGCTATTTGCTTTCACACATCTGAGGGTCATAGTCCTCTGCAGTCTAGAATTCACTCTTACCAAAGAAAATCTGATTCCTTTCCACCAATAAGAATATTTTTAAAAATTGCCTCTCTCCACCCTTAGGAGCTTCAAGGGCACTTTAAACCCGGCATTCTCTAAAGTCATGATGACTGAGTCCAGGGAGATAAATTTGCTCTTACCACAAAAGTGTTAGGGAGTAAGTCTACTCAAAACTTCAGTGATTAAACAGCAATCTTCATAGTTTTGGAGTTTGGTTGAGGAAAAGCGCCTGTAGGCTCTGCTCTACTTCACGAAACTTCATCCCCCTCGGATTGGTGACCCTGCCTGGGCAGGTGCCTTTATGCACCTGGGGGAGCACACAATAACAGGTCCCTCAAGCTGGACCATGTGCCGCACACACACCACGGCCTCCTTGGCCAGGAAGTTAAAGAGTCAAAGGTTAAAGAGCAAGAGAATACGTTCAACACCTTTAGTGGAAGGAATTACAGACTCAGATGGAAAACCATGGCCTCTGGTAACTGTGAAGATGACAGTTCCCCACGGGATAAGGATTCTTCCCCGGGGACGCTGCCCAATGCTCAGTGTTCTCAGTCTCCCTATTCACCGATATCTCCTTCAGCTCTGGGGAATTGTCTTGTATTTTTTCTGCATCTATTGTGGGTATGATTTTTATTCTTTGTTCCTTAAATGAAACGTCTCATAGTTATTGACGTGTGGGTGTTGACTCATCTTTGCCTTCCAGGGATGACTCGCACTCGATCTTGACCTGTGATCCTTTTACCGGACTGTGGGATTCAGTTTGTTGGTATTTTGCTGAGGATTCCTGCATCTATGGTCAGCAGGACTACTGGCCGGTGGTCTTCTTTTCTTGCAGTGTGCTTGTCTGGCATTGGTATCAGGGTGGTGCTGGATGAGTTTGGGATTGTTCGTCCTTTATTTTTTGAAAGAGTTTGAGACAAATTTGTATTCCTTCTTTTTTTAAATGCTTGTAAGTGTTCACCAGTGAAACCATCTGGTCCTGAGCTTGTCTTCGTGGGGAGATTTTGGATTACTACTCAATCACCTCCCTCATTATTGGTCTGTTCAGATTTTCTATTTCTTTGTGACCTTCCATCCATGAATTGAAATATTTTAATGTCGTCCCTTTTGACATTCAGATTTGTTGTTTTATCGTGAAGCATGGCTTGATTTGAAAAATGTTATAAGCCATGTTTTGGAATGTCCTGGAATCACAGGGTGTCTCACCTCTGTCCTGGATACAATCAGGCAATGTATTGACTTTCCAGAGAAACAAGCATCTCTTTGTCACTATAGTGATGTTGCCAGTGGCATGGAAAAATAAGGAGAAAAGATGAAATGAATGAGAGAGAGAAAGAGAGAGAGATGGAGGGAGAAAGTGAGAGAGAAGGGATTCAAGAAGGAAGGAGGAGGGAAGGGAGAGAGAGACAAGCTTCCCGCCTGGTCTGGTCCGCCACTGATGTTTATTCCAAGATGCTGGCAATAGTAGGAAGTCCCAGGGAGCACTGAGGTGAGGGCATGCAAAAACTAGACCCCTAGTGATGAATTTTGACTAATAAAATTAGCTCAGAGCTAGACGGTTCTTCGGAGAAGCCCAAACAGATGTATAATTAGAGATGGAAAAGTACTGGGAAGAGAGAAAATCAACTTGAAATAACATCATCTCTAATGGGTTGTGTTGATGTTTAAAAATTGGATGTAAGCTATTTTAAAACACACACGCACGCGTTTTGTGACCTAGAGTAGCTAAGTGCCCTAAGGAGTCAGGCACAGAAACGGAAATAACTATGATGTGAAATACCAATCACTGGAAGCCAATTATTTCACGTTTAAGATAAACGCATCTTTTAAACAGATTGCCCGCCGGCCCGGTTGGTCTGGTGCATCTGGCGAGTCATGCACGGTGTGCAGTCAGTTACTGGGAGCGTGCTAAGACTGTTGGGGTAGCTCTTAGGGTCAGGCCTCCTACCTGCTTTCTTCCCCATTTTTCACTTTGTTAAATAATGGAAAAAGTCCAGCCTCACACATCCCAGCGTTGTGGTAACTCGTGTAACCTACTGACTCCGCTTCCCTGCTACGACTGTTGTGCTCAGTGCCTTGCATGAGCTTAGAAGGAAATTCCTGAGTTGCTGGTGCAGAGGTGCAATGGGCACATCAGGAATCTGAGAAGAGAACTGGCTCCCACTTTCTGCTGTTCGAGAACCTCCTGACATGACGCTCCTACGCTCGCCCAAGGGGTGTCCTCCTCAACGCCACGACTGCTGCAGGCTCGCTGTGCACCCGCACGTCTTTGGGGCATCGCTGGGGAAGCCCATGGAGCATCCGGGCCCCTAACAACTGTCCCACCTGCACCCGCGCTGCAGAGAGAAAGGGGCTGAGAAAAGCGACCCCCGCCTTCCCTGGGTGGAGGGTCTCTTTAGGCAGTGGGAAGACCTACACAGGACGTGAAGTGAAGAGTAATGAATGTAGGATGAAAATACAGAAGCGCTTTGGGATTTCAGCTATATCCACTGTGTGCGCATCTTCTAAATACATTTTCAAACTTTAATTGAAACCATGCCGCTAGTTTTGTCACCATAATTTATAAAGTAAAAGTACACACTGGGGGCGCCTGGGGGCCTCAGTCGGCTGAGCATCTGACTCTTGGTTTCCGCTCAGGTCATGGTCTCAGGGTCCTGGGGTCGAGCCCCATGTTGGGCTCCATGCTCAGCACTGAGTCTGCTTGAGATTCTCTCTCTCCTTCTCCTTCTGCACCTCCCCCTGCTTGTTCTAAATAAAAATATTTATTATTTATTTATTTATTTGTTTCTTTCTTTATTTATTTATAAGATTCCGTTTATTTTTATTTTTTAATTAATTAATTTATTATTATTTATTTTTAAGATTTTATTTATTTATTCATGAGGCACAGAGAGAGGCAGAGACTCAGGCAGAGGGAGAAGCAGGCTCCCTGTGGGGAGCCCGATGAGGTACTCAAACCTGGGACCCTGGGATGATGACCTGAGCCGAAGGCAGATGCTCAGCTGCTGAGCCACTCAGGCATCCATAAATAAACCTTTTTTTTTTTTTTTTTTTTAAAGTACACACTGGAAGATTTTTAGTGTATGGATCAAAAGGGTGTATTTCTTGCTAAACTCCAGACCCATATTCTTACAAATGAGCTCACGCTCTGGAGTGGTCCTCACAATACTGTCACAAGCCCAGGTGAGCTTAGAAACCAAGCTAAGAAGAATCAACCCAGGAAAAGCTCATCACGATCTCTTATTTCCAGGAAGCAGCTCACAGATGGAAAAATCAATTGGCACATGACTGAAGCTTTTCACATTTTTCAGACTTCTTTTTAATTTTAACTCAAATGTTCCTTTTCCATGATAAATCTTAAAACGGGGGGTTGGGGTGGGGGGTGCGGGTGGAGAAAAGCTCTTGAGGTCACCGGACACCGTGTTTCACTTGGAATCGAGTGCGTTGCACTTGCTCTGAATCGCTTCCTCTTCCCTGTGCAGAGTTTTGGAAACTGCACACACTACTGCTTAATTAAATCTAGACAACTTTAGTAGCTGTTTTCTCTAGCTTACAGTATGGAGAAAATAACTATATATTTACTTTATTGGCGACAACATGAAAATTGTGAGTGGAACCTCTTTACAAATTCAAATGTACACTGTGGAAAGTTAAATTGATTTAGCGTCTGGGGTGGGAAGCCCCCGGAGATGAGGCGAAGCCAGCAGCACATTGTGCTGCTGGGGAGAGAAGATCCAGGCTTAGGGTCTCCTACAGGCATTACTTGAAGGGAGGGAGGGGAGGAGGGAGGGAAGGAGGAGGGGAGGGAGGAGGGAAGGGAGGGAGGGGAGGGAAGGAGGAAGGGAGGGAGGAGGGAAGGGAGGGAGGGGAGGGAGGGAAGGAAGAAAGTACAACTTTCATGCAAATGTCCAAGACACTTACACCAAGACAATTACTGCATTTTTCTCACTAATCTGCAGGCTGCGTCCACGTGCCTCCGTGTTATCAGGCGGCTGCAAGGATGCTGCAGGACGCCTCGTGATTTCCGCGGACTGCTTTTCCCTGGAGAGGTCGTCGCTATAAGCGTGTCCCTCCCATGTTGCTCGAGTCACTTGACCCTGATTTACGACGGTGAGGATTTATTCCTGTTTCCTCACCTGGTTTAGTCAGATTAGCACATTTTCGACTGTACTTCTCGCAGTGCTATTTGTGGATTTGTGTTTGGGGGTTTGCATGCTGGTGCGTAGGGGTTCCAGACCTACTTCTTTCAAGGGGTTGACTGGAAGTTTGCACAGTCAGAAAGCGAGAGGGGTGTGGGAGCCACTGGCTGCCTGCGGGGAGGGGGGCCTCCTTCAACCGTGTGCGGGAGGCCACATGGGGCTTGGCGGGGGAGGGGGGGTTCCCCAGACTGCTGGCCCCACATCCCCATCCCCGTCTTGCAGGACGGCCGGCTGGATCTGCCCTCCCCCTGCAAGGACACCTGCACAGCCCAGTGGGCCTGGGATGGGGAAATGCGCTGCCTCCCTCCTCCCAGGGCCCCTTGGCTGCGCTCCCGGTAGCTTGCTGCCACCTCCCCGCCACCTCCCCGCCACCTCCCTGCCACCTCGCCCCCACGGTTGGTCGCCTCCATCGTCCGCTTGAGCTCCTGCAGGGATTATTCGTAGTTCCTTCTTAGGATCTACCTACGGACACATCTGAATGGTAGATGCATGTGTCTGTGGTCAAATCTGGCCGTGTGTGTCCTCCTCTCCCGTGTGGGTCACTCTGCATCCCCTCGGGCACCGGCTCCGAGCCCACGAGGCCGGGAGGCCGGGGCAGGTTGCTCAGGGCACCGTGTCCCCAGTGAGCACCCTGCAGCCCCAGTCTCCTCCCCACCCCCAGGCCTCAGTTTTGCAATATCCCTTCAACTCATTTTAGAACTAAACCGACACCTATGCGCACACACGATGTCTCTAACTGTGTAAATGAAAACATATCAAATACGCACTTTTCATTTTTCCGGTCGGGCTTCCCTTCTCCTTTCTGCTCACCTGCTCCCCCACGATGACTCGCACTAATATTCGAGCATTTCTATTTCTCAGTATTGTCCGCATGTTCCTATAATTACGTAGATCTTGTAACTCGATAAACACACACGCGTCTATGGTTTCCGTGCTCCGCGTGGTGAGGCCAGTTTGCTGCCTGCCGCACCTGCTTCCTCTTCTCCACACTGTCCTGCAGCAGGAGTTTCAGAACATTTTCATAGTTCTCGTCCCTTCCTTCCAGTGGCTGCTGAGTTACGTCCTGGGAAGGCTGCCTGCTGGACCCAGCCCCACCACTGCTGACGGGCCCTCACCCTGTGCCTCAACGGCGGGTTAAGGAGCGCGGGGTGATGGGGAACTAAGCGCACGCCATCTGAGAGCGCAGGGCACTTGACCAGGAGCTGGACTATTTCTACCCCAATGAATTCTACAGCCCTCAAGGGACCCACCAGCGACAAGTCCCCCTGTGGGGCTGACCACCACCTCCCCTGAAAGGCCGTCGTTGGTCCTCGCCCATCTCTGGGCTCAGAGCTGAATGCTGCAACCTAATCGCACATCCTCACACGCGTGTGGTCTGGGCACGCTTGCAGCGGAGCAGGACTGCATTTTCTACAGATTCTGTTGCAACTTCCACGTGTGCTAACTCAAATTTCTGCCTACGTTGCCTGGAAGTGCACATTTCAGCCACCTCAACCGACAACGGGAACGGTGGGAGTCTTTTAACTTGGGCTGGATGAGCAAGTAAAGTAAAAGTACTTTTACTTTAGTAAAAGTAATACTAAAATTTTACGAGCATTTAACTCTCTGCTAAGGAACTGGAATTTGCTTTCAGACATCCGATGGCCATTTGAACTTGTTCATGATTCTTTTCGTAGGTGTCAAATTCACTTTTTAAAACTTATATTTACTTAATTATTAATGGCTTTATTGAGGCGTATGTAACTGATGGACAAAATGGAACATAGTGCTTGTTTGATGCGTTTGTAGGTGTGCGCACATCTGTGAAACCATCAGCACAATCAAGGTAATGAACCTACACACCACCTCCCAAAGCATCTCCTGTCCCTTTGGGGGGCGTGCATGGTAAGAACACAACACAAAGTCTACCATTTTAAGCCGTAGGTACACGAGACAGTACGGTTAACTACAGACTTGACCTCAAATCATAAGGACTGCTCCCAGACCTATCACGTTTCCACTAATTTTGTTGATGATCCACTTTGCTAATCCAATAGGTTACTGTTTTTCTACAAATGTGTCTCCTTCCTCTGGCATTTCTTCTGCGTGTCCAGTCTTGGTGTAAAAGGTCTGCACCCTGAGATTGTCTATCTCAGCTCCGTATGTGTTCTTGTAAGAACATTCTTGAACCACCGTTTATACCTTTAATCCAACTGGAATATCTATTAATGTATGTCATCAAATAAGGGGTTTTCTTTTTTTCCCTGCCTGATGGATAATCAGCTGCAACAGCACCTTATAATAAATTATCAATCTCCTATAAATAAACGTTTTGAGGTATAACCTGCCTATAAGAAAATGCACCTGTTTAAACTGAATGATGAGCTTTGACAAATGTACGTACTCGGGATACCACGGCCGCAATCAAGACACAGACCATTTGCCTCATGCCAAGACGTTCCCTTGTTTGTGGCTTTGTGCAGCCAATCATCCCTACCCAAGGCCTCAGGCAATTTACTGATGAGATTCCTGTCGCTGTAGATTAGAACTGTTTTTTTCTAGAACTCCGTGGAATTATGGTATTGGATGTATCAGTAATTCAGTCTTTTTTATTGCTAAATGGTTTTCTGTGACCTGGCTATATCTCATTTATTTTTAACCCACGCTACACTGTTGGATATCTGGGTTGTTTACATTGTTGGCTACTATGATTAAGCTTCAATGAACATTAATGAAGAAAATAGCCTGGTGGACTGATGTTGTCATTTTTCCCGGGCAAATGTCGAGAAGTCCAAGAGCTGGTGTATAAGTCGATTACATATTGAACATCGTAAGAATGTGTTTTGCAGCATCTGTGATCCAGGGTGTCCCATCCTTTTTACATCCCCACTGGCAACGTGTGACAAGCCCCGGGGCGTGCAGTGGTATCTCACTGGCATTTCAATTTGCACTTCTATCACTGTTAAAGATGTTGAGTATCTTTTCCTGATTTTTGGGCTTATGTGTATATCATTTTTGTGAACCATCCATGTGTTGTGTGTATGTGTATTCTGAATAAAGAATAAAGTCCTTTAATCAGATATATGTTTGCAAACATTGCTTCCCGATATCTTGTTCACCTTTTCAGTTACTTGTTATCCTTCCAAGAACAGGAATTTTCATTTTGATAAAGCTCAATTTATAACGTTTTGAAAATGAATCATGCATCAATATAATACAAACCAGAGGTTGAGGTCTACTTTTTTTTTTTTTTTTTATATTGTTACTCAACTGTTTTTTTTTTTTTTTTGTATTGTTACTCAACTGTTTGTACACAATTTTGACAATTTGTCAAAACATCATTTTTCTCCACTAGGTTAACTTTATAGCTTTGTAAGAAATCAATTGACCATGCATGTTTGGGTTTATTTCTGGACTTTATTCTGCTCAATTCATCTGAAGATCTATCTTTATGCCATTTACTGTCTTGATTAATAGGATAGTGACTCTTGAAATTAAGCATTGTAATTTTTTTCAGTTGTGTTCATACCTTTCAAAATTCCATTGATTATTCTAAGTTTTTTTTTGCACGTTTGTAAGGATTTTTACAATAGGCTTCTCAGCTTCTATCATAAAGTATTCTGAGACTTTTTTGATATTGCTTTGGATTTATAGATCAATTTAGGAAGAATTGATAATCTGGACAGTATCAAGGTCACTAATCCATGAACATGGTCTGTCTTCCCAATTTTTATTTTTATTTTTAAGATTTTATTTATTTGAGAAAGAGAATGCAAGAACATGAGCAGGAGGAAGGGCAGAGGGCAAAGCAGATTCCTTGCTAGGCAAGGAGCTGATGCAGGACTTGATCCAGGACCCTGGGATCATAACCTGAGCTGAAGGCAGATGCTTAACTGACTGAGCATCCAGGTGCCCTTCCAATTTTTAAATTAAATAAATTTCTCTCAGCCAGGTTTTGCAGTTACCAGAATATAGGTCTTGCATGTTTTGTTGAATTCATTGTGAAGCATTTTATGTGTACAGAGGCTATCACAAGCAGATATCGAAATGTATTTTCCAAATGGTTTTGATAGTTCTTAGAAACCATCGGTTCATGTAATTTGGATATCTGGTCACAGTGATGAATTCATTTATTATTTTCGTGACTTTTTGTTAATTATTTTTAATTTATTACATCCAACAATTATATAACTTGAAAACAAAGAAATCTTTACTTTTCATTTCCAATCTGTATGACTTTTCTTTTTCTCTGTATGTTACAGACTAGTCCATCCAGAACAATATCGAGCAGGATTAACAAGCATGGATATGATTGCCTGGGTCCTGATCTTAATGGGAAAGTACATAGTCTTTCGCTCTATGAGATTAACTGTAGATTTTTCATACATGACTTTTATCACGTTGAGGAGATTCTCTACCTTTCCTTATTTGTTAAGAGTTTTTAAGAAGAATGAGTGTTGAATTTTATAAAATAGTTTTATCTGTTGAGATGATTAATAATTTATCCTTTTAATACAGTGAACTAATTATATTGATTGATTTTAAAATGTCAAAGCAAGTTTACATTTCTAGCATATCTCCCAGTTGGTTATAATTTACCTTTCTATTTCTGTATGGCTAGATTCTCTTAATGGGTTTTGTGATGGGTAATGCTGTTTAGGTTTACAAGGGATGTTTATATTTCCCTATGTGTGGTGGCTTTGTCTTGTTGGAGTCAGGGTAACACTATGTTCATAAAACAAATTAGAAAGTATCCCTTCCTCTTCTTTATCTGACAGAATTTTCCTAGATTGGTATCATTTCTCTGTATGTATGATATAATTCAGCAAGGAAGTTAATGAGTTTGAAATTTTACTTGTGGGAAAACTTAAAATTATGAATTCAGTTTTTGTAATTGACTGGGGGCTGATCAAGTTTTCTTTTTTTTAAATTATTGTCAGTTTTGTTAATTTATATCATTCAAGAAATTTGCTGCATCCAAATTGTCAAATTTATGAAAATAAAGATGTTTTAAATATTTCTTCTTTTTTTTCCCCAGTTCTTTAATATCTTTAGTGAGGACCCCTCTTCCATTTGTGAGACTGGCAATTTATATTTTCTTAATTTTCTTTTTTCAGTGTCACAAAAAGTTTGTCAATTTTATGAAGTTTGTTCAACACCTGAGGTTAAGTTTCCCTGGTTTTGTTTCTTTCTGTTTATTTCAGTGTCTTCATATTTTATTTCTATTATCTTTTCTCTTCCATTTACTTTGGGCTTACTTTGATATTCCAATTTTGTAATGTTTTTAGGTGGTAGGTAGTCTGATTGAGCTCAGATCTTTCTTCTTTTTGAATATCATTACCTGAACCAGAGTTTTTAAAAATGTGGTCTGGGGTTTCCTGACACTCTCTGAGGCATTCCAAGAGGCCAAAACCATTGTTATCATAATTATATGACACCATCTTCCCTGTTGTAGAATTATTAATACCTATACCTTCAATGCATGTACTGTCTTATCTAAACCGGCAGCAGCTCCAAACTGTACTAATTATCATAGTTTTACTCAGCATGATGCACCCTCAGTTTGAAAAATGACAGTGTTACTTAAAGATATTCTTGTAAAAGCAGTGAAATTGCTTATTTTATTAAATGCCAACCCTAATCCACATCTTTCCAAATATTCTGTGGGATGAAATGGGATGTATGTATAAAAACTCTTGCTGCATGCCACAGTGTGATGGTTTTCTTGTGGAAAGCACTGTGCACTCTGCCTGAACCTGGCAGATATTTTTCACCGAACTCCACCTGACTTCAACCCCCACAGACAACTGTGATTATTCAGACTTGGGTATTCGGCAGACATTTTCTCAAAAACGAACAAAGTGAATTTGTCATTTCAAAAAATAAAATTAAGTTATTAGTGTCCAGTGATGAAATTTTAGAATTTAAGTGCTTGACAGTCTCACAACATGTAAAGGCTTTCCAGTGAGGACAGAAATGATATTAGTGACTATAATTTCCAAATGTCAACATATGGGAGATCTCAGGGGCTCTGTGAACTGATGTTAAGTGGCCCATGAGTGAAGTTGCAAAATTAGACACTGGGAGAAGTCTCATTTCTCAAGATCCTGTTTCCCTCCTCACCCCCACTCATGTCATGGCCGCAGTGGGCCTGTTCTGTGCCCTCCACCGTGACCGGCAAGATGCCCTGTGCTCAGTCTGTGATGGGCTGTCAACTCCTGTGGTGCATCTGAGGGGGGTTGCTGTCTGCATTCTCCTAGAAGCCCAGAGAGAAGTATTTGCTTTGTATTATTTAAGTGACAGAGTAATAACCTTCCTTGCACTTCTGGTTCCTGAAAAAAAAAAAAATAAGATTTTGGCAGCTCAATAGTAAAGATTTACAATCTGTTTAATGAAATCTTCTAATATAGGGTGTGTTGTGCCCAATTTTTTTTCTTAAGTAAACAAGACGATTAATTAGTTTTGTGATCAACAAAACGATAAATGCCAAGTAGGAGCCTTGCAGAAACAAATATATTTATTATTCGGAAGGGGGTAGTCAGTTTTTTTCCTATCATTTTAATTTAAAATTCCATAATTATTCATAATTATAATCACACACTCTCAATATGTCACCATTTGTTTTGTAAATCCCCGTGTCATTAAAAACCCCTCCAGGTCAGACTTCCTAACAGGAGTGTGTTTGTGTATCTTGCCAATGTGACAGAAATTTACTTTTTAGGATTACAGAAAATGAGAATTTGATAGTTATATGTGATTGTTCCTTCTTCTTGTGCATATCAATTTCTTTCTTATACAAAAGTGGAAGAGAGAAAACATTTAAAACCCAATAAACACTGCCTATACCGATGTCTTGACAATCTTATGCTAGAGAAATTTGGGAATTAAGAGCTAACGACCAAAATTAAATTTTAAAATATAGCCTGTCATTTCGTACAAGTAATTTATCCACATCTACCCACTTACTGTGCATAAAATATCTTCGTATTGTACTTTTGTCACACTGGAAGATAATTTCTGCAGTTGCTCTGAGAGCTGGGAGCCACTTCAATCCCTCTAAATAGCCTCTGCTCGAATTATTCCTATGCAAGTAGTCTCTCCTCTCTTTCCCGCATAGACATTTGTCACTTTACATCAGTTCTTCCCACATCTCCCCTAAAAATGACACTTGAGAAAGAAGAAACAACAAACCGGAATGGTGCGGGGTGGTGTTACAGAAAGGAGGTTTTGAAGGTATATCTCAATCAGGAAAGACCAAGTGTTTCTAGTGGACTTTGGGGAATTGCCGGGGCAGGCTCAGGGGACCTGGGAGGGCATCTACCATGGAAGCTCTTGTTTCTGTTTTTCAAGAGAGTATAAAGCAAACATCTGGAAGCAATTAACAGAGAATACTTGTTCCATCTGATTTTCTCTTGTCCTTTGTTTCACAGGAAACTGAAGCGGTATCACTTGGGTCAGCACTGTGCTGATGGCAGAGTGCTGGCCGTCGGATAGGCATGGTCCTGGCCTTGCAGGAGCTATGGAGCACCAAGACTTGTGTGAACCCTGCTGTCATCCCAGGGACTCTGCTGATTACACTTTTTATGCCCCTTAGGGAAAAGTCCAAACAGAGCCTATTCTCCTCCCAGGTCCACGGGGAGACGCCCCTTCTGTACTCTGAGAGAGCCTCCCGTAGTCATGTCACTTATCTTTCCCTGAATACTATCAGCAGGGTTGGGAAATGTACGAGCAGGGACAAGATTTTCCACACTTTCTCTCCTCTCTGAGGGCGCCCAGCACTGCTCCAAGTAGTGCCTAGGCTGGACTCGCAGAAGAAGGGAGAAGTAAGTGGTGTCTCTGAGACTGGAAGGTTTTAGGGCCTTCACCGTGGTCCATCTAAGCCTATTCTGGTGGATACAGATCTGCCTCAGTCTGCAGGGGCCCAGACTCATGACAAAATCGCATAAGGCTCTCTTCCTACCCCATTAGTCTGAACATCTGAAGAAACAGAGTCAGAGAAGAATTAAGTGGTTTTTCCCTCTCATTCTCTCATTTTAATTTTGGTAGGTGGGATTATAATTAGAGTCTATGGTCTATCATCCCAGCTTGCTCACTTCTGGTGATAAACTTCTCTTCCTGGTGTTCACACTCTTGGGAGGAAGTTATAACCACGTGTAGCCAGCCAACTGTCCACTTGACATTCCATCAGCTTCTCCACAATCGCCATTTCTCCTGGAGCTAGGTGGCTGCCCTCTGAGTAGTTTCAGCCCACAAACTCTGGGCAGAGCAACATGTGTTTTTCTTGACCCTCCAGGTTTTTCTTCTCACTTTATGGTCACCTAGCTTTGGAAATGAAACAGAACATTTGTCAGCCTGGGTCCTTGAAAGACCATACGGCATGAAGGAAAGGACCATGGTCCACTGGCATGTCTGCGAGTGAGGCACATGCCTTAGTTCTGTCAACCCTTGGAGATCCAGTGTTAATCTATCCCTGCAGCTTAACCTAGTCACACTTGACACATTGTGTAAGGTCATGCAAGTGTGAGTCTGTGCATCTCTGTGTGTGTGCATGGTGTGGTATATGTGTTAGAGTTGGCCGTGGGACAAAAGTCTCAAAGTTGGAGATGTAAATGAAGGACAAGACTTGCTCCACAGAATCAAGCTGTCTAGACTCACTAAGCATAATGAGATTAGTGTTTGCAAACAGCTGGTCAACCAGGGTGGTTTCACAGGCATTGAGCTGCTTACCACCATGACATGTTAGATTTAAAAACTAAGATGGTTAACAAAATCTGTGTTTAAGTTGCCCTTTTATAAGAATGAATATAGTCTTCACCTTAGCAAATGTCTGATTATTTATAAGAATAGACGGTTTTAGGGATCCCTGGGTGGCGCAGCGGTTTGGCGCCTGCCTTTGGCCCAGGGCGCGATCCTGGAGACCCGGGATCGAATCCCACGTCAGGCTCCCAGTGCATGGAGCCTGCTTCTCCCTCTGCCTGTGTCTCTGCCTCTCTCTCTCTCTCTCACTGTGTGCCTATCATAAAAAAAAAAAAAAAGAATAGACGGTTTTAGAAACCAGAGTTTTTAAAAATGTACTTTTCTTTTTTTTTTGATGGCTTTTATGACTTTTATTACTTTTAACAATAGGAGTAATTTGTGAATAAGAATACATGAATTATTAAAAGTAATAAAACATTACCTATACAGTAAAATCCCTCATTCAAACTAATAAAAATGAAATCATAACTGTTCAAAATTTTTGGGATACAGAAAAGGGGGTCTTAAGAGCAGAGTACTTTACAATACAAGCCTCCCCAAATAATTGGAAAAATCTCAAATATACAAGCTAACCTCACACTTAAAGGAACCAGAGAAAGAATAGCAAATAAAGCCTAAACCAAGCAGGAGAAGAGAAATAATAAAGATTAGAACAGAACTCAATGAAATAGAGAAGAACTGTAGAACAGATCGACGAAACCAGGAGCTAGTTCATTGAAAGAATTAATAAGATAGATAAACCCCCCAGTCAGACTTATTAAAAAGAAAAAAGACTCAACTTAATAAGAACATGAATGAAAGAGGAGGAATCACAATCAATAACAAGGAAATACAAACAATTTTAAAAATGTATTACGAGCAACTATCTGCCAACAAATTAGGGAATCTGGAAGAAATGGACACATTCCTGGAAACCCACAACTTACCAAAACTGAAACAGGAGGAAATATAAAATCTGAAGAGGCCAATAACCAGGGAGGAAATTGAAGCAGTCATCAAAAACCTCCCTAGACACAAAAGTCCAGGGCCAGATAGCTTCCCAGGGGAATTCTATCAAAAGTTTAAAGAAGAAATAATACCTATTCTACTAAAGCTGTTTCAAAGGATAGAAATGGGGTACTTCCAAACTCACTCTATGAGGCCAGCATCACCTTGATCCCAAAACCAGACAAAGACCCCACCATAAAGGAGAATTATAGACCAATATCCCTGATGAACATAGATGCAAAAATTCTCAACAAGATACTAGCCAACAGGATCCAACAGTACATTAAGAAGATTATCCACCATGACCAAGTGGGATTTATCCCCGGGATGCAAGGCTGGTTCAACACTCGTATAGCAATCAATGTGATTGATCATATCAACAAGAGAAAAAACAAGAACCATATGATCCTCTCAATAGATGCAGAGAAAGCATTTGACAAAATGCAGCATCCATTCCTGATCAAAACTCTTTGAATTGTATGGATAAAGGGAACATATCTCAATATCATAAAAGGCATTGATGAAAAGCACACCGTGGATATCATTCTCAATGGGGAAACACTGGGAGCCTTTCCCCTAAGATCAGGAACAAGACAGGGATGTCCACTCTCACCACTGCTATTCAGCATAGTACTAGAAGTCCTAGCCTCAGCAATCAGGCAACAAAAAGAAATGAAAGGCATTCAAATTGGCAAAGAAGAAGTCAAACTCTCCCTCTTCGCAGATGACATGATACTATGCATAGAAAACCCAAAAGACTCCACCCCAAGATTGCTAGAACTCATACAGCAACTCAGCAGTGTGGCAGGATACAAAATCAATGCCCAGAAGTCAGTGGCATTTCTATACACTAACAATGAGACTGAAGAAAGAGAAATTAAGGAGTCAATCACATTTACAATTGCACACAAAAGCATAAGATACCTAGGAATAAACATAACCAAAGAGGTAAAGGGTCTATACCCTAAAAACTAAGAGAACACTTCTGAAAGACATTGAGGAAGACACAAAGAGATGGGAAAATAGTCCATGCTCACGGATTGGAAGAATTAATATTGGGAAAATGTCTATTCTACCCAGGGCCATTTACACACTCAGGATACCATGGACGTTCTTCAACGAGTTGGAACGTACAACCCATAAGGAATGCTACAGCTAAGCCTGAATGTAGGTTCCCCTAAATATAGGATCAAGCCGCCATCCCACATGTCGTAGTTGTGACAGCTGCAAAGCTGTAATGAATCACTTCAGTCATCACGGGTGCAGCAGAAGGACTGGGGGCGAGACCTGAGACCCCACCCCCACCCCCAGGAGGGAACTGTTGGCGGGGCCTTAGCAAGTTCTGTGATCTCCTGTAGACTTTTTAGTGAAAGGAAACCTTCTTTTTCTTTCTTTCTAATTGCTTCGAGCCCAACTTGACATACTTCATTTGCAAATGTTTCACTTACATCTGTACTACCACTTACAATTTACAAATGATTGTTTCGATTCAAAAATAGTAAAAGTTGGATAATAGTGTTAGCATATTGTGCTGTCTAATTCCCTGCCCGTGGCATGGTAGCGTGCAATTTATTTTGGTCTCACAAATCAGTATTTACCCTCTGTTGTATTTGCAGATATACATTTAGTAGTAAATGCTAATTGGAAATGTCAGGATTTTTCAATCTAATTATTATAATTGCTTAGACAAGAGGAGCAAAAGTCTTTATTTTTTAATGTAAATCCGTTTTCCGTGATTGCCAAAAAGGCGAGTGTAGCTTCTGTTTCCTAGGTTACCGGGAAGAGTCGTGGTTGTCAAGCCTCTGAATCTCTTGACATATGAAAGCATTTGCAGAGATGAAACTCTGAGAAATATGCCAGGCACTTGTCAAAAACCCTTTTTTTCCCCTCCTTGTCTCATATGCTCCAAAAAAATTTGTAAACTTGGTACTTCAGATTTTTCCGCTCTAATTGTGAATCGAGTCATGTGTGAGTCAATCCATGCTTAAATTGTGTTTAAACTCTGATAGATTTTAAATTCCACTGTCAGAAACACAGCTCAGCGTCCGCCGACCTCCACAGAGCACACGGCGGCGGAGAAGATGGACATCACGGGTGTGTTTTATTTCTGGGGGTGCGGAAAAACCAAGTCGGCAGCATCCAAGTCAAGCCATCTTTTGAGAACTTCATTTCCAAATCGCCAGTAATGTGACACAAGTTCACCAGGAAAGTTCTTTTTTTTTTCCCCTGCAAATAACATAGTTTTAGAAACAAACATACAGAGCAAAGTTCACATGCATCTTTTCTTACCATGGCGTGGAATTGCAAGTGGACAAAAAGCTCTCAATAAAAACCAGCCGCTCCTAATATTTCATCAATTAGGTCAGGGAGGGCATTATCTAAAAGCCAACTAGGACAACGTGTATTTGATGCAATTCCGGCTACAGTGGCTTGTTGGTGCGAGTGTTTTCTCCTGCCCATGAGAAGCTCTCTAGGCCCACAGGTGTCTTGTGACCTCAAGTGCAACTCACCCTCTCACCCTGGGGTCAGGTGGGCGCTGCGATCTGCTGTGAGCCTATGTGGCCTCCTCCACTTCTGAGCAGGAGCTCAGAATATGAGCAACCCATCGATCGTCGAGTTTGTATTGACTTTTTGTTCCAGGTAAAGGATGCTTCCACCCAGGTTCTAGAAGGAGAAGGCTTAGGGACAGAGTGGCAGCCTGGACAGACCTGCAGAACCACAGATGATCCTAGTGAGCCTTGAAAGTCATTTGTGGGAAGCCTCTGAGGTTGCGGGTGGTATGGAGCTCGGCGGGGCTGAACGTTCCTACGCGGAGGCCTGCAGGAGCCTGTGGTCTACGAGGGCTCCCACCACTTCCTCTCAGGGTGGGCTTTCACTTCTTCACGCTTTATAACTTTCTGCTTTAAATATTTCCCATGATCAAGCTTTGCTCACATCTCCCTTTCTGAGGCAAGTTCCCAGCCTGTTTGTAGAGGTTGGTTAGGATTCGAGGACCTGGGTCAGTGTCCAGTTCGGCCCTAGTACCCCTCGCTAGCTGTCAGGCTCTTCATCTCCAAACTGTGCAAGGTGGAGGCAGATCCTCAGCTTGCTTTTCACATGTGAGTCTTTCCAGCTCTTATTTCCTCAACCTTACATTTAACACCAGTAGCCTGAGAAATGCAAACATCAACGGGACAATAGCATTTTTTCTCGTTATTCCCATTGTACCAGGTTATCCACGGAGGAAAGATGTAATCTCCTTAGCCATAGGAGTGGCTCCCTAATGACTTTCTCCCTTTGCACCTACGATGCACCTACTAGGTGGCCACTGTTGCTGCATTCACTGATGACGGTGTGAACCGACCGAGCTCAAGCACCCCGTGAAGGTCAGAGCCCAGCCAGGCTTCTCTGACTCCTTTTCCATCACTCCTTCCCACGTAGCTGACCGGACAGCCGTGAGCAACCTGTTCTCAAAAGCTCTAAGTCTTAACTGGAAGTAACCTCCGAGCTGGAAAAACCCACCGAATGGTTGACAGTGGAGACAATACAGTGAGGAAGAGTAAATCAGGTTTGGGATCTGTGGTTCACAGCTTTGCTTAGGGACCCATCACAAATGTGTAATTGCGATGGCATCAGCAAGATCTGCCCATGGTTCTGTTAATCTTGTTGTCCTGGGGCTCCTGGGAGGCTCAGTTGGGGAAGCATCTGACTCTTGGTTCTGGCTCAGGGACGTGACTTCGAGCCCCGTGTCAGGCTCCATGCTCAGCGGGAAATCTGCTGCAGATTGTCTCCCTCTGCCCCCCCTTGCTCATGTGTGTGCATGACCTCTCTCGAAGATAAATAAATAAATCTTAAAAAAATAATAAACCCGCGGTCCCTAACCACAGCTCAACAGCTGGTCAACATACTAAGATTAACGGTCATTACGTGGCTTGGCTTGTCACTGGGTGAACTTTGCTCCTCGGAACTTGGGCTCTCCCTGCATCTGTCAGCTCACAGAGGTCATCTGCCATCTGTGTCTGGCTCATACCCATTGCTGTTCTCCACTGAAAGTCCACCATTTAAGGAATGATCGCAGGTGGTAGATTTGGGTGACTTCGTTTATTTCTACTGTTTTCAAGCACAGCTGGAAGGTCTTCATACAGGATAGCATTTTGTCACAGGCATTAAGGAGCAACTCCATGGAATAATGTCTTTTATCTGAGGAGCCAGGAGTCCAGAATCTCAAGGGCTACACAGCAGTGAGATGGGGCCGTGAGGGGTGTTGGTTTTGCTCCACTGTGAAACAAAGCTGCACAAAGAGAAGTTTGGAAGAGCAGCCATGCTCAGGGAGGGCAGGTGGGGGAAAAGGATGGCACGGGAAGGACAACTCGGGCTGCTGTTGCAGCAGGATAATGCTGACAACTTGAGTGTCATGAATACCTGGATGCTATCAAACACGTTGGTAGGACGCAAAGCAACGATGCCTCCACAGGGCTACGGAAGGGCCCGGAGGGGCACCTGCCAGCTTTGGTGGCTGACAGGTGCACAGAGTCTATGTCCTGTGGAGCATGAGGTCGAGAGCCTGGGAAGACCCACACCACAGCCACCTGTGCTCTGTTAGAAGAGGACCACAGATTCGCAGACCTTGAAGGACCATCGGCGAGGGCACCAGGACTTCACATTCTTGGAAACCGTGTAGCTCTGAGTCACCATCAGGGGCAAGAGATGAAAGCTGAGAGGCATCTGGGTGCGGTGTGATGGACGGTGTGTCCCCCCTGGGGGGCAGGCGGCTGGGAGATGGGGGAGGCAGCCCCGCGGGCTATGCACCTGCCCACCAGGAGTGGGGCAGAGGGGCGCCCCTTCCAGCCCCCTCGGGAAGACCTTGACCGGAGGCTGGACCGGGACCGGCGGACTCCTTAGCTGGGACTATTTACATCACGTGCTCCCATAGACTTTTGCAGGTTGGCCTCCAGAAACTCTTATAATATCACTTCTTGACAAGAAATGGAAGTACAGGGACGCTCTTTAGAAAGAATGGATCGATCCGCGGTGCCAGAACCCGAAAGTCCTGCACTGCAGGCAGTAGATTATGGGTTGGAAGCCAACCCGAGCTCCTGTTGGTAGGGCCGGGGAGATGCGGCGCCTCCAGGACAAAGGTTGTGAGCAGATCGTGCGTTCAAGGGTCACTTGTAGGCAGCACGCAGAAAGCCTCCAAAGGTCTTCTCGGTGTGGGACCGAGTGTTGTCCCCTGCCCAGGGGGCTGCACTGGGACCAGGTCCTGAAGGGCATGGCGTGAACTGCTAGCCCCATGTCCCTGTCCCCACAAGTCAGTCGGGCTCACGGTATCCTTTCAGGCCCAGTTCGCCGGTGTGCTCGGGAGGAGCGATTGTCCACGAGGACTCTGACCTTGGCATTTATTTTCCTTCTAAAGGAGGGAGACATTTTTGACAGAAAAAAACAATAATAATAACTGGAACAATATGTTGAAAAGAGAGTTATCCCTCTTTTCTTCAAATACATAGATTTTTTTTCTGTCTTTTCAAGACTGTGCGAATGAATCTGTAAGATGTGCTCACACGCATTATGGTTTTGCATGAATTATATTTGTGCCTAAAATACAATCATCTTTGAAAAATAAGAGGGAGGGGCACCTGGGGGGCTCCATCAGTGAAGTATCCGCCTTGGGCTCAGGTCTTGATCCCGGGGTCCCAGGATCGATCCCCACGTCGGGCTCCTGGATCATGGGGTTGGGGGGGCTTGCATCTCCCTCTGCCTCTGCTTCTCCCCACCCCCTCCCTGCTCGTGCACACCCTCTCCCTCAAATTAATAAAATCTTTAAAAAAATAAATAAATAAAAGTAAGGAGGAAAAAAGTCACCCTGCAAATAACACGTCGCTCGGTGGTGCTCTGGGCAGAAGTCGGGCGCGCCCAAGCGTGAGAACATAATCTGTCTTCCTGCCTCTGCAGACAGCAGGACGGCCTCGGACTGCCGCGGCCCCAGCCGGAGAGCGCCTCCCTGCCCGTCCTCTGTGAAGACTGTTTTGGCAGCTCCGTGTTTCTGGCTGAGTGCTTCTGCTGAACCGGGTCCCATTCAGCGTTTGTTATCAAGTTCTACTGTCTTGCTCATCAGAACCAGGGTATTTTATGAGACTCGTATTTGTCACTTCGTGTTTTAGAAGTTCAGGAAGGGTAGCAGACGAATAAATCTTTTTATAAAAGGAGAAGAATATTAGATTTTTTTTTTTTGGTCTCACCACTGAAAAAAATGATGTCGATGCCTTTCTTTCTTTCTTTCTTTCTCTTTCTTTCTTTCTTTCTTTCTTTCTTTCTTTCTTTCTTTCTTTCTTCTTTCTTTCTTTCTTTCTTTCCTTCCTTCCTTCCTTCCTTCCTTCCTTCCTTCCTTCCTTCCTTCTTTCTTTCTTTCTTTCTTTCTTTCTTTCTTTCTTTCTTCTTTCTTTCTTCTTTCTTTCTTTCTTTCTTTCTTTTTCTTTCTTTTTTTTTTTTTTAAGGAGTTGAAAATAGATTCTCATGGGGTTTACCTGAAATACCATATAGGGATACGGGATTACGGAGTGACTGCAAACTGCAGCACTTATGTAAACGATACGAGGAAATGTGGGTTTGATGGGCTCCGAGTGTCCTCAGAACGCCCGGCCCTTGTGCTGGGCATCCAGCTCAATGCACGCTGCCGCCTTATTTGAGCCACATCCACATCACGGCTTCTCCTAGCTCTCACATTGCTGGGACATAAAATTGCATTTCACGTTCGCAGCGTCCATCACTCCATCAAGTAAAGCAAATACCGTGGCCTTTGTAAGAACTTAATGCATAGACTTTTACGGACCTGGGTCACACCGTGTTTCCTACAACCTCTGGTCAGTGACCTGGTCTCCAGCGATTAGGCTGTGACATGTATTTAATCCTGCCCATGGTGCCAGCGACGCAGAGAGGAATTTCAGCTTTCTCAAGGAGAGCACAAGCACTAGAACAACAAGGGACACCGCTTAAATTATTGAGAAAGAAAGGTACCTCAGGCCTTTAACACTGTGAGACGCAGAATTATATTACTGCTCAAAAGTAATAAACACCCAAGACTTCATATGAAGCCACAGTAATTGAGCCAGTGTGGTGTTGGTGAAAAAACAGACGGACATAACACTGGAACATGCTGACTACTCTTTGGTGAAAGAGTCAAGGTGAGACATTGGAGCAAAAGTAGTCTTTTCAACTAATGGTGCTGGAAAGACAGTATGTCCACAGGCAAAAAAAAAAAAAAAGAGTCTAGACCCAGACCATGCAGCCGTCTCAAAGAGTAACTCAAAATGAATCGCAGACCCAAGTGTCAGATGCAAAATTAGAAAGCTCCTAGAATATAGGAGGAAATCTAGGTGACCTCAGGTAGCACAGTGACTTTTTAGATACGACACCAAGGACACAATCCATGAAAGAAAGGACAGGCTGGACTACATTAAAATTAGAACCTTCTGCTCTGCAAAAGACACTGTCAACAGGATGAGACAACAAGCCACAGACTGGGGAAAAAAATATTTGCAAAAGACACACCTGATAATGAACTATTATCCGAACATATGCACACATTCTTACAAGTCAACCGCAAGAGCACAAGCAATCAGATTGGAAAATGTGCCAAAGACCCTCACGGGTACCTCACCCAAGAAGATGTCCACGTGGCAAATCAACATATGAGAAGGCGCTCTCTGTGACATGTTGTCAGGGAAATGCAAAGTTAAACAGCAGCGTGATGTCAGCACACCTAATCTGGCACACGAACACCACCCGGTGCTGGCGGGCACACGGAGCACCAGGCACGCTCCGTCTCTGCTGGAGCAAATGCCAAACGGTGCGCCCCCCGCCCCCCCCCACTTTGGAACGGTGCAGTGGTTTCTCACAGAACATTCTCTTACCATACAGCCAGGTAATCGTGCTCCTTAGTGTTCACGAAGGGAGCTACAAACACATCCACGCAAGAACCTGGGCGCCGTTACAATGGCCCAAACTCAGAGCTAATCAAGAGGCCCTTCCACAGGCGATGGATAAGCCGACAGTGGCCCCTCCAGATGACGGAACGTTATTCAGTGCCGAGAACAAATGAGCTATTGAGCCACGAAAAGACGTGGAGGGAGTTAGAGTGGACGTTACTCCTCGAAAGAGGCCAACCTGGAAAGACCCCATAGGGTATGATTCCAACTGTAGGGTATTCTGGAAACAGCACGACCCTGGAGATGGTAAAAAGTAAAAAGATCATTGGTTGTGAGGGGCTGGGGTTAGGTGGGATGAGGAGGTGGAGCGTAGGGTTTGCCAGGACAGCGGAACTACAATGCGTGACACTGGCATGGTGGGCACACGTCACTCTACGTGCGTCCAGACCCAGGGGATGTGCATCAGAGGGACGTCTACCGCTGGCCGCGGACTCCGGGTGACAACGGTGTGACAGTGCAGGTGCATGGACGGTAACAAATGCACCGTCAGGTTGGGGGTTGGCTTGCGGGGAGGCAAGGGTAACATGGGAAGTCTTTGTATCTTCCACTCAATTTTGCTGTGAACCTAAAACTGCTTGAAAAATGGGTTTTTTAGAGTCATGAGCAACAGGTTTACTATTTTCCAATTGCCCGTTATTCAAGGTCCTGGGCTAGACTTCCGCTGCACTAGGCTTCTCCAGCCCATGTCCGGGTGTGTCCCTTGAACAGGCGATCACGATCTGGAGAGCAAGGTTCCCCTTCCGGGGGGGCTGATGTGATGAATGGGACCTTGGAGCTACACTGCACGTCACACCAGGGGAGAAACTGGAGATACACGAGGGACGGGCAGAAATGATGTTTGAAAAATCACGCCTTTCGGGTCGTCATGGCTGGTCAGACACAGCAGGCCTGCTCCGGGGAAGGGCGCCGCAGAGACCGTCCTGAGGCTCCCCGAAGCACTTTTGCTGGCGCTTAAGTGCGGTGTAGACGGGTGCGTGCAGGGCTGGTGGGCCAGGCGCTTTCTCAAACTCTGCAGCCATCAGCTGAAACGCCATCGTGCTGAGACACGAGGCTTATCACCCCGGACACAGCACACGTTGGTGTATCACCCAAAATAGCAGGCGGATGGATTTTCTGACTTTATACCACGTCGCGTGTTGGCATTGAGACACCATTGTGGGAGAAGACTTAGCAGGTATGCGAGCGCACGGCTCTCCACAATTTAGATGAATGAGAATTTTTATAGAAGCTGTGACTATAACAAAAGTCCAAGTTTGTGAATTTATTTGAGAAGAAAAATCAGATATTGAAATATAAATATGTGGAGATTATAGGTGATTTTAGATTTATATTTCTACTTTCATATTTAGTGATTTTTTTATATTTTACTTTCTAAAATGACTATGCATTTTTATTATCAGGAAAAGATTATTCATATATGCATAAGAATGAGCTTTATATACAGGCTAACAACATATAACATTCTTTAAATATAAAATTATTTTGGTAAAATGTACAAATATATAAGTAGCACACAGAAACACACAGGAGCGAATACACTGATAGAAAGTATTTATGTAAAAAAAAGAAAGTATTTAGGTATAAATTTTTGGTGTAAGTTGAACATCAAATGCTACTAGCGTACGTCATTTCTCTTAATATGATCATGCTAATATGTACATGAATCCAATATGATTAGGATTAGAATTTTAATGAATTATGTTAATAAACTGTCAAATATTGCTTATAATAGGTTTAGGTCTTGTACATTCTTGTCTTGGCTTTATATTAATTTTTTACTAGACATGCTTCTGAAAGTATTTAGAAAGTCAGGCTAGTTTTATAATTTTGGGACTCTGGGTATAAAATGATAAACTGGGATTATAAGCATGGATATACTTCTTACCTGCCTGCGTTTATTACTGGAATCTGACATCCGATGAGCCCGAAAGCAGCGTCTCTATGCCAGAGACCCGGGTCGGAAAAGTCATGATTGAGTAAAATCAAAATGACCCCTGGCTCAGACATAGTGTCCAGCAGGATGGGATCTTAGGGTACAGGATATGTGAGCTCTAGGACTTCAGGTTTATAAAGGAACTGGGGAGACAATGTCCTGGGGCCCCAGCTCCCTGTGTCTTCGGGCTGGCTGGTGGATGAAGGCTGATGGCCACAAGACCCCAGTGTTCCCTCGTCCCCCCGCTGAGCATCACTGACCAGGGTGGGCACGAGCGCCGGGCTGTGAGGGTGATGGAGCAGCCACCAGCCTAGGCGTCCCTGCGGACCAGGAGCAGGTGCCATTTACCCAAAGTCTGCACAACCGAGGTTGGCAGAGCCCGCGCTCTCGGGAGGACGTGGGGCAACAGAACGTTGTTAGCACGAGCCTGCGGTATTGGTGGCATTTAGCTGGAGCAGGGACATTAGATGAATTTAGATCCGGGTCAGCAGCTTTCTGTCAGAAGTGCAGAAAACAGGGAGACCAAGCGCTGGGGGCCTCGCAGGCTTAGGATGGTTGTTTTGAGGCCTCAGGTTAGAGGCAGAAAGGCTGTCAGTGACCTGCATGGGCTTGGGGGGGTCAGGTGGGTGGCGGCACCCCGCCCTGGGCCACCGTGCTTCACCCCGCCCTCTGCTGCTGGGAAGGGGAAGCACATCTGCCAGCCTGGGTCCCCGAGTGTCTGTGTGGAGCGCAGAGCCACCCCCTCCCGGCCCACTCCGTCCAGTTGACGTCAGCTCTCTGTCAAGCCACTAAGTCATCCACTGATTCTCACGGTAATACATGGGAATTCGGAACAGACAAAGGACACGGATTTCCTTAACACGGTATTTTATGTTGTAAAAAATCAGTGACACAGAGCATGCAGTTGGCCCGTGTGCTATTTAAATATGCATCCAACCCGGAGACGGCTGAAAGCTACACACCGGCACGGTGATGACATTTATTTACACCTGTTGGGACTAATTTATGTTTTCTTCTTTTTTGCACTTCTAGACTTTCTAGATGTTTGTTTTAAAAAAAAAAATGTTTCAGGGGCACCTGGTGGCTCAGTAGTTGAGCATTGCCTTCGGCTCAGGGCGTGACCCTGGGGTCCCGGGATTGAGCCCCTCATCGGGGTCCCTGCATGGAGCCTGCTTCTCCTTCTGCTTGTGTCTCTGCCTCTCTCTCTTTGTGTCTCTCATGAATAAATGAATAAAATCTTTTTAAAAAAGGATGTTTCAGAGTAATTTCTACAATGACAATTTGTATTCAGTAAAGAAAATACTACTTGTTATTTAGAATAAAAATCTTCCTGGAAAAAACAAATTCCACACATACATGCTTCTTCTTTTTCTCCTGATTCATTCTGTCACAGGTGAACCACTCTCTCCCGCAAGGCCGGTCAAACCAATCTGCGAGGTAAACACTAGGAAACCATGAAGACCCAGGTCATTTTGTTTCCTTTCTTGCTGTCCATGCCTTGGTTTCTTCAAATCTTTGTATTACCACTATTATATATATTTTTATATAAATATAATATATATAACCTCACTATTATATATTTATATATTTATAAATATTATTAATACAATATATTCATATTTATTTATATATAATATAAAACATATAATTTATTCATATATTATTTATATAATATATAATAATAAATATTACTAAAATTATTTTTAAACCATTATTTAATATTATTATTTAATATTATTAAAATATTATTAAATATTATTATAATATAATATAATATATATTTTATATATTTATTCTATGTAATAAATATATGAGATATTTTATTTATTTATATAATATATAAATATATGATATTATTTATAAATATATTTATATTTATTTATGTGTAAATATATATTTATATATATAATACTGGTAATACTATATATAAATAAATATATATATATATATATTTTAAAGATTTATCTTAGAGAGAGAGCACCTGCACATGCTCACAAGTAGAAGGGGGAGTGAGAGAGAGAATCTCAAGCAGACCCCCCAAGTGTGGAGCCCAATGCGGGGCTCAATCTCTGAACTCTGAGCTGACACCAAGAGTCAGATGCTCAACTGATTGAGCCTTTAATATTTTATTTTTTCATCATGATAAATTCACTCCTCCATCCCCATCACCTGTTTCCTCCATCTCCCGAATCCTCTCCTCTCTGGTGACCATCCGTGTGTTCTCTACAGTTAAGAGTGTGCGTCTTGGTTCGTCTTTCTCTTTTTTTCTCTTTGCTCATTTGTTTTGTTTCTTAAATTCCACATTTAAGAAGAGATCATATTTTTCTTTGACTTATTTCGCTCAGCGTTATACCCTCTACTTCCATCCATGTCATTGGAAATGGGAAGATTTCATTCTTTTTCATGGCACCACATCTTCTGTATCCATTCATCAGTCAACGGGCACTGGGGCTGCTTCCATATCTTGGCTCCTGTAGATGATTCTTCTGTGAACACAGAGGCGCATGCATCTCTTTGAATTAGTGTCCTTGCATTCTTTGGATAAATATCAAGAAACACAATTGCTGAGTTGTAGGGTAGCTCTATTTTTAACTCTTTGAGGAGCCTCCACACTGTTCTCCAGAGTGGCTGCACCAGCGCACATTCCCACCAACGGTGCACGAGGCCTCCCCTTTCTCCACATCCTCCCCAACACTTGTTTCTTGTGTTCTTGATGTTAGCCCTTCTGACAGGTGAGCGGTCGTATCTCACTGTGGTTTTGATTTGCATTTCCCTGATGGTACATGACATTAAGCAACTTTCATGAGTCTGTTGGCCACCTGTAGGTCTTCTTTGGAGAAATGTATATTCACACCTTCTCCCCATTTTTTAATTGGGTTGGTTTTGGGTGGTGAAGTATATCGGTTCTTTATATATTTGGGACACCAGTCCCTTATCAGATAAGTGATTTGCAAATATCTTCTGTGTGGTAGGTTGTCCTTTAGCTCATAAGACTTCAATAGTTATCTGAGGGTCTGTACTACATGCAAGGTGAAGAATGGAAAGACGGATGTGGCCAAGGCACACAGGGAAGACAGTGATGAAGAGAAGAGGCCTATCTGTGGTCTGTAAAGCACCCTCGCTGGTGAAGGCACCTGCTCCCGCTAAGTCTTAGGCATTGTTTTCATTCTTGAGGGTAGGGTGGGGCATTGTCTGGTCATTTACATACATTTTAAAACAGAAGGACAGACTTGGCCTCAGAATCCCCCAGCAGTGGATGAGGCGCTCGGGGAATGTGGGCGGTGGGGACAGCGGGTGTGGGAGGCTTTCCACCTGAGCAGGACGGCTTTGGGCAGAGAGGGGCTGTGCTGTCCCTGTTACGTTCCGAGGCCGCCACCTGCTCGCCCTGCCCACACGGCGTGGGACCATCCCAGGCGTCCTTGCTGCTCCCTCGAACCCCCCAGAAGAGCTGTGACAGCCGGGCCCCGAGTGTGAGAAACATGTCTGCAAGCGGGAATTAAAAATAGCAACAATGTCCTGAGGGTGCAATCCAGGCTCAGTCAGGAGAGGACATGAACAAGGCCGGCGGCGGGGCCTGGATGCACTTTGGGGGTGGTCTTTGTGTGCCTTGTGTGTCCAAACACCCATCCGCCGACGGCGTCCCGGCAGCGACAAGGCCCGCATTCCCGTTAGCTGTCCCTATGGCTCCCGCCTGCAAGGGTGGCAGCGCCACCTGCTCCGTTCCTCGGGCCAGAGGCTCAGAGGATTCTTGCTTTCTTTGTTGCTTCCATGTGCAAACCTCAACATCAGCAAATAGAGCGACGATCTTGGCCCGGATGGAGGACGCCTCCCGCCGCAGCCGCCCCGTGTGCCTCCGGATCACGGCCACAGCGCTGGGCTCGGTGTGCGGTGGTGGTCACTCGGGCTGGCAGTCCACGCGGCTGGGCACGAGGTCCAGCTTGTCCGCGAGCACCCTGGGGACACAGAGCCCCCAGCCCAGCTGCCTTCAGCCACCCTTTGCTGCTCATTTAACTCGACGCGGGTCCCTTCCTGTATCGGGCGATGCTCCTGCTCCCCCCGCTGCTGTGAACACCCACCTCCCCGGGGGGACGAGCCTCCCAGCAGAGCCTGCACCCCGGGCCATGCCCCCCACGCCGTCGGCGGCAGCTTCAGCTTCCCCGGGGTCACCGGCGCTTCCCAACGGTCCCCTTCCCTGCAGGCCACATGCTGCTTAGTCCCCTCTACTTAATCGCCTTCCCATAAGCGCCGACACGGTTTCTCCTCCTCTCTAAACACTACATTTTCAGCACCTAGAACAACGTCTGGCACCTGCTGTGTCGTTTGTCCAAAATCATGAAGACAGGGTGCTACAGAGACTTCCGACGATGTAGGAAGGACGGCGAAGTCTTTCTAAAGTACCCCACCCCTGCTAGGCCACGGAACGGCGGGTGCCCCGAGTGAATTATGTTAGCAGGTGGGAAACCTATGTCCCTTGAAGGGGACGCGTCTTCAAGATACCGGGAAGGCCGGGCGTGTCCCGATTAGCCGGTGGGTCGAGGCAGCCGGCAGGCCGAGGCTCGCCTGCCACCCACTGCCCAGCCGGGCGCCCGCTGGCCCCTCCTGCCTACCAGCCCCCCCCCCCCCCGCCGGGCAACTGGAAGGCAGCGTGTTGATGCTGCAACACGAGCGTCCTGGGTGCTGGCAGAGGCGCAGAGGAAGGGACCAGCTCGGTGGCACAAAGTCGGGGACGCTGGTCCTGTTCACAGGCGCCGGAGAATCACTGGAAGAGGTGGCTGCGCGGCTCCCTGCTGTGGGTGACCAGCCTCAGGTCAGGGCCGGGCCAGAGAGGCGGAGGGCCTGCTCCCCGCACCCATGCAGCCGCGTCGGGGCCATGAAGGCGGGGGTAGGCCCGGGAAGGTGAGTGAGGGCTCCAGCAGGGGCGGCCGCCCAGGACACCACAGGCCCGAGGCCTGAACCCCACAGGGATCCTCGCCATTCCGGGGCTCAGGGGCCTGCACCCAGCACCTCTCGCTGTGCCCTCCCGTCCGTTCCTCTGAGAAGAGGCCCTGGTCGCTCTCCTGCACCCTCGCGGGACGCTGACCTTTGGGATCCGTGTCCCCCACAACCTCCGACCTGCACCACGTGCTCACAGCCCCATCAGGGGGTTGGGAGCTGTCCCCGGGGGATGCTCTTGCTCCATCCCTAACAGGGGAGGGAAACCCCCGGCCTGGACCCCCGTCAGAAAGGGGGCTCCAGAGTCCCGTCGCTAAGGTGACGCTGGCAACACCCGCACCCAGAGCCTGGTCACCCCGCTGCAGTGTGCACGACGAAAGAGGACGAGATCTGCCGTCTGCCCTGTGACCAGGAGGCTGGAAGACGGCTTCCCTCCGCACCCCTGTCCCTCTCTCGCTTCTCTGCTACGCTGTCTCCTGATGGGCCATGCACCTGTCTTGTCTTTGGCCCCCACTGGCTCCCTGTCCCGTGGTGGGGGGGCCCACGTGCCCTCAGTTTCCCCTGCCACTCCAGCCTCTCCTGCCTCCGCATCTCCTGTCGGGTCGGGTCCTTGGTCACAGACCAGAAGGGACGCAGCAGGCCAACACTGCGGAAGCGGACTCACTGTCCTGGGCGCCGAGCCGTCCGTTCTGAGCACTGCAGATCGTGGAGCTCGCCTTTGGCTGTTTGTCCTGTAAGAACCACCCAAACTCCCATGTACTCACTGCAGGTGCCGACATCACGGCCATCGGTTTCCGGTTAGTTCTTCCCACTTACTCCCACACAGAATTCACATCAATTTTGACCTTATGGAGAGCACTCGCACTGCACACCTGACCATACAGCGCGTCCTCTCAGGACGGCGACCACAGGGTACCTGAGGCCTGAGTGAGCCGGGGACAGAGACGTGCAAAGTCCTGGTGGGTCTTTTCTGATGCGTGAAAATATCACCCCTCATTTAAATGCTTAACCAAGGATATTGTGGCAAACATAATGTCGATATTAAATTCACACTGTGTCCCCAACCTGCTTTTATAAAATGAAGGAAGCATCAAAATTCAAGGAAAACAGAAATTGCTTAAAATTTGCTTATTTATTAAAAGATTTTATTTATTCATTCATGAGAGACATGGAGAGAGAGAGAGACAGAGACAGAGGCAGAGGGAGAAGCAGGCTCCATGCAGGGAGCCTGAGGCAGGACTCGATCCCGGGACCCCGGGGTCACACCCTGAGACGAAGGCAGACGCTCAACCCCTGAGCCCTGCAGGCATCAAAATTTGAAGAAAAAAAAAAGAACTCATATGTAAACATTTATATTGGTAAAGTTTTCTTAAATCTGCAAGATAATACAAAAAGGATTAAATATTTTTTAAATCTTCGTGGAGGAAAAGTAGTACATATATGACTTAAAATTTACCAAATCTCAGGTCTTGAAGAGGAAAAAAAAATATGTGATATGGTCAACAGCACAATGTGTCTTCTGGTGGAGGGACTCACTGGGAGCCTGTGGGGAGGTAGGAGCCCCAGAAGGCGCGAGTGACACACGTATGTCCTTTAGTCCAACATGTAGGGTCAGGACGTGGGCATTCTGACTCACGGACATTTCAGGTCAAATGTTGCAGAATCGAATCATCATCGCCTTTGTCAAGGGAGGGGTAGGCAGCAGACAGAGCCACAGAGGAGACAACCGGCTGGAACAGGAGGGGCCACGAGGCTGACAGGCTCACAGGTTCCGCTGGCATTTGTTAGAAATGTCCCATACATAGATTTTTTTTTTTCCCCAAGTGTCAAAGCCCTGGACGGGGAAGGAATTTCATGGTCTTGAAATAATTGAAGAGGTTATAAAAATGTGCATCACAAAAACAGAGTAGGTTCGTGTAAAATGGGGAATCAAACACTGGGAAATAGGGTTAGAACAACATGAAGTGTGTCTTTTCACAGTGTGACCAGTTGGTGTGCATTAACAAAATGCACAGCAAACCTTCACTTATAGAAGGGAGCTACAGGACGCGCGGGGGGCTCAGCGGTGGAGCATCTGCCTCCGGCCCTAGGCGTGACCCCGGGGTCCTGGAATCGAGTCCCACCTCGGACTCCCCGCAGGGAGCCTGCTTCTCCCTCTGCCTGTGTCTCTGCCTCTCTCTGTGTCTCCCATGAATAAATAAACAAAAATCTTAAAAAAGAATAAAAAGGAGCAAATGAACGAACAGACTTTATGCGATAGAAACATTGGTAAATAAATATCAATAAACCCCCCAAAACAGGCAGATTTAAAAACCTTATTTTCCATCCATTATATTTTGTGACATTTGTTACAAAGATTCATACTGAGTGCTGGTAATGATGGGAATAAAACGAATGTAATTTTGAGAGGAGGATTCACAGCCAGATTTTTTTTTTGGCGGGGGGGGGGGAGGGAGGGGAATGAAGACTTTATTTTGCAAATATCAAGTCTTGAATATAGGAAACCCTTTCATCCAATAATTATACCACTGGGAACCTGGCCTTAGAGAATAATAAAGCTCTTGGCACGATTATGCTTCTATCCACATTTTTCTATTAGTTAGAATATTTAAACCGACTACAACGTGGTGTCAAACTCTGGTGCAGACACGTTGACGGATGTGACCGCCCAGCCCACTGCAGGAAAGACGAGTCACAACACGAAGCACACGTCGGCTGCACCAACAGCAAACCTCGGGGATGCGTGCTTCTGCACACGGGACACTAGCAGACGGAGCAGGGGCGGTGGCCACGGCCGTGGAGGAGCCAGCGGGTAGGTGGGGACGGGAGCTACCTGCAGGAAGCAGCACCAGGCCAGGGCCCCGGGTCCCCCGATGCACCGTCCTGCTCAGCGCCAGGGGGGACGCCCAAGGTTGACCCCGGGCTGCAGCCTGGGACGCGGCGGCGTTTCCAGAAGGCCTCTCCCCCTGGACACGTAGCCTCCACTGCACGTGCACTAGGGCTACAGCTCAGCAGCTCTGTTCACCAACACCCCAAACACTCTCAGGGGCGGGGGGGTGCTTCACAGAGACCCCCGGGAGGGCTGAAAACCATGGGCCCCAAACTTGAGACTGGGACAGCTTCCTCACAGGGTTGCAGTGAGGGTGTGTTGACAGTTAAAAACCTTACAACTGGGGCCCCCGGCGGGGGGGCTCAGCGGGTGAGCACCTACCTTCAACCCAGGGCATGACCCCGGGGTCCTGAGATCGAGTTCCGCATCGGGCTCCCTGCAGGGATGGAGCCTGCTTCTCCCTCTGCCTGTGTCTCTCTCTGTGCCTCTCAAGAATAAATAAATTAAATAAATGCATTTTACACAAATTTATAAACAAATAAATAAATAAAATCTTTAAAAAAATAAAAATGAAAGTAACAATAAAAACCTGACAACTAACGATAGTGATAGTCATCAATATTCCTCGCTGGCTTTTTTTTTTTTTTTTTTTTAGAAGACGTGGTAAGTGACCTCTGTCCCCACCGGGGGCTCAACCCCACAGCCCCGGGATGGAGAGCCACGCGCTCCACCGGTCGCGCCCTGAGGCGCCCTATGCGTAGCCTGCGCTTTCTGACAGGTGCCTGGGTTCCTGAGGTGGTGGGTGACGCAGGGAGCCAGTAGGTGGTGGGTGGAGAGGAGAGCTGGGCGCAACGACGGACAGTCACAGACCATGGAATGATAAAGGCCCTCAACTGGAATGTTTCCGCAGCCTGTCCGCGGTTTTCGCAGGGCGGCCGTGGGTGTCGTTGGGTAACCAGGCTGCCACGAGAGGCTGGCGGCCACCTGCGAGGATGCTGAAGCGCTCAAGCCGCCGTCAGGGCCGCCCGAGCACGGAGGCCCCCAGGGCGCCAGCCCCGTGCTGTCCACCTGCCCCGCAGGCCACACGCTGCAGCTGTGTGGTCCAGCCCTACGGGGTGGCCTGGGCATGTCCCCCCCAGTCACACCCGTCGGGGACACGCCATCCGCGCCCTCGGTGGCAGAGGCACATGGCCTCTGGCTGGCAGACTCTCATGTAGCCTCATTTTCTGCACTTTTCTGCAAGAGGGCAAAAGCTTCCTCCTTGTGTCTGGTTAAATTACATCAATGACAGAGGAAAGGAAGGCACGCGAGCCATCAGCGGGTCACCTGGGGTTGCGTTTGATTAAAAAAAAAAACTCACTTCCTGTTTTTTAAAAAAATTGCCTGCGCCTGTAGATGTTTGGTGACCGGGCACGAACTCACAAAGTCACACTTTCTGGGCGACGCTGTGCAGGTGTGCTCTGCCGCGGGTGCTATGCCCTGTCCCAACCGCAGACAGCGGCTCCTCCTCCCTCTCTGCCCCCGACCGCCATGCGGACGACAGGGGGCCGGGTATATGCGAGCCGCTGAAATCCCAGGTATAAGGAATCCATCACATGTACCCCTCAACCCGCGGGCACACGCCATCCAGGGCTCGTCTACACCGCGGTAACCCACCGACCCTCCCGCGCCGCTGTCTGGTTACAAGCTCCCAGGAGGCAGGGACTCGGATTCAGTCTCCCTGGCAGGCGTCTCGCCGGCCCTTTTGTCGTCCAAACCGTCTCCACAGGTCTGATCTTTAAAACTTGGATTCCATTGCCAAGAGCCTCCGAGTTGATTTAGACGATGTCTAACTAGGAGTCTGCAAGGCTATACCGCAGGCTGCTTGCTCCCTGGCTAAACTGCACGTGGTTTATTCTGGGGCTCGGTCGCTAGGCACCGTTAGGAAGCCAACACCTCCCGTCGCATAATTAGAGCATCGGTTCACGTCCCTGTGAGTGTCTGTTCTTTGTCTGGTCTCGTTAGTGTTGGGATGTTCTGGGTCTTGCTGTGCGACTAAATGTCACTTGCATCCTGGACGTCTTGGGTACCGTGTTCCGAGACCCGGGATCGTATGTAAGTCTTCTCTCCTCTCAGGCCACCGTCCTATTTAGGTCCAGCACACGTGCCCCAGCTGCTTGGCGGACCGTGGCAGAAGCATCGACGTGTGAGGCCCTGGCCACGCTCTCTGGTTGCCCTGTTGGCACGTCGCACCGAGGCTGTGGAGCCGTCCCAGAGCCTGTCCCTGTACGTAGGTGTCAAGCCCCTGGCAATGATGGTTCAACTCAAAGGTTGCCCCAGACCTCAGCCACGGCCTTAAGGGACCCCTTTATGGTCCCCTGCTGGTCCTCCTCCCCCTCTGGCTGGCAGGGGAAGGGAAAGCAGCCCTGCTTGCCAACACCAAGCAGCCATGGGCAGGGCCTCCACTGTTTCCTGCCCGACATGAGCCCGGTGGGGGAGGGCATGAGTGGGGTCATTTTCTGGAGCTCGGGTGGGGTGGGCTGGGGGTCACGGAGGCCTCCATGCTGGGGGCCACCCCACAGGCTCCTTCGGCTAGACAAGGCAGGCATCGCTGGGGCCTTGTGTCCCCACCGCCCATTGGATCTCAAGGTCAGGGCCTTCTCTAGACACCTAAGAGGCGGTGCTTTCCAAAGTCAGGGGATTTCAAAAAATAGAACAAAAAACCTCCCTGTTGTGTCCTTTCTCACATCTCCACATCTTTAATCTGACTTTTCCTCCATTTTTTTTTTAAAGATTGTATTTATTTATTCACGAGAGACACAGAGAGAGAGAGAGGCAGAGACACAGGCAGAGGGAGAAGCAGGCTCCATGCAGGGAGCCCAACGTGGAACTCGATCCCAGGTCTCCAGGATCACGCCCTGGGCTGAAGGTGACGCTAAACCACTGAGCCACCCGCGCTGCCCCTTTTCCTCCATCTTTAAGAGTTTCGTGATATTTGGTTTTCATATGCTATTCAAGGTTTTGAACCATTTGGAAAAACAGCAGGATGGGTTTATTCCATCTTGTCTGGGACTAGAAGTCAAGTGATCATCACTTGTATTTTTTTTTTTCCTACGTGCAAATAAATCTGAAGACAAAAGGGAAAGATGAGATGAGAGATACCTACACATCGTTTTGGGGTTTAAGGCTCTTATCCCAGCCTCTGCTTCTCAGTGCTGGGAGGGGGCATCAGGAAAGCAAGACACTTGGGGGTAAAGGAGTTCTTGACTATGCTCTCCATCCGGTGCTGAGGCTGCTCAGTGACCAGAAATAGAGGGAATCACCTAGAGATCAGATCAGAACCTTTGGCTCAAAAGGGGCGCTGCATCTTTGAGGGTAGGAAAGTCAGGGAGTCTGGAACGCAGACCGGAATGAAGCTTGTGGGTTTAGGGGTTGCATGGCAGCTTCCAAGTCCTTCGCATTTCCTCCAACTCTTGGACCAAGTTTGGTGCATTCAAAGATAAAAGATCAATAGTAAGAATTGTGAGAAGATTCATCCCAAACATACTGAGGCATGAGTGTGGAGAGGACCAGAGACCCTGAAGTGTCAGAAGGACCCCGCTGGGAGGTCCAAGCCTCACTCACCTTCAAAAAGAGGCACAAAACTCAGATTTTGAGCACCTTTTATTAATGTGATTACAGTTATAGAAAATCAGCATTTATTTGGTAATAACTGCACGTCACCCTTCCTGGTTTTCACTTCTACTGGCATTACCAAGATGCCAAAATCATTTCTGCCAAGGAGCTTAGATATAGTCGTTAGATCAGATTTTGTTTGTCAGAAAATATCTGTATTTGGTCTTAATTTTTTCAAGTCTATTTTCACTGATATAGAATTCTAGTCTTGGGATGCCTGGGTGGCTCAGTGGTTGAGCATTTGTCTTTGGCTCAGGTCATGACCCCAGGGTCCTGGGATCAAGTCCCACATCAGGCTCCACACAGAGAGCCTGCTTCTCCCTCTGCCTGTGTCTCTGCCTCTCTCTCTCTCTCTCTGTGTGTCTCATGAATAAATAAAATCTTTAAGAAAATAAAAATAATTCTAGTCTAATGGTTATTGTCTCCAGTGTAAAAAGTCTATTCCATGGTCTTCAGGTGGCCATCACTTCTGCATTAGGCTCTCTAATGATTATGGTTGGTGGTTTTGTTTTTCCCTCTCCTTCTTTGTTTTATGGAATTTAGCCATTGTGTCTCAAGATGCAATTATCATATTTGACTTGGCACTGAATCTATGATTTTTTGAATGTGTGAGTTTTTGTCAGATTTGGAAAAAATCTGAACAGGCTTTCTTCAAATATTTTTTTTCCTTCTCTCCCCCCTTCCTTCCTTATTCTTGGAATCAGATCACATGTGTGCCATTCCTTTTCACCAAGGCTTCTATTTCTCTTGTGACCTCTGTTCTGTAGCCCCTTTAACTTTGTGCCATTTTCTGTAGATTTCTCCTGACCTGTAATTCAGTTTACGAATGCCCCTCTCTACAGTTTCTAAATGCTGTTAAACACCTCAACTGGATTATTAGTTAATACTTATAGATCTATGACTTCCTCTGGTTCCATTTTCTAGATTCTAATTCTCTGGTAAAATTTTCCACCTTGCTATCTCATTTCCTAAACGTATTCATTAAGAGTTAAGAATTTGAGGCCTAGGACTAATACCTGTTTTACCTGTAGCCCTAATTCCTAGGATGTCATGGTTCTTTTAAGATTTATTATTTTAGGGACACTGGTGGCTCAGCTGTTTAGTGCCTGCCTTTGGCCCAGGGTATGACCCCGGAGTCCTGGGATCCTCCCTCCCTGCATGGAGCCTGCTTCTCCCTCTGCTTGTGTTTCTACCTCTCTGTGTTTCACTCACGAATAAATAAATAAAAAATCTTTAAAAAAACAGATTATTTTAGAGCAAGAGTGAGAGCACAGTGGGGAGGGACAGAAGCAGAGGGAGGAAGAGAATCTTAAGTAGTCTCCGTGCTCAGCAGGGAGTCAACATTGTATTTCTATTGGGAGCCTAATGCGATGCTCGATCTCACGACCCTGAGATCACGACCAAAGGTGAAATCAAGAGTCGGATACTCAACCGACTAGGCCACCCAGGAGCGCCATAGGATGTCACTGTTCTCGATGGCTGGACAAGAAAGGTAAGACCTGATCTGATCATCCTGCAGTCCACAGTCATAAGTACAACAGTTTACTTGCACGTGCTCACCAACAGAGTGGTTTGGTGCATGCCTGCCCATCTTCAGGGTCATGGCGACTCCTGAAGCAGAGCCCTGAGTTGTTTCTGCGGGAGCTCATGGTTCTAAGCAGAGCACCTACTTTGCTGTGTTGGGGCCAAGCTCCTTTAGCTGCCATTGTCCTTGCACATTCTCCCCTCAGCAGATTAGAATTTGGCAATTTTGGAATGGAAATTATGCACAGAATGCCAGGTTTGTATTTGGTAATCTCTTTTTCTCCAGGGTCTCGTCCCCTTAAGTCCTTAAGTCCTGACTGCATTGACAGCTTTCCAATGCCCTAAGTAGTTGGGGATTTTGTGCATTTAATCCAGTTATTTTGCTTGTTCTGGATCAGAAAACAGGTCTGAAACAAATTACTACAGTATAGAACACAGAAACACTTGCTTTGTCTACAGTATTGATTTCAATGAGGTCAGGAGCCAACTGTCTTGTTTATAATTAGGTCACCAGCTACTGTCTTTGAGTCTACATGCGACCTCTGTCCCATGTGCCTGAACTTGCCCATTTTACACCTTTTTATACAGACAACACTCCATTTCTTTCTTTCTTATGGTTACCTTATTGCATTTCAGTTTATTTCTATTTTATGTATATATACATTCTCTATATTCATAGTCTATATTTTATTATATGTAGATAGATTAATTTATTTTTATTTGAAAGACAGAGAAAGCATAAGCAGGGAGAGGGGCAGAGAGAAAAAGAAGCAGATGCCCTGCTGAGCAGGGAGCCCGACTCAGGGATCCATCCTAGGACCCTGAGATCATGACCTGAGCCGAAGGCGGATGCTAACCGGATGCCACCCAGGTGTTCTTGTATATAGATAAGACTTTAAACATTGCTTTTCAATCTATGATGAAAAAAGCAATTACCTTTCCACTTACTTTATACTCCACCCCTCCCACGACCCCCAATTATTTTCTTTTTACAGGAAAGTCCCTTCATTTTGGGTCATATCTATTGTTACTCGTCCCCATGTTCCTAAGTAGAATACTCATGCTATTTGGACAAAGATAGCAATGAGTTGACTAGAGATGTGGTTATAAATGCAAATATAAGTCAATATTTATATTATGTTTATATTTTATCCAAGACACTTTCCACCTGTCACATCTATTGGGAAAGTTTAATCCCTCCTTGAATCAGAGAGATGAGTATAAAGAAGCCCAGTGTGACTGCACCATTATGGGTATTATGCCCAAACTAGGCTGATCTCTGCAAGATAAATCTCCCAGCATCTGCATTGGATCTTTTCAAAGTGGCTTCTGTCCACGGGGACGCTACATACACAGCCCCTCCGGTCTTCCATCCTCCACGGCTGCAATCCTCATCAAACCCCAAGCATCTTTTGGAAGCCCTATTGGCCCAATTTATTCTTTCACGCCTCCTGGAACCCAGGACCGAAAGTGATGTAGGATTGACTGTGGTGTCGCTACCTCCCCGCTGGGTCATCATGCCTCTGCTCCTTCGCAGAAGTCTCAAAACCAAACCAACAAAACAACAGCTGCTTTATGCTTCTGTTGTTCATCTGGGCACTGACGCTGACTCGGGAAAGTCTTCACCTGGGAGACCCACATGTGTGGTCCTCTCTATCCCATTTAGTCTGAGAAGTGTTTCGTTTTTATAAATACAACGTTGACTCTAGAAAAACAGGTACCTTGTTATTTTTGCCACTGTGTCCCCAACCCTTGGTGTGGTGTCTGTCACAGAATAGGACTAGGCAGATACTTGTTGGTGAATGGGAACAGATTGGTATAAACCATCCATTCGGCAGCACCAGCCGACGGCCTGCCAGTGTCCATACATAACTGCACTCCCATTCCTTCTTTCCCCCACCCTCTTAGATTTCTGCATATTTTCTCTGGGTCCCTTCGTTCTCCCCCTCTGTAAGTACCCCTCCCTTTTGCATCCATGCACACTGAAGTTTTTGGTCTTAAAAATCAAAACCAAGTAAAACCATCAACCGTTAGAGCCCACGCTGCACGCCAGCTGCTCTGCCTTACATCTGCACACCTGCAAGAGGTATCTGCACATCCTAGAGCCCCCCACACACTTCCATCTATCCTGCTCCCTCAAAATTGATAGACACAAAAGTGCAAAATATTCTGAATTCTTGTTAGTGAAGTCCCGAAGAATGTGTGCAGAAGGGGAGCCTGTGAGTATGAAATCTTAGGAGGACAGAGTTTAGATTAGGCTGAAATCACTTGTAGGGATGGAGTTCAGTTACAGCTGAATGACTGAGCTGCTGTGAGCTTCTGAATTCTGGCCCCGCTGACCTGGTGGCATGTGTAGTCACCAGTGCCCACAGCTAAGTTAACCGAGATGCTCGGATTTGCTCTCGAGTGCAGAAGGCGACCCGAAGACTTAGATAGACATAGTGCATTATTTGTGGTAAGTAAATTCATCTCCTGTTCCCCGAAGGGTCCAGGATTTACTTTTTTTTTTATGAAAACCTTGATAAGTATTTTTTGAAAAGAGTTGCATTACCCTTGAAAAATACTTGAGTTGCTCTTCAGTGAAGGTAGAAGACACAGGTGAGGCATGCTCCAGCTGAAGTGGGTTTTCTCATGTAAAAGAGGAAACAAAATCATGGGTTGTATTTAATTATAAGAGAGCAGATCAGCATGTTTCTACCAGTGGAACAGGGTGGGCATGCAGTCTGACAGGTGGGCATGCACCAGGAGAGGTGGATATTGTGAAATTCCTACTTGATTTATATACACCTCAAAATATTGGGGTGGTACAGGTCTGGCTGGAGAAAGGGTCCTTCATCCACCTTCCAGCTGTAAGTCTCATCACAGGCCAAACCCCATTAGCTTAGACAGAGACAGCGCTTATTTGGACAGGGATGCTGAGGATGCCGCACTGAACACCAGGAACATTCAGGTCCTCACATCCGTGTCCACTTAACGTGGGCTGCTGCATGCTGAGCACACGATAGTTATGTGGTCACCTCACACACAGTGTATCCAAAGTACCAAATACATGGTCATTACAGAGAAAACGCCAGCATCTCAGGTAGGGCGCACACAATGGCGAAGCACCCTGAGTACTAGAGACAGGAGACAGCTCTGTTCTACCTGGTCAGGTGGTTCATGGTTTCTTGGTCTTTCTCGCTGCAGATCCGCTCATTTCCTTGACCACCCATGGGTGTTGTGTGGTCGAGGAGTTTCTGAAAGGTGTCAGTGAATGGAAGAGCTGCCATATTCAGGTCCCCGATGTGTAAAACAAAGATGAACTCAATCTCAAATTAAAAGTGAAAGTCCCTTCCCTTTTAAAACAGATAGAAACAAGTCGAAGTTATAATATAGTCCTGGAGAAATGGTAAAGATCGGGGTCATCAAAAGAAGTCTCAAAAGAAGCAGGTCTAGTGACACACCTACCTAACCACGTCAGCATGTTTTATAAAAGAGATGATCAAGGGGTTGCTTCAATTGCATCTACTGTTCCAGTTCTACAGTGTTTATTGGCAGCCCTGGCATGTGGTGGGCAGCTGTTTACAGGGCCAGTACTTTGGGTGCTTTTCTATTCCATAAGCATGGGGCCCTCGGGCATTACATCACATCTCTGGATCCGTGTCGTAACTCCAAAGGGATGTGAACGGTTCCACCGGCACGTCCCTGCACTCACAGTAGCATGCTGACATCACCTCACAAGGGTGGCAGTTTTCCCAGATGCCTTGATGACAAACGTGTGTTCCAGAGAATACTTCTTATTTAATAAATTCCATTAAAACAGAAGTTCTTAAAACTTTTAACTAATTTCTGAAGTCTACTTGGACGGGACAAGTGGTTAAATCTTTTGTTCCTAACCACCCAGGAAACGAGTCACCGCGCCACCTGTGAGGAAGACCCAGGGCAAAATTGTCAAAATTGCCCTCGTTTCGGTTAATTCAGGTGCTGTAACAGACCTTCACAGGCCATTTAGGAAACATACTTATTTCTCACAGTTCTGGAGGCTCAAAGTCCAAAAGTGAGGTGCCAACATGATCAGATAATCATTCACATGACCTCCCTGGGTTCACACAAGTGCGTGCAAGCAGACCTATCAAGTCCATGTCTCTTTCCTATTTATAGGAGCATTAACTCCCTCATGGGGACCCACCCTCATGACCTAACTGAACCCTCCTCACCTCCCAAAGGCCCCATCTCCCATTACCTTCACACTGGGGTGTAGGCTTCAGCACAGGAATTTGAGGGGGATGCAAATAGTGCACAGCCGTCCTGCTGCTGGTGTTGCCTACATAGCAGCAAGCTCTGCCAACTGGACATCATAGTTCGTGCTACAGATTTGTGTGATAACTCATGGGGCTTCTGGAAAGCCCTCCGTGGGTCACTCGGAGACCTTAGGCATTCTACAGCCTTGTTTACCAATGAGCAAGCTCACGTTGATAGCAAGTCTCAGCCTGCCACCGGACACTAGGAGAGAGGGCGCCTGGTAATCGCGCGATCCAGACGGCACCTGATAAGTCGAGCACCTGCTAGTCATACCCGGACACCAACAGTCTCCACGGGAATGTTTCTGAATAGATCCCCAGAGCACACCCAGCGGCCTGAGCAGCGGCCCAGGCTGGCCGTGTTACCGCGGTACCTCGCTCGACAGCTTCAGCGTGCTTCCCGGGAGCAGCAGACTCGACGGCAAAAAAAGCCAACTTTATTTACAGGTGATTTTGCCCAGGCTGCCAGTGGCCCTTTATCATTGCTGTCACATAAGGGTGGTTTAAATAGGATGATCTCTATAAAGTTAATTTTGATTGAAGGCAAGATCAGTGATTTATGGAAAGGTGCTGATGTCTTGGCTAGATGTTGGAGGCCCAGGAAGGAGTAATATTTAAGGATCAGGAGAATGGCAGCGAGGGGGCTTGGTAAAGTCAAAGAAGATGGAGAATGAGCTGAGACTCTTTGACTATCTGTGCCCACACGCCTACACACAGAAGGCATCAACCCATTTTTGCTACTGGTTTGTCTCTTTCCCCAACCAGCTCAGTGTCATCCAGGGGGCTCATGACCAGGGCCAGCGCTTAGTCTGGGCAAATACCATCCATTTGGGCAGCAGCATGGGTCTCCACTCGTCACCCATCAAAGGAGGCCTGCGTTGGGGTGGAAGGTGGGCACCGGGCGGCTTCCCAGCTATCAGTAAAGTGTTATCTCAACTCTTACATGGCTTTATTCCTTACATGCAAACTGCTTCAGCTGGATAAGAGAGAAAGATTAAGAACAAAAGTAAGAGTATCATCAGAATCTTCCCTGAAATCCAAGCACTTTTGGTGCCTAATGTGAGATAAAAGATGGGATCTGGCGTACAAGACCAAATTAGCATTTTGTGACATGGAGACCCCTGAGTCAGCCATAGTTGCAGATTTTTACAGCTAATTTTAGAAAACTATAGTTGCTACTGGCTTTATTAGGAAATCAATGCTTCAGATCGTGGCAGCACATCCGAATTCCTGAGGAATCTAAAAAAATGCTCACCACCGCCAGGCTCCAGCCCTTGACGTTCGAGCTCCAGATCCATGAAAGAACTAGTTTTTGCAAAGTCTTCACCTGGATGTTGCATGATCACATCATGTCAACCTAAATATGTATTTACAACTCACCTTGCCAGCTCCCACTTGAAATTTTCAACTTCCAAATCCAACGAGTCACCCAGCTCCCCCCTTAGGTCTGCTTATCTCAACCTTCATTTTATTGCCTCCTTCTAAGTAACCTCTCAGCCGCCTGCACTCACATTAGATTCCTAATGCACAATGCAAATATCCTCACTGACAAAGGAAATACCATGACGATGGTCCTCTGCCTGGAGCTCCTGGTTTCCTGGTGCCACTACAGGTGAGACCAAAGTCCTCATGACTTACGAAAGATCTTTTCCTAACTGTCCTTCATCAAGGCTGTCCGTTCCACATTCCAAGGGTCCTCTGCATCACTCCTCATTATAACTCAATTATTTTGCCTTTATGCTTATTATCATTGAATAACATCTCTATTTTCCATTAAACTAAATGACGTAATGCCTGAACCAAATCAAACTCAGTTAATTGCCGTATTCCTTGTATCTTGTAAGCAGGTCGCAGGATAGAATTACTTAACACATGAATAAATGGATATAGGTAAAGACTATTAGACAAAGGGTAGTCTAAGAAGAAATTCAAAGGTAAAACACTTTAACTTTTATAGTTTTGTTCAATTTACTTGTCTAAATACTTAATTCATAAGTTATTTATGGAAATAGATAAGACATAGTAGAAAAAAGCAAGTAAATGTCATTTTATCTTAATAGCATTATTTATCTAAGATTAAGGAACAGAAAAAAATTAGTTTGTGACAATTAAAAAAATTAATTACAATGACTATTATAATGAGCCACATTTTTAACTCTTTGAATGATTTTTTGATGCTTGCTATGCTCTCAATTATCTTCTAGAGTTTGCAGACCTGATTAAATATCTCCATCTGCTATGTGCTGAAACAGATATTTGTTCTTCTACAGAAGGATTTTTTTTCCCCAAAACTAATGGTATTTTGCCAAATCCAAGAGGGTTTATCAATTCAGTTGAATTATTAGAAGGGATGAGATAAGGCTCATATTTCTGGAACAATTAAATGTGGCAGACGTACCAGGTATTTGGGTTATGTTACATTTCGTCTTCACACTAGCTCTGAAGATGTTTATCCTTAAATAAGGAAATGGAAGCTCGGCATGTGTGCATCTTATCCAAGTATGCACAGTTACTGTGGCACATGGCAAAGTCTCCACGTGAGCCCATGTCTGAGGAACCCTGAAACCATGATTTACTCAACAGTATAACATCTCTAACATTATACTCTGCCTGCCAGAAATTGTTGGATAACACTGCAATGTCACATCAGGGCACATTACCCTATAACCTATCAAGAATCTCCCTTTTAAAAAAAAAAAAAAAAGAATCTCCCTGATTTTTGTGTGTATGTGTGTGCAATGCAAGTAATTACATTTGTTTTAAAAAAAATCATCATCCTTAATGGGGAAAGATAGAGCTTTTCCTGTAAGGTCAGGAACAAGACAGGGATGTTCACTCTCACCATTTTTATTCAACATAATACTAGAAATCCTAGCCACAGCAATCAGACAGCAAAAACAAGCAAAGGTATCCAAATTGTTAAGGAAGAAGTATAACTTTCACTATTTGCAGATGACATGATACTTTAGGCAGAAACCCCAAAAGATTCCACCAAAAAACTGCTAGAACTGATAAACTATTTCAGAAAAGTTGCAGGATACAAAAATCTGTGTACAGCAATCACTTGCATTTCTAAACACCAATAATGAAGCAAAAAGAGAAATTACGAGAACAATCCCATTTACAGTTGCACCCAAATAATGAGATACCTAGCATAAACCTAACCAAAGAGGTGAAAGACCTGTGCTTTGAGGAAGGTATATAACATTGATGAAGGAAATTGAACCTGACAGAAATAACTGGAAAAAACATTCCATGCTCACAGAGCATTGTTAAAATGCCTATGCTATCCAAAGCAATCTGCACATTTAATGCAACCCCTATCAAAATACCAAAGGCATTTCTAAAAAAAAGAGAACAAACAACCCTAAAATTTGAATGGAACAACAAAAGACCCTCAATAGCCAAAGAAATCTTGAAAAAGAAAAGCAAACTTTGAAGCACCGCAATTCCAGACTTCAAATTATATTACAAAGCTGTAGCAATTAAACAGTATGGTACTGGCACAAAATAGACACATGGCTCAATGGGACAGAATAGGAAGTCCAGAAATTAACCCACGATTATGTGGTTATTTAATATATAACAATACAGGAAAGAATATCCAATGGGAAAAGACAGTCTCTTCAACAAATGGACAGCCACGTGCAGAAGAATGAAACTGGTCCACTTTCTTATTCGACACACAAAAATTCAAAATGGATAAAAGACCTAAACGTTTGTGAGACCTGAAACCATAAAAATCCTAGAAGAGAGCACAGGCAGTGATCTCTCTAACATTGACCATAGCAACTTCTTACTAGATATGTCTCCTGAGACAAGGGAAACAAAAGCAAAAATAAATTACTGCAATTACATCAAAATAAGAAGCTTCTGCACTTTGAAGGAAACATTCAACAAAACTAAAAGGCAACCTACAGAATGGGAGAAGGTATTTGCAACGACATAGCCAATAAAAGGATTAGTACCCAAAATATATAAATCCCAATACCCCCCAAAACAATGCAATTTGAAAAGGGCAGAAAACATGAACAGACATTTCTCCAAAGATGACATACAGATGGCCAACAGACACAGGAAAGCATGGTCATAATCACTCATTAGGGACATGCAGCTCAACACTGTGAGCTACAACTTCACACCTGTCAGCATGGCTAAAATCAACACAAGAAACAGGTATTGGTGAGGATGCAGAGAAAAAGAGAAAAATTCTCAGTTGACGCACTGCTGGTGGGAATGCGACCTGGTGCAGCCACTCTGGAGGACAATACAGAAGTTCCTTGAAAAGTTAATAGAACTACCCTACAATCCAGCGATCACACTCCTGGGTATTTACTCAAAAAATGAAGAATTCTAAATTGAAAGCATACGTGCACCCCTTTTATAGCTGCATTATCCACAGTAGCCAGGATGTGGATGCAGCCCCAGGGTCCATGGACTGATGAACGGATACAGAAAAGGCGGTACATACACAACGGAACATTGCTCAGCCATGAGTAAGAATGAAATCTTGCCATTTGCAGCAACACAGATGGAGCTGGAAAGTCCAATGCTGAGTGAAATAAGCCAGAGAAAGACAAACACCATACGATTTCACGCAGATGCGGAATTTTAGAAACAAAGGAAAATATGAGAGATAAACCAAGAAATAGACTCTTTCCTCTAGAGAACTGATGGTGACCGGAGAGGAGGTGGGTGGGAGATGGGTGGGATAGGGGATGGGGATCAAGGAGGCACTTAGGGGAAGAGCACCAGGTGATGTGTGGAATTGGGGAGTCACTACCTTGCACGCCTGAAACCAATTCGACACTGCATGTCATCCAGAATTGGAATAAAAAGGTAAAGACAAGGCTATTCCGAGATAGGTCTGAAATTCAAGCACACACGGCAGAAAGGGAAATAGGAACGAATGCCTTCTGAGACCATGGCTTTCATCTCAAGCGAAATGCAGGCCGGGGTGAAGGAAATCGTGTGAATCACATAAAAGCAGAGAAAAAAAGATGATGCTACACAGAATTGTAGACACATGTACACACGTGCCACAGTCTTCTCTCTATTGTGGGTTTAACGTTTCTCTACCGCTACGTGGCCCCACATGCTTGCACACACCACAGGTGACCTGGTCCTGCCCCTGGAGCTCCACTTCGGGGGGAGGCTCTCCATCACGCCTGGCTCGGGGCTTCGGTGGAGACGCCACGACCGGGAATCCGGCCACAGAGACGGAGCTGCCCAGAGCATGCACACACGGGGATGCGTGTCCGGACACTACAGGCTCTCCCATCATCTCTGCCCACCCCCATCCCCAGTACACACTTTCACATGCAAAACGCTTTTGCTTCGCAGGGGGAAATGGACTGATTTTTCTCACCAGGGTCTGAGGAAGCCTTCCCGACAGCTTCACCAGACTCAGCGTGGTTGCCTGGATACTCTCTCTCCTTCTCTCTTATTCTGATTAAAGGGCAATTTGGAGATTTTTTTTTTTTAAACTGATCTGTCATCTAGAAATATTATCAGCCCTCCCTTACACTGATTTGTGAAGTGGCAGGTTGAGCGTGGCTATTTAGAGATGGTTTTTCAATAGGGTAAAATAAGACATGGATTCCCCATTTCCTCTCGCTCCGAGGAATGTGTACGTACTAAATGCAGTGAAACTTCTACGGGTAAATGGCCTCAGCAGGTTTGGGGGGGTTCTAGGGAGTAAAAACAACGCAGGCATGAACCGAGACGTCTTATTTTACAACTTAAAAATAACCATTATTGCGAATAAATGGCCATCGGAATGGTGCTATGGGGGGGGGCGGACAAAATCCCTCAAAATCAACATTTTTAGAGGACTTTCAAAACCCTGGTCTCCGATATTTCACATATAAGGAAGTCAATGCCCCATCTGGATTCAGACAAAATTTGGGTTATAAAAATTCATATCTGCAATCAACATATTTGCATAATCCAGCTTGAAGTAAAATTTGCATGCAACGAACTGCATGTATGGAAGGTGTGCACACTGATAAATTGTGATTATAATATGCACCTGTGGAAGCATTACCACGATGCAGAGCACACACGCATATAAACATTCAAAGTTCCCTGTGAAATTCATTCTCCTCACTCCTGCTCATGACCTCATCCTCAGGCAGGAGGTCTTTCTCTAAGATTACTTTGCTTTTTTCAATAGATTTTTCATAATGGAAACAGAGTATACATTCTTTCGCTCGGGATTATTTTGGCATTGATTCATGGTGCTGGGTGCATCACTACTTCATCCCTGTTAAGGGCTAAGTAGCAGTCCATTGCAGGAATATACCAGATTTTGTTCGCTTCCTTCACCTGTAGGTAGACCTTTGAGTTATTTTCAATTTTCTACTCTTACAAATAAAGCATTTATAAACATCTGTGTTCCTTGGGAGGATATACGGCTACATCTATGGTCAGAATATGTTTAAATTTTAAGGAACTTGCCAACTCATTTTTCCAAGTGACTATACGATTCCACCAATATTTCCACCAATAATGAAGAATGCCAGTTGCTCCATCCCCACACCAGCATTTGCTCTGGTCAGTCTTCTTAAAAATTTTAGCCATTCCAATAGGCATGCGCATTGTGGTTCTGGTCTGCATTTCCCGAATATGTTTGAGCATTTTTTAAGATATATGGGACATCTTCGATGAAATTTATTAAAATCCTTTGCGTATTACTGCATTGTTTTCTGAGAGTTCTGTATATATTCATATATCCGGAAATAAATCCTCTATGCGATGAACAGGGTACATTCTTCGCAAAACTATTTTCAGTTCTTGTATTTTCATTTCCTTAACAGTTTTTCAAAGAATATTTCCCTTTGTTCTATTGCCTAATTTACAGATTTTAAAAATAATGTTATGAACTAAAAAAAAATGTTATGAACTCTGCTATCGGTATATTAAAAAATCAACTTTAAACTAAGATGCAAAGGATTTTTTTCCCTGTTATCTTCTAAACTTGTATAGCCTTTGGATTTTAAAATGAGATTTTCTCCAGTTTTTATTCAGTTTATTTCTACCTTCTATATCTCTAACTTTTAAATATATGAAAATTCTAATTGCTCCAATGTCTGTTAATTGTAATTTGTACCTGTTGTAGTTGTTTTGACTGATATTTCTTCTAAGTATGACCTTTTTTTTTTCCCCCTGTATGTTATCTCAGTTGGCTGTCAGATGTTGTGGGTGTTTCTCGGGTGCTGAATACCTGTTCTCTTAAAAATGTTGGGTTTGGTTCTAGGACATGGTTACATTGCTTGAAAGCAACTGGGTTCCTCTGGCTCTTGCTTTAAGGACTTCTGGACAGGATCATTGCCAGGATGAAGACCCTCTCCTCTCCTTTTGCTCCACCCAGGGCCCCATGAGTTACAGGGATATCTCGTCTGCATGGTGGCAGCAGCTGTCCCTTCCAGCCTGGAAGGAGCCCTGAGCTCTACTCTCTGATATTCCCGGGTCTTAGTACTTCCCTCAAACATGTGTGGGTATTTACTTTCCAGAACACTCTAGGACACTTTCAGCATCTGTCCGGAGTTCTCTGTCCTGCAGAGGCAAGCTGCTCTGTGGTTTCTCTTGAATATCAGCTTCGTCTCAAGCTTCGGGAATCCGTGGTTCTTGGCTTGGGTTCTTAATCTCTGCACTCCAGCCAGAAAATTCTCTAAAGGCAGTAATCTCAGAAAATCATGGTGCTCCTTTGCTTACTGTCCCTTAGGCATGAATATTCTTTATTGTCCAAATACCCAGTGTCTTATAAAAACATTCATGTTTTTTTTTTTTTCCTGGTTTTATGTATTCATCATTGCAGGCAGGATCGTCAACCCAGTCCCTGTTACTCTGTCTTGGCCAAAAGTATAAGTCCTTCACGATTTTTTTTTTTTTTTGCTAAAAGGAAATTGCTATAATCAGAGAGTAATTATTAAATAACTCTCTACATTATAATCAGCTAAAACCACCATAAATGTTGCTCTCTGCAAATCACTATGCTTTTTATGCCAAATCACTTTATGGTTTACCTCATGTTGAATGTTATGAGCTCCAAAGTAGGTTGCTTCTGACATTCTAATAATTTGCATTGGGAACAAATACACTAAATCAGAGGGAATACTTAGCAGGGGGAGGCATGTGCTGAAGTAGAGGTATTGGGCGAAGGCCAAAGGAGGGATAGAGCCAGAGGATGGGTGAGGAAAACAACAGAAACATCTAAGTGAAAGGGGGAGGAGAGAGACACAAAAATCTTTTCACTGCGCCACTGTTAACACATAATGCAAAGCACGGAATGCCTGAATGGTTAGTCACTGCACATTCCTGATGCTCAGCTTGTGTATTATTTGCTCTTTTCAATTATTAAAAACAACATGGTAGGAGGAGGAAATAAAACAAGCACAATTAGGGGGAAATGTCTGGTTTTTAGACAATCTCCAGTGAAAAGCTTAAAAAAAAAAAAAAAGAATCCTACATTTTGATTACAGTTTCCTAACCCATATGCCAAGAAAGGTGGATGGACATTGTGCATTTAACTGGTTTAAATATAATTTATACTGCCCTGTCCCATATCATTTTATGAACCCAGCACTGATCAGATGGCATTTAAGAACTAGCCCAATACATAAGTTTATAAAACAAAAATATTTTCATAGAAGTTCTAGGCAGATTCAGAACCCAATAAATCAAAGATGTAGGTTTATGAATGTTTTAGAATCCCATCTCCTATAAAATTGAATTGGGTTCCCAGACTGAGTTCCCATGCGAATTTTATGCAACAATTCTCATTAGAAGGGCTTTAAGACCTTACTCACTTGGCCCCAACATTCTATTAAATTGAAGTATCATTGCCAATAATTATGAAACGAGTGATATTTAGCTAAGTAACCATGGAACTGGACAGTTCCATTTTATAATCAATGGTGGAGAGACCAGAACAGTAAAGATAAGCAGAGATAATTAGTTTAAAGGTAGGCACTTCTCTCGGCCCCAATGTACTTGAACTAAGTTGGGAGTTCTTGCTCCTAAAAGGTTTAGGGATCAAAATTAAGAGCAGTATATGCAATTCTGCAAAAATCCCTATCAAGGTCCCTCAATTCTGCTTCCAGAGAAGTTCAATTTCCATTCCAAGAGATGTAATTCATCATCAAAATGATATCATTAAATAAAGACTTGATAGCTCAATCAAGCACTGGTTGACTTTAATTTGGTGATAGACTAATTTAGAACCTTCAAGATATTAGGGACGTCATAAGGCAGAGGAGCCCATGCAAAATTGGGAGTGACCGTGACATGCAGGGACCCACGTTGATGATTCCTAATACCATATTGTGTTTGCAGATACTCTTCCTTGTTGGGAGGGAGGGATTACTTTCAGCACAAAATCCATTTAGGGTAAAATAAAAGACTTTTTTGATGTCAGATCGTGGGGTACAGATAGAAGCAGCAGTCCAAAAGGCTCAGAACATTTTAAGACAAAGTTCCAGACCATTGAAGTAAGAAGTGACCCCTGGGTTTAACCACAAACACTCAGCTCTTAGAAGGTAATAATTTTAATCACGAATACTACTGACAAAAATAGTTATCTGAAGCAAGATCAGAGCCATTACATAGCCAAAAATAACACTACAGAGCAGCAGCTCGCTGGGGCAATCTGAGGTAGACGGGGCACATTGTGGCATACACACAGAAAGCATTAATGGAACAGCCAAAAACTGAATTAGAGGGGAAAAAGAGAAGACAAAAGTAAATGATCGTCACCTATGTCAGGCCTTCACCACACTCTGTATAGCAGTAATTAAAAAGGAAACAATACTAACAATTTTGACTGTGTCTAATATTGACCCCAGCCCACCCCACTATTCTCATGGACTTGTTCCTTTCTACAGACAGACATCTAAACCACCCTGATCTGGAAACCAGGACAGGGTGGCCCGGGAAGGCAACCAGCAAATGCTATGGAATGTTGGTTTGCCCACATTATCATCATCCAGGTGTACTATAAACTACACGCCTAAGGAATGAGACTCTAGAGAATTAGCCTTGTTCTGATTCTGCCCCTTTTTTGCACTTTGTTGAATGCTTGAGTCTCTTCAGACACAGAATGAAAGGATCAAATAGTAAAAACCTGTAAGAATATTGGTAATTCATCACTTCTGTGCACACTGTGCTCTAATCCAATGTTTGGAAGGCCCAGATGTAGGCCTAAGCAGTGACAACAGAGGGGCTTGGGAATGAGTGTAGGGTCAGGCTCTGGTGTGAACATCTTGTCGAGGGGCCTCCAGCCCTTCACAGTTAGCCTCAGGGGCTCAGCGTCCACATTACTGACATCCTAGACTGGGGTTACTGGATAGTTTGTTGTAGGACCAGGTCCTGTGCTCTGTAGGTGGTTTGCCAGCAGCTGGGGGCTCTGCCCACTAGATGCCAGGAACACCCCCAGTCACGACAACCACAATGTCTCCAGATATAGCCAAATGTCTCCTGGGGGCAGCTGAGAACCACTGGTTTCCGTGTAGCTCAGTGAGACTACCTGAGTTATAGGAGCCCCCACACCTGCTTCTGAGCTCCGGGGAGAAGAGCATGCTTTCCACCTAAAAGGACAGATGGGAGAATTTTCATGAGGTGATCTCTGCTTTCCTCATAAAAAAGCATTTGTCATCGGTGTTGGGTGATGAATCTCACATTCCCAGGCTTCCTTGATGCTTAAAATATCCTTTGCTGGGACAGTGTCTGTACCCACACATCTTTATTCATTCACACGTCTTCCCTGTGACCACTGCAGCAGAGCAAGTGAAACACTGCCAACAGCCACCTCCACCCTGACTTGAGGGGTGGGGGGAAATGGAGGGACAGCCCATGGATATGAAAGGGCTTCTGCAGCTGCCCTGCTTAACATAGACACACCTTACCCAGCTGCACAGTGAGCATGTTGAAGAGAGCCCATATATGAACCTTCTGGATTCCAGTATATACACATCTGTGGCCCGCACATTGCTCAGTGAGGTTCCCATTTGTTGGAGTTGTAAACTGTTACTGATGAAAAGACCATCGCCCAGAAAATGCCCCTTAAACCATACCTTAAACCTAGGACTAAGTTAGGGCTGGGTCACAAATCGAAATCTCAATAAGGTCATCCTACTAACCAAAGTTGTGGACATGGGTAGGTCTCATTTTAACTGTGGAGTAATGCACAGAACATGGTGCCATTTCTTCCCATTTAGAAACTCAAGATACGTGCATGTAAATGTACGTTGTTGAAAACAAACGCAACTCTCTGTGAAAGGATAAGCTCACCTTCTTTCTCCATAAGGAGAACGGAAGCAACCAAAAACAGGCTCTCTAGTGCTTCATTTTAGGGGAATAAAGATGTTGATAATTAAGAGGAGTTATATCAGTTGGAGTTCATGAAATGAAAGTAGTTTAAAATATACAAGGCACTTTCGGCTCGTTAAATTTTCCAAACAACTCAAACAGGTAGTTTTTTTTTTTTTCTTCCATCTTTAACTTATGAGCTGAGCAAATTCAGTTGCTGATGAGCATGGAGTTGATTGGCGATAAACTCAGAGATCTGAATCCTAACCTCATGCTTTGAAATCTTCTACTCCCACCTTCCTATTGATTCTATGTGGAAAGGTACATTTTCTGGTTGCTACCATGGGATCAGAAGATAATGACTCAAGGGTTGAAATGACAGTTTACTATTGCACTGGGATTCCAGAATGTGAGACCAGTCCCTCCCTCGAGACGGTCATGAGAACACGGGTTGATGAGGCATCCAGAGACCTACACTGCATCAATTCCTAGTGTTAAGTGTGCTTAATTCCACAGCATATAAAATTCTGAATAAAAAGGTATTATTTCCTGTCAAATTCCCAAAAAACTTGTATTCATTATACTTCGATGATATTCTAGGACAGGCTTTTTTTTCTTTACAAATTCAATTGAAGATTTATTCTCTCAACCAAAAGAGGAAAAAAAGAAACATTTTCCCAGTATTGTATTCGTATACTTGATAGAGACGATATACAACAAGCTTAAGGCAATTTGCCATAGCTGGAAAATCCAGCTTTTCTTTTGAGACAGAAGTTTTGTAATTCCATGATCTTGAATAAAAAAAAAAAAGTGCTTTGCGTTGGAAGTTAGGGTCATGAAGGTCTCCTCTTGAGATATGGAGTCAATGACAACCAGTTATAAATATTGTCAGAGTGAAGAAAACTGTTAAAGACACCTAATGAGATTATGAAAAAAGTTTAATCATTTCAGCAGGTGAAAAATATCTTAATACCTAACCATCTACTTAAGATTCAAATTTGACACATATCCATGCATTGTAATTAAAGGACCAAATTAGAAAAATTAACTTCCACAGTATTTAGACACTGTCCTCTCATTTGAAATGATTTTATGTGCAAAACTCAAAGCTTTCACATAGATTCATGAATCATTTTCAGGCTATTGCAGTAAAGACAGTTGAAACAAGAGCTTTGGCTCTTCAACTTGGAAATGGGACTGGCTGTTTTACACTGTCCTGAGGCCCAAAGGGGTTGAAGAATCATCCAGAGCCATCTAAACGTTAGGTGAAAAAGGCCAGGATGTGACCCATTTCCTTGCCTGCAAAGCCTATGTTCATATATATTTGCAACTTTCCTACCTAGCTTCACACTGAGAAAAATGTGGACGTGTTCTCATGGATTTCCATTTCTATAAGGCAACTGGGAATTTTCCAGAAGCCTTATAATTTCTCCGGGTGAGAAATACTCCCCCCAGTGGGAAGGAATTAAGCAGCAGGTTCAGCTGAATCATTGCTTTGACTATGAAAACAGATAAACCCCGTATGTGATAGCGATTTCCCTGGTCCATAAATGTCCTAAGCTGTTTTAGGCCCTAACTGGATAAGTCTTGTGCTTCCCACTGATAGGAATGTTGATTTCCATGAAGAGCACCAAGATATGGCCCCTTAATAGTTTTTTAAGCAGATATAAATGTCCCCTTACTACGTACGTGTCACACAAACTCCCTCCATCATAGATTTGCTTGTAGTTTCTCACGCCCTGCTGTTACTAGGAAGCCCATCTCTCGGTATTAACTGAACCCTCGTGCCTCTGGCATGTTTTTAGGATCAGTTTTGTCCACTGGGTCTCACAATTGAAGTGTTTGCCTCTTCGGTATTAACCTCCTCATGGTTGGACAAGTTCTTGTGTTTGTTCTTATCCACATTAAATAAACCTATGAATTTGGGTCAGACCCAAAGCCAAATATTTAATTGCATTGGCTTTACTTTTAGAATTTCTCTACTCCCGTACCTAGAACATTAATGTACAGACTCTTCCAGAATTCTGCATCCACCATCAGAGAAGACTAATATTTCAACATTCTCTTGTTCAGTCATTGCAAATTATACAAATGGAGGCTGATGTGTTGCGAGACTCTCAGTTTTGTCTCACAGCCCTTCATAGCATTTACCTTTATTTTGAGCTTTATTTTCAGAGATATTTTGGAGTTAAAGTCAAAAGGGTGAACTCTGACAAATGTTTGTACATTGAATGTAAGCGAGTATACATTTAAGTAAATTTAGAAAAGATAAATGTAAAAGTTTTATGCATAATGTAAAATATGTAAATCATAAACCCCAATTGTCTAGGGATACTCAAGGAAAGTGGATGGAATTATAAATCGTAGTCAGGATAAGTACTCACAAACTTGGTTTGCTGCTTCTTTTCCTTTTCTCCCAGTCTAGGCAGACCTTTAAGAGTCATTTGGAAAATGTACGCTTGTTTAAGAATGATACCGTGGCATTTTTAGGGCCGAAAATGTTAACATTAGAATGTTTGGCTCTGATGTTGAAACAAAAAGAACAAGTGTGGCAACTGACACATTTTCCAAGCTCTCCACCAACCAGGGGAAGAGCATAGGGCGGTGAGGAGTTGGGCTTTGTCAGATGGGGAAGCAGAAAGATGGTTGCCCATAATCGAGGGACATCAAGATGGTCCACCAACACCGAGCGTCTGGTGGCCCTGACCAGGAGGCTCCTCCACAACCCATATTCCCGGAGAAGCACTTTGAGATATGACCAACGTACAAAAAGCTGTACACCTCAAATGCACACAACTCGGTGAGTTTGGGGCAAGTATACATCTGTACAAGACCACCACACTGGACACTGTGAATGGGTATTTACTGCTTCCAAGTGTTTCCTCCCAATCTCTATTGTGTTAAGAACACTTTACACAAGACCTACCTTTTTTGGCCATTTGCCAGGATTACTGATAACCACCATACTCTCTAGGGTCAAATCTCGTAGAAGCTAAATTTTGTGCCTTATGACCAACCCTTCATTTCCTCCTCTAAGCCCCAGCAACAACCATTCCACCTTCTGACTCTGAGTTGATATCCAGATCCCTCACCCAAGTCCCATCAGGTGATGTTTGTCCTTCTGTGTCTGGGTTTTTTCATGGAGTATAATGTCCTCCAGGTGCATCCATGTCATCCTACATGGCAGGATTTCCTTTTGAATGGCTGAACTTCCATCATGGGTCTACACCACATTCCTATCCATTCATCCATCAGTGGACAGTTAGGTTGTTTCCACAGTCTTGGCTACTGTGAATAATGCTGCAATGAACACGGGGGTATAGAGCTCTTTAAGACCCAGATTTCATTTCCTTTAGATACTCAGGAGAATTACTGGATCATATAGTATCTCCACTTTTAATCTTCTGAGGACCCTCCATACTGTTTTCCACAGCAGCTGCACCAGTTTGCATCCCCACCAACAGCGCATGAGTATCCCCTATTCTCCACATCTTCACTGACACTTTTTTTTTTTTTTTAATAACAGCCATTCTAACAAGATATCTTGCTTGGTTTTGATTTGCGTTTCCCCTACTAGTGATGTTCAACATCTTCTCATGTACCAATTGGCCACTGTAGATCTTCTCTGGAAAAAAAAAAAAATAATAATCAAGACCTTAAGTTCTTTGCCTATTTAAAAATCATTCTGTCATGATGTGGGAGAGTTCCCTACATATTTCAGATATTGAAATGGTTTTATGAGATAGTTTGCAAATATTTTCCTCCAGTACTGCTCTTCAGTGAAGCAGATGGTGGAGGCGCTTGGGAGCATGACCACTCGGATGAGTGCTTTCACTCGTGTACTGAGACCTTAAACCTCCGTCCACTCTGCCAGAGGCTCCCAACATGGTCCTTTCATTTTTGAAACATGGGGCAGTGAACAAAGCACAAAGGAAATATTTTTTCTACTATCCTCCTTTTCAAAAGCATGCCTACAATCATGAGACAAGTGGCAAAACCATAAAACCAATGTCTGTAAAGCCACAATGGGTTGCAACAGACATTGGCCAGAAGGTTCTCTATGAATCACTTCAAACAAGCCCAGGATACGAGAGCTATGCTTTAAGGTACCACCGATTCTCATTTAAAACACCATCCCCTTATTTTATCTTGTCTGGTGGGGGAGAAAAGGATATTCTTTTTGGGGGGTAAATGTTCTTTTAAACTGTTAGATTGTGTTATTTCTCATTTTAAGTAGCTTTTTATTATGTTTATTGCTGACTTATGGGACTACTTCTCACAAGCTGATTTTAGAAGCGCAGCTCTGATTTATATTGCGGGCAAAATATAATAGTAGGTAAAGTGCCTTCTCTACTGTTAGCCTTGTTCCAGGTAAACTTTACTGTCTTGTTACCTGTGAGCTCTTCTGAATTAGAACATGTTTTAATATTTTATATAGGCAAGGGGCTGCCGGGAAATAGTAAAAAAATAGTATATTTTTACACATATACACAAATATGTACTCACACGTGAACTTTTACTTTCATAATTTTACACATGTACAGGTTTACTGAGGACTGGAAAATGTGTAGAGTATCTAAAATGCATGAAGTCAATATTTCCTCAGAAAAAAAATCCCTGAAAAATTTTTGAAGGAACTTGCAGGACTTTTATCATACATTTGAAATTTTTGAATTCAATTAGCCAACATATAGTACACCATTAGTTTCAGATGTAGTGATAATTTATCAGTTGCGTACAACACCCAGGGCTCATCACATCAGGTACCCTCCTTCATGCCCATTACCCAGTCACCCCATCCCCTGACCCACCTCCCCTCCAGCAGCCCTGTTTCCCCAGAGTTAAGAGTCTCATGATTTTTCTCCCTCTGCTGACTTCTGAACTTTCTTATATTCCACATAGGAGTGAAAGTATAAAACGGTCTTTCTCTGATTGACTTCTTCCATTCAGCAGGATACCCTCCGGTTCCATCCATGTCGATGTAAATGGTAGGTGTTCATCCTTTCTGAGGGCTGAGGAATATCCCATTGTATGTAGACCGCATCATCTTTATCCATCTGTTGAAGGACATCTCCGATCTTTCCGCAGTTTGGCTGTTGTGGACATTGCGGCTATGAACATTGGGGTACAGGGACCCCTTTGGGTCACTACATTTGTATCTGTGGGTAAATCCCCAATAGTGCAATTGCTGGATCATAGGGTAGCTCTATTTTTAACTTCTTGAGGAACCTCCACACTGTTTTCCAGAGCGGCTGCACCTGCTGTGCAAGAGGGTTCACCTTCCTCCACAGTTTTGCCAACATTTGTTGTTTCCTTTCTTAATCTTATCCATTCTGACCTTTGTGAGGTGGTATCTCATCGTGGTTTTGATTTCTATTTTCCTGATGCCAAGTATGTGGAACATTTTTTCAATACATTTTCTTCAGTAAGATTTTGAGCATCTATATGTGAAGGCAAAAAAATCTAAAGTTTTAGGAACAATTTAATTAAACGGCTTAACTCATACATATTTGAAACTATAAAATTTTTCAAATGCTTTTTATAAATCTACTGAGATCGTGTTTTTCTATTTAGCTTATTTCTAAGATTCAAAAGTATCAAGGCATACTCCTATCTTTCTATTTCATAGGTATAATTTTAAAATATACAAGATTGAATTTCTGAAGAATTTTACATTCATGTTAATAGGGGGAGGTCTGTGGTCTTCAAATCTGAATTACCAGTTTATCTAACACCTACATATATGTTAAACTACACATAACATATGTATATACATTACATGTATATATGTATATCCTATGTAAACCTATCCCAGATGTACACACAATCACCTATGTGGTCATAATGTTCTTTTTATGCTCTAGGAGAAACAAATGCCCCGTTCAAAAAACTAGTTCATAAATATCAAAATTTTCTGTAAACCCAATTGGACATTATGCTTGGGACAGGGGTTGTTTTGAGTCTATGGTTTCATATTCTACTTTTTCATACTCCTTGGTTGGAGTACATTTTTAAATATAATTTTTTTAACATCAAAGTGTTTTAAAAATATTAATGTATCATTTCATCTATTTTGTTAGAGATGTGTAATAGAGATATGTATATACATATGTCAATTATTATAAATTTGAACACAGTCCAGTTATCCCAACACCACTGTATGAAGAGTCCTTCTATTGATTCTGTGTCTGGAGCTTCCTCTTTTCCATTCCTCCCTTATTTTTAATTCCTGTGCCAAAAATCCACTACTTAACACTGTGTTTTAATAAATCAAACCATCCTCATGGTCCTTTTTCAGCCTTTTCTGGACGAATTTTATGCTTATTTTCTTCCACCTAATATTCAGAGCTGGCCATTAGGTTCCATTGCTGAAATCTTCATTGGATCTTTAACTTAGACTTTAGAGAGGGTTAATATGAACAACATTAAATATTCTCCACTAGGAAAACAACATCCACTAACCAAGGTCTTGTTTGGTCTCATCCCGTCTCCGCCTCATGCCCAGAAGTTCCACAAAGCCATGACAACACCTCCCCTTTCTGGTCACGGTGTCCTAATTTCCTAAGCACAGAACAGGTGTGAACATCTACATGTTGAATGAACAGAAGGAAGTATGATGAACAAGGATAGCTGTAAGCTCACGTAACAGACCTGCAAACATGCTGGGTGAGGCCTTGCCAAGGTCAAAGACTGGAGCCTGGTGAGTTCAAATACAATGTCTCCTAAATATCCAAGTTCAGACCAGCCCCTGCCTGTTAGGTCTATGCTCCCTTACCCTGTAAATATGCATTGAGTAGCAGCTTGTGAAAGGCAAGATATCACCAGACAGGCCTTTCCAACATCAAATTTTCCCAACACAGTGACAGTCTTCCTTCCACTGATTTGATAAACTACCCCGCCAAGGGTTAAGAAGCAGTAGGCAATTAAGCCTTAGCCCAACATGCAAGCAATATCTGCTGTGAACAGATACAGAAGTTCTAGGAGGCCTCCAAGGAAGAGCCCTCGAAAGGCTGCTGGTGGTGGCCCTGGAAGGGGAGGGAGTCAGATGTGCTTCTGAGCAGCCCTCGGCCTGGCTCATTACATGGCACCCAGTGGATGATGGTGGCACATGGCTGAGGCAGCCCACAGGCCCCTAGTGGCAACGGCATCAGCAGAGAAGGCTGGTGGCGTCCTCCAGTGCCACACAGATGCCTGAACCATGGCAAGGCAGAGAGTTCAGATCTGTGTTCACTCCTTACCATGTACAGTTATCAAAAACCCAACACACTGACACATTAGGTAGTGCCCCCGAGTTCTGTGCATAGGAAACAAAGTAAAATGGACCACTGACCTATTCATCATACTAATAGTCAAAAATGCAAAAAAAAAAAAAAAAAGAGAGAGACAATAGTAAATTTTTTGGAATATCTTTCACAAAAGACAAATCAATTGGTGGTGATTAGAAGCTTATAAACATATCACTCCATATATATATATATTTTAAACTAATGTACATAGGAATGAAAACGGTGTCTCTGAAAGATCTTTATTTCCTCTCTTGTATTCCCAGTGATATTCAAAATCATTTATTTCTGGCTTTAACTACTCTTATCCCTAAATACAAATTTTATGCTGTTTAGTGTCAAACTTTGTAATGGCTTCCCTATGTTTTCAGGATTCGGCTGCCTTCTCATCCCCCCTAGTTCTGCCCCCACATAGAGGAATATTACTCTTTTTGCTATTTTCAATTTTTACTATTAACCCTATATTTTATTTCTTGTTTCATTATCTACACATACCATCTATTGGCTATTTTGTAAGATGAGGATGTTAATGCCCTGTTACTAGGAGAGCTTATGAAAACTGCATCTCTGCTAGTTATCACTTCTCTCCTACATGATATTATCACATCTCCACACCTAGAAGCCCGCTGGATAACCCTACAAGGAAATAACTGTTGGTAATGCAAAGAACACTTTTAATTAGGGTGAGTTTTCAGATTTTTCCATATCAAACAGAAACTTGATAATTTTTGAAACCTAATTGCAAAACAAGCATCCTCGGCTACCACACTCCATCAGAACAATAAATGGGATTTAAATTGAGAGCTGTTCCCAGAGCTTCCTATTTTCTGTCTACGTTTCCCTGTTCCTGCACAGTTCTGCTTAACGGTTCTTTGTATATTAAAAACTGGGCTATCGAAATATAATGCCAATTTAAGGTACAACAATTATTTATATTAGCGTTACTGGGAGAAAAAAATATGATGTGGTAAATTAATCTTTGTGCAGCAAAGTACTTCTTAAAATAGGTTTTCAGCATTCATGGTAATGAACTATTGCTATCTCGGCTGAACAGGCATCTTGAAATAACTATGTCCAAAGTTGTTTAAAACCCGTCCCCGAAAATTTCAGTCTCAGCCACACAGGCAGGCGGATTTCTGACTTAGAGCACCCAACAGCACAAGCCCTTCCCCACCCCGCCCCCCAACCCCTTGTTCAGTGTGGGCGCGCACGAGTCAGCCGTGACTTTTACATGCCTCCCTCTGACCTTCCCATGATAGTCTTAATAAGGCCTGGCTGCCGAGGATCAATCAGCCTTCATAAAGCAGCAGCCTTCAGATTAATCTCCTGTTATTTTTTTTTTTTTTTTTTTTTTTTTTTTTTTTTTTAATCTCCTGTTATTAATTTCACAAGGTAAAAAGACAAGCCAGCCAGCCAGGATTGCTCTCACCGCCGTGTGCTCCCCTAAAATCACTGTCTGTGGACCACAAACAAGTTTCCAATTTGGTGAGGCTGTAAAATGTGCCAGTTTCATAAAAATTAATTTAACTGGATGCAACAGAGTCTGGGATCATAGGGATGAGGCGGGCACAGGTCGTGGTAAGTGGCACCCCTCGGTCACTCAGGGGCACCGCAGCCACATCCGTGGGGCCCACGCCTGCCCCAGTCTCCTGTCGGATTCTCCTCTTCCCACATAGCCTCTCCAAGGGCTTCCATCCTCTGCCTTTTAGCCTTAATTACCCCTCCCGGTCTCCCTTGACAACCAAATTAGAAGGTACACGTACAAGTCCGTGATGATCGCCCTCCTCCTCATCCTCAGAAACCACAAACCACCTGACCGTAAACCTGGGCTAACTTTGTCAAGGTTGGCTGTCTCCCGGTAACTAGATTTCCCACGGACAGCTCCAGCGCTGGAAGAGAAGAAACACAATTATATAATCTCCCATTGATTTTTTTTTCTTTTCCTTCCCCTTTACTATTATGTACAATTACCTGAGCAGTTTTTAGATGGTTGAAGATGGAAGTGGAAAATTTACAGAGATTCAACGGGAGCAGAAGGCTGTATCCTGGTGGAGTACAGGCGACCTATGCAGGCCAGGGTCCGGGGCGGAGGCTTTGGACTTCCTCATGGGTCCTTCAGAATTTACTATGAACTTGGCTTGCAAGACTTCACAGTGGTCAGAGGATCCGTCGAGCCCCCTGTACCTGTAAATACGAACAGTTCAGCCTCGGTACCTTTACACACACACCAGACTCTAGTCTCGGGGCCGCGGCCTAATAAGGACAATGACCTTCTCCTTTGCATGTGTCCTTCATGATGGTAAGTGTCCCACTACACAGTTTCCAATTTGATTTTGAGATGTATTAACTAGAACCTTCCTATCTTCTCTCATGAATCCCTTGCATGAACACCGATTTCGATTTTCGGTCTTTGTGTCGGCACTGGGACCTCCCCCAACCGCCTGAATTCCTGCTATCCTGTTGGCACTGGGACCTCCCCCAACCGCCTGAATTCCTGCTATCCATGAGGATTCCTGAGGAGTACCATTTTCCATTAGTTCCTACATTTGATCATGGTTGTTGTTGTTGGTGGTGATGGTGGTGCTGGTGAGCGGGTGGTTAGTAGTGGTCCGAGGTTAGAGGTTAATGAGGCCATATTTGAGACCTTTGTTGAGTCACGGGATCATCTTGACTAAAACTGATTTCTCTTCCATTGCTTGTTTTTTTTTGTTTTTTGTTTTTTTGTTTTTTTGTTTTTTGGCTTTTGCCTCTGGCTTTCTCTCCATTTTCTCCTTAATTCTCCCCCTCCCCCATTGATCCTGTCCGTGGACTCTTGGTAGAGACAGAATGTGGACTTTTAGAAGATTAACTCAGATCTTACTGCCATCTTGCATAATTTATAACAAACCTTCCAGCCTCCATGAGCAGAAATGTCTGAAGAAATAGGTCTAAAGTATTTTTCAGCTTCTCACGGGGCTTCACAAATCAAAGATCTCCTCAATACCTAAATATAACTACAGACTTGGTTTTCTCCACCAGATGTAAAGTAAGGCAGTTTATTTTTATAATGCTTTGGGATATGTGTAATATCACATATTCATATATTTGCGGTCGTGCCTACGCTTGGCTGAATTTTTCATTTTTAGTGCAGATATTGATCATCAGAAGGGGAGAGCTAGAGCAGAGGCTTCTGAAACTGCAGGGTATTTTCCAGAGTCACTTTGTCAGAAAGCTAACAGGGAAACATAACTCACCGGGAATGTAGGTACTCCTCCAAAAGAGATTTACGAGGAGTCGGAGGGAATTCGGTTCAGGACTGAGATAAGGAATACAAACCAAACAGTACTGTCAAGTATTACGAGGGTGGGCCACAGTCATGATTGCATGAGCAAAGATCATTCCAGTCGCTCACCTGACACAGCAGTTGATCCGGAATAAAAGATAGCAAGGGGATTGCAGGCCGGGGCCGTCCAGGACAGGGGGGCAGGTGTGGAAGGCCGTGTTCCCGCAGGTAAGGGGCCCCGCAAGCAAATGCCATGGCCTCTAACTGCTGCCCAGCCCTATTGATCGGGCACCAGGAGCAGAGATGAAAGCCTGGGCCTGGGGGGTGGGAGGCAGGCCTGTTTTTTTAAGCAGGTTATTGAGCTATGTACATGGTCTCAGGCAATTCCAGCTCTAATCCTTGGAAATTGCAGGAACCTTAGGGGAGTAAAAATGCAATGAGGCCTTGACGGAGGAGAGGCTTCCCTCGGCTCGAGATGATTTATGGGGAGAACACACACCCCCGGTCTGGGTCAGAAAGCATCAGGAGAGATTAGAAGTTAAAGCCAGCCTCCTCAGTGACTGATCGGGACCAGATCGGAGGCTGGTGGGGCCTCTAAAATCACCCATAATGACCTGCGAGTCACCAACATGACTGTGGGGTAATAGGAGGGAGCCAGCAGAGAGCAGCTCAGCCGTCAGGCAGGCCCCTCTTCTGCAACATTTCTACACTCACGCGAGTCTCCCTCACTGCTTATGAACTACATCCTACCACCCACGTGTGTTAGAGATGAAGCTAATGGATGTTCATTCAGCAAAAGTAAGAGACTTCCCCGTCGACGTAGTTAATAGCCAAGATGGGGGTTCAAAGGATAAACCGCTGCCCTATTGAAAAAGCAGAAGTGGAAGGAAGAGCGATGAGGCCTTCTACATTCAGGCTTTCAGATGCTACGGGTATCGGATAGAAGAAGCCGAGGGCCCGCGATGCTCCCAGTACCTGCAGGAGACGTGCGTTCCTCACGCTTAGACCCGCGTGCACGAGAAAGAGGCAGGCGCAGCAGAGGGGACCACAACCCTGCCCTGGACGAAGTGCGGGCTTCACTGCACCCCAGCCCGGGGCCCTTGCCAGTCCTCCTGGCTGTCCTCGTTTCCTCATCGACACAGTCGCGGTTATCTCGCAGCTTTGCAAGGAAGACAAGCTCCAGATCGTAGTGTTCAGGAGACTCCTGGAACCACAGGATGTGGAACACGGGAAGCCCTGGACGACCAGCCACACGGACTCCGGTCCTGGGACATCAGAAACGATTCAGTAGCAGGAACAAATGTTTAATCTGCACTCATCTCTTTGAAACAAGACCTAGAATTTCTTTCAGATGGCCGAGGAGGGGACTGGGGACTCGTCCAAATTTGGCGATTGCTTGCATCGTGTTGATGGAAATTTATCTTTCGTTTGAGCCTTGTTCACTCACAAACACGGGTGATCATAGTGACTGCAAAGATCGATGCCCGAATAGAACTCCTATTCACTCAATACCGCCAAGCACCACACGCCACGCAGACTTCTGGAAGTTGATATGGATCCTCCCGTTCCCCCTGGTGAAAAAAAATACACGCACATTTTTATAATCATTCAAAGGAGTTAAATTTTTTGAAATTTCAAAACCATGACCTGAAAGGAATTACCAAAATGCCACCATAAAACTTAAGGGTATTACGACTAACCACCTGGCACTTGTTATCAAACCCAATGAAAATACTAGCCTGTGCCCCCTCATATCCAAATGTAATCATTTTTTTGGGTTGAAACCGGAGAATTCTCTATCATCACAATTCTTGCATAATCATCTGGAGTTAGAGACCTCTCTGATCTGATACTTTGATCCCGGGTAATAAAAAGCAGAGGCCAGGACCCTCCAACAGGGCGAGGAGACCACCCGACAATCACACAGAGCTCCCTGGCCATCTTGGGGCAAGAGCACAGAGCCTCGAACCACTGCTCAAAATTCGCATGCTGTGTGCCTGGGCTGGGAGCACGGGGCTCCATTTTTAGGGAAATCTGAAAGGGGTGATCCCATCAAGCTAATGCATTTTTAAGCTCCAGGGAACTTTAAACATCAGCCACCTCCAAGGCCTTGGCAGAGACCTGGTCAAAGCACACACATCATCAGGTGTTTTGTGGCACTGGCCGGAGTGAAGCGCGCTACTTCTTGCCGGGGTCGGCTGTATGGCACATGGCTGCTTGGATCATTCTCCTTGCGTGGGGACTTCAGGGGCAGGGGGCTGAGCTAGGAACCTGATTGAGGGATTGAGCTCGGGGTCAGGGGGCTGCGCCTCCGTGATGGAGAGGCCCGCACCCCCGCAGGCTGGTCAGGGGCCAGGCTCGCTGATGGAGGGCAGTTTGCCAGCCACTCGCGGCCCGTCTCCCGCTGGGATTCTAAGGGGCAGGACCCAGGAGGCTCTGTAACAGGTGCCCATCCTGCGGCCCAGGCTGGGACATGGCACAGACATGTGCACAAGGTTGGCCACGTCGAGAGGCGGAAGCCAGCTCACGGACATCATGCTCCAATCCTATAGCTCAGAAAATGGATGTTAGATCCACCCCCCAGCCCCACGAGCAACAGTCCAGAAATACCTGCAGGACATGACCAATGATGTTTAAAACTAAACATTTTAAAACTAAACAAAGTTTAAAACTAAAATGATAGTTTTTTTCCTTAATATTAAAGGAGTATCAGATCAACAGTTCTAACAGCGAGCTTCTTGCTCCCTGTGCAGACAACCCTGATGTAGAACGAGCACCCAAACAGGAGTCCACAGCGGAGGCAGGGGCCTCGGGCTGTCCGGAAACACGAGGACTTCAGAACTTCACGAGGTCTGGGTGTTTGGGGGAACTTCCCGGGCCTCATCCCAAATAGACGCACTTGCCTAAATACTTTTACAGTTTTATGTTTTCTTAGAGGAACCCCCTCCCAGTTGTAATGCTCCATCACCATCAGAATCGGACCCATCCCTCAGCTACTTGAAAACCATGGCCTAGCACAAGGGCTGGCAAGCTACGGCCTACAAACCCACTCCGCCTCCCGCCCAGTTAGGGAAGGTGTATTGGGATACAGCTCTGCCTTTTGTTTACGTGGTGCCCGCCGCTGCTTCCTCCCCGCATGGACACAGTCAACTTGGGGCAGAGATCGGCCCCTGCAAAGCCCGGACCAGGCCCCATCTAGCCAGTTTTCTGAAAAAGTTTGCTCACCTCCAACCGTACGGGACGTGGTCAATATCTAAACACAAGCCCTCACTTCTGCAAAGGTCTCATTTTGAGTCTCTGAGGTTTCTAAGAAGCAGGTTTAAATAACAGGTTTAAAACATTGTACTTAAATAACCATGCCTCGTTTCTAATCTTAAATTTCTTTAAAGAGAAAAACAAGCAAATACAGGAGCAGTTACTTAAAGCAGATAAGTTGATTTTCATAGTAAAATAAAATTTTTCCTTAATATACCTTAGGGTCCTTAGACTGCTGTCTTATATTGAGAGGTTTTGTGATTTCCAATCCATAGATTTTTTTTCATCCAATAAAATAATTTTATGGGTCAAAATTCACTTTGTATTTTTAAAATCCAGCATTAAGTCAAACATGGATATTTATACAATAATCTTTAGGTCTATCTCATGATACACCTCAGGGTTCTACAACGTTACAAGAATATATTGTTAACGTTAAGCTTAAATATTTGTTTCTAACTCTTAAAATTCTTAAGTCTCCCTGCTGGTTCGTTCAGGAGAACGAACTAGAATTTTCAGTAAACAAAACATATGTAAACACCTGACACACGTGGCCCAGAGTCTGCACACACTGCCACACACAGTTGTCCTAAGTATTTTTTTCCTGATTGCTCTTGAAAATCGAGAAAAAGATCCTTCTAATGTGTGTCCCTAATTACTCTATGGCTGGGCTTCCTTCCCATTCCAAATGTTGTGTTAATAAAGGGTTGTTCCTCTCCGACAGAGGCAGCTTTTGCACTTAATTGATACTGAAGCCATAATTAAAACAGAAAAAATAGCTCTGCCATAAAGAGGAAAAGGAAAATATTTTTTTTTCTCCTGTATGTTGCTTATCACCTTGAGATTTGGTGAAAATGGAAAGCAGTATTTTCCCAGAGCCATTCTCGACTAGTCACAGGGCAGGGGATAATTTCTGCCAATAGGCCAGGCACCTGTCCCATCTGGTTTTCACTCCCAGGACTATTTGAGGGTGGTGGTTTTCTGAAGCTCTGATCACAATCATCTCAGTGTGATGTGAATCCTTTTATGCAACATCTCGTACACCCTCGGCATTTACTGAGGGATGGTACAGTCCCGAAAGAAATGGTCTTACCTAAGGGAAGCCATTTGGGCTTTTGCAAATCTACCAGGAGAAATCTTCTGTTTTGACCTGCAGCCAGAGTCCTTCTAGAAGCTTTTCATAATTCATCTCAGTATCCCACCACAAAACCATCTCCTTTCTCTGGGAATGAGCTCAGATTGGATCATGCAGTAGGAGAGTATGGAAACAGGATCAGGGATGTGCCTTTTCTCCACTGAAAATACTTCTGCAGGCTTTCGATACAGTCCTGGATCAACAGTGGGTCAGCATACAGATAAGATTATGCAGGACTTGTTCAATCTTAAGTGAGCATCTAGAAAAGAATTTGCTAAGGTGTTTTGGTATTTTTGAAAATATTTTGGAGTTCTGGGGAAAACTGTAGAGTAGAAGGACCGTAAGGTCACCTTATCCCATGGATACACCTAAATAACAGCAGTGGAAATAACCCAGAAAGTGACTTGAAGGCAGAACAGACTGCCCACAGCTCTATGTAGAGAAGAGGCCACAAAGAGGACCAGGGACAGGGGCAGGAAGCAGTAGGAAGCTACATGGACTCACAAATGGTCTATGGGAGGGGTTCTCTGAAGGTACACTAAGGGAAGGGGGACAGACCTCACCCCAGGCACCCCAGGCAGGAGGTCATAAACTGAGAAGATGAATCCCTATCACATTTGGCTTTGAAAAACCAGAGGGATTTGGCTTCAGGAGTTCTTATGATCCATGGGGCTTAGCACCTGGAATTTGAAAATCAGCAGGCTCAGCTCTGAGAGCTGGAGGGAGAGGAAACTGACTCCCCGTCCTTAAAGAGGCAGCATAACAAACAGCCCTGCTGAGATACAGCATGGAAAGAACAGTTTGAAAAACACCTGGCATATGCAGGAGGAAGACTTGTGGGGCACCTGGGTGGCTCAGTGGTTGAGCATCTGCCTTTGGCTCAGGTTGTGATCCTGGGATCAAGTCCCACATCAGGCTCCCCATGAGGAGTCTCCTTTCCCCTTCCCCCTAATGCCTGTGTCTCTGCCTCTGTGTTTTTCATGAATTAATAAATAAAATCTTAGAAAAGGAGGAAGATTTGTTTACTAATCTCAGTGTGCTGGAGGGACAGGGTTCTTTGGGAGACTTTCCCAAGGAAAACAAGAGCTGGCTGGCACCATGTCCCACCCTCAGCCTAGATATACTGACACCTACGGGACAGAGCTCAGTACAAGTACTCTCCATGTAGCTAACCAGCACACTCCCCTCTCCCAGCAGATCCTCCTGAACCTAGTTAACACTGTCCACCTCCCCTCCCCGTGCTCTTCTCTGGATCCACTCCCTCCAAAGCAGTCGCTTCAATCCCTGGCAGCTGCAGGCCCCCTCTGGCAGTAGACTGGCATGGACTCACTCCCTCCAGGACTATAGAAGGAGTCTCCTAAAGCAGTTATAGGTCCCCTCTCACAACAGACCTGCACAAATCTTGCTAACATGTACTCTGCCTTCGTGATCTCCTGTGGACTTGCTCCTCCCTCCAACATGCCCTTGGCAGGAGTCCATCCAAAGCTCTGCCACAAGCCAGCTGTGTGCAAAGTTGGGGCCAGTAGCACTCCAAAGTAACCTAAGCCTTGGGGAGAGGGTAAAACAATGCATATACCAGTCTAACAGTAGACCACACCAGTGAAAGCCTCTTAAGACAACACAAGGAAAGCACACTGCAGTTCACTGGAACTGTAGCTCTGGTAAATATATGATCTGACTCAGCTCAAGTTCAGTGCATCCCCAGATTGCCCCCTTAACAACATAAGGACCAAATCCTGCCTATTCCAGGCAAAGAGAGCCATTGCAGATGACTGGACTCAAGGGAAAAAGCTCAGCTAAAGCTCAGCCAAAGAGTAGGATATGCACGACACACATAGGAGACCCTCCTGATGTACCAGGTTTTGGTGGACAGGAGCATTGTAGGGGACTCTGGGACCTCCTACTCCTAAGGCCACTACTCCTAAGAGCAGAAAATGTAGCAGAGTTCCCTAGCACAGAAATATATCCCAAATGAAAGAACAGGACAAAACCATAGCAAGAGCAAGACAAAAATGGAGATAATATGAGCGATAGAGGATGTAAAGTAATGGTCAAAGACAATCATTAAACTTAAGAGTGGAATTTATCAGTGGGACCCTCAACAAAGAAAGATCCAGAGATGATGAACTCAGTAAATGAAATTAAAAATCCATTAGAGGGCATGAGTAGACTAGAAAAGGCAGAAGAAGCGATCAGAAAAATGGAGGACAGGATAAAAGAAAGCAATTAGGCTGAATAGAAGAGGAGAAAAATAAATGAAGACTCAATGACACCATCAAGCAAAATAACATTCATATAATAGAAACCCCAAAAGAAAAACAGAGAGAAATGGGGGGGAAAACAATTCAAAAAACATAATTAAACTTCCTAAATCTGGGGAAGCAAACAAATCCAGATCCTAGAGGCACAAAATCAACCCAATGAACTCCATACCAGAACATGAAGTAATTAAAATGGCAAAACAGAGTAGTAATTTTTAAGCTGCTAAACAAAGAATTTACATACAATGGAAACTCTCTAAGAGTATCAGCTGATTTTTCAGCAGAAATTTTGCAGGCTTGGAGTGCTGAAAGAAAAAAAAAAATCTGCAGTCAAGAACTATAAGGAAACTATCAAGCAGGGAATTCACCATGACTAAATCAGCCCTAGAAGAAATATTAAAGGAGACTTTGACCATAAGTAGAGTAAGTAGCACAAAAGCAGTAAAATTAAGTATATGTAAAAACTTTAGTAAAGAGATTCACAAAAAAAAAAAAAAAATAGAAGGATGTAGAGTATGACACCATATACCTAAAACATGGTGGGGTGAAAAGAACAGGCTCAAACTTATGCAGCCATCATCTTCGCAGGGATAGCTTATATATGTTATATACACAAACCTAGTGGTACCCACAAATCAAAACACACTGATATACAAAAGGTAAACAATAAGGAATCTTAGTATATTACTAAAGCAATCCAGCATATTGTGAGAAAGCAATAGAAAGAAGGAATAGAGAACAGAAAACCCTAAAACAAATAATAAAATATATGCTGCCAACAAGAGACTCATTTCAGACATAAAAACATACAGATTGAAAGTGATGAAGGGAACATCCAACAAGAAAATATAATTGTAGGGGCACCTGGGTGGCTCAGTTGGTTAAGCATCTGCCTTTGGCTTAGGCCATGATCTTGGGGTCCTGGGATCGAGCCCCACATCGGGGAGAGCTCAGTGGAGAGCCCGCTTCTCCCTCTCTCTCTCTGTGCTCTCCTCCTCCCTCTCAAAATCTTAAAAAAAAAAAAAGTGTAACAACTGTAAATATATATGCACCCCACATGGAAGCACCTAAATATACAAAAGCAGCTAATAAAGTAATCAAGAGCAATACAACAATAGGGCACATTAAGACCCCCTCTTCCATCAATGGATAGATCTTTTGAGCTGAAACCAATAAGGAAATGTCTTCAAGTGACATTGGGCCATAAGGACAGAATATACATACAGAACATTCCAACAAAAACAAAAAACAGAATACACATTCTTTTTAAGTACACATGGAAAATTCTACTAAATACATCACATATTAGGTCATAAAAGCAGCCTCAATAAATTTAAGACAACTGAGATCATACTGTGTATCTTTTCTGACTATAATTGTATGAAACTAGAAATAAATCAATCACAGGAGAAAAACTGGAACAAACACATGGAGACTTAATCATATGATACTAAATAACCAATGGGTCAAACTAAGTAATCAAACTTAAAAATCAAAATGCAAGGTGACACAAATGAAATTAAAACAAAGGTCCAAAATCTCTGGGACACAATGAAAGAACGTCTAAGAAAGAAGCATAAAGCAATACAATACTACCTCAGGAAACAAACAAAATCCTCAATTTAACCTGATGCCTAAAGGAGCTTTAAAAAAGAGGAGAGAGAGAGAGAGAGAGAGAGAGAGAGAGAGAGAGAGAGAGAGAGAAAGTCATGATCAGAAGAAAGGAAATAAATATCAGGACAGAAATAAATGACAGTGACTAAAAATCAATGAAACCAAAAGCCGATCCTTTGAAAAGATAAACAAGATTGACAAACCCTAGCCAGACTCATTAAAAAAAAGAAAGGACCCAAATCAGAAATGAGAAGTAACCACTGATACCACAGAAATACATAGGGTTATATGCTAAGAAATGTAGCAACATAGAATAGATGGATAAATTCCTGGAAACATACAGTCTTCCAAAACAGAATCAGGAAGAAATAGAAAATCTGAATATATCAACTGATTACAAGTAAAAAAAAAAAAAAATGAATTTGTAGTAAAAAAAAAAGTACCAAAAAAAGATCCAGGATCAGATGTATTCACAAGTGAAGTCTACCAAATATTTAAAGGACAGTTAATACCTACTATCCTAAAACTATTTGAAAAAATAGAAGAGGAAGGAAAGCTTCCAAATACATTCTGTGAGGCCAACATTGTCTTGATATCAAAACCAAAGACACCACCCATACCCACCCTGCCCCCACACACACAAACACTACAGGCCCATATCTTTGATGAACATAGATGCAAAAATCCTCAATAAAATATTAGCAAAACACCTATCACAGCACATTATTAAAAAAAAAAAATCACTCACCACAACCAGGTGGGATTTATTCCCAGAATGCAAGGATGGTTCGGTATTCACAAATCAACATCGTACACCACATCAAGATGATTAGGGATAAAAGCCATGCTATCATCTTAATAGATGCAGAAAGAGCACTTGGCAAGGTCCAACATCCATTCAATAAGGCAGGTTTAGAAAGAAAAAATACCTCAACATGATAAAGGCCATCTATGAGAAATCCACAACAAACATCACACCCATTGGTGAAAAAACTAAGCTTTTCCCCTAAGATCAGGGGAAGATAAGGACATCCACTCTTACCACTTTTATTCAACACAGCACTGGGAGTCTGCACCACAGTAATCAAAGAAGAGAAAGGAATAAAAGACATCCAAATTGGTAAGAAAGAACTGAGACTTTGACTATTTGCCGAGGACATGATACTATACATAGAAAACCCTAAGATTCTGCCAAAAAACTACTAGAACTGATAAATGAATTCAGTGACACTGCAGAATACAAAAATCGATGTACAGAAATCCACTGCATTTCTATATACTACTAGTGAAGAAGATAAACAGTCCCAATTATAATTGCACCAAAGGGATTAAAATACCTAGGGATAAGTGCAACTGAGGAGGTAAAAAATCTGTACTCTGAAAATTATAAAACACTGATGAAAGAAATTGAGGATGACACAAATAGAAAGGTCATCTACATGCATGGACTGGCATATTAGAGGTCTGTACTACCCAGAGCAATCTACAGATTTAACGCAATCCCTATCAAATTATTAACAGCCTTTTTTTTTTTTTTTTTTTTTTTTGGAACCAGAAGCATCCTAAAAATTTTTATTTGAACCAGAAAGGACCTGAAATGCCAAAGCAATCTTGAAAAAGCAGCTGGAGGTATCACAATTCCAGGATTTCAAGTTATCCTAAGAACTTCATTAATCAAAACAGAATGGCACTGGCACATAGACACACAGATCAACCTAACAGAATGGGGAGCCCAGAAACAAATCCAAAATGGGGAGAAGTCAATAAATGATGCTGGAAAACTGGACAGCCACTTGCAAAACAATGAAATGGGACCATTTTCTTACCCCATATACAGAACTAGATTTTAATGGATTGACTCGAATGTAAGACCCGAAACCATAAAAACCCTAGAAGAGAGCCTAGGCAGTAATTTCTCTGATATTGTTCATAGCGAATTATTTCTAGGTAGGTCTCCTCAGGCAAGAGAAACAAAGGTAAACTGGTGCTACGCCAAAATAAAAAGCTTCTGCACAATGAAGGAAATCATCATCAAAACTCAAGGACAACCTATGGAATTAGAAAATACATTTAAGATTTTATTTATTTATTCATGAGAGACAGAGAGAGAGAGAGAGAGAGAGAGGGGGGCAGAGACACAGGCAGAGGGAGAAGCAGGATCCCTGCAGGGAGCCCGACGTGGGACTCGATCCTGGGTCTCCAGGATCATGCCCTGGGCCAAAGGTGCCGCTAAACTGCTGAGCCACCCAGGCTGTCCCGCGAAAAGACATTTCTAAGTGACATATCTGATAAAGGGTTATCCAGTATCCAAGATTTATAAGGAACCAAGGGACAGAAGACTTGGACATTTCTCCAAAGACGATATCCAAACAGCCAAGACACACATGAAAAGATGCTCAACATCACACATCAGGGAAACGCAAATCAAAACTACCATGAGCTATTACCTCACACCTGTTAGAGTGTCTAAAATTAACACAGGAAACAACAGGTGTTGGTGAGGATGTGGAGAAAGGGGAGCCCTCTTACGTGTTGGTGGGAATGCAAACTGGTGCAGTCACTATGGAAAACAGTGTGGAGGTTCCTTGAAAAATTAATAGAACTACCCTATGACCCAGTAACTGCACTACTATGCATTTACTTCCAAAATATAAAATGCTAAATCAAAGGGATACATGCATGTCTAGATATTCATTGCAGCATTACTTGCAATAACCAAATTATGGAAGCCGCCCAGTTGTCCACTAATAGACGGATAGAGGTGAGGGGCGCGCGCGCGCGCGCACACACACACACACACACACACACACACACACACACTGGAATAATACCCAGCCATAAAAAGAATGAAATCTTGCCATTTGCAATGACATGTACAGAGCCAGAGGGTACAATACTGTGAAATAAGCCAGAGAAAGACAAATACCATAGGATTTTTTTTTTTTTACCATAGGATTTCAATCATGTGGAATTAAGAAAACAAATGAAAAACCAAGAAACAGACACTTAACTATAGAAAATGAACTAGCACTTACCAGAGGAGAGGAGGGTCAGGGGATGGGTAACCGGTAACGCAGGTGAAGGGGGTTAGGAGCATACTTCCCTTGATGAGCACTGAGTAATGCGTACAATTTTTTAAATCACTGCATCGTACTCCCAAAATGAACACAGCATTATGGTAATGCTACTGGAATCATAAAGCAAAAAAACAGTATGGAAAATAAAAAAAATATTTTGAAGGAACATTCGCATTTCCTGCCAAAGTTAATGTGCGTCAGCCTTTTCCCGACTAAGAACCACATCTGTCCATGCGTCTGTTCAAGGAGGCTCTTCCATCCTCATTTGGAGCAGAAATGTTTATAATTCTGGATAATACTATATGTTTTACGGTAGCGTATTTGGAAGAGCAGAGGGTCTGACTGGCTTGGAGGTGGCTCATCAGAGGCAGATGGCACAGCAGCAACACAGGTAAACGGGAGAGAAAATACACATCAAGATGGCGATTCCTACAAATAAGGAATCCCCTTCCGACCAAGATACCGCAGGACCCAAATCACGGATTTAAGTCCCTTGAGCTGGAGGTCAGATCGTTCACGGTATCCTTTTGGGTCCTCATGTGATTTAATAAGGAGGCATCACCCATCATGTATGAGCAGAGCATTCCACCTGAAGAGCACAGGTGCCTCCTTATGCAGCAGTGATAACGTCCAAACACATCCTATTTCTTTTCTCTTAGGGACATTCCAGTCTTCAGAAGTGACCGGCTTCATGGGCTACCCTTTCTGGCCCGCTCAGTGAACTCAGTGTTTCCATGTTGCTAGAACATCCTATGGGCCCCTGGGGGAACAGATATGGTGGCCAAATGCTCGTAGGAGTGAGGCAGCAAAATGTCCCCACCTGGCCTTGTGGAGAGGAAGGCTGGCAGCTTTTGGAATTTGACCAGGTTGTGTACCCCACGCACGCTGGGGGGGTGGGGGTGGGGGAGGCAGTGCTTCGAGGTGTGAGGAGACCGGGGACAGGAGGGGCCAGATCAGGACCCTCACCTTCCCCTTTCTTGTAAGGGTGTGTGTTCCATTCTAGGTAAAGTACATTTTCACAGGTCCAGCTTGCAGCAGGACATGGGATCCCAGTGGAGACTGAGTAGTTCTTGTCACCTAGGGGTGCTAAGTAACCCACCTGTCCCAGGTGGACATCCCAGGGGACTTCCCACTGAAAATTCCAGTAGCTGATGCCTTTCCCGGGTGTGATGAGGCTTGCCATTCTCAGCACCCTGCACACCATCTGGATGCGAGCAGGGGTCCTGGTCCGGCCTGTGGGACAACAGGCCCTCCCATTTGACCGTTCAAATATCTTGAAGCCTGAGGGTCGGTCAGGCCGCTCAGCCAAGGCAGTTTTGCGTACTAGTAACTTAACCTGCTGCTCTAGTCAGTCCGCTTTCCCTTCCCATAACCCCGCTCCGTGGGTTAGCAGGAAGGTAGACCTTCCATCCAACGTCCTGCTCTCAAGCCATCCTTAGATTCCTCCCTTGGAGAAAGGGCACTACCATGGACTGGTGAATCCCTCGCCAGGTAGGAACTCCAGGGAATGGTCCTGGACTCCTCCGTGGTTGCCCGGGGACGTCATGGAGCACACACAGGACACGGTGATACTGCGTGAACCTGGTACCCATACTTCAGGGACAATCTGGCACTTGTCAGCGTGCCATCCCACGGGGTTAAGACCTTCCTACGCACCCAACCCGCTGCATCTACCAAAGGGTCGGCAGCTGGGGCTGGTACTCGAGCGAGGGCTTCAGCTCCCAGGCTTTGAGGGGGTGTCACTGCCCTATGAGCCAGGAGGAGGAAGGCAGGGAGGACACCCCAGGCTCTTGCAGACAGACCTAACTGTCTTGCCACATACATTCTTACCCTGCAGGGGCCTAACCAGGATCACCCACCTGTCCGCTTCCCCTTGTCCTAGACAGTCCACTCACAGTCCATCCCCCGGCTGTGGAGAGAGGCCCCCAGCTGCGGAGAGAGGCCCCACCTGGAGGGGTGCCGTGAACACCTCGGGGAGCTGGTGCTTTGTAGGGGTGTCAGCTTTCTGTCCCCTTCCAGAGCTGTGACCAAAGTCCCAGGGACACTCTGTCTCTGCCGCAGTGCCCGCCCCGTACCTTCTGGAGTCATGCACGCCTCTAATGCACACAGCAGCCCTGCTTGAGAGATGCCCAGAGCAGTGACCTGTTTGACTAGCATTTTTGCTTTCTGGAGGTTGCTGCTACTCGGAGCCTGGATCCACATGTGCCCTCTCTTGGCCACGCAGCATAAAGGACAGGAACACTGTGCCAGAGGGGGGGGAATTAAATCCCCCATGTCCCTACAAAAGCTTGCATTTCTTTCACATTCTTAGGAGTTGTATAAACTTATAGCTTATTAATCATAGCTTTTGGGACAACAGGTGTCATACCTGGCCAGATGACACCTAAAACCTGACTGTAGTATCCGGGCCTTGAATTTCGTGTGGGTTCGCTGCCCATCCTCTTGTAGGGGCTCCAGCAAAGCCTGCAGGGTGTCCTGGGCAGCAGGGCGTAGATCTCCACATGTTAACATCATGTCACAGCCCATTTCCCTGGTGAGGGGAACCATCGCACGACAGAGGGTGGGACTTGGAGGTGGTCTGGGAGGAGCCCTGGAGGGTTCACTGCTGCCCCTGCTCCATATGAAGGTACCATGCATGTCCTGGAAGATGAAGCTATTCCACAGGGACACTCTAGCAAGAGCATCAGAGTAAGACAGTAACTGTAAAGGGCGAGACTTTAGAAATGTTCGTAATTAAAGATCTGGTAAGTTCACGGTAGTGCCAGTGACATGGGCACTTGGCTATTTCTGTGACATACGACGTGGCAAGAGAACAGGAATTATGACTGGGACATGGTAAACTTTTAGGGACTTCCTGCAAATAGAACCTAAAGGTTCAGCCTTTCTATTTGACGATGCTTCTCATGTCATTTAATAAAGAAACCTAATTAGCTTCTCGCTCTCCTGTAATGAGACAATATGTCTTTTGGGAAGTTGCACGGATCACGGATCTCGTGGAAAAATTCCAAAGTCAGCTCAAGGTCAACAAGACTCCACTTAGAATCTGAGGTTTTAAAAATGCATAAAAAAGTATGAAAAGTTATACTCATCGAATAGGATCTGTTTACCTAAAATGACAAAGCTTCCCAGGCAAATGCAGAATGTTACCTGGGAAAAAAAAAAAAAAAAAAAAAAAAAAAAGAAAAAGAAAAAGAAAGAAAGAAACTGACTTGTCTTAATAAAGAACATTTTCTTAAGCAACCAGGGCTTTCAAGGCAACCGGAGGCCCAGGAAAGGACAGAAGACAGAACCCGTTTCCAGGGCAGATCAGGTCAAAGGTAAAGAGGAACCCCGCACCTTCTGCCCAAGCACACGGCAGCGGCCCCAGAAAGCGGGGTCCCTGCAGCAGATACTTCCTTCTAAACATGCAAGGTATTGAGAGCAAAGCTGGTTTCCCTTGAAGCTGGTAAAATAGAGCCCCCCGCCCCCCCGCTGAATGGATTTTGGTCGTACCGGTGGGGTGGAAAGCCTCACAGCAATGAGCCCCCCAGCCTTGGTGCTCACCCCAAACCCCCAGCCCCCAGCCTGCTGTAACACAGGAAACTCAGATCATAAGCCTCCAGATCTGAAGTGTGTCTCCGGCAGACGAACAAGCTACCTGCTCGTGGGGATGAAGTCCCCAACAAGGTGGGGACTTCACCCAAGGGTGTCCCCTGCCCCTCAGCTGTCTTGTGGCCCAGCTGAAGCCTCCACAGGTCGCGGCCAAGGTAGTGGTGGGGGGGGGATTCAGGGTGGTCCTCGCTAACACTCGCCCCTCTAGCAGTGGACAGCGTAGGGCCACTTCTATCTCCTCCCCATCCTGCGCAAGTCCTCTCTGGCCCCACATCCTGGGATTCCAGCCCCCTGCGCCCCCGAAGCCAACCCACTGGCCGACCCCGCATGTCCCACATACTGCAGCCCTTCAACTTCCCTCAGTCCCCACCTTGAGCACCAGGGGCCGGGCACACATCCACTGCAGACACCAACCCTCCGTGCAGCCACATGCCTAGAACTTTCTCAGGTAAGCACAGCAGACTACCTGGCCTTTCCATGGCATCCTGTGTCCTCAGGGTGATCCAGAAGCCTCTATTGGATGGGCCACCCATCCCCCCCAGAGCTGGATGGCCAACTCAGGAGCCCACTGTCCCCTGCCAGATGCCTCCTCCCCAAGACCATGGCCAACTCAGGAGACCTCCTCCCCAAGACCATGTGCAGGCCACCCATCCCCACAGAGCTGGATGGCCAACTCAGGAGCCCCCCCACTAGATGCCTCCTCCCCAAGACCTTGGCCAATCAGGAGACCCCATCCAAAGACCAAGTCCAAGCCACCTATTCCCTGCAGAGCTGGATGGCCAATCAGGAGCCCTCCCCTCAGATGCCTCTTCCCCAAGACCATGTCCAGGCCACCCATCCCTGCAGACCTGGATGGCCAACTCAGAGGCCCCCAGATGCCTCCTCCCCAAGACCTGGTCTTCAGTCATGTGGCTGGCTCACCAGTTGTTCACACACTGGCCCCCACACGTGGAAGGCTGGGAGACTCCACAGAGGCAGGTCACTCCAAATTGGTAGGTGGCAGTTTTGGTAGGCAAGGACACTCACATCTGAGGAGTCCTTGGGTGTCCTTGAGGAGTGTAGCTCAACCTCCCTCACCCAAACTTGAGGTTGAGAGAGACATTCGCCCTGGGTTCAGCCCCATAGACGTATAGCAGATAGCTTCAACACCTTACTCTCTTGACAATGGTTCCCACTCTGGGAACGGTGGACAGAGCTACATTCCGAGGGTGGAGAAGGTGAGGGGCCTCCAGGTGTGTGGGGCCAGCTTGTAAGAGTCCACATCCTTGGGCAGCCTGGGTGGCTCAGCGGTTTAGCACCTGCCTTCACCCCAGGGCATGATCCTGGAGACCCAGGATCGAGTCCCACATTGGGGTCCCTGCAGGGAGCCTGCTCCTCCCTCTGCCTGTGTCTCTGCCTCTCTCTCTCTCTCTCTGTGTCTACCATGAGTAAATAAATAAAATCTTTAAGAAAAAAAAAAAAAGAGTCCACATCCTCTTCGTGACCTCAACACGCCAGACTATGCACTACTGACTGTTCACCTAGATCCACCCCTCAGGAGAACCAAGTGAGCACCCTGTCCCAGGCCTAGCTCTGCCCCGAGGCCCCCAGCTTCCAGGCCAGCTCTCCTGTGCTCTCCACCACCTTGGACAAGACCAATGTGATGTTCATCTGTTTCCCTGGACACCTCAGGCCAATAGCACCCACCTTTCCATCTTCCCGTCCCCAGAGGGGTTCCCGTGGGATCCCCATCCTCCTCCCAATTCCTTTGCTAGAACAATAGAAAACTGAAAATCCATACAAAATCCAAACACTGGCCAGCATCTATCTTCCAAAATTACAGACATTAAAGAACATAATATAAGGGCATTAATACAGCAACGACAAGGATCACGAGATAGTTTTCAGACTTTCCACCGTGATATAAATGGAGTTAAGGCCTTTCATAAACGGCACAAGATCCAATAGCGATGCTGTAAGCAACAAGAGCCATTTAGGGACCCACCTTCAGACGCAGTTTCACATCATCCTAGAACTGAAGAACCAGAGGAATTGAAGCAAATCCAACCACATTAAGTAGCAGTTGAGATGCTCTCTGTCTCCTTTTACTCCAAGTTTTATAGCTTTTTTTTTTTTTCTTTCCTTCTGATTGACCTGAAATGCTCAGCTTTTCTTATCTCGAAGAGCAGCCTGGGACCCGGAGGCAATTAAAATATTGATTAGCCATTGCCTAAGTTTTAGCATTACTGTTGCAAACGGAGGCATGTTAAAAATTTTCAGAGTTTATTTGAGCAAAGATCGATCAGAATCCGGCAGGACGGAGCCAGAGGGCAGGCAGGAGCCCCTGCGACACAAGACTCCTGTAGAGAAAAGGCGGGAGCGAAGCAAGGGAATCGACTGGCTCCAGCTGGAAGCCTGGCCCGCTGGCTGAGGCCCGTCGTCCTTGGGCTTCTGTCTGTGACCTTGAGGCCTCCTGGGCTGCGCCCTGGGTCCCGCGGGTCATCAGCCACGACCGTCCAGCCACCTCCGGCCACTGGGGCTTGAACTTACCACTTCATGGTCTTTCCTCATAAAGCCTTCACCTACTCCCAAGGGCCCTGTGTTTTATGTCGTTGGATGGGATCCAGAGAACATCTGCTTTGGCAAAACAGATGAAAGGCCGGCTAGGGGCGAAATCTCATGCCCCTTTGGTGTTCACTGCTCTGTCATCGACTACTGACCAGTCGTTAGTTCGGAAGTGGCTGCTCTCGTGTGCGCCTAAGAGGACGCACATATCCATACCTGGGGCCACACCAGGGCTCGGGCTCGACGTTCTTTTTTTTTTTTTTATATATATATATTTTTTTAATTTTTATTTATTTATGATAGTCACAGAGAGAGAGAGAGAGAGAGAGAGAGAGAGGCAGAGACACAGGCAGAGGGAGAAGCAGGCTCCATGCACCGGGAGCCTGATGTGGGATCGGGCTCGACGTTCTAACAGGAGCCGGCTTACGGGAGCTCGGGCGCATCCGGGGCAAGGGTTTTCCTCCCAGCCGTCCACTGCAACAAACCGTGACGGGATCTGGCCCGGCTTATAAACAAAGGGAAAAACAGAAGGGAACTTGCAAAGTCACATCTAAATAAGAGTAGAAATATCCACTATACCTTTTAGAGGTTTACCATTTAGGTCTCAATCCTCAAAACAAAATCTTATGCCCAAATTATGGGGTGAGGTCTGAGGGCATGTTCTTGTAGTGTAGGCATCAATTGCCAATTGGCATCGCAGGTGGTAATTTTTCGCCCCTCCAATGAGTTTATTCAACACTTAAAGGTCCATGCTAGTATTAAATGTCTCTCCCTAAAGGGTCTCCAGTTTTAATCCCAAAAGCACCACACCGCAGGGCCCAGATGCTAACTGTCCCGAGAATGACCGCTCATTTTTGGTCTGATACCAAAAGATTAGGATTTTGTACCAAGCGCGTGCACAACAGAGATCTCTTTGAGATCTCCGAGATCTCTTCGAAAAAATAACTTGAAAACCAGTGAGGTCACCTGGGTAACTTTGATACAGAGGCCCCTTGAGAGTCTTGCCGACTAGGGAAGATATGCTATTTAATCAGTTTCTTGGTTTTTCTCTTTCACTTAGACTTGGATCCATCCCCATCCTTGCCATAGTCCCAGGAATTACACTCTTGCTGTTTGGGGACTATGGTGAGCTCCCTGCGGGACAGACTTATTCCTGGAACATGGTTTCTGAGGCTCTGCTTTGTCACCATTTATACTGACTCCAGCATGCAGCCCCTGCCACCTGAGGGGGGTGCATTGGGGGTCCTAATATACCTCTTTGGTGGGGCTTCACATTGAGGGTTTATAGTTGGCACATTGGTTTCAGGTGTGCAGCCTGGTAAGTTGCTGTTACGCTACGCTCCCATCCACGCCCATATGACGCTCTTACACCACCATTGTCTGGCTGCACCTTTCACCCCCATGACTCATTCACTCCAGGCCTAGAAGCCTGGACCTCCCACCCATCCCCCATGCCTCATGCCCTCTTCCCTCTGGCAACCTGTTCCTTCCCTATAGGTCCCTATAGTTCATTGTTTTGTGTGGATTCCGCATGTAAGTCACATCACATGGCATTTGTCTTTTGGACGACTTTCACTTAGCGTAACGTCCAGGTCCGTCGTTGTTGTTCCAGATGGCAGGATCTCAGCCTTTATGTTCGCGTAATATTGCATTATGATGTGTGTAGGTATCTATTCCTTATCCATTCATCCAAATAATTTACACTACCCTTGTTTCTCTGTCATCCAAGGTGGTTGTACCTTCCCCTAACACCTTTCCTTATAGAATCGCTTCCAGAGAAGTTCATTCTGTATTTTAGATCACAGAAAATCTAGGTTGTGTTATTCTGAGCTCTTTCTATAGCTGCTTCTTTGGATAGGAATTCTCTTCAATTTGATGAGCAACTTAGGTTTATACCCTGCTTACACAGCCAGATTATTACTTGCTCAGGTACAAATAGCCTATGGCTTAAGATCGAGATAATAAAAGTTCTATGACTATTTAGGATTACAAATTTTACTTTTATGTAATTGGAGGAAGATGAACACCCATTTAACTTTCCAGACTTTCTTCAAGGCACGGAGGGGACGAGACTGTTCCCCATGCCTCACAGAACTTTTTTGAAGAGTCAAGGATGTGCTATAAAGTAAAAGCTAGCTACGGAATATTATTCAATGTAAATATTTCCCTACGTCCCTATGATCTTTCTGATCAGGAACAAACAGGATTCTGGGTAAATGAACTGATGTAGTTGAGGCAACCTAAAGTGTATTTTAAGAAATCTAACTTCCATAAGTCCTCCCTTAATTATGATCATTATGATCATTTCAAGCAACACAATCTAGACTGAAAACGCGCAACATGAACCCCTCAGCAAGGTCACTGACATCATGAGGACCTCATTTCCACTAATTTTCCTTTTCTTAGTGTCTGCTCCCTTCTGGCTGCTGTAACAGAACAGCACAGGGTGAGGACAGCAATTTCTCAGTTCTGAGGCTGGAAGTCCAAGCTCAGGCACTGAATGGTCTGATGTCTGAGGAGAGGCTCCTTCCTGGTTCACAGACCAACTTTTGCTGTGTCCTTTGGGGCAACTGGGCTCTCTGGGCCCTCTCCATCAAATTCCAACTGGGGGGGCCCCAGCCTTCTGATCTAGGCACTTCCCCCAAAGCTCTTCCCTCCTAATACGCTTAACTTTGGGATAAGGATTTCAACAAATTCCGGGAAGTATAGGATGGAAAAGTTTTTTTCTTCCCTCTTAGGTTCTTTTGGTGGCCTAATAATTAAATGGACACAAGACAAATTAAAAGAAGAAAACAAACTGCATATCCATAGGAGTCTCAAGTAGACCCATAAGAGGTCAGGAAATGGAACCTTACAGGCCGTCCTCAGCTAAGGAGAGCAGCTGTGAGGCTTCCAACAGGGGGAAGACAACTCTTGAGAAGATGAGAGCAGATGTTCGGTCATCAGACCTCCCTGCCCAGTCATGCACATAGTCTTTCTGATGTAACAAGCAATCTGGTAATAGCTCTTTTTCTGGTACTGAATCCCCTAATTAAGTTCTTTTAGGCAGTTGAGAGAAAGGTAAAGGCTTTTTCTGAGCCTGCTGGGTGTTACTTCCCTTCAGCTCAAAACAATCCACATGCCAATGTGGAACCTGTTGGGGTGACGTGTTCTGCTCCCCCCATTAGTCCTGTCAAAGATTTTCCAAGAGGCCTCGCCCAGAAGCTGAGGTGGCAGGCTGCTGCTTCACCTCTTTGAATTAGTCCTGACAAGAGGTCAGTTCAACTCATCTGACATAGAGAGGTGCGTGGGCTTCTGTATTATACAAGCAAAACAAAACCAAAACCCAGTGATTAATGCTCAGAAGCATAAATCACACACTCGACTGTAAACCCAGCTTGAGTTCTGAAGGCTGCCAGTCGAAAGCGTTTTTAGATGTCAGGCTCAAACCAACCTCAGACAGCATTGGAGCAGGCCTGCCAAGGACAGCTTGCTTTCTTTCTAGTTCAAAGGTCTCTCAGGATCTGAGAGGTCACACAGCAATAGGCACAAGGATTATCCCATGGGAATAAAGGGAAAGGAGAGAAAATGAGTGAAAATATCAGTGAGGGTGACAAAACATGAGAGACACCTAACTCTGGGAAATGAACAAGGGGTAGTGGCAGGGGAGGTGGGCGGGGGTTTGGGGTGACTGGGTGATGGGCACTGGGTGTTATGCTAGATGTTGGAAAATTGAACTCCAATAAAAAATAATAATAATAAATCAAGAGAGAGAGAGAGAGAGAGAGAGAATTATCCCATGGGAGCTGTAGTGGTGGGTTCTCTGAAGCCGGTACCAACTTGGCCACCTGTAGCCTTGCTGGGCTTCAGGGAAAGGGCAGCTACAGCTCTAGCGGCTCCAGGTGAGAAATACTGTAGAAAACAGAAATGTTACTTTGGGGACAAAGAGTCCAATATTGGAGAACCCAAAGGAATTCAGGATCTAGTTACCGTAAGAAAACAAAACTTCACAAATAATGCTACTAGGATCTAGTATGCATAAGGAGTATTACAGAAACATCCCCGTACAGTTACCCCCAATTTCTATCAAAGGTAATTAAAGACTGATTTCTTTGAAAGTCGGCCCTGTCTGAAATTTTAGCCTGATTATTTACACAAGTGCAATATGAACAGTAAATGGCCAAACAAGATCTTTTAACTCGGGTTTGCTGGAACTTTTCATAAATGTCAGATTGAGGGGGGTGCCTGGCTGGCTCTGTCAGCGAAGCGTCGGACTCTTGATCTCAGCTCAGGTCTTGGTCTCAGGGTCATAAGTTCAAGCCCCACACTGGGCTCTGTGCTGGGTGTGAAACCCACTTTACAAAAAAAAAAAAACAAAACAAAAAAAAAAAAAAAAAAAAAAAAGGCAGATTTGACTTTTAAAAGGTTCTCAAGGATGGGGAGGCAATCCAAAAACTCACCATTAGATTTCAGCTGCAATACATTTGGATTTGGGTGAATTCCTGTTTTCTCGAGGTCCCTGGGCCTGTAAGGTGGAGCCTGCATCAGCTGTGAACTCTGCACGTAGGCCTTGATACTTCATAATTTCACAGCAGGGTCCGTGGTCAAGAGTCCTTGGTGAGGTCCTTTCTTTAAATCTCACATTTGCAAAAGCATCTAAGTAAATCAAACTGTAAATAACCCTTTAAAAATGCCTGTGGGTTAAAGTTCTGGTGTGCATTCACTTTATAAGGAAACGTAATTTTTTCTGTAGCATGCAACCATTCAAGAACTAACTGGACAATAAATATTGACAGGTTTCCATAAACCCCCAACGATCTCTGGGCTGTGTTAGTGACATACCCACGGATACAACCCTAGGAAGGTTTATCACTTATTTGACAACACTTCCTACGTAATTTAACATACGAAGTCAACCAGAGTACTTGCAAATCTCAGTGTTCGCTTGCAAATTGAAAACTCCACGTAGAATTTGATTTTGGGAAAACATCAAAATATCCGAACGTGTGATTAAATAGACTCACAGATTAGAAAATAATATTGGGAAAAAAATAATAATATTGGGTTATTTAACCAAAGTAACAAGATGGTAATGCAGGGATCCCTGGGTGGCGCAGTGGTTTAGCGCCTGCCTTTGGCCCAGGGCGCGATCCTGAAGACCCGGGATCGAATCCCACGTCGGGCTCCCAGTGCATGGAGCCTGCTTCTCCCTCTGCCTATGTCTCTGCCTCTCTCTCTCTCTCTCTGTGTGACTATCATAAATAAATAAAAATTTAAAAAAAAGATGGTAATGCAAATGTACAAGATCACGTAGTTGTGAAACTCCTCAGCTCCCCTATTGTGGAGAGAACTGGGTTTTCCTCAGGAAATGGAAGCCCTGACCTGACCAAGACAATATGAAGCATGGCAAGTTATTTTGCTAAGACAAAAATCTCTGCTGTCCTGGGAAATCATTTAAGACAAAAGAAAAAAAAAAAAAAACAACTACTTGATTTTAGTCTAAGAGCAGATCGATAATCTAAAACAAAAAACTGGATCCCTGGGGGGCTCAGCGGTTTAGCGCCACCATCAGCCCAGGGCGTGATCCTGGAGACCCGGGATCCAGTCCCACGTCGGGCTCCCTGCAGAGCCTGCTTATCCCTCTGCCTGTGTCTCTGCTTCTGTCTCTCTCATGGATAAATAAATAAAAATCTTTAAAAAAATAAAACCCATTCTTTGAAAACTTAAATCCATTCCAGTGTTAGAGTTGGCCCACACATAATATTCTTGCCCCAAGATTCCTTTCCACAGAGCTCATCTAACTTCTATCCACCCCTTATTTTGACCTGTTTTTCCTGTTCCCATTTCTTTTCCTCTCTTGGATTTCATTTACATAAAAACACTATTGATATTAAAGCTTTTTTAAAAAAGACACTTGAATTTTAGCCTGAGCACAGAAGAAAAATTACGTCTCCCCTACCCAGCTTTCTATATGTGTTTAGATGGTTTTCCTTTGTCCTCTGAAGCAGCCCTTGTACTACTCTTTTAACAAAACCTCTTCCTGTCTCATAACTTGCGTTCTCTAAAACACATTCTACTTTCTTCAGAAAAAGTTTCCCTTATTTTTAGTAGTTTTATTAGAATTATTAGCTCTTAGAAACCTTCATTTCTAGTGAAAATGAAGTCAGCAATTTTGAACTGTAAAATACAGCATTCTTTAAATTGCTAAATTAATATATTTTGCAATTTCTAGAGGCAATATGCTTTCTCAGTACTTTTTAAAAAATATGGCCCAAGACCTATTTACTCCGATTCATAGATCTTTAGTTTTTCTGTAATAAGCACCCTGAAGTGTATAAGCCTACATTATGAATGCTCCAGAATTATATGTTATTTAGGTATCACCTAGATGTTCCATGAATTTCCATCACTTAACTTCAGTTAGCAGGCCTCTAAGGGTGGAAAAAATGGGGGGAATGAAGATATGCCATAAAACACATTTAGTATTAAGTTCATTTATAAGTTTTTATCTCACATCTAAGTAATTTACTTGTTACATTTCTATTACTCATGAAAAGTTCATGAGACCTTCAAAAGCAAACAATCACGTGATTTTTCTTGCAGACGTATTTTGCAGTAGAGGCCACATGAGCTTATCTACTAACCCGAGTAGGATAGGAGTTGTAGGTCTGCGCTGTAGCTCATCTCGGTAACTCTGAGGACAGGTCTGTTTTAATTAAGCCAACAAACAAACTAGATTTACTGAGGATTATCCCAAATGTTCTTAAGCAGTATCTGGGTTAGTTTCTGTTATATTTCTGAGAGTCAAAGTGTTTACCTTGGTGAGTCCTTTTTCCCTTCTTTAAGCTAACTTAGACAAGTTTTGGCATCATTATCTAGAGGAAGAAAACACACACACACACACACACACACACACACACACACACACCGGCATACCTCAGAGATATTGCAGATTCCCTTCCAGATTACAAAGCAAGTGCAATAAAGTAAGTCCATTGATTTTTTTTTTTTTTTTTTTTTGGTTTCCAGGAACATACAAAAGTTCCATTTGTGGTCTACTGTGTGTACTATGCTATAATCTACTAAGTGCTACAGCAGATCTTAAACATCTTAAGTGCTTTCATTACTAAAAACTGCTAATCATGACCTGATCTTTCGGTGGATGTCCCTTCTGCTGGTGGCGGGTCTTCCTTGGGTGAAGGCAGCTGACTGATCACCGCCACGGAGGGTACAGTCTCTGAAAGCCAGGGTGGTTATGTCAAGAAATTGCAAAGCTTGCTGCATTGATGGACTCTTCCTTCCATGAAGAATTTCTCGGAGCCGGCAATGCTATTTGGCAGCTTTTGACCCACAGTGGAGTTTCAGAATTGGACTTGATCCTTTCAAATGCTGCTGCTGCTTTATCAACTACGTTCATGAAAATTCTAAATCCTTTGTTGACATTTCAACAGTCTTCACAGCATCTTCACCAGGAGGGAATAGATTCCATCTCAAGAACCCACTTTCTTAGCTCATTCCTGAGAGGCAGCTCATTTTTGAAATTTTGAGATTGTAGCAATTCAGCCCCACCCTCAGGTTCCAATTCTAACTCTGGTTCTCTGGCTATTTTCACTTCATCCGAAATGAACCCCTCAAAGTCACCCATAAGGGTTGGAATTATCTCCCCAACTCCTTTTCACGTTGGTATTTTGATCTTGTCCCATGAATGATGTTCTACAACGGCATCTAAGGGCATCAGTTCTTTCCCGAAGGTTTTCAATTTACTTTACCTAGATCCATCAGGGGAATCACTATCTGCGGCAGCCATAGCCTTACAACAAAGCGTATTTCTCAAGACGTGAGAGTTGAAATGACTCCCTGATCCATGGGCTGCAGAATGGATGTTGTGCTAGCAGGCGTGAAAACATGAATCTCACTGTACAGTCTCCATCGGACTTCTTGGGTGACCAGGTGCATGGTCAGTGAGGAATCATGCTTTAAAGGTTTCTGAGCAGTCTCAGCAGTGGGCTCAAGATAAACCATGTTATAAACAGAGGAGCTGTCATCTGGGCTTTGTCCCGTTTGCAGAGCACAGGCTGAGTAGATTCAGCATAATTCTTAATGTCCCTAGGATTTTCAGGAATGTTGATGAGTGCCAGCCTCAACTTAAAGTCCTCAGCTTCATTAACTTCTCACGGAGAAGCCAGACACTGACTTTGCCTCTATGGCTGTCAAAGTCCTAGACAGCCTCCTCTTCCTTTTTTTTTTTTTTTTTTGACAGCCTCCTCTCCACCGTAAGGCTGTTTTACCCACAGTGAAGATCTGTTTAGTGCTGCTACCTTCGTTACCTTAGCTAGATCTTCTGGATACCTGGCTGCTTCACCCTACACAGAGATAGCTTCTCTCCTTAAAAGTCATGAACATCAACCTCCGCCAACTTCAAGCATTTCTTCTGCAGCTTTCTTACTCTCTTGGCCTTTACAGAATTGAGACTCGAGGCCTTGCTGTGGATTAGCCTTTGGCTTATGGGAGTGTTGTGGCTGCTTTGATCTATCCACACCCCTAAAACGGTCTCCACATCAGCAGTAACGCTGTTTTGTTTTCTTCACATTCGTGTGTTCACTGCAGTAGAACTTTTAAATTCCTTCAGGAACTCTTCCTTTGCATTCACAACTTGGCTCACTGGTGCAACAGACCCAGCTGTTGGCCTACGTCAGGTTTTGGCATGTCTTCCTTGTCAAGCTCAATCATTTCTAGCTTTTGATTTAAAGAGACGTGTGACTCTTCCTTTCAGTTGAAGACTTAGAGGCCATGGCATGGTTATTGATTGGCCTGATTTCATTATCATTGCGTCTCAGGGAAGAAAGAGACCTGAGGAGGAGAGTGATGGGGGCGGGTGGGGGGGGAGGCAGGATGTCCAGTGGGTGGAACACTCAGAATGCACACATTAAGGTCACTGTCTCATATGGGAGTGGTTCATGGTACCTCAAATACTATTGTAGTTACAGTAGTAATGTCAAAGCTCACGGAGGACCATAACAAGTGGGAAATTTGAAATGCTGTGATAATCACCAAGATAGGACACAGACATGGTGAGCAAATGCTGATAGAACAATGGCACTTGAGTGAAATAAGTCAATCAGAGAAGGACAAACATTATATCGTCTCATTCATTTGGGGAATATAAAAAATAGTGAAAGGGAATAAAGGGGAAAGAAGAAAAAATGAGTGGGAAATATCAGAAAGGGAGACAGAACATGAAAGACTCCTAACTCTGGGAAGCGAACTAGGGGTGGTGGAAGGGGAGGTTGGTTGGGGGTGAGGGTGACTGGGTGACGGGCACTGAGGGGGGCACTTGATGGGATGAGCATTGGGTGATATGCTATATGTTGGCAAATTGAACAGCAATAAAAAATAAATTTATACAAATTTTAAAAAGTTAAAAAAATTAAAAAAAATTAAAAAAAAGAACAATGGCACTGACAGGCCCGCTTAGTATTGGCTGGCCATAAATTTTCACTTAAAAATGAATTTGTGAAGCACAGTAAAGCAAAACCCAACAGAGGGGCATACCTCCGTATGTATCATACACAAAGCTAAAAATGCGGAGACCCTATAGCTTCTGTTTCAAACTTCAGCCACGAAGTAGGTACAACACAAACACGCAATTTATGAAAATTGACTGAATCCAAATTTGATGCTGGCAGATGTAACCACGAACTTACACAGCTAATATTTTGGTTCTTTATCAAGATTTATGGAGAAGACTTTCAAGATAGGTATTTGCCTTTTGCTAGTAATCTTATGGAGGCTCTGGAATAGATTTTAGTAGGTTTTAAGAAGGCTCTTTTCCAGGGTACCTGTGTGGCTCATTTGGTTTAGTCTCTTGGTTTCAGCTCATGATCTTGAGGTCCTGAGACTGAGCCCCACATTGAGCTCCCCACTTCGCTGGAAAGTCTGCTTGTCTCCCTCTGTCTGCCTTTTCCCTGGGTAATGGTCCTAAATTAATCTTTTTTGAAAAAAAAAATTCTTTTTATTCTCTTGCAGGCAGTGTCCTTGATGTTTTAGTTACCTCCTGGGCTGTTTTTATATCAAAGACATGGTGAGATTTAGAGATCTTCAATGAACAGAAGCACACTCCTAGGAATTTTGAGGTGTATTTCTCTAGCATGAGAAGTCTGGGGGGATTAATATTTAAGGTTTGCCTTCATTTTCTTAAGAGCAGTACTGGTCTTTCCCCTGAAGTCCTCCTCTTTCACAAGATCTACAAGCACGGAGATGAAAAAGAGAGGTTTTCAGGATTTCAACAGCAGCTTTGAATGGTTTCTACAGTTCTATCCCTGCTTTTATGACTTTTTCAGAATGACAGTTGCTTTTAATTCTTCAAACCATTGGGTTGATGCCTGACCAATACCAAGGGTTGTTGATCTGCCCCTGTTACTCCGCTCTACTTCTTTATTTATTTTTTTTTTCTACTTCTTTAGATCAAGGAGTAGACACCCCAACCCCAAATGCCTGATGGAAGTGAAACAATTTCTGGGTTTTGGAGCAGTAGGGTTTGAGGCAGGTGGCCTTTAGAAGTCCATATAAAGCATTCAATGGCAGCCTTTCATTATTTTCCTTTTTCTGAGTGTATGATTCAACCCCAGGGCAACACAGCTGAGAAGGAAAAGCCTCTGCTATTCCTTGTATTTCTAAGGCCTGAACACTGGCCTCCAAGATGATCCATTTCCTGATGTTTGTAGGTGGGCCTGGGAGACATTCTGGTCATCTGCTTTCTCAGTGAGGAGTTGTGTGGGGTGTTGGGGAGGCATCTGGTTTGTCTCTGGACTTCAATCTAATCATGGTGGGAAAGATCACCCTTAAGCAGCTAGTCAAGTGTCCTGGGAGTAGTGAGGAGACCTTTCTGTGTCATTTTAATTCTTCTCTGAATTGGGAAGGATCTTCTGAGAATGGGTAATTTAAAAGATCTGCTGCTGGCCGTGGGCCGTGAATTCTTTGCAGCGAGGGATCCGGGATATGGCTGCGAAGAACCTTGCTTGGGAAGGCCTGAGCGACTCCTGTTCTGGACTTTCTGCTCAATGCTCTTCCTGGCTTACAACATTTACACAAACACCTGCTTCCTTGGTCCTGGAGATGGGGTAGGAGTGCTCTCTGGAAATTCTGTAGGGAAAGGGGAAGGTAAAATGAGCAGCTTATATGTAATGGATTTTCTGGGAAGGGCAGAGGACTTTGGGGGCTAGAGAATTTGCTGAGGACATGAGGCAGGGTCTGGAGAAGGGAAATTGATATTGCATATGGACTTTAATTTTTGTTCTACATCTAGTATCTGTCATCCTGTTATGAGACTCCCTAGGGTTAGTGATTACACTCCTGTCTTTCATTTTGGTCTTTCCATAGGTAACAATAAGAGAGTTGTTTAGGATAGGGGTGCTCTCTCTCTGTAAATGGTTTTTGAATATACAAGTTTCTCCAAATCAAGGATCCCATCATCTGGCTGTTAAAAAATAGACTTTTTTTTTAAAGGATTTTATTTATTTATTAATGAGAAATACAGAGAAAGAGAGACAGAGATGCAGGCAGAGGGAGAAGCAGGCTCCCTGATGTGGGACTCGATCCGGGGATCACGCCCTGGGCTGAATGCGGTGCTAAACTGCTGAGCCACCTGGGCCGCCCAAGTAGACCTTTCTTAATGCAACCCCAACAGGCCTTTTCATGGCAGAGCAAGGGGCATAAGCATCCCCCAAAAAGGCTGCAAAATCTGCAGCCCTCACAAGATGCAAAAGCTCACTCCAGAATTGGCCCAAGAAAGCCAGACCTCTGTTGCACGGGCAAGTAAGGATGATGTGGTGTAAGCAGCATCTCTGGTTTTTCACATGTGAGACTCCTTCCAGTCACAGACCTGCTAACCTGTGACACTGGGCGGGCACTGCCGATGGGACCCTTCTTGTACCGACAAGACAATTAGGGTCAAGATGACAAAGGCCTTTACAGACCGGGACCCCTTATGACAAACCCCTGAGAAGCCAGGTTGGCCCGACGGAGAGGGTGCTGATGGGGACTTCCTGTCTGGAATCCCAGTCTACTCAACTGGCCACCAGAGTCTAAGTGCACCCTCCAGAAGGGAGGGACCTGACGGAACTTTCTCCCAGGTCATGGAGCCAAGCTCTCAGGTGAAGAACACAAGGAAGATGTCATCTGGTTGTTAGAAGGGACCCACAGCAAAGTTTGTCTAAACAGACGCCCAGCTGGTGAGAACCATGAATGCGCCAGTCTGGGGGCCTGGCTCCAGCAGCGGGCTAATGGGGCTGTGCCTGTGTACTGCCCTCTGGTTCCCCTCCTCCTGACAGAGGACAAGACAGAGGAACACAATGGCCACCTGCAGGAGGAAACAACAGGACTCACTTTAAGTCTTTACCGGAGTCATCCACCTGATGCACTAGGCTCCCCAAGTGATTCTTCTGACTAATCCTAATTTGGAAAAAGGAAAAGGAATGCTCAGCACTCCCACTTTCACCAGACCTTGCCGGCAGAGATCCAGGAGACCCACACGTTTAAAGTTCTTCATTTCTGCCAGCTTCTGTCGGGAGTCCCAAGATCTCCCCTGCAGCAGTCCCCAGAAAGAGGGGTTCTTGGTGGAGAGACTTTTAGAGTTTTTCCCAATCTGAAGGGGTGGGCAATTTTTCCCTCTTCCCTTTTAGGTTCTTTGGTCTAATTAGTAAGACAGATTGGCAGGAGAAAAACTTTATATGTATAGGAAAACTATAAAATTAGAATCACAGGTGCTCAGGACATTGCGCCCTGGACACCACCATCCTTAGGAAAGCACAGTAGGGCTCCAGGATCCTAATAGGGTGAGAAGCCTCAGGAAGAGGAGAAAGGCTGATGTTTGATATTCAGACATTTGCACCATGTAGAGAACTAGAGCAGAAAGGTTTGTCCCTGGTACAGGTTCTCTGTAAATTCCTTCAGGCAGTTAAGGGACAAGTAAACACCTTTACCTGAGTCTGCTGGGTCTTCTATGCATTTGGCTCAAAACCAATCCACATGCCAACACAGAACCTCTTGGGGTGATGTGTTCTCCCCTCCCCCGCCTTCATTCTCACCTGTGAAACTTCTCCAAGCAGAGTCCTAGTTGGCACATGGTTCCATCTCAACCAGCCTCATGGCTCTGGTCAAAACTCATCTGAGCTAGTTCTGTCTCATTTCTGGAGGTGCAGACACAGGTGGGCTCCCAAGTTTGGTCTATATTGTGCAAGCAACCATATCTAATAAACCACTTTCAACGGAAACAAAAAAAAATGGCTAATGATTACAACAGACCATAATCCCAGGTTTGGAGTCCTGAATGCAGCCAGTCACAAGAATGTCCTAGATATTGGGCAGAAGCATCTGCATGTGGAGTTAGGGCAGGAAGTGGCATCCTGACATTTTCCAGATTTCCAAGTTTTAATTGCTCTGGTGATCTGAGTAGGTGCACACAACAGGCATGAAGATGGCCTGTACGTGAGCTGTTGAGGAAGGTGGTTTGCTTAAGTTCATATCAAGTTCTTCCCTTTAGCTTGCATGGATTCAGAAAAGGGGCATTTTTTATTCTTAGTGATTCTAAAACAGAATAGGAAAAAATTAAATTTTGGAGTTAGATCCAAATATCAGAGAAACTTGAACTCAGGATTCAGTTTGTAGGTAGAAAACAATACGTCTGACATTAGAAGCCTTAGAATATTTACCCACAAAGGTTATTAGTAAATAGTTTCTCTACAATTACTTATTTCTAGTCAAAGATAATAAAAAATTATTGTTTGCCAAATAGTGATTGGCCAGATAGCTTAAGTCTGCTTTACCAGATTTTTAAGGAATATCAGATTCGACTTTTACAATCTCAAGATTAAGAAGCCAATCAAGACGCACCATCAGATCTCACCTGCAGTGGCTCTAAGATTGGAGTTTTCTTCAAACTGCCCCAAATACCCAGAGGCTCCTGGGCCTGCCTAGAAGTGATCTTTCTCACTCAACCATATCAGGCTGCTGGGAACCCTGTAACAATACACCAACACCGATTTTTCTAAGGGGTGTTACTGACGCCATAACTCAACTTAGTCCCTCAAAGCTCTTGGGTCAGCTCTGAGTCTATACCATTTTCAAATATGATGTCTTGGTCAAAACCTTGCTAATATAGCCAAAGCTTCCACTTGGGTCCTGTTACAAAAAAGACAGGTTCTTATTAAACTTTTGGAAGTAGTATTGTTATGGCAATAAAGCTAAGAGCTTCTGCATTCTGGAGGGATCAGATAGGAAGGAAAAGATTAATCATCTTCATTCACAAAGGTCTATTTTACCCAATTGTTGATAGCTTAGGAATAAAAATAGATTTGTATAATCTGGAAAAACAAAACAATGCTTTTGAAACATCCTACAGGTTTTAAGAGTCTCCCTGAAGATGAAACAGTTTTATACACACACTTTGCCAAAAGCATCAGAAAAAAAAATTACTGTAAATGACAAAGACTTAGGAATGGCCATGGTTAAAGTATTGTTCAGAGTTCACAGGATAAGCAGGTGTAGTTATTACGAGGCAATAATTAAGTGACAATTTAAGGTACTTAGTGGACATTTTTGACAAGTTTCCATGAACTGCAGGTGCTTTCTATAATACCTGTATTAGTAACATACCCACATATATAACTGCAGGTTTATCATTACTTGACGATGCACCCTGCATCATTTAGCAAACCAAATAAACCTAGTTAATCTAACATCTCTTTTACAATGTGAAAGACAAATATTTTGAGATTTTCCAGAGACTTGCTGGAAAATCTCAAAGTTAATTTGAACACAGACTATTTAGCATTTGATTTTGGGAAACCACCAAAACGTTTGAACATTTGATTAAATAGGATCACAGATTAAAATACTGATTTAGGGGACATGGGAACAGGATTCTAAAAGCAAGTACTGAACTCTACATAGGTGTGAAACTGCTTAGCACCCCTGAGAACAAGAGACTGGGTTTCCTTAAGAAATCAGAAAGGATGAAAACCTGAAGCTCAGGAAATTACTCGGTAAAACACACAATTTTTGCTATGCAGGCAGATTGCTTAAGAAACATAGGGTTCCTACTGAAGGAATGTCAATAATCTAAGAAAGCTTTTAAAGTAGAAAACTCAAATTCTAATTTTGCTCTAGTGTACTGATACCGAAACTCATTTTTTTTAAATCTTAAATCCATTCCCGTCCTCGCTTGACTACACATAAAGTTCCTCTCCCAAGATCCCTTTTCCATAAATCTTCTACAGCCTTTTTTTATGTATGTTCAGATGTTTTTTCCTGGTTCTTCCCCCTTTTTCTCATTCTGGAGCAAGCCATCATTTACTTTCCTTTATTATTTGAAAGTAGTTTTAATTACATGTATTGATCAGACTTTTGAACTCTTAAAATCCTTAATTCCTAGTGAAAACTAAGCAAGCAATTGTGGATATTACCCTTCTATTCTCTGGATTGGCCAACTGACAAATGCACTTCCTGAGTTGTAGAAACATTTTTCCCGATAATGAATTCTCTGTGGCATCATTCTGTGCAGGTTTCAACCAATCAGTGAATAATGTTGTGGCTGGACCAGCCCCTATGGTTCTTATGAGTGCCAGACCCCCTCAGCAATAACCATCAGGAAACTTTGATAAAATAAAGGTTTATTCCTTACAAGAGCTGGAAATTACAGAACACACCTGGGGCCACACAGTGAGGTCACAGGTAGAAGGAGAGCGTGCACATGGCCCTGGGCTTGTGCTCCTTTTGAGGGCAGGGGTCAGGGGGCACCCAGGGTTTTCTAGGCTCACTGTTCAAAGAGCAGAGATTTAAAGAATGGTGAGAAAAAAAGCAAGTGGCTTACATCGTCGGGTATCAACGTCAACCAAGATCTCCAAACACAGAAGCCTGGTTCATTATTAAGTCATGTGCTGGAAACACGCTTATTGGAGAGCTCCATCACTGGGGTGAGTGCCTGGGAAATCCATGTTTAAGGCTGAAAAGTAATACACACCACTCTGGGCTTTCAAAAAGGGACAAGACAGGTTTGCTTACAGACCCAAATACACAGTTCCTCTGTAAAAGGAAGCGAAGAGGGGATAAACCTATGTTCAGTGGTTAACGCTTCAGTATTTTATTGTATTTGGAAATCACTACAAGGAATGTCCAGCACCTGTCTCCCTGTAACTCTGAGGCTTCAAGTCACCAAAAAGATTTTTGAAACTATTTTAAGGCGACATACCATAAAACGTAATTTGTTGAAAATTTCACTTCTTAAAAAAGAATTCACTTTTCACATCTTACAAGTATTTACTTGTTCTTTATTATGTTTAGTCCCGAAAATGTCACAATGAACTGCTAACCATCTTCAGTTATCTTTCCTACTGCAAAATTCTGTAAGAAAGAATATGAGCTTACTTGACTATTAGTGAAAGCAGTAGGATAAAGTATTATATTTAATGCCGATAACTCTGAAGATGTGGACTATTTTAATTAAACAATGTAAGCCATATTTATCAAAGATTATCCTAGACCACGGGATCTTGAGAAATATTTCCTTTCTCTACTTCTGAGGGTACACCTGATTTATATAAACACTTGTCCTTAAGCAAATTAAATGGAGTTCTTTGGATGGGTTCACCAAAACTTGTAGAGGTTAAAAAAATAATAATTTAGAATATAGACACAGACATATAAATATACAATTGGAATCAGATCTCATAACTTCACTTTAAAATTTTAGCCTTACGACATTTACAATAACCTACGACTAATTGATAAACAGCTGGATTCATGCTATTGTTTCTGGAGAATAGAAGACACTTCCTTGCTCAGATGGCTCTTTTTTTTGGCTAGTAATTGTGGAAGAAACCTAAGATACTTCCTAAGACTGGTTTTTCAACTATCCTTTTCATCTTTAAGCTTCTGGAAAGAAGAATTACCTTGTTTCCAGAAGAAAAGGTACAGCTGCCAGTTCCACCAGGAAGGACGTTTGTACCCAAAATTCAGATCTTTTACAGGATGTGAAAGCCTTTTGATATGAATAAGGGGGGTTTTGGTAAGAACCCACACTGCTCCAACTGCATTATCTTCAGTTTGCTTCTTTGTATCAGGGAGATGACCCACAACTAAGACAGAAGTCAGGAGGTTCCTACGATCTGGATTTAAAGTTATATATCTTTGTAAATTTCAATAAGTCTTTCCTCAGAAGACTTAGAGTGTTTTTCTTTCCCTCTTGTTTGTACAAAGTTTTATTTTTAGCTTAGGAGACAAGGCATAAAAGAAAGTTCTTCTTAACAGGCTGTGCATATAAAGCTTCTAATCTGGCCCATTTCCGAACATAAAACCACTCAAACACCTTTTAAATCTCTTGTCAGGTTTCAGCCAGAATAGTAAAAAAAAATTTCTGGCAATATTCAACTCTTTGGATGCAACAGGCATTCCCAAAGAGGATGAAAAACATGCCACCTTCCCAGGAGCCAGAGCCATTCCCAAGGTTGGCCAGAAGATTGACTCAGACGATTCCCCTGGGGGAGTGGGGTAAGGCAACATTTAATAAGACCCCAGCTACAGATCTACTACAACCGACTTTTGTGTTCAGCCACATTTTTGGGGCTTCCCTCAAAACTAATAGTCACCAACCCAAGTTCTTGGTACCCAATGGGTACCTGGAGGCAATTTCAGGAGTCACAACTCAAAGATCTACTTATATGTATTTTTGCATGTCACCGCGACTATCTGGGAAGGAAGGGACAACAGGAACATTACTTTCCTCCTCTGCCCAGGCACAGCAGAGATTGAGAGAGTTGACCGGCAAGAATTCTCACCTGTGGCTGGATTCTGCCATTGCCCCCCCACCCAACAATGCCATTGGGAAAGGGTGGGGTGCCCAAGGGGGTCTCATCCTGGTCCAGCACAATCTGTGCAAAAAGAATAAAACAACTCTCCCTCTCTTCATTATGGGGAGTGCTTAGCTGAGACCCCTCTCTCTCTAGGACGCCTCATAAACACGAGGTAAGCTTATGTAGGCTGAACGGTCTCCACTGTGGTCACTGTAGTTCAAGATGACCTTTCATGGGGTTGACCTGCTCACTCAGCCTTAAAGCAAAATTTGATTCACCCCAGGCTCCCCAGGGGAAGGGGGTGATCCACTGTGCATCGCACGAGGACCCAGTCTCAGCTCTGGAACTAGGGTCCAGGATTTGCCAGAGACCTACCCATGACCTCCAGAGGTGTCAAGAAAGCACCGTGCTCAAGGGGCCCTCAGGTACCTTTGCCCGGCTGCTTGCTGCTCCTGGGGGTCAGTGAGAGTCTCCTTTGATCTCCTCTTCAGACATTGGAGCGGCTGTAAGATAAAATGAGGCCTATTAAAATTAAGGGGTTTTTCTCTTTGAGCCAAAATGGGTTTAAGCCAGGCAGCATTCCATCTCACAGATGGGAGGTCCAAGTTGCTGTACAAGATGGAAGAGTTTTAGAGGCGCAAGGGAGTAGGAACAAGGGGGTTATGCTAGACAGAAAAGCAGGTTGGTTAGTGTAAGGTCGCTGTCCTCAGGGGATGGCAGGGCTGTCGGGCAGATGACCTGACTCATGCAGATCAGAGGTTCCCGGTTGAGCCGTTTGAGATTCCATTTCTGGAAGAGGTTCTAATTTTGTCTTGGTTTGGCGACCATGGGGCTCAGGATAAGGTACTTTATTTTGGGTCTGTCATCTTGTTTTTAATGAGGGAGCATTCACAATCTTATTAAGAGCAGACCAGAAGTCTGAGAAAATCTTTCATCTGCTGAAAAGACAAGGACAAAGTTTTAAGTTTATACGAGCACACTACTGGTATGAAAGCTGCAGCCGCCCCGGAGGGAGTGGTGACCACCAGAGGTGCCCCACTTGTAGGGGAGACCAATGTTTCCCTGCTAGGTTCTTTGGCTGGCCTGATTATTAATGGTCATTAATAGAAGACAAATTTCATATGCACAGGAGCCCCATAAAAATAGACTCACAGGGAACCAGGCAATTCAAATATTTGTCCAGCCATGAAGTCTCAGAATACAGAAAGTTCAGCTCTGGGAAGAGTCCCCTTTCTGGTATAGGCCCCCTACCTAAATTTTCAGGCTTTTAAGGAGTTAACAAGTTCTTCCTGAGTTTGCTGGGTCTTAACTGATTTTTAGCTCAAAGAATCCACGTGCACCCTGGTAGTGCATTCAGGGATGGTCTATCACACTCTCCCTCAGAGAGTGGGGAGAGAGACAGACAGACACGTTCTCAGCCCATAGCATCCCACACAGGGGACACAAGAGCAGCGACAGCACCGCTCACATACCTCCTAATACCATCATACAGGGGTCAGAGTTGAACACAAACTTAGGAGGCATCATTCCATCGATAGCACTTAGGTTTGAGGAAGTCTGCTTACTACCCTAATTTGCTCCTAGCACTAACGCCGACAAGGACAAACATTTACCTTATCTGTGTTTCCAGGCACTCCTGCTTTAATTTGGTCATGAAGAACTGGTCATTGCAAATGCGTGAAGGACACCAGAAGATGCCAATATTTTGGATCACTATAGATCATTCCTGCATCGGAGAGAAATTCCTAAATAAGATACAAGCATAGTGATGTGGGCATCTTGGTTATGTCAAAAGATGCTAAAAAAAAATGTGGACCGATATATTTTATGAGGTCTATCAAACCTCTCAGCTTCAGAAAAATGCTCAGTTTGGCAGTGGCTACTTTGAACCATAAGAAGTATCTGATTATAATCCTTAGAGAAGGAGCATGAAGCATTTATCTTGTGGAATCCAGACTCTACAGTTCCTGATTTGTCGGCAGGCTCTCTGGGTCTTAAGAACAAGTTCTAAAAATAGGACCTTAACTCCTAGCTTAGTAAGTAGGTAGGAATAACTCTTTGTACATTAACTTTTGCAAAGAGAAATGGATAAATTCGAGTGATGAGGTAGCCCTATGGTTCAGGATTGTGACCCTGACCCCCACACAGGTCCATGTGCATGGTCTGTCCTTCACTACTCGTGTGGGGACAAACATGTTACTTGGACCCTCTGTCTCTGAGCTTCAGGTTACTTCATAAAATGGAGACAACAGTAATGAAGCCTACACCTCATAGGACCATTAGGAGAATGGTGTTCCTCTTTGAAGCCCTGAAAACAATAGCTCAGTGCCTGCTACCCAGAATATAAATGTTAAATGTATAGTTCTTCACAAGAATCCATCTTGAAGGAAGGTCCAAAATACCTACATCTTACAGGATCCCATCAACTATGCCAAGTGGCACCCAAATTCCCATCTCAACCTTGTAAGCTATTCAGGGGAAGAAGATCCTTCTAGGAAAATCAGCCACTGCTGGTAACAGGACAAGATCAGTTCAGGCTAACTGGTGTCTCAAAACTGAAGACATTTGTACAGGAAGTCCAAGTACCCCAATACCAAAAAAAGAGTAAACTTCTTTAAAAGGTGCTAGAAAGTATACATGTTACTCCTTAGAGTGTATCTGAATAAGATTTTGATAAATGGCCAGTACACAAAATCATGTTTATGAAATTATCTGAAAGGGGAAGAAAACCTTATACACAGATGTATTCAATATCCACTCCTAGTAAAGACTCTACTGTAATAAAACTGGGAACTTTAATAATTTCTGATATGTTTTTAAGAGGAAGTCTTGATTTGTTTTTATTGAATTTTGGTAAGAAAACCAGTATAGGAAGGGATGATGAAGTAAACAATACAAAAGGGTTTTGAAGACTTGCAAGGGGTTATAAAACCTTCTTAGGCTAGAAAAATAAGACATTCTAGACTGTGACAGCTCTATAGTTGACATGTTTGTCTTGATTCTCTTTCCCTTTTTGCTGTTTCAAAATTATTTCAAACTTTTAATTTTTAATATAAATGTATTCACAATTTATAACATTTAAATGTTATGAAATACTTGCTAGAGCAAAGTTCTATAATGCTTCATAACCATTGATCTGATTTTTATTGAATTGATAATGTCTAAGAATTTTCTATATTTTGAAATATAGAACATTTTGTTGTTCCATAAAAGCTCTGTAATTTAGATTATATATAATCTTTTGGGTTTTTTGTCATTTTTAAAAGTTTGATGTGCCTGTGTCTTTAGGTTTTAAAAAATAAAAGGCTTTAAACAGGAAGGGAGCAGTGATATAATTAAACCCAACAATTTAATACCCGCCAAAATTTTAACATACAAAATAAATGAACTCTAGTATCCACTTAAACAGCTATTTATTAATCCCATAACTAGAGCCCAGTTCTCAATGATCAGCACCCCTCGTAATATGATTTCAACATCCTGGATGTGAGTTATTTAGCCCTTTCAAAATTGTAGAACACAGGAGAAACAAGTTTCTTTCCTGATTAAATCACATCACCATATATACCTATCAAATGGAGTCTTGATTTTAAGGTAGAAAGTATAACAAACCCCATTTTGCCTACCACACTGTTTAAGAAATAGAGTAATAAGTACACCTCTGAAGCTCCTTGTAAACCCCTTTTTATCATGACCTTCCTCACACTCACACTGATTTCCTCAGACTCAAGGCTCACCACAATGAGTTTTAGGTTTAATGATCACTGTGTTTTCCCTTAGAGATTTGTTACCTACATACACATTCCTTTTTTTTTTTTTTAAGTTTTACGTGTATATATACTTTTATACATGAAGTTCACAAATATATACAGAGATGTGTGTCTATATACATTTGCATATTATAGTTATCTAGAAATAAACAGCATGTAATTTTATATAGTTTTTTGTTGTAGGTTTTTGGGGATTTACCTATGTTTGAGTGAAGATGGAGTTCGTGACTATCATGCCCTTTTGGGGTTTTTATTGAAGTGGTGGTCCATTGCTTATTTCAATAAAAGTATACTTAAGGTGTACAACATGGTGATTTGATACTCAGAGTGAAATGATCAGTGCAGTCAAGCTAATTAACGCCTCATCCCCTCACAACCACTGTGTGTGTGTGATGAATGCACCTAACTATCTACTCTTAGCATGTCCAGTATTCAATACAGGATTACCAGCTGCTGGCCTTCATGCTATATAGGAGATCCCTGGACTTATTCTAGAGCACACCAACTTTGGGCCAATCTCCCCCATTCCCCTACCACGTACTCTCTGCTTCCACATATTCAACTTTTTAATTTCCACATTTTTTTTCTTCTGTATCCAGCTTATTTAACTTAGCATGCTCTCCAGACTTATCCATGGTGCTGTACATTACAGGGTCTCCTTTTTCATGGCTAAATATTTTGTTGTATATATATATATATATATACACACACACACACACACACACACACACACAACAATTTCTGTATCAGTCTGTGGACACTTAAATTGTTCCCTCTTTAAACCATTGAGAGTAACGCTGTAAATGAATATGGAAGTGCAGCTATCCAGATCCTGATTTCATTTCTTCTGGGTAAATACCCAGAAGTGAAAGGGCTAGATCATATGGTAGTTCTAATTTATTGAGTTTCCATGTTGTTTTTCCATGGTGGTTGCACCAATTTATGTTCACACAAACACTGCATGGGAGTCCCTTTTCCCTATATCTTCATGGACACTTGTTATCTTGCATTTTCTGAATGGCGATCCTAACTGATGTAAGGGGATATATCTCATTGTGGTTTTGATATACATTTCCTTGGATCAATGAAGTTCAGTCCCCTTTCACATCCCTTTAGGACTTCCGTCTTTTGAGAAATGTCCATCCATTATCTAATGTTTTTTCTCTTGAGCCATAGTTCATTACACATTTTGAATATTAGCTCCTAATCAGTTACATGGTTTTGTACAGATTTTCTCCCATTCTGTAAGATGATTTTATCTTGTTTACTGCCTCTTCTGGTGCGCCAAAGCTTTTAAGTTTGATGCAGTGTACTCATTTAGTTTTGTTTCCTGTGTTTTTGTGTCACATTCAAGAAATTATCACCAAGGCCAACGTCAAGGAGCTATTTCATGTTCTCATAGGAGTTCTGTGGGTTTAGGACTTTTGTATTTAGCCTGATTGAGTTATTCTGCATGTTTTAAGACAAGGGTCCAAATTTCATTATTTTGAATGTGGATACTGTTTTCCCAACACCATTTCCTTGAGATTGTGTAATTTTGGTGCCCCTGTCAAAAACTGGTGGACAATATATACTTGGATCTCTAGGGTCTCTGTTCCATAAGTCTATGTTAGCTCTCATGCCAGTATCCCAGTTTCAGTTACAGTAATGTTCACTTATAAAAAGCCCATAGCTAGCCGTCGACAATGGGGAAAGATAAAAAGCTTTCATTTAATAGCACAAGGCAAGGATGTTCAGTCTTACCACTTCCATTCAACATAACTGCCTTGAGAGCAAAAGCTAGCAGACCCAGAAAGAAAAGGTATCCCAAAACAGAAGAAATTATCTGTTTACAGGTGACATTCTCACATGTAGAAAACCTTAAAGACTTCCCGAAACTGTTGATACAAATTCCATAAAGTTGCAGAATAGAATACAAAAATAGGGGATCCCTGGGTGGCTCAGCGGTTTGGCGCCTGCCTTTGGCCCAGAGCGCCATCCTGGGGTCCCGGGATCGAGTCCTGTGTCAGGCTCCCGGCATGGAGCCTGCTTCTCCCTCTGTCTGTGTCTCTGCCTCTGTCTCTCTGTCATAAATAAATAAATAAATAAATAAATAAATAAATAAATAAATAAATAAATATTAAAAAAAGAATACAAGAATAAGTTGTATTTTTGCACATAAATAATCTCTCAAAAAGGAAGCAGAAAACAACCACATTTAAAACAGTATCAAGAGGAGTTCTGGTTTAAGACTTAACTCATCTCCTTGAAATGCACCAAATTACATCTATTAATTTAACAATTCCTTCTGAAGAAAACCTGAGGGCTTACTGAACAGCTATCCAATAACTGGAGAGAGAAGAGCAAGAGACAGAGACATGGTGACAAAGGGAACCCCAACTCCTCAACACTGTGATGGGCAATGAGGAAAGGGTACTTAGGAACCAGGAACAGATCCCTCTCCATACTTGGACACAGCAAAAAACTGTCATATTAAAGAGGAATTAGCATACAAAAGAGACGACACTAGAACTCTAGGAAGCAGTAGAGGAGCTGTAGGAAAGCTCTCCAGGTCAGAGGCACTGGAGAACTACAGTTTATGTTCCTACCCAACCTTGGAAGTGCCCACCCAGAGCAGTGCCGGGACTCCCAAATGGGCAGATTTGCTCATCTCAGTGAGCTTGCAACTTCAGTGAGGCCAGAGTCCACTAGCCCATGCCAGCCCTGGCTGCACTGAGGCACAGGAAAAGCAGCCACAGGTCAAAGGGTCAAGTGGCTATGTGAATGTTCTCCACTTCACCTGAAAAAAAACAGACCCAAGTCTGGATGTCATCAGGGGCAGGTTCAGAAGCCATAATTTGGAGGTCACAAGGCTCTACCAGGCAAAACCAGATGCCGTCATTGGAAGCTGTCTCCTCACAGGGAGCTCACAACCTCATCAAGCCCAGGTGACTTACAAGTCACCTCCTGTGATGCTGGGGCATAGAAAACAAGGCTTTTTAATATTTTTATTTTTTTTATTTTTAAAATTTGTTTTTTTATTGGTTTTGTTTTTGCTTTTTCTTTATTTTTTTTAATTCTGTAAAAAGCCACAGTTTAATAGCCATAGTCAGCAAAAGACACCAAGCACACAGTCTGCATAACAGACACTATGCACAAGACCACTCCAACTTTAGGAGAAATAACATTTCAGCTAACCCATAGAAACACTGTCAAGCAAAATGGGGAGACAGAGGAATATGCTCCAAAAGAATACAAAAAAAATCTCATAAAAAGAACTAAATGAAGCAGATAAGAAATGTGTCTAATAAAGGATTTAATGTAATGTTCATGGGCAGCCCGGGTGGCTCCGTGGTTTAGCACCTGCCTTCAGCCCAGGGCATGATCCTGGAGTCCCAGGATTAAGTCCCGTGTCGGGCTCCCTGCATGGAGCCTGCTTCTCACTCTGCCTGTGTCTCTGTCTCTCATGAATAAATAAATAAAATCTTTTAAAAAAATAATGATCATAAAGATACTCACTGGGCTGGAGAAGAATGGAAGAACTCCATGAGACATATAATAAAGAAAAAATAGAACCACAGTTGAATAAACACTTCAGAGAATCAAGAGTAGATTAGAAGAAGAGCATATCAGCAATCTAGAAGATAAGGTAATGGAAAGCACACAAGCTGAACAGGAAAAAAAAAACCCAACTTAAAAAAAAAAAAAAGGAGGATATATGGGACACCAGGGTGGCTCAGCACTTGAGCATCTTCCTTTGACTCAGGTCATGGTCCTGGGATGGAGTCCCACATTGTGCTCCTTGCACAGGGCCTGCTTCTCCCTCTGCTTGCGTCTCTGGGTCTCTCATGAATAAATAAAATTTAAAAAAATAATAAAAAGGATATATTAAAAGATCTCCAACATCAAGCGAGTATTCACAGTATAAGAATCCCAGAAAAGTGTAGAAAACTCATTTGAAATAACTGAAAACTTCCATAACCCCCGAGGGAAATGAATATCCAGGCCAAGAAGCAGAGTTCAAAACAAGATGAACCCAAAGAGGTCTAAGCTGGAGCACAAAATAATATGTCAAGGGTTAAAGATAAAGAGAATCTTTGAAGGAACAAGAGAAAAAGTTGCCTAAAAGGGAAAACCATTAAGACTATATCAGCTGATTTTTCAGCAATACTGCCAGCCAGAAGGGAGTCCCATGATATACTCAAGGTGTTGAAAGGAAGAAATCTGCAGACAATACTTTACCTGGCAATGTTATGTAGACTTGGAGAGTTTTCCAGAAAAAGATAAAGTTTATCCGCCACTAAATGAACCTTATAAGAAAGATAAACGGTGACAGTAAGTACATACCTATCAATAATTACTTTGAATGTAAATGGACTAAATGCCCCAACCCAAAGACACAGGGTGACAGAATGGATAAAAATGCAAGACCCATCTCTATGCTGCCTACAAGGACATGCTTGCAGATCAAAGACACATGCAGATTCAAAGTAAAGGGAGGGAAAAGCATTTATCATGCAAATAGAAGTAAAATGAAACCTGGGTTGCAATACCAATATTAGACAAAATAGATTTTTTAAACAAAGACTAATGAGAGACAAAGGAAGACATGATGTAATCCTAAAGGGAACAATCCATGAGAAGATATAACAATTGTAAATATTTATGTATCCAACAAGGGAGCACCCAATATATAAAGCAACTAATAACAAAATAAATAATAATAAGAGTAATAGAAGACATTAACACCTCACATGTATCAGTAGATAGCTCAAACGGGAAATCAACGAGGACACACTGGCTTTGAATGACACATTCCAGCAGCTATATCTAACATATTCAGAACCATCCATGCTAACAGAACACACGGTCTTTTCAAGTGTACGTAGAACATTCTCCAAAATAGATCATGTATTAGGCCACAAGTCTCCACAAATTCAAAAGGAAGTCACGCCATGCATCTTGTTTAACAATGCTATGCAACTAGAAATTAGCCACAAGAAAGAATCTGCATAGACCACAAATACATGGAGGTTAAATAGCATTCTATTACACAATGAATGGGTCAACCAGAAAATCTAAGGAAATCATAAAACATATGGAGACAAATGAAAATGAAAACACAGTAGTTCAAAAATCTTTGAGGTAGAGTGAAAACTATTCTAAGAAGTTTATAACAACGCAGGCCTACCTCAACAAATAAAAATCTCAAACAAGGTAATTGTATTTGAAGTAGTTAGAAAAAACTCCAAACCAGTGCAAAGGAAAGATTTGAGCAGAAAACAAGCAAAATAGAAAAAAATGTAGATGGAACCATAAGATGGCGCTTTGAAAAGTTCAATAAAATTAAACCTTTAGGCAGACAGCTAGGGAGAAAAAAATCAGAAATGAAAGAACTAACACCACAGACATACAAATGCATATAAGAGATTATCATCTTATGAAATATTATATACCTAATTGGGAAACCCAGAGACATAGATAAATTCCTAGAAAACATAAGCTCCCAAAACCGAATTACTAAGAAATACAAAATTTAGTCTATCAACAATGAAACTGAGTAATCAAATTTCCAACAAACAAAACTCCAGGACCAGAGCACTTCACAGGTGAATTCTACCAAACATCAGTAGAAGTATATCTATTCTCTTTCCAAACTATTCTGAAAAACTGAAGAGGAAGGAAAGCTTCCAATTTCATTTTGTGAGGCCAGCATTACCCTGATACCAAAAGCAGATAAAGATACTAAAACAAAACAACACACCACAGGTCATTATCTCTGATGGACAGATGCAAAAATCTTCGATATGAGCAAACTGAATCCAACAGCATATTTACTCATTCACAGATCAAGTGGGATATTCCTGGAATACAAGGGTGGTTCAATATTGGCAAATCAACATGATACATATAAACAAAAGGATAAAAAATTTGTGATCATTCCAATAGATGAGAAATGGCTTTTGACAAAATACAACATCCACTTGTGATAGAAATCCTCCAAAAATTAGATTTAGAGGGAATATGATAAGGGCCGTATATGAAAAATCCACAGCTATCATCTTCCTCCATGGTGAAAAATGGAGCTTCTCTCTTAAGATCAGGAGCAAGAAAAGGATGAACACTCGCCACTTTTAATAAACATAATATTGGAAGTCAGTCACATCAATTAAGAGGCATTCATATTGGTAAAGAAAAACTATCACTATTTTCAAATGACAGTATACATAGAAAATCCTAAAGATAATCATCAAAAAGCTACTAGAATAAATGAAATCAGGAAAGTGGCAAGATACAAAAATTAACACCCAGAAATTGATAGCATTTCTATACCCTAATAAAGTTGCAGAACTTATAAAGACAATCCCATTTACAATTTCACCAAAAAGAATAAAATATCCAGGAATAAACTTAACCAAAGAGCTGAAAGACCTGTACTCTGAAAACTAGAAAAAAAAAATACACTGCTAAAAAATTAAGAAAGATGGAAAGATATTCCATACTCCTGGATTGAAAGAATTTATATTGCCAAGATGTCCATATTACCCTGTCTACAGATTCAATGCAATCCCTATTGAAATACCAACAAAACTAGAATCCTAAACTTTTATGGAACCCCAGAATACCCCCAAATAACCAAAGCAATTCTAAGAATAAAGCTGGAGGGATTACAACTTCAGATTTTGATATACATTACACAAAGCTATAGTATTCAAAATGTATGGTATTAGCACAAATACACACATAAGACAACAGAACAGAATGGAGAACCCAGGAATAAAGCTACAATTATACAGTAAAATAGTCCCTGACAAAAAGATGTAAGAATATACAACCAGGAAAATAGAAGTCTTTTTAGTAAATAATGCCAGGAAAACTGTACAGCTACATGCAAAGGACAACACTGAATCACTTGCTTACATGATACACAAAAACTCAAATGTGAGACCTAAAACTAAAAATCCTAGAAGAGCACAGTCATTTCTTTGATATGGGCTATAGCAACATTTTTCTAGGTAAGTCTCCTGACGCAAGGGAAACAAAAGCAAAAATAAACTATTGGGACTACATCAAAAAGCTTTCACATTGCAAAGGAAACCAACAAAACTAAAAGACAACCTACTGAATGGGAGAAAATATTTGCAAATGACCTATCTGATGAAGGGCTAGTACCCAAAATACCCACCATTTGCTTCGACGGGGATGGAACTGGAAGGTATTATGGCTGAGTGAAGTAAGTTAATCAGAGAAGGACAAACATTATATGGTCTCATTCATTTGGGGAATATAAAAAATAGTGAAAGGGAATAAACGGGAAAGAAAAAATGAGTGGTAAATATAAGAAAGGGAGACAAAACGTGAGAGGACTCGTAACTCTGGGAAAGGAACTAAGGGTGGTGGAAGGGGTGGTGGGTGGGGGGATGGGGTTACTGGGTGATGGGCACTGAGGTGGGCACTTGATGGGATGAGCACTGGGTGTTATTGTATATGTTGGCAAATTGAACACCAATAAAAAATAAATTTATAAAAAAAAAACATGAAGAACTTCTACAACCTAACACCAAAAAAAAAAAAATTCTAATTTCAAAGTGGGCAGAAGGCATGAACAGATATTTCTCCAAAGAGAGCATACAGATGGCCAACAAACACATGATGAGTGATGCTGAACATTTTCTCTTCAGGGAAAAGCAAAACAAAACCACAATGATTTATCACCTCACATCTGTCAGAATGGCTAAAATCAAAAACATAAGAAACAAGTGTTGGTGAGGATGTGGAGAAAGCTCTGGTGCATTGTTAGTGGGAATGCAAAATAGTCTAGCCACTTTGGAAGACAGTTTGGAGGTTCCTCCAAAAATTAAAAATAGAATTAGGAAAAATAAAATAAAAAAATAGAATTAAGGCATATTCGAGAATTATCACATGTAATTCTACTCACTATGGGGTATTTAGCCAAAAAATATGAAAACAGTTTTGAAGAGATATGTTCCTCCAGTGTTTGTTGAAGTATTATTTACAAAAGCCAAATTACGGAGGCTACCTAGGTGTCCAAGACAAATGGAAAAGGAGATGTACATACATTTACACGGTTTGACATTATGCAGCCATAAAAAATGATGAAATCTTGCTATTTGCAGCTATTTGGATCTAGAGTGTATAATGCAAAGTGAAATAAGTCAGAAATACTGTGATTTCACTTATGTGCAATTCAAGAAAAAAAGACCCCCCCCCAAAAAAAATACCCCAAAAAACAAAACCCAGACTCTTAACTATAGAAAACAAATTGATGGTTGCCATGAAGGAGGTGGGTGAGGGGGTGGGTGAAATAAGTGAAGGGGGCCAAAAGTACACTTATCATGAAGAGCACAGAGGAATGTACAGAATCATTGAATCACTATATTGTACACCTGAAACACTATATATTAACTATGCTGGAATTAAAATTTTAAGAACAGACTAAAGTCCTTAATATAGCCTTTTCTGATAAAGGAAGCAATTGTGTAGCAAGAAGAAAAAAGATGTTCAAGGGACCTTTAATTGGATAGGAAGTGGTCATAAGTAGACATAAGAAAAACATTAAAAATATGTAAAATATGACAATGTATACATAAGATGTGGAGAAGGGAGTAAAAAGCGGAGAGGAAAAAATCTTTTAGAATATGATTGAACTCAAATCACCATCAAATAATTGAATGTGATTCAACTTTAATCATAATTAATAGAGACTGCTATTTACTTAGAATGTTATACATGAACCTCATGGTAACACAAATCCAAAACTGAGATATATCCAAAAAAAAAAATAAATAAAGAAATCCAAACACTAAACTCATTCAAAAAGAATAAGAACTAAAAAACAAAACAGAAAACAAAATTTTAAGATGAAGTACCTATCAATAGTTACTTTAAATGTAAATGATCAAAAATAAATAAATAAATAAATGAAAGAAAGAAAGAAAGAAAGAAAGAAAGAAAGAAAGAAAGAAAGAAATGTAAATGATCTAAATGCTCCAATCTAAAGACAAAGTGGAAAAATGGAGGGAAAAAAAAGGTCATCTACATGCTGCCTATAAGATTCATGTCAGATCTAAAGACCCACGTAGACAAAGTGAAGGAATAGAAAAACATTCACCATCCAAATTGAAGTAGGAAAGAAAAGCTAGGATAGAAATACTTTTATCAGAGAAAATAGACTTTAAAACGAGGACTGTAACAAGAGACAAAGGAGGCCATTATAAATTGATAGAGGGATCTATCCAACAAGATGATTTAACAATTATAAATATCACAAGTGCCCTCCTCCGTGATATCCATCACCCATTTAGCCCATCCCCTGAGGAGCACTGGGGATTATACATAAGTGATAAATCACTAAATTCTACTCATGAAACCAATATTATACTCTATGTTAACTAGAATTTAAATAAAAACTTGATGATAAAAATATAAGTATCTATGCACCCAACAGTGGAGCACCTAAATACATACAGCAATTATTAACAGGAATAAAGATAAACTAATATCAATAGCTAGATCATCCAGACAGAAAATAAGGAAATAATGTCTTTAAATAAAACATTGGACCAGATGGACAGAAGATATATCCAGAACATCCCATCTCAAGACAGAATCTACATTCTTTTCAAGTGCATATGGAACATTCTCCAGAATAGTTCACATATTAGGTCATAAGACAAGCCTCGATAAATTTAAGAATGAAATCATAGTATGCATCTTTTCTAGTCACAACTATATGAAACTAGAAATAGATCACAATAACTGGGAAAACACCCATGGAGACTAAACCACATGATACTAAATAGCCGATGGATTAATGAATCAAAGAAGAGTTAAAAAAAATACATGGATACTAATGAAAATAGTCCAAAAATCTCGGGCACACAAGGAAAGTAGTTCTAAGAGGAAAGAATATAGCAATACAGGCCTACCTCAAGAAACAAGAAAAAGCTCCAACAATCTAAACCTTACACCCATAGGAACTGGAACAAAGTGAGCCCAGGGTGAGAAGGATGGAAATAAAGATTAGAGCAGAAATAATGTAGAGACTAAAAAAATTGAAAAGATAAAACTGACAAATGTTTAGCTAGACTCAAAGAAGAGAAAGGACCCAAATAAAATAATAAATGAGAGAACACAAATGACACTACAGAAGAAGAATACAATGAAAAATAATATGCTAGCAAGCTTGGCAACCTAGAGAGATGGATAAATCCCTGGAAACCTGTAAATCTTCCAAAACTAAACCAAGAGGAAACAGAATCTGGACAAACTGATTGTAAGTATTGAAATTGAATTGGGAGGAAAAAAAACAAAAAACTACCACCAAAAAATAGAAATTCAGGACAAGATGGATTCACAAGTAAATTCTACCCTTTGAAGAAGAGTTTATCTATCCTCCTCAAACTATTCAAAAAAAAAGGAGGGATCCCTGGGTGTTGCAGTGGTTTGGCGTCTGCCTTTGGCCCAGGGCGCGATCCTGGAGACCCGGGATCGAATCCCACGTCGGGCTCCCGGTGCATGGAGCCTGCTTCTCCCTCTGCCTGTGTCTCTGCCCCTCTCTCTCTCTCTCTCTCTCTCTCTCTCTCTCTCTCTGTGACTATCATAAAAAAAAAAAAAATTAAAAAAAAAAAAAGGAAAAGGGAAGTTTCCAAACACATTGTACAAAGCCAGGATTACCGTGCTACCAATAACCAGATGAAGACTTCACACAAAGAGCAAAACTATAGGCCAGTATCCCTGATAAACATAGATGCAAAAATCCTCAAAATAAAGGCAAAAAAAAAACAGTAACAATACATCAAAAAGATCATTCACCACAATCATCTGTGACTTCCAGGATGCAAGGATGGCTCAATACTCACAAAATCATCCTCCAGCACATTGCACCACCATTACCCTCCAGCACATCCTCCTTCCTCATCCTCCAGCACATCATCATCCAGCACAGCAACAAAAGGATAAAAATCATGGATCATCTTAATAGATACAGAGAAAGCATTTGACAGGATTCCACATGTATTCGTTATAACAAAGTGTAACAAAGTAGGTTTTGTTTAGAGAGAACATACTTCAACATATGTAGGGCCATATATGCAAAGCCCACAGCGATCATCCTCCTGAATGATGGAAAACAGCTTTCCCCTAAGGTCAGGAGAAAGACAGGATGTGCACGCTCACTGCTGTTATTCAACAAGGTAGTGAAGTCCTGGCCACAGCAATCAGACAAGGAAAAGAAATGAAGCATCCATAGTCGTAAAGAAAAACAGTCACTATTTGCATATGACAGGGTACTGACCATGGAAAATCCTGAAGATACTACCAAAACACTATTAGAATGAGTGAATTCAGTGAATTGGCAGGACACAAAATACCCAGAAATTGGTAGCATCTCTATATACTAACAAAGTTGCAGAAATTAGAAAAGACAATCCCATTTACAATAGCACCAAAATAAAATAGCTAAGAGTCAACTTAAACGAAGGAGTGAAAGATCTGTACTCAGAAAACTACTGATGAAAGAAGTTGAGGAGGACACAAAAACATTCCATGCTCATGGCTTGGAAAAATTTATATTGTCACGACGTCCGTTCACCCAAAGCAACCAACAGATTCAATGCAGTTCCTATTGAAACACCAACAGCATTTGGTGGTGTCATGCTAAGTGAAGTCAGTCATGCTAACACAAGTAGGTTTCCACCCACGTGTGCAATCTAAAAAAAAAAAAAAAAAAAAGAGAGAGAGAGAGAGAAAGAATGAGAACTACAAATACAGAGAACTGATGGTTGCCAGAGTAGGAAGCAGCAGTGGGGGAAACGTGATGGGTGCGTGATGGAAACGCACAGGGGGAGATACAGGCCCGCAGGCAGGGCTTAAGTTCCAGGAGTAACAATCAGAGCATAAGGGATATGGTCCATGATATTGTAACGGTGATGGAACGGGACAGACGACAGCAACACTTGTGAACACAGCATACTGTTTAGACTTGTCTAACCACCAAGTTGTGCACCTGAAACCAATGTGACATGGTGTGTCAGCTTTAAAGGACACTATCAGGAAAAAAAAAAATTGTATCCAACACTTATCCAAGAAGATCTGGACTAAATGTCACAAAAAATACGGATGAAAGAAATTGAAGACAGAAATCAAAGATCTCCCCCAAGTTCATGGATTGGAAGAGGACTGTTAAATTGTCCTTACTCTCCAAAGCAATCTACAGACCCAACTTAATCACTATAAAACTAAAACAGCGTTTTCAAGAAAATGCTATAATTTATATGGAATCAAAGACCCTGAATAGACAAAGCAATCTTTAAAGAATTGGTGGCATCAGACTTTCTCATTTTAAATTCTATTTCAAAGCTTACCCTCTTTTTCTCATAACAGTATATTGTAGAGTATTTGACCAGGGTAGTCTTTTTTTAAATTTTAAGTGAAATTTTGTAAACTTTTGGGATGAGAGAGACCTTTTCTATTATTTGGGAATTTTTTATATGATTTTATATAAACCTATATGTATATCATATGTATGCTATGCAAGATATATGTATTTTCTGCCTGGGAGTTTCTCCCTGATAAGAAATTTCCCTCTGGGAAGGCACTTGGAGCTTGCTAGTTTTGAAGATTTTAGGCCATTCCACAGTGGACATTCCTGTTATTCCGATCCATTAATTGGGGCCTGAAATTCCTTTCCAGTTGCTGCGACTAAGGTGATCTGTCCAGCATCCCCTGCCAGCTGGGGGCACAGACATTTTCTGATGTAGGGCCCCCACGAGACTTTGGAAATACTTCCTCCTGTCCAGTTTCTAGTACCACATAGATTACTCTAGCTTCTGGTGCCTTTTACTCCACAGATCTCTGAAAATTTGGGGGATAACTTACATAATTTTACTATTTATTCAGCCTGATTCTCAAGGGTTTTCAGGAGAGAGAAACCTAAGCATCACCATTTCCTGAGAGTCTCCTTTGATTTCATTTGATGAAGAGTTTCATTAGAGCAATTGGATCTTTTTATAACTTTTTGAGCCTTAAAATTTCTTACTAACTTGACATCCATTCATAAAGCTATCTTCTTTCTCTTCTAGATATATTAAAGTTTTGCTTTTACATTGCTCTAATACATCCTTCTCCCCATCTCCCTGCTCAGGGAAAACAACAGGACACCAAAAGCCCCACGTCAATGCCCCCACTGTCAAAATGGGGCATTGTTTATCATTTCTGTCATGCCGGGTTTGCCGTTTGTCAATGTCCATTTACATGTAGAAATGGTTTGCATTTCTATGTTCTAAGTCATTGATCAACTCTCTTTCCCTGCAGAGAAGGCATATTAGTGTTTTCACAGTAATTGATGGCAATGTATATAAATAATTTTGTAGATGATATTATACCCAAATCTGTTAATAGCTCTTATTGGTGCTATAATTTCTATAGATGCCGTTGGGGTGTTTTCATCATTTACAATTCATAGAGCTTTTACATCTGTTTTTGTTTTGCTGTTCTTGTTAGTAGCTTCTGCAAATATTATAAGTCAGGGTCCCTGGGAGTTTCTAATTTCACATTAGCCTACTTGTACTTAGTAAATATAAGGATTTAGGGTATTTGACAGATAAGTATTAAACTAGTATAAAGTTCATTTCTATTTTGAGTTTGCTATTTTTTTTAAAAAAAATTCAAGTTTTGCCTAATTTTTTTTTCTATTAATCCCTTTTGTGAGTTCTAACACCCATGGAAAAGCATTTAATAACCAAATATAAAGAATGACGTCACAGAGTATAGTTGTTCTTTTGAGGGGGAGCAATGTCAGAATGAAATATTCAGGAAGGATATGCCACCTGAATGTGGGGAGTGGGGCTGAAGCACCCCCTGCACCAAAGACAAAAATCAGATGATGTTGAAGAGGAACAGCTGCACATTTGCCACACTGGCCTTCCCCCAGGACAGAGCAGCACCAGATGCTTCCCCTGAGACTCCAGTTCCTACAGTGGGAATAGAGGGTGTAGGGGAGTCAACCCTGCCTCCACTGATGGATGGGTTTTGTTACTGATCAATCACAACCACTAAATCAAGTAACAGGTAATCCCTGGCATGCTGTCACTGCCAATTGCTCCACCTTGGGGAACCTCAAGGGGACTGGACAAACCGAAAGCATAGCTCCTGCCTGGACTGGCCAACACTGCTGCTAAACCACCTTGGTTAAACCCATCTCAAGAGCCAAGCAAATAAAGAGACAAGGGTTTGAAAAGGGGGAAAATTGGGGTGCAGGCAGCCAAGGGAGGTAGCAGACTCAAACCTTAACAACAAGCCTTCTCCCTGGGCAAGACAAATGCCTATACTTTTATAGGGAGATGTTCAGGGAGGTTTGTTCAACAAAGCCAGCAGACGGCATGTGAGCATGGGCAGAGACCTGTTGGATGTAGTCTTCTACGGATTTGACTGCAATCAGGGATTTTCTGGCCTGGAAGCTGGAATGTTCAGACCAACACCTCAAGAAAGCGTGAGAAGAAATAAGAACAATGGGTCTCAGTTGGGCAGAAGTTAAGTGGTCTTTCTATTTCTGACTATAGCTGTCAGGGTCTTATTGACAGTTTCGCCTCCCCCTCCCTTGAGGAACCATAGGAAATCTGATCATGATGGAGGATGAAGAGCTGCTTACAACCATCATCTAGATCTCGGCAGATGGAGCTTGCCACTGCACATCCCAAATAGTCTCAAAGAGCTGCTTTACTCACTTCTGGAACCTACTTGGTGGTGCAGTGTGACCAGGGGACTTGGCAGATGTGTGTTTGCCTGATTCATGTCCTCAGACAAGTTTTCCCAGCCCCAGAGCCTGGTTTACCTACCTCAAGACAAGTATCTCACAGACCCACCCACTGCAGAGTGTGGCCCCCAACCCAATCTGAAGGGAAGGGCTGACTATAATACCTGGAAATGCCTGTGTAACCTAGCCAGGCTCAAGCCAGGAGGCAGGTGGGCAGAACCAATCATCCTCAGATCAACAAGAGTGGCCAAGGAACATGGAGCACAGGTGAGCTTTAGTGGAGACCACAAATTAAGGGTCTTGTGACTTTGGAGCTCCCGGTCTACTCCCTTGGGCAGGGAAATTCAGAGCCCCACTCACCCTGGAATGCAGCCTTCGCACTGCCTGATGGGGAAGCTAATCAGAGTGCATGGAAGATGCATTTCCCCTTCAACAGTTCTGCTTACATGGCACTTGAAACACAGCCCATGATTTCTTCTGTCTGCACAGTAAAACTGGTGACCTAGGAATTCAGAGCGCACGATGGCCTGGATCCAGGTCTTCAAACAAGCTGTGCAGGCCCTCAATCGCATCCTGCTGTCCAACTTGGGCAAGGAAGCAAACTCCATCTCACCTACTTCTGAGCAGCACAGTAGTCAGTCCTGCCCAGAAACTCCACACAACCACTGAGCCCATCCTACAGCCTTCACATGGGCAGGTAACCAAGCCAACAGTCCTACCCAGCAATTGTCATTCAGTCGCAACCAGTCCCCCAGCACCCTAATAAGCCTGACCTCAGTGTTCAAAGAGTTGTCTCACCCTAAAATAGACCCTAATAGCAGACCCCATCTGCCCAAAGACATTACCAGCAGACAAGTCCAGAAACCTAAACAAAGCTGGCTTCTGAAAAAGGCTCTGCCAAAGCAAACCAGCAAAGTCTGGAAGAGAATGTTCCAACATAAGGAATCAGGAATGATGAAAAATATCAGGTAAATGGGACACCAAAGGAAACTCCTAGGATTCTACTAACGGACCTAGAAAATGGAGATCTATGAACTGCCTGAGAATTTAGAATAAGCCTCTGAAATTTCAGTGAATAACAAGAACACAAGAAAAATGAAGTTACAAAAACGTATTTAAAGAGGAGTTCAGGACTTTTGGGGAAGATGGTGGAGTAGGAGCACCATAAGCTCACATCATCCCATGGATACAGCTAGATAACACCTCAGTGTAAAAAAACCCAGAAAATGACCCAAAGACTGGCAGAAACACTAACTGTAGGGAAGAGACTACACCTGAGAGGATAGAGAAGGCAAAGGCTGGGAGCCACAGGGACCCAGAGTTCTCCGTGAGGTACAGTGTCACAGGCATGATTGCCCTGGGGAGCCCATGCAGGGAAGAGAAATCCCTGTAACATTTGGGTTTGAAAACCAGAGGGGACAAATTTCTGAAGTTCTTATCAGCAGTGAGATTTAAAACCTGGATTTTTTTTTTTTTTTAAAGTCTGTAAACTTTCTGTAAAAGAGCCACGGGGGCAAAAGGAAATGGACTCCCTGCCTGTTAAGGCAAACAAAGCTCTGTGGAGATACAGCCTGGAAGTAGTAGTTTGAGAAACACCTTCCGTCGCTCACCCCCAGCATAAGCACACAGCCACCTGCAGGAGCCAACACAGCAACAACACTTGCTAACACCATTGCCCTGCCCCCTCCAACCAGCTCTTGGCCAAAGCCCATGCAGGTTGGTGCCACAGGCCTGAGTGTGTGCTAACAGCCTTGACAAGGACGAGCACCACTACACAATGACTTCTACACCAGAAAGAGGAAAAGATAACCACACATACCTGCAGACTGGGACCCCACAGGGGGCTGGGGGCAGACAACTCTTCCGACTGCAGGCCCTGCCCACCAACAAAAGCTTCTTAGAGGACAACACAGGACACCTGCATTGTGGTCCTACTCCATCTCTAGCCAATGCATGTTCTGACTCAATCTAAACCCAAGTGGGCCCACCAATTAAAAAATAGGGACACCTGAGTAGCTCAGCAGTTGGGCGCCTGCCTTCAACTCGGGTCATGATCCCGGAATTGGGGATCGAGTCCCGCATCGGCTTCCTGAGAGGAGTCTGTTTCTCCCTCTCCCTATGTCTCTGCCTCTCTGTCTCTCCTGAATAAATAAATCTTAAAAAATAAAAAACAAAAGATAGAACATAGCAATAAAATCAGGAGCAGATTCTTTAAAAATATTAATAAAATTAAGTCTTTAACCAGACTCAAAAAAAAAAAAAAAAGCCTCATTTAAGAAATGAAAGAGGAAAAATACTACCACAGAAATACAAAGTATTTCTGGAAATTGGAAAACCTAAAAGAAATGAATTCCTAGAAACATGACCTTCTAACAATGAATCAGGAAGAAAGAGAAAATTTGAATAGACCTTTATCAGCAATGTAATTGAATCAGTACTCAAACTTCAAAGAGCCAAAGTCTAGGACAAGATGGCTTCACAGGTGAATTTTACCAATAATTTAAAGAATTTATACCTATTCTCAGACTCATCCAAAAAAAAAAAAAGGAATGAAAGCTTTCAAATTGATTAGGGCAGCATTACCCTGATACCACAGCAAGATAAAGACACTACAAAAAATAGAACTATAGGCTAATAATATCTCTGAAAAAAATGCAAAACTTCTCAAATTATTAGCAATCCAAATCCAACATTTAAAAAAAAAAATCATTCACCACTATCAAGTTGGACTTATTCCTGAGATCTAAGAGTGAGTGGTTCAATAGTCACAAAATCATGAGATGGCTGGGTTGCTCAGTGGTTTAGTGTCTACTTTTGGCTCAGGGCATGATCCTGGAGACCTGGGATCGAGTCCCGCATCGGGCTCTCTGCATGGAGCCTGCTTCTCCCTCTGTCTTTGTCTCTGCCTCTCTGTCTCTGTCTCTCTCTCTCATGAATAAATAAAATCTTTAAAATTGTCACAAAATCAGTGTGATATATCATAAGAGAAACATTCTTTCAATGGTTGCAAAAAATAAAATACAACACCTATTCAAGATAAAAACCCCCAACCAAGTAGAATTAGAGGGAACATATCTCACCATAATGAAAGCAATCTATGGAAAACTCAGTTAACAGCTTTGCCCCTAAGGTCAGGAATAAGACAAGGATATCAACTCTCACTACTTTTATTCAGTATAGTACTGGAAATACTAGGCAAATCAATCAGATCAAAAAAGGGGAAAAAGGCATAGCAGTCTTCCCAATTGGTAAGGAAGAACTAAAACTTCCATTATTTGCAGATACTATGATAATATATATAGAAAATCCTAAAGATGTCACCAAAAACCCACCAGGACTGATACATGAGTTCAGTAAGTTTGCATCATTAAAAAGAAAAAAAAAATCACGGTACAAAAATTTGTTGCCTTTCTATATAATAAGCAGTAAGAGAAAGAAAATACCTAGGAATAAACTTAACCAAAGAGATGAAAGGCTTGTACTCTGAAAAATACACAAACACTAATGAAAGAAAATAAAGACACAAAGAAAGGGCAAGATATTCCTACTCAGAGATTGAAAGATATTATTAAAATGTTCATACTACTGAAAGCAATCTGCAGACTCAATGCAAGCTCTACTGAAAAATCAATGGCATTCTTCACAGAACTAGAACAACCTAAAATTTGTACAGAATCACAAAAGAACTAGAATAGCCAAAGCAATCCTAAGAAAAAAAGCTGGAGCAATCATAATTCCAGACTTCAAGTTATACTATAAAGCTGTAATAAAACGGTATGGCACTGACACTAAAACAGAGATATAGATCAACATCTAAAAAGTCCAAAAATAAACCCACTATTATATGGTCAGTCTGACAACAAAAGAGGCAAGAATAGGCAACAGGATAAAGACCATCTCTTCAATAAATGGTGCTGTGGAAACTGGACAGCTACATGCAAAAGAATGAAGCTGGACCATGTGCTTACACCATACACAAACTAAATATGGATTAAAGACCTAAGTATGGGACCTGAAACCAGATAAACTCTAGAAGAGAGCACAGGCATTTCTGACATTAGCTGAAGAAACACTTTTCTAGATAGGTCTCCTGAGGCAAGGGAAACAAAAACAAAAATAAACTATTGGGACTATATCAAAATAAAAAACTTCTGCACAGCAAAGGAAACAATCTAAAAGACAATCCATGGAGTGGGAGAAGATATTTACAAATGAGATATCTGATAATGGGTTAGTATTCAAAATATGTACTCTATAACTCAACACTCAAAACACAAATAATCTGATTAAAAGTGGGAAGAAGAAAAAAAAAATGGGTAGAAGACATGGATACATGTTCCTCCAAAGCCATTCAAGATGGCTGACATGTAAAAAGATACTCAGGGAAATGCAAATCAAAACTACAGTGAAGTATCCCCTTGCCCTATCAGAACGCCTTAAAAAAGAAAACAAGAAATAAGTGTTGGTCAAAAAAAGGGAACCTTTTTTTGCACTGTTGGTGGGAATGCAAACTGGTGAGGCCACTGTAGAAAATAGTATATAGTTTCCTCAAAAAGTTAAAACTAGAACTACTCTATGATCCTATAATTTCACTACTGGGTATTTACACCCCAGACATGAAAATACTAATTCAAAAGGCTATATGCACCCCTATATTTGCTGCTGCATTGTTTATAATATCCAAACAATGGAAGCAGCCTAAGTGTCCATAGATGGTTCAATGAAGATGTGGTATATAGACAAATACTCAAGCGTAAAAAAAAAAAAAAAAAAAGTCTTGTCATTTGCAACATCACAGACAGGGCTAGAGAATATAATACTAAGTGGAATAAGTCAAAGACAGACATCATGTGGTTCCACTCATCTGTGGAATTTAAGAACCTAAAATGAATAAAAACAAAGTCTCTTAACTATAGAGAAACAGGTCACCAGAGGGGGAGGTGGGGGATGGGTGAAATAAGTGATGGGAATTAAGAGTACACTCCTCTTGATGAGCCCAGAGTAACATATAGAAGTGTGATTCACTATATTGTACACCTAAACTAAATAACACTACATTTTGCCCACGCAGGAATTAAACACATTAAAAATGTTTTTGCTACTCTTAAAAAGTTCAAAGAAATAGAAATTATGAAAAAAAATCTTAGGGTGAGAAACAGTAAATTGAATTCAACAGAGCTTCAAAACCAGATGCCCATACAGAAATCAGTACCTGAAAGACAACACATTTGAAGTTACCCTGCAGGGAGAGCAGCACAGAGAATGAAGAAGTGAAGTCTATGGGAATTACGGGACCCAATGTGAAAAAGCAATATTCACATTATGGGAATTCCAGAAGGAGAAAAGAGGCAGAAAGTATATTTAAAGCAATAATGGGCGAAAACTTCCTAAATGTGGGGAAAGAAATAGACCTCCAGATCCAAAAGACCCAAGAGACCCTAACAGGTTTATCCCAAATAATGCTACAATGAGATATAATAGTTAAAATTCAAAAAGGAATCTTAAAGGAGGGAATGAGCATTTACATACAAGGGAATCCCCTCATAAAACTGTAGGCAGATTCCTCAAATATTCAAAGAAAAAACATCAAGAAGTCTATGCCCTGTGAAGCTGTCCTTCCGAAAAGGAGAAATCAAAAAGTTCCCAAACAAAAGCTGAGGGAATTCACTAGTAGACCTGCCAGGCAGGAAATGCCAAAGGGAGTTCTCAGAGTGGAAATAAAATAATGCTAATTAACTTCATAAAAACAAAGTAGTGTAAAATCCACAGGTAATAGTAAGTACATAGCCCAGTTCTGTAATATTATAATGGTGATATGTAACTTCCTTTCAACTTTAATTTAAAAGTTAATTGCAGTAAAAACAACCATAGGTACATTCATCTGTTACACAACGCAAAAAGTAAACTAACATCAGTAACCTAAACTAAGAATGGAAAGTGTAAAAACTCTGGAGTTCTACTGAAACGGTTTTTGGTTTAAAATAGGGACCTAAATTTTAAGATACTTTATGTAAGCCTCATGGAAACCACAGGAGGAAAATATGTAGTAATTGCACAAAGTAACACGATCGTCAAAGCATATAAATACAAGATATCCAAACAAAAGACATCAGAACAAGAATCAAGGAACGATGGAACTACAAAACAAAAACAATTAAAATGGCAGAAGTTCGTACCAATAATTGCGTTAAATGTTAAACGATTAATTTCTGCCATCAAGACACAGGATGACTCAATGAAGACACTCACTTCAGTCTTAAGGGCACACATAAAACAAAGTGACAGGAGGGGGTAAAAAAGAGGTGTTAAACAAACGTAACAGACATAACTACTTCTATCAGACAAGACAGACTTTAATAATGGTAGCAGAAGGGTCATTATAGAAGAATAAAGCAGTAGTTAATCAGAATGATCTAGTAATTGCTACGTACCCAACCCAGGAGCACCTGAATACATAAACCACCCAAAGCAGAACTAGCAATGCAGGAAAAGTTGGGGACTTTAATATCCTACTCTCAGTAGTTAAATCATCCAGAGAAAGAAGATATTTGAACCCTATTGACCAAATGGACCTAACCCACATAGGGATAGTCGTCTACCAACAATACATTTTTTCCTAAGGACACCTGAAACGTTTTCTAGGATAGCTCAAAATAAGTCTTAGCAAACTTAAGATTGAAATCATACCAAGTATCTTCTCTAGCTGCAATTTCACAAAACTACAAATCAGTAAGATGACAAATTGGACAATTTACAAATACAAGGAAATTAAACACTCCTGAACCAATGGATCAAAGAAGAAATTGGAAAAAAAAAAAAAAAGAAAGAAAAGGAAATGCAGTATCTTGGGACAAAAGAAAATACACCAAAACTTACAGGATACAGCAAATGAAGTTTGAAAAGGGAAGTTTATAATAATAGAAGCCGGGTGGTCGCGGGTTGACTCAGCAATTTAGCACCACCTTCAGCCCAGGGCCTGATCCTGGAGACCCGGGGTTGAGTCCCACGTCAGGCTCCCTGCACGTAGCTTGCTTCTGCCTCTGCCTGTGTCTCTGCCTCTCTCTCTTATTAATAAATTAAATCTTTAAAAAAATAATAGAAGCCTATATTAACAAACAAGAAGGATCCCAAACAACCCAATGGAGCTGAGTTTGGGGATGATGGCGGAGTAGGAGGATGCTGAGCTCACCTCTTCCCAGACACACAGAGCTGATAGCTACATATATGCAACTCACTCCAAAAATGACATGAATCCTGGCAGAACAGATCTTCCACAGCTGATGTCAGAAAAGCCCACATCAAAAAGGTGAGATACTGTTGGGAACCAAAGCCCCAGGAAATCTAACAGGAGGGAGATCATAAGCACAGAGAAGGGAATCAGACCCCACATATCAGGCACCCTTGGTGCTAAAGAGCCTCTCTGGAAGACAAGTCCCCATAATATCTGGCTTGTGGGGCTTAACTGCAGGAGAGCTGGAGGGCAATGGAAAACTGAATCCTAATCCTTAAAGAGTCAGCACAATAAATAATTTGCCCTAGACTCACCACAGGAGCAGCAGTTTGCAAAGCACCTAGGGGGTATGTGAAGGACACTTATTAACTAATCCTAGAATGTGCAGCACAGGAGCAAGGATCAGATTTCTCAGAAAAATAGAAGTGCTGGTGGATACCATTCCTCTTCCCCAATCTAGGTAGGTGGACACTTGCTCCACCCTCCCCAGCCCTCCCCAGGTGACCCACCCTATTCAACCCAAATACCTTGGCAAGAGTCCCTCCAACATAACTCCCGCCCCTCCATACCTGGCAGACAGCCTGGGGCAGGGATGAGCACCAGTCCTGCTACAGGGAAGTGGGGAGATAATCCCACATACCAACCCACCTGCATTAGCTAGATGAATAAAGGAATAAGCCCTGACCTTTGGCCATTGTTTCCTCATCTCCTCTCTCTGTTCTGTGCACTTGGTCAACTACAACTCTTGGTATTAAAAGTAATGGTGTATGTAGAAGAGGTTCTGTGGTGTCTTGTAGCACAATCCCTCCTCCCAGTATCACCAGAACAGGGTTCCCTCATGTCCCCTGTGTGGGGTGCATGTGCCCTTTTGTGTGACTGAGCTGTGAGTGCCTTGAATGTATCTGGCTGCAGTGACCCCCTTGCCAACTGTGGATCCCCTGGGAAGAGTTCGCTCCCACACTGATGACAAGCCTGTCTGTAGTGGCCCTGTGCTCATGGGTGGGTCGGATCAGCACTCAGCCTCATTGTCTGCCTTTAGCCTCTTTTTGGCAGCTGCACCAAAGGTGCAGCAAACTCTTCCCAAAGAACAGAGAGATGAGGAAACAATGAAAAAAATAAAAATAGAACAAAAATCACAGCAAGAGCTAAATAAAACAGACAACCAATATGCCTGATCAAAAACTCAAACAGTCATAAAGTTATTCATTGGACTGGAGGAAAAAAGTGAACTCAATTTCAACAAAGACAGAAAATAAAGGATCAGAGCTGAAGAATTCAATAAAGGACATATTGGAGGGAGTCAAGGTAATGGAAAGCACCGGAGCTGAACAGCAAAACTACAAAGTGATAAAAGGTTAAGGAACTCAGACATCTTCAAGCATCATAACATTCACATTATAGGGATCCCAGAACAGAAGGGGGCTGAAAACTTAATGGGTAAAAACTTCCAGGAGTCAGAGAACTCCTAACATAATGTACCTATGGAAGTACACACAAAGACAAAAATTTTAAATGGTGAGAATTTAGAGATTTCTAAAGGAGAAAAGCAAATAGTTACATACAAGAGGAAACCAATAAAACTATTAGGGGATTTCTCAACAGAGACTTTGCAGGCCAGAAAAAAAAATGGTACAGTCTATTAAAAGTGCTAAAAGGGAAACACCTACAACCAGAAATACTCAACAAGCTTACCACTGAGAATTCAGTTTCCTAAACAAAAGTTACAGGAGTTCATCACTAAACCATGCTTACCAAAAGCATTAAAGGAAATTCTTTGAAAGGGAAACAAAGATTGTAATTAAAAGCAAATTAAGAAGAAAAAAAATCACAGGTAATCATACATTCATCACTTATAAAGTCAATATGGAAATTAACAAAATATAATCCATTATAAAAACTATAAAGAGATAAACAAGTTATAAAAATATGTATACATAAAATGTGGAGGAGAGTCCAAATATATGGTTTTAGAATGTGTTCAACCGTAAGTGACCATCAATATAGACTGCTATATGCAGGTTATATATGAACCCAATGGTAGACACAAATAAAAAACCCATAATATATACACAAAAAGTAAAGAAATTAAAACACTGAAGTCAATAAGTGAGAAAAATTGTGAGATGACATAAGAGGCAAAAGTTAAAAAAGTACATACCTATCGGTAATTCCTTCAAATGTAAATAGTCTAAATGCTCAATCAAAAGACAAAAGGTAACTAAATCATAAGACTCATCTACATGCTGCCTACATGAGACTCACTTCACACCTGCAGACACATACAAGAGTGAAAGTGAACTATATTTCATAGAAATCGATGTAAGGGAAAAAAAAGGTAGCAATACTTACATCACACAAAATAGATTTTTAGAATGAAGACTGTAACAAGAGATAGAGGGCATTACATAATGATAAAGGGGGCAGTCCAACAGGGGATAGAATAATTGTAAATCTAGGAACACCTAGTATTAACAGCTATAACGGGAGAAATGGACAGTAGTACAATAGTGAAGAACCTTAACACCATTTACATCAACAACTAGATCTAGGCAGAAAAAAATCAATATGGAAACAGTGGCTTTGGATACATTAGAACACATGGATCTACCATATATACACAGAACATTCCATCCAATAACAATACACATTCTCTTCAAGTGCATATAGAACCTTCTCCAGGATAGATCCCAGGTCAGGACACAAAACAAGACTCATTAAAGACTGAAATTATGTCTAGCTTCTTTTTAAAAAAGATTTTAGAGAGTGAGTGTGAGAAGGGGGAAGGGCAGAGGGAGAGAAATCTCAAGCAGACTCTGCACTCAGTGTGGAGCCCAACACAGGGCTCAATCCCATGACCCTGAGACTAGGACCCAAAGAGAAATCAAGAGTCAGATGTCTAACCGACTTAGCCACTTGGACAACCCAAGCATCTTTTCTGCTGACAAAGATATGAAACCAGAAATTACAAGGAAAAAAAGAAACTAAAAAAAAATACATACACGTGAATGCTAAACAACATGATACTAAAGGATCAACTGGTCAAGAAATAAAAGAACCAGGAAGATAAGTGAACATAAACACAAAACAGTTCATAATCTTTGGGATACAGCAAAAGCAGTGCTGAGGGAGAGGTTTGTAGCAATGACAAGCCCACCTCAAACAAGGAAATACTCCAACAACCTAATGTTAAAGGGGCTAGGAAGACAATGCCCAAAGTCAGAAGGAGATTAGAGTTGGGGTGGTTGGGTGGCTCAGTGGTTGAGGATCTGCCTTCGGCTCAGGTCATGATCCTAGTGTCCTGGGATCGAGTTCCGCATCAGGCTCCCCGCAGGGACCCTGCTTCTCCCTCTGCCTGTGTCCCTGCCTCTCTCTCTGTCTCTCTCATGAATAAATAAAATCTTTAAAGAAATGAGATCAGAGAAGACATAAATACAGAAACGATCAATAAAAGATCAATAAAACCAAGAGCTAGTTCTCTGAATAAACATAAACCTTTAGCTAGACTCATGAGAAAGAGGAACCAGAAATGAAAAAGGAAAAAAAAAAAAAAGGATAATGAATCACATGTGAACTGGACAACTTAGAAGAGATGGATAAATTCCTAGAAACAGTTTTCCAAAATTTCATCAGGAAGAAATAGAAGATTTGAGTGGAGCAAGTGCTAATAATGAAATTGGATCCCTCAAACTCAAATAGAAGTCCAGGACCAGATGGATTCACTGGTGAATTCTACCAAACATTTAAGGAGTAGTTCCTCCTCAAACTTTTCCAAAAAGGAAAAAGGAAAACTTCCAAATTCATTAGACAAGATCAAAATTAGCCTGGTAACCAAACACAGACAAAGGCACAACAAAACAGAACAAAAAACCCTATACAGCAATATCTCTGATCTTTATGAATATAAAGATCCTCAACAAATTAGCAAGCCAAATTTAATACGTTAAAAAAAATCATTTACCATGACAAAGTAATTTATTCTAGGGATGCCAGAGTGGTTCAATATTTGCCAATCAACATGCTACCTCACATCACCAAAGGAAAGGTAAAAACCACAATTATCAAGAGACGCAGAAAACACAGTTGACACATATTCATGATAAAAACTCTCAACCAAGTAGGTTTATAGGGAACACACCTCAACATAATGAAGTCCACATATGAAAAATAAAAAAAAAAACATTTTTTCCCCACCACTGAGTATGATGCTAACTATTAACTGCTAGCTTTTTCCCCTAAGCTCACTCTCACCACTTCTATTCCCAACGTGTTCCTGGAAGCCCAAGCCACAGCAAGCATCCAAATAAAAAGCATGCAAACTGGTAAGGAAGAAAAGTTGGCCTTGTTTGCAGGTGACTCTTAAACAGCCTACAGACCCCACCAAAAAAACTATTTGAACTGATGAAGTACAGAAATCTGTTGCATTTCTATATACTATTAATTAACAAGAAGAAAAATTAATGATCCCACTTACAATGACAAAGGGATAAATATATATAATAAAGTAAAATGCCTACATGCTGAAAATTACAATGAAGAAAAATTGAACACAAATAAATGGAAAGAATATCATTGAAATGTCCACACTACACAAAGCAACCTACAGATTTTAATGCAATCCCTATCAAAATACCAATGGCTTTTTTCCACAGGAATAGGATAATCTTAAAATTCGTATAGAACAAATAACCTCAAATAGCCTCAAAACTGGAGGAATAAAAACTCTAAGTTTTAATATACACTAACAAGGCTTTAGTAATAAACCAATATGGTACCATACTAGTACTAGCACAAAAACAGACCTAGATCAATGGAACAGGGTAGAGCCTGGAAATGGGCCGACACATATATGGTCAGTCCATGATGAAAGAAGTAAGAACATCCAATGGGGACAAGACGGTCTCTTCAAAAAAAAAAAAAAAAAAAAAAAGGTACTAGGACAACTGGACAACTACAAAGAATGAAAGTAGACCACTTTCTTACACCATCCACAAAAACTCAATGGAACTCCTAAAGAAAACATAGGCTGTGATGTTGGACACCAGCCTCAGGAACTTACTTCTGGATAGGTCTTTTCAAGTAAGGGAAACAAAAGCAAGAGTAACCCTCATAGACAGCATTTCTTTATATATATATATATATATATATATATATATATATATATATATAAATTTATTTTTTATTGGTGTTCAATTTGCCAACATGTAGAATAACACCCAGTGCTCATCCCATCAAGTGCCCCCGTCAGTGCCCGTCACCCAGTCACCCCCACCCCCTGCCCACCTCCCCTTCCACCCCCCCCCCAGTTCGTTTCCCAGAATTAGGAGTCTCTCATGTTCTGACAGACAGCATTTCTGAACAGTTACAATTTATATGAAAAAGAATGGAAACTTCTCTATTTCCATTAAGAATAGAACACTTAGGAGTGCATATTCAGAGACACTGATGAATGAAATGAAAGCCGGGGAGCCTGGGGGGCTCAGATGGTCAAATGTGCCTTCGGCTCAGGTCATGATCCCAGGGTCATAGGGTGCAGCCCCAGCATCAGGCTCTCTGCTCAGCGGGGAGTCTGCTTCTTCCTTTCCCTCTGACCATCACTCTGCCTACTTGTGCTCTCTGTCAAAAGCTTAAAAAAAAAATTAAAGCCAATGGCTATTTTTGTATTGTTAAAATGTTTATCACAAGTCATCTATAGATTCAAAGCAATCCATATCAAGATTTCAGCAGATTTTTTAAGAGAATCAGTTCTAAATTTTATATGGAACAAGACCCTAAATATCCAAAGTAATCTCAGGAAAGAACAAAGCAGGAGGTATCACATTTCTTCATTTAAAGGTATACCATAAAAACAAATCATCAAAACAGTATGGCCCTGGCATAAAAATAGATCAATGAAACAGAATGCAGAGCTTAGATGCCCAAGTATATATAGTCAAGCAATATTTGACAACAGAGCCAGGAACACTGAAAAAAAAAATCAGTTTTTTCAATACACGTTTCTGGAAAATTGCCTGCTCACATGTAAAAGAACTATCTCACCTGGCTTACAAAAACTAACTTGATTCAAAACTGGATTCAAAATTAATTGAATCGATTGATTCAAAATTGATTTAAAACTCCTTAAAGACAAAAAAAGGAAAAAAAAAAGGAAAAAAAATTTAAAAAAAGACAAAAAAAGGTCCTTGACGTAGGTCTTGGCAGTGAATTTTGAGATAGAACACAAAGCATAAGCAACAACAAAAGGCAAGTGGAACTACATCAAACTAAAAAGCTTCTACAGAGTAAATCAAAGTGAAAAGGCAACAGGTGGGATGGGAAAAAGTATTTGCAGATCCTATCTGATAAGGGGTTAATATGCAAAGTGTATAAAGAACTCCTACAACGGCAAAAAATCCTATTAAAAGTGGACAAACCTGTATGGACTCGTAAAGACACTGTACTAGTTAACAGGTGGCTCAAAAGATGCTTAACCACCATTCAGAAACACAGATTACAGCCACAACGAAATACCACTTCACACCTGTTAGAAGGGTTGTTAAGACTCAAGGTAACAGATGCTGGCAAAGATGTCGAGAAATGGCAATCTCCCCAGCAGTGCGCAGGAGTTCCCAACTAGAACAGCCACTGTGGAAAACAGGTGATCCTCAAAAGACTAAATATAAAACTGGCCTATGACCCAGCAATCTTACTTCTGGGAATGCGTTCCCGGGAAATGAACACACTAAACCCAAGAAGATCTATGCACCCCCCATGTTCATAGCAGCATTAGGGACAACAGCTGAGACACGAAAAGAATCTAAGTGTCCATTTATCTGTTAATAGATAATGAAGTTTTGACACAAATATACATGTCTCCACAAGTGGGTTATTATTCAGTCATAAAACAGTAGGAAAATGCTCCCATTTGCATCACCAATGGACTTTGAGGGCGTTACGTTGAGCAAAATAAGCTAGAGAACACCAGGTACTGTATGACCTCACTTATATAGGTTGAGACTAAAAACGAAAACCAAACTCCTCAAGAACATCAGATCTGTGGTTGCCAGAGACAATGGGTCAGGGAAAGGAGGAACAACGTTTCAGCTGTAGGATAAGTAAGCTTTAAGAACATAAGGTCTGAAAGTGACTAATAGGTACCAGTGTGGGGTGTATGTGCAAGCTGTTGGGGGTAAAACCGGAGTTCTTAGTCCAGAGAAAGAAAATCTGCATTCATTTTTATCTTATACAAGACGATGGATCTTAGTGATGCTCGTGTGTACGTTGTCAAACCTTCACACAGCACAACAGCTTAAACTCATCAGTGACACCCACCACCGTATCTCGAAACTGGGAAGAACACAACACAATGCATTATCACAAACCTAGGTGACCACCACCCATGTCAACACACCCAAGCGCCAGCTTCCTAGAAGCCATTCTAGTGCTCACTCCCCCACCCCCTGCCCAATAACCGGCCTTCCCCTATCACCCCCTCGCCCAACTTTTACAGAAATCACTGCTAGTGGTTTTCCCCCTCCTGGGTGTTCAACACCAGTTTAATTGTGACTACTTTTACGAAAATGTGGTTGTGTGTACCTTTAGTTTGCTGTCTTGAGAGTCATGTATTTAGTTGCATGAACTAGTATTTTATTGTGATTGTTACACTCCGCTGAATGGACCACAATACACATATCTATTATGCTTTTGATGCGTTTTTTTTTTCCAGTTTGTGGCTTTCATAAATAACACTGCCTGAAGCACTTACACATGTATCAGCATCTATGTGCACATATTTCTGTAGGGAAATAGATTTGAAAATAGGATTTCTAAGTCAGTATTTATTCATTCAACTCTGGTAGACTACGCCAAACGGTTTTTCAAAAGTGCTTGCAAATGATCCAAATTTGGTATTTTCTGAATATAAAGACCGTTATTGGTCACACACGTATGCATGTATTGTAAATAGGTCTTACCCCGTGGTGTGCCTTTGTGCTTTCAGTGTCCTTTGATAAGTTCTTATGTCCAATTTGTTGGCATTTTCATTTATAGCTAATACTGTAAGTTCTACTCAGCATGACTTTTCTCTAAGGTTCATGAAAAGGTTATAAAATTGGGGATCCCTGGGTAGCTCAGCAGTTTAGCGCCTGCCTTCAGGCCCAGGGTGTGATCCTGGAGTCCCAGGATCGAGTCCCACATTGAACTCCCTGCATGGAGCTTCCTTCTCCCTCTGCCTGTGTCTCTGCCCTCCCCCTCTCTCATGAATAAATAAATGAAATCTTTAAAAAAAAAAAAAGTTTATAAAATTAAGTTATGCTGCTTTATTTGCATCCACAATGCCTGTATTTTGTATGATGTGGAGTAGGTGGCTTTTTAAAATGGTTACACAAGTGACAAATTCCTGCTTATTGAAGATCCTATCATTCATCAGCAGTTTCGGACTCTTTAGAATCCATCTTAATAGGTGTGGGTAGGAGTCTGGTCCTCCCCTATTGCACGGTTTTTGTAGTTTTTTTTTTTTTAATTGGAGCTTGATTTACCAACATATAGCATAACACCCAGTGCTCATCCCATCAAGTGCCCACCCAGTCGTCCCATCCCCCTGCCCACCTCCCTTTCCACTTCCCCTTGTTCGTTTCCCAGAGTTAGAAGTCTCTCATGGTTTGTCACCCTCTGATTTTTCCCACTCATTTTCTTTCCTTTCCCCTATAATCCCTTTCACTATTTCTTATATTCCCCATATAAGTAAGACCATCTGAGGATTGTCCTTCTCCAACTGACTTCACTCAGCATAATACCCTCCAGTTCCATCCACATCGAAGCAAATGGCAGGTATTTGTAGTTTCTGATGGCTGAGGAATATTCCATTGTATACATAGACCACAGCTTTATCCATTCATCTGTCCACAGACACTGAGGCTCCTTCCACAGTTTGGCTACTGTGGACATTGCTGCTGTGAACATCGGGGTGCAGGTGTCCTGCCATTTCACTGCATCTGTATCTTTGGGGTAAATCCCCAGCAGTGCAATTGTTGGGTCCTAGGGCAGTTCTATTTCTAACTCTTTGAGGAACCTCCACACGGTTTTTCAGGAGTGGCTGCACCAGTTCACATTCCCACCCACAGTGCAGGAGGGTTCCCCTTTCTCCACATCCTCTCCAACATTTGTGGTTTCCTGTTTTGTTAATTTTCCCTATTCTCACTGGTGTGAGGTAGGATCTCATTGTGGTTTTGATTTGTATTTCCCTGATGGCCAGTGATGCGGAGCATTTTCTCATGTGCTTGTTGGCCATGTCTATGTCTTCCTCTGGGAGATTTCTGTTCATGTCTTTTGCCCATTTCATGATTGGATTGTTTCTTGGGTGTTGTTGAGTTTCATAAGTTCTTTATAGATCTTGGATACTAGCCCTTTATCTGATAGGACCAGTATGCACCCAGAACCAAGTGGTATACCATGCTGGTTCATTCTGGGAGATTCCTCATTCCCATTCTGCCCCCCTTGTTTATCTCATTTATATTTTGGTGGCCAATGTTGGGGCCCTCTACGAGTTTTTTTTTAATTCTTTAGTAGATAGCATACTATATTAATCACAGCAACATTGCAAAAGCTACATTATCTAAGAGAGGAAGCTCTCCCGCAGATTTTCCTATATATATATATTTTTTTGGCTACCCTTGACCTTTTATATCCTCACGTATATTTTAGAACCTTATCAAACTTCATAATCTGTTACTTTCATTACAGATGCAAGTCATCTATATTTGGGATAATATTTTCATAATCTCCCTTGTCTTGTTTTGGTATTAAGGCAATGAAAGCCTCAAAGATGGGAAAAAATTATGATCTGGAAGTTTTAAACTTGGGTATTTTGTAGACTACACTGAAATAGGGCATCGGAAATTTTATTGAGATGTTTTAATTGGTTTAAATTGCAGTGTCATTTGTAAGCTTTTGTTGAAATTGCGTATTTCTAGTTATTTCTATATTTGATCTAAATTTAAAGTAATGAAATCAAGATTTCTTCATATTTTTATCTCTATCCATTTATATTTAATAATCACTGGCATAGATGTTTAAACCACCTTTTTTGGGTCTATATGCATTGTTTTCTGTTCAATCTTTTAAAACTTTCGAGCTTTCTTTCTAATAGCTGTTACCCATAAATTTGAAGTGAGCACCAGGAAGGTTATTTTTCAACCAACTTCCATCTTTCATTTATTGAGCTGTGGACCTTTGGTGTAAATTCCTTGGGACTTTAGCCTTGCCTGGATCTTTGTCCAACCATGATCCATCCATTCAGCAGAGAATGGCCTTAGAAAAGCCAGGAACATCTCAAATGCAGAAATACCATTTGCAGAGGATCAAGTGTATGCAAGGCATCGAGAGGGTCTTACCAAGTTTATTTTGCCTGCATTTTTTTAGATAAAAGAATTGGAGGCAAATATTTAAAAATGAACCTCTCATAAAGTTCATTTTTAGGGAAGGATGAGTAAGGTAGAGGCACATGGTGAAAAACAAGTAAAAGGAGGTACTGAGCAGACCTGGCATCAGGACAAGACCTTAAGAAACACGCCATCTAGGGAAAAATCACAGGAAGTCGGATTCCAGCTCTGTCCTAGTTTTCTCTACTCCTACAGGTCAAAGATCACTGCACAAAAGGCAATTTCTCCACAATTTCACATCATATGATCTGGAGAGCCCAGAAATCCAGTAAGTGCAGTATAGCCCAGATAGAGATGCAAACGTCTCACACTTTGTCCAACTGTTTCTTGCATGTGGCTCAGATTTGTGGCAGGAAAGGCACAAACAGCAAGCCTGAGCTGTCTATCAAGAATATAAACTATAATGTTCTGGCCAAACAAGCAAGGCTCAGGGAGATGGGAAGGCATCTGGTGCTCAAGGAGCACAGCTGTGTTCAGAACTGTTCGCTCCTTTCCTCAGACATGCTGTTACTTTATATCACAGCTCTTCTAAGGTCTGTGAAGAGGAAGGATGCCCTCTGTTCTTGCACAGGAGACCAACTTGCTCATTCCTTCAAGGGCGAGCCAGTTGTGTTCTCCTACTGAAGTTGCAGGACAGTTGCCAAAGCAGGGCGGAGTTCCCCCTATTGGCAGATGGTGGGGTGTTGTCAGTATTACTTATCACCTTCTCACTCACAGCTCTTTTAGATTCACCTTACCTTTAAACAAGAATTTTAGGTTTGGGTTGTATGGGTGATGGGAGCACAGTCCTCTCCCGTCTTCCCACTACTTCTGGTTGCCAGGATCTCCCTGTTGGTCATTGGTGAGCTCAGTATCTCAATATCATGAGTTGACCTCATGAAACCTGAATTCTAAAGTTTTTGCATAGAAGTCATTTGTAAATGTGATGTTTTTCTGAGATCCTATATTTTCATAGGTTTTAGTTTTTACAAACTTCTTCAGATTTTAAGTTTCCTAATCATGAGGAATTCTGTGGGAATGGTTTGTATTTATTCTGTAAGGCACTCCTAGGACTTTCTGAGCGCTGAGTGTTGACATGAGCTTGGGAAAAGTTTTAGTCCTCTCAAATCTGGTGTCTGTTTCAATTTCTCTATTTGCAATGTTCACTGTCCCGAGTTTCAGTTGTTTTCTCTGAAGTTTCCATATTGTGCAAGTCTTTGTTATTTTCTAGAGTTCTAAAGTTTCTCTTGACAAATTTTGGAAATGTTTTTATGGAGGGGTATTTCCAGAGGTCAATGCTCTGCCATTCTGGACAATCTCAAAGTCAAATAAGGAGATCTAAACTTCAAATACTTTCCTTTAGTGTTTGAATGTCCTTAGTTTTTAGAGTTCAATGATCTTTTGAGATTCTCATTCTTTTATACCTTTGAATACAAAAAATATACTGACTATAGTATAAAAATTTATTTAGCTCCTGAAGTTCCACTTATGCTTCCTGCCTATCTCTTGACTAACTGTCCTCATTTCTATAATTGGTGCCAGACAATGTTTCATATTTAATGTTATTAGAGATAATCTGTAAAAACCTAGTAGAAACTGCTGGATTGAAGAGGAATTCGATTTTTAACTTTGAATAACAGATAAAGATGTAGTGTGTGAGTATATATATGTACATACATTTGTGTGTGCACACATGTAATATTAGCCATAAGGATAAAATCTTGCCATTTGCAATGACATGGATGGAAGTAGATGGTATAATGCTAAACAAAGTCAATGAGAAATATCATGGATCTCACTAATATGTGGAAATTAAGAAAACAAATGAGCAAAGGGAGAGACAAACCAAGGAACAGACTCTTAACTACAGAGTAAACACTGATGGTTACCAGAAGAGAGGTGAGTAGGCAGATGGATTAAATAAGTAATGGGGATTAAGAAGTGTACTTGTGATGAATACAGGGTAATGGATGAAAGCGGAACTGGAGGGTATTATGCTGAGTGAAATAAGTCAATCGGAGAAGGACAAACATTATATGGTCTCATTCATTTGGGGAATATAAATAATAGTGAAAGGGAATAGAAGGGAAGGGAGAAGAAATGGGTAGGAAATATCAGAAAGGGAGACTCCTAATTCTGGGAAACGAACTAGGGGTGGTGGAAGGGGAGGAGGTGGGGCGTGGGGGTGAATGGGTGGCAGGCACTGAGGCGGGTACTTGACGGGATGAGCACTGGGTGTTATTCTGTATGTTGGCAAATTGAATACCAATAAAAAATAAATTTATAAAAAATAAAAAATAAAATTAAAAAAAGTGTTGAGTCACTGAATTGTACACCTGAAACTGTTACTCTATGTTAACTGGAATTTAAATAAAAACTTAGGGATCCCTTGGTAGCTCAGCAGTTTAGCACCTGCCTTCAGCCCAGGGCATGATCCTGGAGTCCTGGGATCGAGTCCCACATTGGATCCGTGCACGGAGCCTGCTTCTCTCTCTGCCTGTGTCTCTGCCTCTCTCTCTCTGTCTCTCATGAATAAATAAAATATATTTTTTTTAAAGTTTAAAAAATAAAAACTTACATTTTTGAGTGTCTCTTAATAAACCTTCGCTACTACCCGGATCCCTGAGCACATCAGATCTGATATTACCTCCACTCTTTTCAAAGGACTGACATTGGAATCTGATCCTTATTATGAGTATTTTGACATCTTCCTATTAAGAGACTTTCCCTGAATTATTGATTTAGCAAATATGTATAGGACTTTTTAATCAAGTCATTATGAAATACATTCTTCTTAGGTATATGCACTTCATTTTGAAAATATTACATTATAGAACACAAATCAAACCATTTGTTTTTGAAAAACATTCTATACAACATAGTATTGGAGGTCCTACCCAGAGGAGTTAGGTAAGAAATAACACCTCCAAATTGAAAAAGTAAAATGGCCACTATTTACAGCTGACACATATATAGAAAACTGACACCAAGAAAAAAAAATTAGAAGTTACACAAAATTTGTTGTACAAATATCTGCATTTCTATACACTAATGAACTATCAGCAAACAATTGACAGAAAAAATACCTAGAAATAAATTTAATGAAAAAACGTTGAACAAAGATTCCATGTTCATGGATTGAAAAATTTCGTTAAATGTCTACTACCCAAAGTAATGCATATATTCTATGTAATCTTTATTAATACTACTGGCATTTTTCAGAAAAAAAATCCTAAAACTTGTACAGAATGACAAAAGATCCTGAGTAGCCACAGCAATCTTAAGAAAAACAATGCTTAAGGCATCACACTTCCTGATTTCAAATAAAAAGCTATTGTAATAAAAACAGTAGATTGACCTAAGAATAGTTATACAGATCCAAGGCATAGAATTAAAAGCCCAGAAATAAACTCATGCATATAAAGTCAATTAACTTACAAAGAAGGCAGAATTATCTAAGTCTATCAATAAATGGTGTTGGAAAAGCTGGACAGTTCCATGCAAAACAATACACCTGGGTCATATTACATCATACCCTGTAACTCAAAATGAGTTGAAGATTTGAACAAAGCCCAGAATAAAATCAGAAATAGGTGAAGTTACAACTGACAGCAAAGACAAGGATTCTAATAAACTACTGCAAACATATGCCAATAACTCAACAAACAAGAAATGGATAAAACCTTACAAACCTAATACTCCAAGACTGGATCAGGAAGAAACAAAATCTGAACAAACTTTCTAGTAATAAAATTGGATCAGTAATCAACAACCTCCCAGACGACCAGGTCCAGGTGGCTTCACAGGTGAATTCCACCCCAAGTTCTTTAAATAGTTAATACCTATATTTCTCAACTGACTAGGAAGACAGGCTTCCAAACTTACTTTACACCAATCTAGTATTACTGATACAAAACCCACGCAAACTCTACAAAAGATTACAGGTCGATATTCCTGATGAACATAGGTATACAAATATTTAAAATTATGCAAACCATTTATAACAATGCATTGAAGAAATCCTCACCATGATCAAGGAGAGTTTATTCCAGGGAATCAAAGATGGTTCAAAATCTGCAAATAAATAATAGACTACCACAACAGAAGAATAAAATCCAGTGATCATCTGAAAGGCAGAAACACACATTGGACAAAATTCAACATAGGATTATAATAAAAATTCTCAGCAAGTGGCTTAGAAAGAAAATACTTCAATATAACAATAGATAAAACTGTCAGGCAACAGCAGACTATGAAAAGCTGAAGGAATCCCCTTTAAGTATCAGAAACAAGACAAAAATGCCCACTACATCATTTTTAATAAACATAGTATCAGAAGTCCTAGTCATAGCAATCAGTCAAGGCATCTAAATTAGTCAGGAAAAAGTAAAAGTAATTTGCAGATGATAGGATACTCTAAGTTGAAAACCTTAAAGACTCCACTAAAAAATTCAGTATAGTTTCAGGATACTAAATACACAGTTCATTGAGTTTCTATACACTAAAAAGAAAATCCTATCACAATTGCACCAAAAAACAGATATCCAAGAGTAAGTTTTACAGAGATGAAATACTTCTACTCTGAAAACTAAGACACTGATGAAAGAAACTGAAGACACAAATGGAAAGATATACCACATTCATGGATTAGGAGATTTTGGATAGTAGAGACCTATTAAAAATAATCTACAGATTCAAAATCTATCTAAATACCAATGACATTTTTCACAGAACTAGAATAATCTTAAAATTTGTATGGAACCACAAAAGACCCCACATAGAAAGTCATCTTGAAAAACAAACATGGAGGCATCACGACTAGCACAAAAACACACAGAGAAATGGAACACAATAATCAAGAAATACACCCACATTTATATGGTCAATTAATCCATAACAAAGGAACAGGCAGTGAGGGAAAGGCAGACTTTTCAATAAATGGGGTGGAGAAAAACCAGATAGTGACATGAAAAAGACTAACTGGCCCACTGTTTTATATTATATACAAAAATAAACTCAAAATGATTTAGAGACCTATGGGTAAGAACTGAAACTATAAACTTTATTTTTGAGATTTCAGAGAAAGAGAGCGCATGCCAACACAAGCGGGAGGGAGCAGGAGAGAGAATCCAAAGCTGACTCTGTGTTGAGGACAGGGCCCCATGAGGAGCTCAGTCCCAAGACCCTGAGATCATGCCCTGAGCCAAAACCAAGTGTCAGATGCTCAATGGAAACACCCAGATGCCTCAAACCATAATTTTTTTTTTTTTTTAAGATTAGAGAGACAGCAGGGGGAGGGCCAGAAGCAACAGACTCCCTGCTGATTGGAGAGCCCAGTGTGGGGCTTGATCCCAGGACTCTGAGATCATGACATGAGACAAAGGCAGATGCCCAACAGACTGAGCCTCCCAGACACCCCTGAAATTGTAAAACTTTTAAAGAACATATAGGCAGTCATCCATCTGAGCAACTTTTTTTTTTTTTATCTGTCTCCTCAGGGAAGGGCAATAGAAGAAATTTGACCATAAACTGAAAATACTTTGCACAGCAAAGGAAACTACCCATATAATGAAGAGGCTTGCAAATGTTATCTAATAAAGGGTTCATATCCAACACATGTAAAGAATTCATTGAATTCGACATACACACTCTAAATTCAAATGAGAAGAGTAGAGTACTTAGACATTTTTATGAAGATCTACAGATGGCCAGACAGAAGATGCAGAGTATCACTCATCAGGGAAATGGAAATCAACAGTATCACCTCACACCAGTAGTCAGCAGGGCTACTGTCAAAAAAAAGTGTTGAGTACATGGAGAGAAGAAAACTGAGTGCTGTTTGGGAGAATGGGGACTGGCGCAGCCACCATGGGGAACAGTATGGAGGAATGAGTTTTTCATCCAGCAATTTCAAATGAGTATTTACCTTCAATGAAAACGATAAGACACATGCACCTTTAAGTTTCATGCAGTAGTTATTTACAACAGCCAAGATGTTGAAACAATCTAAGCATCTATTCATGGAGGAATGGCTAAAGAAGATGTAGTACATCATAAGGAATATTACTCAGCCATATAAAGATCTTAGGACTTGTAAAAACATAGACTGACCTAAGGGGATGGGGAGTTATGCTAAGTAAAATACTCTATGGTCTCAAGTGTAGTCTAAAATCAAGAAACAACTCCAAATCCATAAGGAAAGAACAGATTGGGTGCTAGATGGGAGGACACTGGGGAAATGGGTAACATAAGAGGATTAGAAGAAACAAGCCTCTAGTCACAAGTCCTAGGGATGCAAGCTACCGCACAGGATTACTGTCCATGGCACTGTAATAACGGAGAGGGGACAACAGTAACTAGACCATGTGGTCCTCATTCTGCAACACATACACGTGTTAAATGCCTATGTGGTGCACCTGAAAATATTGCGTATCAACTGTACCTTGATGGAAACATTAAAACCACTTACATAAAAATCTAGCTCTCAAGGAAGGAGGATGGAGGAATAAGGGACCCTAGTTTCATCTGGTCTCTTGGATTCAGCTAGAGCGCTATCAAATTATTCTCAACACCTGTGAACTTAACCTGTGATAGAAAAGAATTGCTGCAATTCTACACATAGAAAAGTGATCACATTTGCAAGGTAGGTGTGGAGAAGTGAATCTGAGGGTATATGTGGAAGATAAATGGCAGGGGGAGGAGGCCTCTGTAAGCTGGCTACTGGAAGGTAATAGAGCAGCAGAGCGCAAAGTCAGAACTCTCCGGAGTCTGCTATGGTGAGGGATATACCTGCCTAAAAAGCACTCAGGTGGTGGAGTGGGCAGAGTCATAGGTGGGAGAGTGGGGCCTCAGGATCCCTGGGGTCACAGGAAGATGGGGGTGGCCTGAACCTGGCAGCGTTCCCAGGCACCGGAGTGGGGGAGCCAGCTGTCATCAGCAAACCCAGGAGTGGGCTTGCAGTTTGGTGTTGCCATAAAACCACAAACCATGGCATTCAGGTGACTGCTCTCTTGAGCAGGGACCCAGCAAGGGACAGAACCAACGAGATCCCACCACCCACTACCTCCTCCAGGAGGAGCGACACAGGTGCATACTGCAGGAGTCTGGAGCTTAGAGACTCTCGAAGCAGGGTCAAGTGCCTGAGATAGAGACACTCAGTCACAGGCTGGATGAGCAGAGTGTGGACAGAGACCAGGGAGACCGGAGTGATTGACTGCTTTCCCTGAGGGCTCAGAGAAGATTGGGGGCCGAGCTTTCAGCTCCACAGCTGGAGATTGGGAGGCCACCATTTTTATTTACATACCCTAAAGAAGCGCAAAGCTTTCAGGGAACTGAAGCCACAGAGAGCAGCCCAAAGTCACTTACACTGAGCCCGGCCCCCTGGCAAGGGTGGTACAACCGTCCCAGGGCAAAGATATCGGAGAATCAGGGCAATGGCCTGTCCCCCAGAAGATCATCAAGAATGATAAACATGGTATTAGCCAGCCCAAACATACAAGGCTAGGGGAAAATAATATATAGAATTTGTGGGGTTTTTTTCCTCATGATTCTTTAGTCTTTCAAGTTTAATTTTTCTTCATTTTCAACTTATTTCTTCTTTTATCAACTTTTTCTTCATTTACATTATGTATTCTTCATTTTTTACTTCCTTTCATCATATTCGATTCTATTTTTGTATGTATGTAAGCTTTTACTTCTTTACAATTTTGGGACCAAGAGTCTTCTAATGAATAGATGAGGATATATCCAGGACCTAGTGTATCACCCTGTTCTGTTCACTTTATTATTTTTTTTGTTTCTGATCTCCTGATTTGTCTAGTGTTTATTTCACTGGGATCATGGTTGATGTTTTTTTTTATTTTGTCCTCTTGTTCATCCATTCTTCGCTGAATATTTCAAGACGGGAAGGTTATCCCAGAAAAAAAGAAGAGACAGTACTAACTTCCAGAGACTTAATATGGATATTGATGTCAGAGCTAGAATTCAGAATAAAATTATAAAGATATTAGCTAGGCTTGAAAGAAACCTAGAAGACACTAGAGAATCCCTCTCTGATTAAATAAAAGAACTAAAATCTAATCAGATCAAAAAGGGTATTGCTGAGATGCAATCTACAATGGAGGTGCTAATAGAATGAGACAGAAGAGAAAGTCAGTGACCTAGAAGATATGGTGGAGAATAAAACTGAGGAAAAAACTACTGGATCATGAGGGGAGGATTTGAGAGATCAGCGATACCATGAAGAGAAAACAATATTAGAATAACTGGGGTCCCAGAGGAAGAGGAGAGGGGCTGAATGTATATTTGAGCAAATTATAGCTGAGCACTTTCCTAATCTGGGAAGGAAATAGGCACTGACGCCCAGGAGGCACAGAAAACCTCCCTCAAAAATCAATAAAAATAAGTCAACACCTCAACATATGATAGCAAAGCTTGCAAATTTCAGAGAAAATCCTGACAGCATCTCGGGACAAGAAGTCCTTAGACTATAGAGATACAAACAAAAGCCTGCCAGGAGATCTATCCAGAGACCCGGCAGGCTAGAAAAGACTGGCACGATATATTCAGAAAAATATGCAGCCAAGAATATTATATCCGGAAAAGCTTTTATTCAGAATAGGAGAGAGAAAGAGCTTCCAGGACAAAATTCGTAATCAGTAATCCAAACTTGTAAGAAATATTAAAAGGGATCTTTTAAGCAGAGAGATCCCAAATGTAACATAGATAAGAAAGGAACAGGGACAGTATGTAGAAACAGTGACTTTACAAGTAATACAATGGCACTAAATTTAGATCTTTCAATAGTTACTCTGAATGTAAATGGGCTAAATACCCCAATAAAAAGACACAGGGGTATCCAATTTAAAAAGATCAATATGCTGACTACAAAAGACTTATTTTAGACCCAAAGACACTCCAGACTGAAAGTGAGGAGGTGTAAAACATTTATCATCCTAATGGACATCAAAAGGAAGCTAGGGTAGCAATTCTTATATCAGATAAATTAGATTTAAACCAAAGACTGTCAAGAGATGCCGAGGGACACTATATCATACTTAAAGGGTCTAACATGATCTAACAATTGTAAATATTTATGCTTCTCACCTGAGAGCTCATTGTATAAACCAATAACAAAATTGAAGAAACACATTGATAATACAATAGTAGGTGACTAACACCCCACTCACAGCAATGGACAGATCATCTAAACAGAAGATCAATAAGGAAACAAGGGCTTTGAATGACACATCGGACCAGATGGACTTCATAGATATATTCAGAGCATTCCTTCCTAAAGCAACAGAATACCTTTTTCTCAAGTGCACATGGAACTTTCTCCAGAAGAGATCACATACTGGGTCACAAATCAGGTCTCAACTGGTACCAAAACATAAGAACTAGGATTCTTCTTTGCATATTTTCAGACCACAATGCTTTAAAACTTGAATTCAACAAGAGGAAATTTGGGAAGAACTCATACTTGGAGGTTAAAAATTATCCTACTAAAGAATGAATGGGCCAACCAAAGAATTTAAGAAGTTAAATTTGGAAACAAATGAAAATGCAAACAACCTCTGGGATGCAGCAAAGGCAGTCCTAAGAGGGAAGTACACAGCAATACCAGACTTTCTCAGGCAACAGGAAAAGTCTCAAATATACAACCTACTCATACACCTAAAGGAGCTGGAGAGAGAAAAGAAAGCAGAAGAGAATATAGAGCAGTAATCAATGAAATAGAAATCAAAGGAATAGTAGACAGATCAGCTAAACAAGGATCTGGTTCTTTGAAAGATTGATAAACTCCTATCCAGACTTATCAAAAAGGAAACAAGAAACACAATAAAATCATGAATGAGAGAGGAAAGATCATGACCAACACCCAAGGAAATACAATTTTAAGAACTTACAAGCAACTGTAGGCCAACAAATTAGGCAATCTGGGAGAAATGGATGCATCCCTGGAAACAAACTATTGAAAGAGGAAGAAATAGAAAACCTGAACAGACCTATAATCAGCAAGAAAATGGAAGCACTCATCAAAAACCTCCCAACACATATGAGTCTAGGACCGGGTGACTTCCCAAGGGAATTCTACCAAATATCTGAAGGAGAATCAATACCTATTCTTCTAAAAGTTGTTTCAAAAAAAATAGAAATTGAAGGAAAACTTCCAAACTTGTTCTGAGGCTAGCATTACTTTGGTCCCAAAACCAAAGACCCCTTCAAAAAGGAGAATTACAAACCAATATTGCTGAAGAACATGGATGCAAAAATTCTCACCAAAATACTAGCTAATAGGATCCAACAATACATTAAAAGGATGATTCACCAACACCAAGTGGGATTTATTCCTGGGCTGCAAGGGTAGATTAACATCTACAAATCAACATGATGCATCACATTAATAGAGGACAGCCACTGTATGATTCTCCAATTGATGCAAAAAAAGCATTTGACAAAGTACTGCATTCTTTTTTTAACTCTTCACCATTTAGGGATAGAGGGACCAAACCTCAATATCATAAAAGCCATCTGGGAAAAGCCCACAGCAAATATTATTTTCAATGGGGAAAAAAAAGAGCTTTCCCCCAAGGTCAGGAACACAACAGGGATGCCCACTCTCACCACTGTTGTTCAATATAGTGCTAGAAGTCCTAACCTCAGCAATCAGACAAAAAAACAAACAAACAAAAAAACCCAGACATTCTGTTTGGCAAAGAATACATCATTCAGTCTTCAGACAATATGCTACTTTATGTGGAAAACTCCTAAAGACTCTACCTCCAAATTGCTAGAACTCATAGGAATTCTGCAACATGGCAGGATATAAAATGCAGACATCAGCTGCATTTCTTTAGTGAGAGAAATTAAGGAACATTCTCATTTATAATTGCACCTAAAACCATAATATACCTAGGAATAAACCTATCCAAAGAGGTAAAGGATCTGTCCTCTAAAAACTATGGAACACTTAAATTGAGAGACACAAAGAGATGAAAAAACATTCCATGCTCATGGATTGGAAGAACAAATACTGTGAAAATTTCTATGCTACCCAGAGCAATTCTATACATTCAATGCAATCTCTATCAAAAGACAGTTGACATTTTTCACAGAATCATCCCAAGATTTGTATGGAATCAGAAAAGACCCTGAATAGCCAGTAGAATGTTGAAAAAGAAAACCAAAGCTGGGGATATCAGAATGCCTGACTTCAAGCTGTACTACAAAGCTGTGATCATCAAGACAGTGTGGTACCAGTACAAAAACAGACACACAGATCAATGGAACAGAATAGAGAATCCAGAAATGGACCTTCAACTCTAGGGTCAACTAATCTTTGACAAAACAGGAGAGAGTATCCAATGAAAAAAGGACAGTCTGTCAGAAATGGTGCTGGGAAAAATGGACAGCCATATATAGAATAATGAAACAGGACCATTTTCTTACTCCATACAAAATATAAACTCAAATTGGATGAAAGACCTAAGTGCAAGAGAAATTCATCGAAATCCTAGGAAACACAGGAAGCAACCTCTTCGACTTCAGCCACAGCAACTTCTTGCTAGGCATGTCCCCAAAAGCAAGGAAACAGACAAAAATGAACTATTGAGACTTAAGATAAAAAGCTTCTGGACAGCAAAGGAAACAGTGAACAAAACTAAAAGCAACCTACAGAATGCGAGAAGATATTTGCAAATGACCTATCCAGATAAAGGGTTACAATCCAACTACTATGAAGAACTTATCAAATACCACCCAAAAAAAGAATCCAGTCAAGAAATGGGCAGAAGGCACGAACAGACATTTCTCCAAAGATGACATACAAATTTCCAATGGACATATGATAAATGCTCAACATTACTTGGCATCAGAAATACAAATCAAAACCACAATGAGATATGACCTCACACTAGTCAGAATGGCCAAAATTGGGCAGCCCCGGTGGCGCAGCGGTTTAGCGCCGCCTGCAGCCCAGGGCGTGATCCTGGAGACCCTGGATCGAGTCCCACGTCAGGCTCCCTGCATGGAGCCTGCTTCTCCCTCTGCCTGTGTCTCTGTCTCTCTCTCTCTCTGCATCTCTATGAATAAATAAAATCTTTAAAAAAAAAAAAAAAAGAATGGCCAAAATTAACTCAGTAAACCAACGTTGGTATTTACTCCAAAGACATAAATGTAGTGATCCAAAGGGGCAGCTGCACCCCAATGTTCATAGAAGTAATTCCACAATCGCCAAACCATGGAAAGAGTCCAGATATCCATCAACAGCTGAGGAATTAAAAAAAAACAGATGAATATATATGAATATTACTCAGCCATCAAAAAGGATGAAATCTGACCACTCACATAGGTGTGGATGAAACTGGTATTATGCTGAGGTGAAATTAGTCAATCCAAGGAAGATAATTATCACATGGTATCACTCATAGGTGTAAAACCACACAGAGGATCATAGGGGAAGGGTAGGAAACAAACTAAGGTTGATGAGAGGAGGGTGGAGGAATGAGGTAACTGGGTGACAGGCGTTAAGGAGGACACATGCTGTGCTGAGCACTGGGTGTTATATGCAACTGATGAATTACTGAACTCTCCATCCACAACTAATGGTGTACTATATGTTGGCTAATAGATTTTTCCCTTAAATTCAATCATGATATAGCTATTATACTACAAGAGAAAACCTATAGAAAAAGCCTAAGACCTGTAAACTCAAGTCTTATGTGGGCATCTACTTATGAGTCAGAAACAAACCTAATGTTTAATTCATAAAAGAACATTTGCATTAATTTGCATGAATTTTAAATATTTAAGTGGAGCAAAATATGTTGGAGAACTCTGGATATTTCTCTACATCTTGCCTATAAAAAAATAACAAGACTTAAAACCTAAGACCTGAAACTATCAAAGTAGAAAATTTAAGGACTAAGCCTCTACATTGGATTTGGAGAGGAAATTTTTGAAATAAAAAAACACAAGTGGGACTAAAACTAAAGCACCTCTGCAAAGCAAAGGACACCAACGTGAAAAGAGGGTAATATCCAAAATATCCAAAGTATATAAAAGATGCACTAGCAAAAACAAACCAACCCCCACCCAAAACAGAACTCAACTGAACACAAGATCTAAATAGAGAGGTTTTCAGAGACATACAGATGGCCAACAGGTACATGAAACAGTCCAAGTAAGACTACCATGAGACTCAATTCTGTTTCTGCATCTTTGGCTAAAAATAAAAACAAAAGCTGTATGTGCCATACAGTCACTGTGGCATTATTTACAATAGATGGAGAAACAAGCATCTGCTGATGTGAAAGGATAAAAGTATGATGTGTATAATGGAATACTTTTTAGCCATAAAAGAGATCTCAGAGGATCCAAAGTGGGAATATAGGAAGACTCTAAGATCACCTCCTCTAATAGACACAATCAACACCTACATACACAGCAATTCCTTCTGACCACCTCAGGGAATTGGACAGCTTCTGAACAATATAGACACCACACAGAATGGTGGGAAACAGAGCCACAGTAATTGATACTCCACATGACACTGCAAACTGTACTGAGGAGGAACATGCAGATTTACCTGCCTGGGACACAGAAAACAAGCCCTGTTTTAAATGGCAAATAGAATACAAGTGACCTAACCCTTGAGCACCCACCAAACAGGAGAACTGATGGATTTCTCTCCAGGGTAGCAGGTGCTGGTGAGCACCATTATTTCTATTTCCCCTCCATGTTGAGATCATAGAGTCCTTGAACCCTGATCCTATTTGCCTACTGCCTCAGCAAGCCCCAGATGTCCCCCAAAGGTAGCTCCCCACACCTGCAACTGTGTCAATTCCATCCCACCAAGGAGATCCTGTGAACAGTGTGGCACTTTGTCCTGCACTCGCTACAGCTCCATTTGACCTGCCAGGCACTGTCTATGCAAAGCACTCCAAGACCCACGCCCCATGTCTATTTCATTTGTCCCACCAGGGTATCCCCTTGTAGGAACACCCCCAATCCCAGAGCGCACACACACTACAGCTCCTACCAGCCAGCAATAGCAGCCAGGGCACAGGTAGTCTACACAAGGGAGAGTTTACACAGGGACATTCTGAGACGAAGTTAGAGGTTTCGCCTAATTCATAGAAACAAAACCAAAGTGAGACAAGTATTCTCCAGAAGAACAAGACAAAACTTCAGGAAAATGAAAAGGAGGTAAACAAGCTACCTGATAGAGTTCAACGTGATGATCACAAAGATGCTCAGCAGACTTAAGAGTAAGTGACTTCAGAGAGAACTTTAAAATAATTTTGATAAGAAACCATCAGAGCTGAACAATTCAATAACTGATATGGAAAATATATTAGAGGTAATCAGCACCAAGATGAGCAGGTTGGAAGATGAAGAATGCATTAGCATCCGGAAGACTGGGTAGTGGAAAACAGTCAACCTGAGCAAGCAAAAATCAAGATGAGAAAGGATAGTTTCAGAAAACTCAATCATCAAATGTACTCACATTCACATTAGAGAGGTCCCAAGGAGAAGAGAGAAAGGGAAAGAAAATGTCTTTGAAGAAATGATACCAAAAAGCTTCCTCAATCTGAGAAAGCAACAGGCATCCAGGTACAGGAAGCATAGAGTGTCCCCAAGAGGTCCACACCAAGACAGAATTAAAAGGTCAAGGATTAAAGAATCTTAAACAGCAAGAGAAAAGGAATTAGTTACATACAAGGGAAACTCCATAAGACTAGCAGGTGATTTTTCAATGGAGACTTAGGAGGCCAGATGGCAGTGTCAAAAAGTTTTTAACGTTTTGGAAAACAAAAAAATCTAACAAGCAAGAATATTCTAGGGACACCTGGGCAGCTCAGTTGGTTGAGCATATAACTCTTGATTTTGGTTCAAGTCATGATCTCAGGGTCATGAGATCCAGCCCTGCATCAGGCTCAGCCCTCAGCATGGATTTTGCTTGAGATGCTCTTTCCCTCTGCTCCTCCCATGGCTCACACTAAAATATGTTTGTTTGTTTTTTTAAATATTCTATCCAGCAAGGTTCAGAATAGGAGAAAGTTCAAGCAGTTTATGACCACTCTGCCAGCCTTACAAGAAATGTTAAACATAATTCTTTAAGAAAAAAAATTTCATGGGTAAAAGCCAACAGAGTAAAGTAGAAGATCTATTGATAATACGTTCCATATAGTATGAAGGTTAGATGGATGAACAGTAAAAATCAGTTATATCTAAAATTAGTTAAGGGACACAAACACAGAAAATGTGGAACATGGGAGGAAATTTGTACTTTTAAAATATGTTGAAAGATAACTTAATATGGATTGCTACCGACCTCAAGGTGTTTTACTTAAGCCTCATGGTACCACAAAGCTAAACACTATAGTACATGCACAAAAAGGAGAAAGCAATCCAAGCATAAACACTGAAGGACAACTAAAAAGAGCAAGGACAGGAACAGAATCACTACAAAAACCACCAGAAAACTAAAATTTTAAGTAGATACCTATCAATTACTTTAAATGTAAATGCTCTAAATGCTCCAAAAGATGTAGGATGAATTAATAAAACTCATTTATATGTTGCCTACAAGAGACTGACTTCAGACCTAAGGATGCATCCAGGCTGAAAGTGAAGGAGTGGACTAAGTCCACACAAACGGAAATGAAAAAGCCATGTAGCAACACTATCAAACAAAATAGACTTAAAATGAAGACTAACTGGAGGATTCACTACATGATGATAAAAGGAACAATCCAACAGGATGACAACATGTGCACAAGGTAGAAGTACCTATAGAAAGCCTGTATTAACAGACATGAATTGACAATAGTGAAGAACTTCAGCTTTCCAGCTACGTCAATGAATTGATCAATCTATAAGAAAACACTGGTTTCATAGGACCTATTAGACCAGATGGACTTGACATATATAGAATATTCCATCCAGAAATATTCTTTTTCCAGTGCACATGGATTTTCTCCAAGACAGACCACGTTATAATACAAGTATCAAAAAAATGGAACTCCTATCAAGCATCTTTTCCAAGCAGGAGTATATGAGATTAGAAATCAAGTAAATTTGGAAAACATACAACTAATTGACAGACCCAAGAAAAATATAAGGCAAAAAAATACTTGGACATAAGTGAACATGGAAACAAAGAAGTTCAGTCTTTGATACAGAAAAAGCAGTTTTAATTTTACAGCAAGAGTTTTACCTCCAGAAGTAAAAAATCTCTAATATTACACCAAAAAAAAAAAATTAAAAGCCCAGAGTAACAAGGAAATAAAAACCAGGACAAATAAAGACAAAACCAAGAACTGGTTCTTCAAAAAAATTAAGGAAAAAAAAATCAAAGAACCACCAACTGCACAGAAATGAAAGCATTAGGAGACTACAGTGAAAAATGACATGCCAAGAAATTGGACCTCAGAGAAATGAATTCCTGGAAACAGTCTCCCAAGACTGTATATGGAAAAAACAGGGACTCTGAACAGACCAATTAATAATGAAATTGCATCAGTAATCAAAAGCATCCGAACACAAGTGCAGCACAAGATGGCATCACAGGTAAATTTCAAGTGTTTAACAAGTTCATACTGAGGCTTCTCAAACTTCTCCTAAAATAGGAGAAAGGAAATCTTCCATATTTATCCTGTAAGTCTAGCATTATTCTGGAAGCAAAACCAAAGACACTGGAAAAACTACAGGTTAGGATTCATGATGAAGACAGATGTACAAGTCCTCAGTATCAGCAAACCAATTTCAACACTGAAAAAATTATTCAGCATGATCAAGTGTGACTTATTCCAAGGACCAAGGGTGGTTTGAACTCACCAATCTATGTAACCCTTCACATTAACAAAAGGAGGATAGGGCTTCTGGGGGAAGACAACAAAGGAGGAGGATCCTGGGCTCTCCTTGACCCACAAGTGCACCTAGATAACAGCCACATCAGCACAAGTAATTCTGCAAACGACCTGAACACTGGCGGAACAGATTCTCTACAGGTAGATGTAGAAAGACCACATTCAAGAGGATAGGACAAAGACAGGTTGGGACGCAAGGGGACCTGCTGGACTGTCTGCAAGCAGGAGGGATTCTGAAGGATGGACTGGATAAGGGCAGACTCCACAGCAGCAATGAGGGCCTACACTGGGAAGATGAATCCCTATAATGATTGGTTTTGAAATCACAAGGTTCTAACTTAAGGAGTTCTTATAATCAGTGAAACTTAACACACAAAAGTTTAAAAATCAGTGGGCTCAGCTACAGAAGAGCTGGAAGTATGATAGAAGAACGGATCCCACCCTTAGACACAGAATGAATAGCCTCAGATACAGCACAGAAATTGCAGTTTGAAAAACTAGTGTATATGGAAAATATATATATTTTTAACTAATCTCAAAGCAGGAAGACTATCTGGGAGACTTTGATAAGAACAGAAGGGTGGGTGGGTGCCATTTCCCACCCCTAGCCTAGATCCAGGGATACCTGCAGTAACCAGTGTAGCATGAACATACCACCTAGTCTTGCTAACAGCACAACCACCCCTCTACCAACACACCCTTGGCAGTTTTCAGGGTTGCTATAGTTCCTCCCACCACCACCACCCCACAGGAGACCAGCCCAAACCTTGCTGGCACCATGTGCCCCACCCAACATGTTCTGACACCCTCCAACACTTCCTTGGAAGGAGTCCATCAAAGGAAGCACTGTAGGCATGGCAGGATGTTAGCAGCCCCAACGAACCATAGTATCACACTTAAGTGACCATCCATTTTATGGCAAACACAAAGTGAAGGAGAGGAAAAATGCTTATGAAAATGGAAGTGGAAAGAAAGCCAGGATAGCAATGCTGATATTGGATAAAATAGACTTCATGGGGAGACACAAGGAGAGGGAGAGACTCTCAAGCAGACTCCCCCCTGAGCACAGAAGCCCAACATGGGGCTTGATCTCATGACCTGGGCCAAAAATCAAGAGTCAGATGTCAGATACTAACCAACTGAACCACCCAGGTGCCCTGACAAAACCGACTTTAGAATGACTAATAAGGGCAGCCTGAGTGGTTCAGAGGTTTAGCACCACCGTCAGCCCAGGGCCTGATCCTGGGGACACAGGATTGAATCCCATGTCAGGTTCCCTGCATGGAGCCTGCTCCCTCTGCCTGTGTCTCTGCAACCCCCCTGCCCCATGTCATGAATAAATAAATAAAATCTTTAAAAAAAATAGAATGACTAGTAAGAGACAAAGACAACCTGATCACAAAGGGAACAGTTGAGCAAGATAAAACAAGTGTAAATATTTATGCAACCAACATGGAAGCCTCCAAATACATGTAGCAGCTAACATAGGAAGACATCAATAATAAAACAGGATTTTAACACTCCACTTGCATCAATGGACAGATCATCCAAAGTCAATAAGGCAACAGTGGCTTTTAATGATTCACTGGACCAGATGCATCTGATGTATTCAGTACATTCCACCTTAGAATACACATTCATCAAGGGCACATAGAACATTCTCTATAACCTATCACATATTAGGCCCCAAAACAAGTCTCCACAGATTCAACAAGACTGAAGTCATACCATGCATCTTTTCCAACCACAACACTATGAAACAAACTACAATAAAATATCTGGGAAGAACACAAATACATGGAGTTTCAATATAAAAGGAAATCTAAAAATACACTGAGACAAATGAAACAATGATCAAAAATCTTTAGGATGTAGCAAAGGTGGCTGGAAGGCTGGAAAAGGGAGGTTTATAGCAATACAGGCTTACCTCAAGAAAAACCATCACGACCTAACCATACACTGAAAGGAGCTAGAAAATAGTAAAACTGAAAACCGGTAAAGGACGGACGTGATTAGAGAAACAGAAACAAAACACAAAGTAAAACGAGGAGCTGATTCTTTAAAAGAACAAAATTGGTACACCTCAAGCCTGAGTCAAAAAAAAAAAAAAAAGACTCAATTGACAGTGAAAAAAATATAACTGACACTACCAACAGTATTATGAAAATTTATATGTCAACAAGTTGGAAACTTGGAAAGGACAAACGGCTAGAAACCACCTCCCAAAAACAATCAGGCACAGAAAATTTGTATGGACCCATTACCAGCAATGAAACTGTATCAGTAATCAAAAAATTCTCAAATAGAAGTCCAAGACCAGAAGTCTTCACAGGTGAGTTCTACTGAACACTTGAAGAGTTAACCTATTCTTAAACTATTCCAAAGAAATACAAGAGGAAGGAAAGCTTCCACATTCTTTCTACAAGGCCAGCATTATCCTGATAACAAAACCAGATAAGGATACCACTAAGAGAGCTACACGCCAGTATCTCATGTATGGATGCTAAAATCCTCAAAGAATCAGCAAACCAAATCAATGATACATTAATCATTCCCTATAACAAGTGGGATTTATTCTAGCAATACTAGTGTGTTTCAATATTCAGAAAATGTGCTACATCAATAAGCATTTCAGTAGATGCAGAAAAAGCATCTGACCAAATACAATATCTATTCATGTTAAAAACTCTCAACAAAGTAGGTTTAGAGAGACTATACCTCAATACCTCAACATAATAAAGGTAATTTATGAAAAACCCACAGCTAAAACCCTAAATGGGGAAAAACAGAGCTTTTCTAAGTTCAGGAACAAGACAAGGATTCCCACTTTTATTCAACATAGTACTGGAAGCTTTAGTCACTTTACTCACAATCAAAGAAACAAAAAGATATCTAAATTGCTAAGAAGTACCACTTCCACTATTTGCAGATGATGTGATAACTATATACAGAAAACTTAAAAACTCAGTAAATGAACTCTCTAAGGTCACCAAATACAAAAACATACAGAAATCCATTGCATTTCTATACACTAATGCAGAATTAAGAGAACAATCCCATTTACAGTTGCACCAAAGATAAAATTCTAAAAATACACTTAACCGAGAAGAGACCTGTGCTCTGCAATCTATAAAACATTAAAAGAAATTGAAGACCACAGAAACAAATGAAAAGCTATTTCATGCTCAAGGATTGGGCAAGCTAATGTTGTTAAAATGTCTGTATTACCCAAAGCAGTCTACAGATTTAATGCAATCCCTATGAAAATATCAATGGCATTTTTCACATAACTAGAAACAATGCTAACATTTCTAAGAAACCACAAAAGACCTCCAATAGCCAAAACAAACATGAAAAAATGGGAGAGATCATAATCCCAGATTTCAAGATATACTATGCACACTAATCAAAATGCAATATGGTATTGGCACAAAAAGATCAATGCAAGAGGATAGAAAACATAAATAAGCCCACATTTATAAGGTCAATTAATCTTTGACAAAGCAGTAAAGAATATTCAACAGGAAAAAGACTGTTCAACAAATTGTGTTAGGAAAACTGGATAGCTGCAAAAAAAACAAAGCACCCCCCCAAAAAAAAATTACACACACCCCCCAAATAACTGACCACACTCTTATGGCATATACAAAAAAATTCAAAATGGATTAAAGACTTAAATGTGAGACCTTTAAAACCATAAAAATCCTAGAAGAACACAGGCATTAACTTCTTTGACATTGGCCACAGCAACTTCTTTCTAGATAGGTCTCCTGAGGCAAAGGAAACAAAAGTAAAAATGAACTGCTGGGACTTACATAAATTTAAAAAGCTTTTGCACAGCCAAGGAAGGCTAACAGTAACAAAAACATTAAACCCTCCCCAAATAATCCAATGAAAATTTTTGTAGAAGACATGAACAGACATTTCTCCAAAGACCTCCAGATGACCAATGGACACATGAAAACATGCTGAAAATCACTAATCAGGGAACTGCAAATCCAAACCACAATGAGTTACCTCCTCACATCTGTTGGAATGGCTCAAATCAACACAAGAAACAAATGTTGGTGAGGATGTGGAGAATAAAGGGACTCCCAGGACACCTTGATGGGAATGCAAACTGGTGTAACCACTGTGGGAAACAGTATGGAGATCCTTCAAAAAATTAAAAATTGAATTACTGTATTATCCAGTAATTCTCCTTCTGGCTATTTACCCAAAGAATATGAAAATACTCATTTAAAAAGATCTATGTTCTCCTGTTCACTGCAGCATTACATCAGCCAAATATGGAATAATGGATAAAGACATGATATGTACACATGAGAGGATATTCTATTATAAACAGAATGAAATCTTGCCATTTGCAACATGGAATGAACCCAGAGGGTATAATGCTAAGTGAAGTCAAAAACCAATACCAGAGATTTCCTGTGTGGAATGTAACCACCTCTTCTCTGCCACACCCACCACAAAGAAAACCCAGACTTAACTGTAAAAAAAACAAACTACTAGAGGGAGGTAGGTGAGAAACCCAGACAAAACTATATTCTCATTGATCACAAAGAGCAACAGAAGGAACAGAACTACAACAGCCAGAAAATATTTTTCAAAACGGCAATAAGTACATACCTATCAGTAATTTACTATGAACGGAAAGGACTTAAATGCTCTAAACAAAGGTCAGTGGTGGAGTGGAGAAAAAACAAGATTCCTCTATCTGCCACCTACAAGAGTCTCACCTCAGACCTAATGAGCCATATACCAGTGAAGGGATGAAAAAACATTCTCTATGCCAATGCAGTAGGGAAAAATGAGCCAAGGTAGCAATACTTTTATTAGGCAAAAATCACTTTTAAAACAGACTAACAGGAGATAAAGGGCAATTTGTATTGTTTTTTTTTTTTGGGGGGGGGAGTGCAATTTGTATTGTTAAAAGGAACAAGGAAGACAGGACCATTGTACACCAACACTGGAGCACCTAAATACATAAGCAAATATTAACTTATAGTGCAGTAGCAGGGGCCTTTAACACTCCACTCCTATCAGTGGATAAATCCAGACAAAAAAAAAAAAATCAATAAGGAAATAGTACCTCTGAAAGACATTGAGATGGACATAACATATAATCACAATATTCCACCCCAAAACAGAATACACCTTTTCAAGTCCACATAGAACATTCTCCAGAATAGATTACATATGCCATAAAACAAGCTTCAAATTTAAGATTGAAATCATACCATGCATCTTTTCTAACCACGACTACATGAAACTGGAAACCAATAAAACAAACTGGAAAAAAAAAAAAAAAAAAAAGCATGATTCTAAACAACCAATGTGTCAGTGAAGCAATCAAAGGAGAGATCAAATAGAGCCAAATGAAAACAATGGTCCCAAATTTCTGGCACACAGTGAAAGCAATTGTAAGGGGAAATGTACACAGCAATACATGCCTACCTCAAAATTCAATCTAATCCTATGACCAAAGGGTGGGGGGAAGCCCAATGTATGAGCAGAAGAGAATCAGAGCAAAAGTAAGTGGTGTAGAAACTAAAAATATTAGGGAAAAATTGATGAAACCAAGAGCCAATCATTTGAAAAGAAAGAAAAAATTGACAAATCTTTAACCAGACTCAAGAGAAAGGACCCAAATAGAGTCAGAAATGAGAATGGACACCACAGAAATACAGAGGTTTATCTATGAAACATCATATGCTAACACAGCTGGCAACCTAGAATAAATTCCTAGAAATGTACAATGTTCCAAAACTGCACTGGGAAGAAATAGAAAATCTGAACAGACCAATTACAAGTAATGAAATTGAATCAGTCATCAAAAAGCTTTCAGAAAATAAAAATCCAAGGCCAGATGGATTCACAATTCTAACATTTAAAGAATACCTATTCTCCAACTATTCCAAAAATTAAAAGGAAAGCTTCCAAATACATTCTATGAGGCTGGCATTACCCTGATACCAAAACCATTTACCACACACAGTACTACAGGACAGTATCACTGATAAACATTCGTGCAAAAATCCTCAACAATATAGGCAAAATGCCTACAACAAAACATGAAAAAGATCATTCCCCACAAGCAGGATTTGTTCTCAGAATGCAAGGGTGGTTCAACATTAGCAAATCAACACCATAAACCACATCAAAATGAAGGTTAAAAATCCTATCTCAATAGATACAGAAAAAAGCATTTGACAAGATTCAACACTCATGATAAAAAAAAAGTCCTCAACAAAAAATAGTGTTAGAAGAAACCTACATCAACATAAATATCACAAATGAAAAATCCACAGCTGACATCCTCACTGGTGAAAAACAGCTTTCCCCCTTAGGTCAGGAACAAGGATCCACTCTCAACTCTTATTCCACATAGTACGCCACATCCTGGGCACAGCAATCAAATGAAATAAAAATAAGAGGCATCCATATTGGTAAATACTTACTACAAAGAAAGTCCCAGAGATTCTACCAAAAAAACTACTACAATAAACAAGTTCGGTAAAATGGCAGTATGCAAAATACCCAAGAATGGACAGCATTTCTGTACACTACCAATGAAATTGTTGAAATTAAGCATCATTTATAATTGCACCAAAAATAAAATACCTAGGAATAAATCTGATGAAAGAGGTAAAAAACCTATACCATGAAAACTATAGAACATTGACGGAAAAAAGATTGATAACACAAATGGAGAGACATTTTATCTTTATTGGAAGAACACTGTCAAAATGTGTTCTCCAAAGCAATCTACAGATTTGCTATAATGCCTGTCAAAGTACCCACGACAGTTTTCAGAAAAATACTGAAACGTGTATGGAACCACAGAAGACTTTAGAGCCCATGAATCCGAAGAACAAAGCTGGAGCTATCCCAATTCCAGATTTCAAGATCTACTACACAAAGCTATAGTAAGCAAAACACTATAGTACTAGCACAAAAATAGACACTCAGAATGAGAGCCCAGAAATAAGTCTGCATTTATATGGTCCATTAATCTTCAAAAAGGAGGCAAGAATATGCCATGGGAAAAAGTCTTTTCCACAATTGGTGCTGGGATAATGGATAGCCACATGCAAAATGGAACTGGATCACTTTCTTACACAATACGCAAGAGCTCAAGATGGATTGAAGACCTAAACATGAGATCTAAAACCAGAAAAATCCTCAAGGAGAACACATGCAGCGACTTCTCTTACATCAGCCATAGCGACAGTTTTCTAGATATGCCTAAATGAAATAAAAGCAAAAATAAACTATTTGAACTACATCAAAAAGGGATGCCTGGGTGGCTCAGCAGTTGGGCATCTGCCTTTGGCCCAGGTCATGATCCTGGAGTTCCGGGATTGAGTTCCATATCGGGCTCCTGCCGGGAGCCTACTTCTCCCTCCGCCTGTGTCTCTGCCTCTAATGAATGAATAAGTCTTTTAAAAAAATTAAAATAACTACATCAAAAGAACTTCACAAAACTGAAAGAATCTACCTAAATGGGAGAAGATATTTACAAATGATATATCTGATGAAGGGTTAATTAACATCCTAAATATATGAACAACTTCTATAACCCAATACCAAAAAACCACCAATAACCCACTTAAAAAATGGTCTGAACATGTGAACAGGCCTTTCTCCAAAGACCTACAGATGGCCAACAGACATGAAAACATTCATCAGGGAAATGCGAATCATTTGGGTAGGGGGTGAGGAGAGAGAGCGTGTGAGGCACACAAGCAGGAGGGAGGAGCAGGCTCCTACCTAGCACAGAGCCCAATGTAGGGCTCATCCCAGGACCCTGGGATCATGACCTGAGCCAAAGGCAAGCCCTTAACCAGCTGAGCTACCCAGGTGCCCCCTAGGGGAAATGCAAATCAAAACAAAGAGCTATCACCTCACACTGTCAAGAATGGGTAAAATCAACACCAGAATTAAGTGTTGGTGAGGGTGCAGAGAAAGGGGAACCCTCACCAACAGTTGGTGGGAATGCAAACTGGTGCAGCCACTCTGGAAAACAGTATGGAGGTTTCTCAAAACAGAACTACCATAGGATCTAGTAAAATTTCAATACTAGGTATTTACCCAAAGAATATGAAAACAATTCAAAAAGATATGCACTCCATGCTTATTACAGCATTATTTACAGTAGCTGAGATATGGAAGCAGCCCAACTGGCCATCAATAGACAATTGGATTAAGATGTGTATACATACAATGGAATATTACTCAGCCATAGAACAATGAAATCTTGCCATTTCCAACACGGAGAGTTCTAGAGGGCATAATGCTAAATAAGTTAGAGAAAGACAAATACCACAATTTCACTCATGAGATTTACTGACCGAAGACTCAACTATTAAAACTAATGGTTATCAGAGGGGGAGGTGTTGAGGGGTGAAATTAGTGAAGGGGATTAAAGAGGATACTCACGATGAGCACTGAGCAATGTACAGACTGGTAGATTCACTATATTGTACGCTTGAGATTAAACACTGTATGTTAACTATACTTGAATCACAGAAGAGGAAGGATTAAAAACCCTATTTGAAGAGATGCAGAAAAATGGACAAAACTCATCAATTCATGAGATAACCCACTTTGCTGAATTTTAGAGACAACTTAATAAAGGCCATATTTAACAAATAATTATCCTACTCAATGGGGAAACAAAGCTTTTATTCTGAGATGAACAAGGATGTCCACGGTCCCTCTTTATTCAACATAGTACTGAAGTCCCAGCTGCAGCAATCAGACAAAAAAAAGCATCCAAATTAGAAAGGAAAAAGTGAAACTATTTGTAGATGACAGGATAGTACGTATGGAAAACTTTAAAGACACCAAAGAACTGTTAGAACCAGTAAATTCAGTTAAGTTTCAAGGAAGCCAACAACTGCCACTTTTTTTTTTTAAAGATTTTATTCATTTATTCATGAGAGAGACAGAGACAGAGAGAACGAACAAGAAGCAGAGAGAGAAGCAGGCTTCATGCAAGGAGCCCGATGCGGGACTCAATCCCGGGACTCCAGGATCAAGCCCTGGGCAGAAGGTAGGTGCCAAACTGCTGAGCCATCCAGGGATCCCCATCTGCCATGTTTTTATACATTGAGAAGATAAAACAATTCCACTGGCAATTGCACCAAAAACAAATACCTGGGAATTTAACCACAGTGGTGAAAGACCTGTATTCTCAAAACTAAGACATCATTAAAAAAAAAAAATTGAATAAAAATGGGAATATATAACATGTTCATGCATTGGAAGAATGTTGCTAAAACATTTCCTTCAAGCAATCTACAGATTCAATGCAATCTTTATAAAAAAAAATACCAATAATATTTTTCACAGAAGTAGAATCATCTTCAAGTTTCCGTCGAACCACAAAAAGCCTTTAAAACTTAACAAAAGCAATCTTGAGAAACAATACTGGAGGTATCAATCCCAGATTTTAAACTATACTATGAAGCTGTAATAATCAGAACTGGCACAAAAATGGACACAGATAATGTAACAGAAGAGGGCTCAGAAATATACTTTCACAGTCAGTCAATAACACAAGAGGTAAAAGTATACAATGGGAAAAATACTGCCTTTTCAGTAAGTGCTAGGACAACAGCTTCTGGACCATGTTCTTACAACCATGCACAAAAATCAACTCAAAATGGACTGAAGACTAAAGAACAGAAACCATAAAAATCCTGAAAGAAAACACTGTTGATCTCTTGGACATTAGCTTTAGCAACATTTTTGTGGATATATTCCCTCAGGCAAGGGAAATGAGCAAAAAAAAAAAAAAATGAATACATCAATCTAAATACCTTCTGCAACAAAGGAAAACAATTTATAGGATTACCTACTAAATGGGAGAAGATAGTGGCAGATGATATATCTGGTAAGGGGCTAATGTCCACAACACAAAAAAAAAAAAAAAAAAAAAAAAAAAATTCAGCTAACACCAAATAAACACGATCCAGTTAAAAACTTGTCAGAGAACCTGAAAAGACCTTTTTTCAAAGACAACCTACAGATGGCCAAGAGACACACAGAAGGATGCTCAATATCACTCCTCAGGGAAACAGATTAAAACCACAATGAAATATCACCTCACAACAGTGAGAATGCCTAGTATCAAGACTACCTAATGAGTGTTAAAGATGTGGAGAAAGGGGAACCCTCGTGCACTGTTGGTAGGAATGCAAACTGGTGCAGCCACTGTGGAAAAACAGGAGGAAAATTCTTTCAAAACTGAGTTACCGGAGTTCCCTGGGTGGCCCAGCAGTTTGGCGCCTGCCTTCGGCCCAGGGCCTGATCTTGGAGTCCCAGGATCGAGTCCCCCATTGGCTCCCTGCATGGAGCCTGTTTCTCCCTCTGCCTGTGTTCTCTGCCTCTGTGTCTCTCATGAATAAATAAATAAAATTAAAAAAAAAAAAACCTGAGTTACCATGTGATCCAGTTATTGTCCTACTTGCTAAAGGTAACAGATTAGTTCAAGAAAACATGTGCAACCCTAGGTCCATGGCAGCATCATTTACAACAGCCAAGGTATGGAAGTAGCCTAAGTGCCCATTGACTGATGAATGAAGATGTATACGATGCAATATTACTGAGCTTTAAAAATGAGATCACGCCACTTATATAACAAAATGGACAGACCTAGAGGGTATTATGCTAAGTGCAGTCAGAAAGACAAATACCACAATTTCACTTATGTGCAATCCAAAAAAAAAAAAAAAAAAGAAAGAAAACATTCCTACAGAGAATTAATGGTTGCCAAAGGGAAGAAAAGTGACAAAATGGGTGAGATAAGGGGAGTAAGAGGCACAAACTTAAGTCACAAGGATGAGAAGTACAACATAGGGAATGTAGTCAGTGCTGTACTATGCTTACTTTGGTGAGCATTGTTAAGTGTATAGTTATTGAATCACTGTCGTATACCTCAAACTAATAGATCAGCTATAATTACAAAAAGGGCAGGTAGTATTTAATAGTTATATGGACTGTCCCTTTTCCAATATATTTCCATGAAAATCAAGGAATCACTCAGAACCAGGCTACTACCTGTTAAGTAGGTTTGTTGTTCATGACCAGCAAGACATTTCCCAAGACACCAGGAGAAAACTTTTTTTTTTTTTCAGGAGAAAACTTCTAATCTATATCAAGACATACAGATGCCCAAACACATCTCAGTATCACTTAATCGGAGAAATGCAAATTAAAACCACAATAGCCCCTTACCTTAGAGCTGTCAGAATGGCTAAAATTAAAAAAAAAAAAAAAAAAAAAAAACAACACAGCAAGTGTTGGCAAGGATGGGGGGGGTAGTAACACTGTGTACTCTGGTGGGAATGCAGACGGGTGAGGCCACTGTGGAAAACTGTAGGGAGTTTCCTTAAAGTAAACCTAGAATTACCATAGGATCCAATTAATTCCAATGCTGGGCATTTACCCAAAGGAAGGAAAACACGAATTGGCAAAGGCGCATGTATCCCCTATGTTTACCACAAACTTATAACTTTACTTATAACAGTAAAGCTATGAAAACACAGTTGTCTATTTGTAAGTAAATGGATAGAGAAGATATCCATCCTATGTGACTACATGTAGTAGATAAATTCAACAGAATATGACTCAGCCATAAAAAAAGAATGCCAACTTACCATTTGCAACATGGGTGGTCCCAGAAAGCATGCTGTTAAGAGAAATACCATAGGATTTCACTCATTTGTAGAATCTAAGGGAAAAAAGGCAAGTAAGAGGACAAGACTCTTTCAGATGCAGAACTGGTGGTTGCCAGAGGGGAAGTACATGGGCGATGGGGAAGATAAATGGGATTGAAAGTACATTTAACTTGATGAGCACGGAGAAATCCATAAAGTTTTTGGCCACCACTGTTAATTTTATTAAAAGGAAATACAATTGCAACAGAAAACAAAGGCCAAAACTATCCATGACAACAGTAGGCATAGAAAAAACTCAAGAACGAAGCCAAAAAGCTCAAACTCTCATACATGAGGCCTCAATGTACGTCAGGGGCATTTTGGAGCTCCTGGTGAAGGCTGAACTATAATGTTATTAGGATAAGGGATCTCATTCATTTGGGGAATATAAATAATAATGAAAGGGAATATAAGGGAAGGGAGAAGAAATGTGTGGGAAATATCAGAAAGGGAGACAATATAAAGACTCCTAACTCTGGTAAACGAACTAGGGGTGGTGGAAGGGGAGGAGGGCGGGGGGTGGGGGTGAATGGGTGACAGGCACTGAGGGGGGCACTTGACGGGATGAGCACTGGGTGTTATTCTGTATGTTGGTAAGTTGAACACCAATAAAAAATAAATTTATTATTAAAAAAAAGGATAAGGGATTATCTACATGAAAACATTAAATTGGGTGTCCGTTTCAAACCATTTCTAAAAATCACTGGCAGGTAAATTAAAGACTTCTATGAGAGGGAAGTTTGTGGGGCTTTTGTTTCATTTCGTTTTTTAAAGATTTCGACAGCAAGCATAAGGAGAAGAGAGGGAGAGAGAAACAAGCTTCCTGCGTGGAGCTTGATCCCAGGACCCTGGAGTCATGACCTGACCCAAAGGCAGACACTTAACTGACCAAGCCACCTAGTCACCCCATGAAAGGGAAGCTTTAAATACTGCATAAAATGATACTGCTGACAATTTTGTCATGACCGTTAATAAACTTGAGAGCAGCCCAGATGTACTAACCCTAAGACGCAAGATTTTAACACATCTCGATACTGTGAAGATCCTCCATTCACCCCAAAGGAAAAAAAGAGCAAAAGACGAGGTACTAACTGGGGAAATGGATTTTCGTACTTTTAAACAAATCATAACTTGAAGATAGCACGTAGGAGGCAAAATACCTACACATTTAAAACACATGAAGGAGCAACAAACAGGAGTCTAACCTCTTATTAATGGCCAGTTCCAAGTAACTAATATGCATTTTTAACTATGCATTTGACAAAAATAGTAAAAAGTCAATTTATATTAAAAATTATTGGTGAAAGGAAATTTTGGGCAGAAGTCTTCAATCCTCTCAAACATGCACACACAGTATGCTCCAGTAAGGTCCCTCCCAGAAAGAAGTTCCCACATGAGCAGAGAAGATGCTCAAGAATGTTCATGGCCACACAGCTGAAAACAGTCCAAGGTTGTGCACAGTATAAACCTCCATGAAGAGAAAATAATGATGTGTGATCCTATAGTATTATACAGCCCTGGGAGTAAATGGAGTACAGCTACATAGGATAGGAGGATAAAGCTTAGGATGTCGTGCAGTGAAAAATAAAATTCTGACTACACACAGCCTGATGGCATTTATAGGAGAACTAAATAGGATGTTTACATGGATAAAACTAAGAACAAAGGAAATAGGATTCAGGAGAGTGACTTCTCCTCCACATCAGACTGGGTTTTGGAAGAAGCACACAGGTATCTTAATGGCCTTGCTATCTTAGTCTAGATGTTGGGTTTGTAAGCATTAATTTGTTTCTTCTGGTTTTTACTATTTCTGGATTCTTTTATTCTTCCTTCAAATCTTAGATTCCCGTTAACATACAGTACATTAGGAGTTTCAGGTATAGAATTTTGTTACTCACCACTTTGTCATTTCATCATTATGTTTTGTGACATAATGTACATTCTCATAAATGCATTAATACATTTACAGATTCTTGGTGTATGATATGAATCAGTAATAATGCTCTTAGTTTAACTTTTACTGAATGTAAAAACCAATGAGAAATAGGTTACTAAAAGTACATTTTAGAGTATAAATAGGTGATGAAAGTAACCCCAACTATGTTCATTAAGACAAAGTTCTGATAAGTTAGTCTTATAAATAATCTGGAAAGATCAAGATGCTAAGAAATGCTCTCATTATAAAAAGTCTTCAACGTGAGCTAATCAAGGCTTCTCAAATTATGACAGGGATTGAAACCTTGACACAAATATGTTTTGACAGTAGTCAAGGGATTCACAGTAAGTCTATAATTTAATCAAGTGATTTCAAAAAGGAGTCACACCAGAAACACTCTTGCACAACGCTGGCAAGGTGGCCAGTAAAGAAGATGAAAACAGCACACTGCAAGTGATCGAAGTTCCATTCTGGAAAAGGAATCCAGCCTAACAACTTAAGATAACCTCTGGAAGTGCAGGAAATTCCTCATGTGCTTATGTAGATTTTTAAATATTGTAATCCTGCAGGCCCCCACCTCTACCCTTACCTCCCCACCCCCACAGCAGCTTAGCCACCAGATGTTATTAGTCCACAACACATTAAAGCAAAATACCTAAAATGCTTACCAAAGAACACCACACTACACTTCTTTCTAATCCTGCAAAACCACAATTTTAAAAGAGCATGAGATTGCTGCTGCAATCAGGCTACGGCCACAGTTTTGCTTATCAAAATCTCAAAGATTTGTGTAGGTGTAATTAGACACTAAACCAGATGTTTAAGACAACTGCAATAAGTCATAATTGAAACTTTAGTACATCTGGAATTTTCCAATCCTAGCTGAAAATAAATTTACAAATTCCTACTTGGGAATGTTAAAGTATTCAACATCTTTCTCTTAGGGCATTTTCGGCCTTCAGCCTGTTACAAGGCAAAGACTGTGAGAATACCTATCAAAGGAATATTATCCCGTCTTACACACAAATACATTCATATTTGTACATGCAGGGACATGGAATTCTTAGTGCTCATGGATGCACGTATTTAAAATCCTGTTAATCAAACATCTATGGCGTGCACACAGCAGAGTTACTGCTACAACTTAAATACGGAGTACTTTAAACTTGAAGTTGCTTATTCAAAGCACGTCTTGGGGTTAAAGTGCAAAGAAATGTACTATAGGAGATCCTCGCCACAAATCCTCAGTACTAAAGACATTTAAAAAAGATAAACCCACAAAAATGGAACAGGAGAGCAGAAAGCCATTAATATTAAATCTGGAAGATGGACAAATAGAAACTCAGACCTAATAAGGCACCTATCAAACCTGTAGTAAGCAACCCCCACCCCCCAAAAAAAAGATTTAAATAGACTCCTCAAAAGCTCAGAATCCAGGGGCTCCAATAACACTGGACTGAGCACAAAGAAGGAGGCTAAGTCAAAAGGTGGTTTCTGAAGTTAATTTTGTGTGTTTACTTGACCAGATGTGGGAGTTCTTGAACACGTAGAATTCTGGGTGTGAGGGCATTTCTTGATGAAGAAAGCACTTACACCGTGGGGAATACAAGCTGATGCAGCCACTCGAACAGTGTGGAGATTCCTCAAGAAGTTAAAAATGGAGGTACCCTATGACTCAGCAATTGTGCTATTTACCCCAAAGATACAAATATAGTGATGTGAAGGGACACCTGCGCCCTGATGTTCATAGCAGTGATGTCCACAAGAGCCAAACTGTGAAGGGAGCCCACATGTCCAACTGATGAACAGATAAAGATGTGGTGTACAGACAACAGAATACTACTCAGTCATCAAGAATGAATGAAATAATGCCATTTACGTAGACGTGGATGAACTGGAGGCTATCATGCTGAGAGAAAGGTCAGAGAAAGACCCTTATGGTTTCACTCATACGCGGACTATAAGAACCAGCACAGAGATCTATAGAGAAGGGAGGGAAAATTGGGAAGAAATCAGACACAAACCATGAGAGACTCAACTATGGGAAACAAACGGTTGCTGGAAATGGGGGGAGGGATGGGGTAACTGGATGATGTGATGAACACCGGGTGTTACATGCAACTCATGACCTCTACATCTGAAAGTAATAACGTACTAGATGTTGACTAATTGAACAAAAATGCACTTAAATCAGTAGCACTGACTACATTCCACACTGTGGGTGATTCTCCAAGTATCTGAAGACCAGAATAGAACAAAGACCGACCAACCCACACTAGGTTAAAAAAAAAAAAAAAAATCCCATGTTCAGACTGGGACAGGAGTTTTCATTCAATGAGACTCAAACCCAAACACCTCCTCTTTTTGGGTGTTGAGCCTACCAGCCTATGGAATGGAAGCCATTGAGTCTCCTGGGTCTGCAATTTAGGATGGTAGATCTTTGGACTCTTCAGCCTCCATGTGGTATAAGCCAATTTTTAATAAATTTGTTTTTAATTATTTAAACTCAATTTAATTAACATACTGTATTAGCTTCAGGAGAATTAAGTGATTCATCGGTTGTATAGGACACCCAGTGCTCATTCCATCAGGTGCCCTCCTTAGCATCCATCACCCAGACACCCCATCCAGCAACCCTGTTTCCTGGGTTTTCTTTCTATGGATAACCCTAATATAAGTTAGTCATTTAAAATGTTGAGCAAAACAATCTGAGGAGCAAATTGCTTCTCATCTCCAGGCTTCTGGTTAATAATGGCCCTTCCTTCAATTCACTGAAGTCTGCAGGTTTCTTCTAACATGAAGGGTAACAGCAGCTCAGGACTGGACGACAGTCACAATTAAGGGAATGGCTTTCATTCCACCAATAGTAGGATCCACCTTGCTCACTGGAGGCTGGTTCCCAATTTTTCCAAACATGGCTCACTAAACACTGTTGGATGGATTCCCTTTCAGAAAGGGGACTCTTATGAAGAACCTGAGATCCCCAAGAACACATGATAGGACATTGTGTGATTCACAAAACCAACTGTTTTATCCACTAGATTTCATAGTAAAGCTCAAAACTGACAAATGCCATCTCCTGCTCATAACTTCCAGTAGCTGGTTATTCCATTATTCTCATCTACAAACATCTGTGAATGGCCCAATTTCCAACAAAAGTCTAACACCTGAAATACAAAACTTTTGAAAAGTCAGGCAACTACTAAGCTTAAAAGATAAAAAGACACAGGAAGGGGATAAAAAGTCATCCACCATATCATTGAGTTCTTAGAGTAATACAATTGTAGGCAAGAGATATGGCACTTCGCATGAAGACATTTGGACAACATTTAATGTTTGAGCTATACTGAAACCTCAGTAGAAAAACGAGTATATAGATGAACTCTTTCAGAAGCACAGACAGCAGGAACAGAGAGGGAACTTGAAGGGCTACTCCTACAAGTCTCACATCTGAGTATCAGGACCTTCAGTGGGTAAGAGAAGTGAGCTGCATGTGAAAAGGGAAGCCTCAGAGTGAAGCATTGTTTCCTAGCCAAAAAAGCCCACTCAACAGATCAGACTATGCACTTCCACACTATGACACATCAATGGTAAATTTTGGGAACACCAAGATCAAAACTTCCAGGAGAAGAAAAAGGTCTTACTGGAAAAAACAAAACAAAAAAAAAAAACGAGAATTACAATATCCCTAGGTTTCTCAGTACAGATTAGGAAACTGAAGAAAGGATTCCATAACACTGAAGTTATTTCTTATGATTCTATCCCCAAACTATTGGTCAAGTGACATAAGGTTGCTACTCTTCATGAATTTTGTAACAAAACCTCACTCCCATAGCGTCCTTTTTGCCAAAACCTACCTTAGGATGGGCTTCACCAAAGCAAGGGCAGAGACCAAGAAATATAAAAGGATCCCAGAAAAAAGGAGATGGAAAAACCAAAGAGGATATTGAAGGTCATTCTGAGGGCTACCACGGGCTAAATGCACAAAGCAACTATTCAAAATTGGAGTAAAACAGAATCTTAAGCTGGGAACATTGCATGATTTGTATTCATAACGGTTTCCCTCCAATGACAACCGAGAATTAGAGTGAAAATAAGTAGAATTAATCTCAGAACTTTGATTGGTATGTGCCTGACAGTTTCAGCTGTTACCATGAAGCTTGGTGTTCTTTTGTTAATCAGCTTTTTGGCTAGAGCATCCTCATCTCCATGAACATAGAAGAAAACTCAAATATGCCCAAATAAACTCCTATATATACACACACATGATCTCTGAAAGAGCATAACCTAGCATCATGGCTGTCTCGAACTTGTGTGACCTCAGGAACAGGTCATGAGACTTATGTTCACACTATTGTATTTTTTAATTTATCATGACCGCACCTTATTCAAATTGAATACATTTCCTAAAAACATTAGCAGCAAATGCAAATACAATTTGAGCCAACAATTTTACTTCTAGGATTAGGTCTTGTAGGTTTATATATACTTCCATGAATATAGAGGGAATGTCATGCCAGATTTTCGTTGCAATATTGTGCTACAATACCAGAAGGGACTGGAAGTCAAGAGACTAAGAAAAACACTGCAGGCACACAGAAGTATGAAGAGAGTAGCTAGATATTGATACAGAACAGTTTCCAACATTCATTATAAAGTGAGAGTAAAGAATATATAATATACTGCCATTTGTGTAAGGAGTAAAGTTTTATGTATCTAATCAGATATGCATGTGTGATATGAGAAAGGATAAGGGATAGCTGAAAATTTTGGTTTTATCCAGTGAAGAGATTTTGGTCAGGAAACATGAATGGAATTTTTTTAGTCTTTTACATTCCAAACATGTGGGTATATAACCCATTCAAAACTTTTTGCTTGAGGTCAAGTAGAGTGAGAAATTGGGAAATCAAGTGAAGATGGGTGATGTAAGAATGAATACTTAAGATTCTGTATACCATCCAAAGTTATTTATCCCAATGTAAGGGAGAAACTAGACAGGATTAAAACTCCCTAATAGTGAATTTTCCAGTATGACTGGAGTGTAAAAGTAACAAAAGGACTGAACACTCATGTCAGATGGTGCTGAGTGCTTGGGATGGCCATCTGAATGGTCATCTGTCAATCAGTCTGAGACTAAAATGACAATGATAATCTCAGAAATTGCCTTGTTTACAATCATGCATTGTTTTCAAATGTGGTTTTAGGTTTTTCTGAAAATTACTCCTACTGTATTTTATCTTCCGTTTCTTCAAAGTATTTTGCTTAGAGTTAGTTAACCACATGAATTGTCATGCATGTAGCTTTCTTGTATGGGCATATCAAAAACTTAGAACATGTTTGTCAAAATCTTTGAAAAGTTGTTTTGTCAGTCAATGCGTACAAATGTGACCTGTGTCCTCCTCTTAATCTTCTACTTCCCTTGATGGTACTTTGAAGACCTTTCTAGGCCAGGCCTAGGGACTGAGATATTAAGTTGTAGAATTTTTAATTATGATAAATCTTCTGAAAATGTTAGATTGAGTGGATGCCTACAGTGTTGAGATGCTAAATCCTTAAGAGAAATGGATCTACAAATAAACCCACATTAGGCAGAGTAAATGTGTTTAGTCCCTAGCAGATTAGTTCCTAAAGCAATCTAAGTGATCACCATTTAGCACATTTACCAACAACTATCGTGCAAGGTTCTTGGCACAAGAATAAGTAGCTCCTGTCTTTAAAGAGAACATAGACCAAGTGAAAAGGAAGGAAAAGATTCCATGAAAGTGGAAAGCAGAAGACAGCTGAGGTAGCTACAGTTATGTCAGAAAATAGGCTTTAAGACAAAGACCACAGTAAGAGACAAAGAAGGGCATTACACAGTAAAGGGGTCAACACGAGGACATGAAGAGGTTTTATACACCTAACAGAGGAACCTAAATAAAGCAATTAATTGAAGCAAAAGTAGAAATTGACAGTAACAGTAAAATAGAAGACTTTAAACACCCTACATATGCCAATGGATAGATTATCTAATTACAAGGAAACATTAGCCCTGAATGACACAGACAAGATGGGCTTTTTGGATAGAATGTTCTGTATATAAATAAAGCACGTTAAGTGCACATGGGACATTCTCCAGGATAGAAGTTAGGCCACAAAAGACTACGTAAGATTGAAATCATATCAAGAATTTTTTCTGACTGCAAAAAAGGTACGCAAGTAGAAAGTGATTATATAAAAATTAGAAAATCCACAATATATGTGGAGATTAAATATGCTACTGAACCAATGGGTCAAAGAAATAAAACACCTTTAGTAAAATAGGGCAGCCTAGGTGGCTCAGCGGTTTAGCGCTGCCTTCAGCCCAGGGCCTGATCCTGGAGACCCAGGATCGAGTCCCACATCGGGCTCCCTACATGGAGCCTGCTTCTCCCTCTGCCTGTTTCTCTGCACCCCTCTCTCTCTCTCATGAATAAATAAAATCTTAAAAAAAAAATCTTGAGTAAAATAGAAATCTATCAAAACTTATGGGATATAGCAAAAACAGCATTAGAAGGGAAATTCATAGCCATAAGTACTATTTCAAGAAACAGGAAGAAGTCTCAACTTTATACCTCAAGACACAAAAAATGAAGCAGTAGTTAGAAGTAAACATCTGAGAAGTAAAATCAAGAATACGAGAGACCAATGAAACTAAGCTTTTTCTTTCCAAAGAAAATTGACACCTTTAAACTCGAAAACCAAAAAAAGCAGGGAGGGGCTTAAAATGGGAAAAACTACAACCCACACAAAAATGGAGGATCACAAGAGATCAATGAATCTAGTCAAGTCGCCAAGTCGGACAATCTAGAAGATAAATTCCTAGAAAACTACCACGATCCAAGATTGAATCATAGAAAATCTGAGTAGACCAATTACTAGTAAGGGGATTGAAGTCAGTATTCAAAATCTTCCAATAAAAAAACTCCAGGACCAGAGGTCTTCATGGGTGACTATTTCCAAACATTTAGAAAATTGATAACGTTTCTTAAACTTCCAAAAAAGATGAACTTTTCCAAACTCCTAGGAGGCCAGAATTACCATGACAAAAAACACAATACGGACATAAGGAAACTATAGTTCATATCCCTGATTATCATAAATGTCAAAATCCTCAAATTAGTGAGCTAAGTCTAATAACGCAGTTAAGGGATCACTGATCATGTTTGAGCTGATGTGTTCCAGGGAGGCAAGAATCCAAGGTTCCACACCCACAAGTCAGTCTGTGTGATACACACCCATTAAATTAAGGATAAAATATCGTATCTCAGTAGATGTAGAAAAAACATTTCCCAGAATTCAACATCTGCTTATGATAACAAATTGGGTATAAAGGGAAAATAAAGCCCGCACAGCACAAGCATACAGTAGACATACTCAGTGTGAAGAGCTGAAAAGGTTCCCTCCAAGACAAGGATCCCACTCAGCTACAGGACATAGAATTAGGTCCTAGCCAGAACAATTAGGCAAGAAAAAGCACCTAAATTAGGAAGCAAAATTAACTATGTACAGAGGACTATGGTGTTTTATGGAGAAAACCCGAGGACTCTGACGAAAAAAAAAAAAAAAAAAAAAAATTAAAAAGTTCAAGTAAATTCAGTAAAGTCGCAGGATACAATAGCAATATACAATAACTCATTGCATTTATATGTGCTAAAACTATCAGCAATTAATCCCACTTACAATTGCGTAAAAATACCTAGAAACAGATATAACAGATGGAAGACTTGTACACTGAAAGTTTTAAGACTGATGCAATTAGAGTAACAAATGAAAGATCTCACATGCTCATAGGTTGTGAGACTATCATTAACGAGGTCCACCTACCCCAGCAGTCAAAGATTCCTAAGATTCGATACAATTCCTCTTACAATGCCAGTGGCGTTTTTCACAAAATAGATCCTAAAATGTGTGTGGAAACACCAAAGATCTCTAATAGCAAAATCTTAAAGCTGGAGGCATCGTGCTCACTGACTTCCAACTAGATTAGAGAAAAACAGTAATCAAGACCGAATTGGCCTAAAAACACACTGTTCAATGGAGTCCAGGGCCAGAAATATGGTATTTACAGTCAGTTTCCAACAAAGACGACAAAAGGACAGTCTCTTCGATTAATAGTGCTGGGAACACTGGACAGCCACATGCGGAAGAATGAGTCTAGCCCCCTGTGCCAGGTAATACACAAAATTAACTCAAAGTGGATTACAGCCCTGAAACCTTGAAACTCCCCAAGGAGCATGGATGGTAAGCTCCTTGATGTTGGTTTGGCGAGGATTTTGCTCATTTGATGCCAAAAGTAACAAAATTAAACAAGCGGGACTACATCAAACAGAATCCATCTGCACAAAGGAAACTATCACCATGAAAAGGCAAAACACTGAATGAAAAAATATTTACTAGTCATATCTGATGGGGGTTGATATCCGGAATAGATACAACTCCTAGCATAATACCAAAAAAAATACCAGAAATGGACAGAGTATCTGAATACTTTCCCCAAAGACTAGACCGAAATGGCAACAGGTGCCCTGGAAACATGTTGAATGTCTCTAATCAGGAAAATGCAAACCAAAACCACTATGAGACCACACATTTTTCAGAAGATCATCCAAGGGACAGGAAACTAGCGTCGGAGACTTGTGCACCGTTGGTGGAAACGTAAATTGGTGCATCCGCTATGAAACATAGTACGGAGGCTCCTCAAACCGGAGAACAACCTATCCAGCATTTTCACTTCTGGGTATCTGAAAATGAAAGTACTAACATGAAAAGAAACGCACCCCCACGTCCACCGCAGATTTACAATAACCAAGATCTAGAAACAGCCTGAGTGTTCACTGATGGGTAAATGGGTAAAAGTACATACGTGTAAACAGTATTTTTCAATAAAGGAAAGTTTACCATTTGCCATGGACGTGGGTGGACCTTGAGGGCATTAAATCAGAAGACACAGGATCTGACTTATGTTAAAAACGAGTCAAATATAGAGATTGGCGGTCACCAGACTTGGAGTGTGGGAGAAAGGAGTCCAAAGGTCCGAACTCCCAGTTCTAAGTCATGGAGATGCAATGTACAGCAGGACTCTAGTTAACACCTAGTTGAGTATTTGAAAGTTGCTGAGAATAGACCTTAAAAGTCCAAGTCACCAGAAAAATTTATAACTATGGGGAGGGATGTTAACAAGACTGATTTTTCTCAATGTAGACAGGTATTGTGTTGTACAAATACACACGTTGGTTGCAGGTCCATTATACCCTAGATAAGGACTGAGGGGAAGAGGCGATTGCTGAGAACACTTTATTGCAGATACACACGAATTCAATGCAATGAGGCATTAATGTGATTTAAGTTTTGGTCTCCTTTGAAAGGTATAGAAGGGCATATGCACAGGTCAAGACCACAGGTTAAAAAAAAAAACATGGATTTAATATGTTTATATCCTCTTTTTAAGAGTGGGACAGGTGAGGGGGGGCAGGGGTACAGGGGCAGTGAAGAGGGAGAGAATTCTAAGCAGGCTCCACGCCCAGTGCAGAGCGCAATGCGGGGCTAAATCCTAGGACCGGAGATCATGACCTGAGCTGAAATCAAGAGCTGGCCCCATACCCGACTGCACCTAGGCGCCCCCCCCCCCGCCCCTCCACCATAGGCTTATGTCTACATATACTTCATTTCAGGAAGAGCACACCTAAGTTCAACATCACCACACATGCCCTGCAAGTAGAACACCTCTACTTTAAAAGAAACAAAACCAAGACAAATTTCCTGTAAGGTGTAAAGAGATACAGCCTAATGAGAAAATTAGCAAAGTGGTTTGGAAAGGTGACCATTCGTGATCCCAGGAGAACACGCCCCAGACTATACTCCCCGCCGAGCTATGGTGCGAACGCACAGCTCTGCTGGCGACCTGGTGAGACTTAGCCCGTTGTGTCACAAAGCCTAAGGCCATCCACAGACACCAGCAACAGGACTGTCCTAACACGGATCACTGTGGACTCAGCACCAATTCAGACAGGTGTTCGAAGCATAAAATTACCCTTAATGTGTAATGAATATTTGCTAATGACAAGTTGCTAAAACCTGGTCTCCTAAATCCAGTTTCAACAAGATTATACTGTGAGAACTTACTGTAATCACCGTAAGATCGATTTCTTGTGAATATTTTAAGTTTGTAAAATGGTTGTTGCTGCAAATTCTGAACGTGAAAGCAAGTAGCTTGCCTATCCATGAAAATTCCCATCTTTGAGACATTAGAGAATAATTCAAAGGGAAAAAGCCAAAAAATAAAAAAAGGGAAAAAGCCTTGTAGTACATCAGTCAAAAGAAAGAAAGAAGGAAGAAAGAAGGAAGGAAGGAAGGAAGGAAGGAAGGAAGGAAGGAAGGAAGGAAGGAAGGAAGGAAGGAAGGAAGGAAATAAATCCATATATAATTGCGACTCTAGGACTACCTATCTATCCCAGGAGAAGAAAATATCCAAATAGGAAATTTGTGGGAAATTCAGCTTTTACCCAAGAAAAAGGTAAAATGCAGATCATGTTCCTTCTTTGGAAAAAGAAGTCTTTCTCCCCTCCACCCCCCATCGTCCCCACCATAACCACCACTTAGTAAATAAGATCCACCGGGATGTTTAAGATCCTGGTCATGCTCTGAACGGTAGGATGCTGTCGGAGTAGCGTCTGACTGTGGCAGGAGGTCAGCTGCTATCTGGGGAGGCTCGGAGTCTTCCCGGACCCAGCACGTGGAGATCTTGTCAGCATGTGGTTTTTCTGCCCTTTGCTGGCAGCTGTCAGACTTGTACTTATGTAGCAGTCGGCAGCACATTATTGTTCCCAAGGAGAGAAACGGCCCATCCCTGACACCGCAAGATCTGACCCACGGCTTTAATTAGCATTTTTTTACAAAGAGAAAACGTGAAATGACAGCCACGCTTCCCCACCTCCTTCTCCGCATCCTGGTTTGAGAGCAGCATTCAAAAACTCCTCGTGGAGCTACGCAAACTTAACATTACCCTTAGCTACTCTTGGGTCACCAACTAGTTGTAAATGGTTGCATTTTAAGATTGACTTAAAGTGTCAAGTAGGAGTTCCCTGAACCCAGCACGGAAACACTCTTGACAAGATCTAGAGACTAGATAGGGTCTTAGTTTGCCGATTTTTAGAGACCTCTTTGTACACGATTAAGCCCAGTGCACGTGGAATCCACGGAGATAGTCCGCTCAACACACGTGTCACCGAATCGAAGCCCCATGTCTACCGAGTGTGGTCTACACGGTCACCCTGCTCTTCGAGCCAACAGTATCCTACAGCTGACTTTGAAAGTTGACCCTTAATGCTCATCTTTCTGCCAAAACATCTGGTGATCTGATGTGACGGGAAGAGGATTTGTTGCCTTCCAGACAGGATTTGAGCCACTAGACCTTGCCCCCCACCTTCAGATGGTTTCTAAGTTGACAAGCAAATCACAACAGCCTAAAGTTTAGGGAAATCTGTTATTTCGTTATTAAGAGCTTGTAATTTGCAGTGCATGTCTCAGGGCTAACAGATACCCCCTACCCCCCACTTCATAGGATGGGAGAACAGATGAAAGAGAAGCATAATGGTCTCCATCCCATTAGGACACCGGCATTAGTGGGGGAGCAATTATAGAAGTAATGGACGATGCTTTACCGGCGTCGGGAGGGGGTCACTTTGGGTTTTTTTTGTTTTTTGTTTTTTTGTTTTGTTTTGTTTTGTTTGTTTTGTTTCGTTTTTTTTTTGAGGGGGTCACTTTGAAGACCCATCCCGCTCCCCCTGGTTGGTGCGGCATCATTCACCTTCTGCTGTGTGCCCATGTGTTCGGGTTGCTCTCCTCAGAGGCATGAACGTTTCCAAGACCAAGCTCAGCAGAACGATCTCAGAGGGTCGGTTGCTGCTGCCGACAACTTACGTTCACCCCATGCTCAGGCAGGGAAAGCCAGGGTGTCGCTTCCATCTTGACGCCATCAGGGTTTTATCTGGAAGCCAGTGTAAGGCATGCGCACACTCCTTCGGGGAGGTCTGACTCAGCGAGCGCAGAGCATGGGTAAAGCTTTTATTGTTGAGAGGGGTTAGTTCGTAGGGCGGGTCTAAAGTTTACAAGAGTAACAGGACCTAAATCGTTTAAGTTTCAGTAGTTTTAGGTTTATTTAAGATGAAGATAGAGATCTACTCTACAGCCAGTTGAAGGCATCACGGTACATTGGTCACAACCGGGGAACGAATATGAATCATCCTTCACTAACATGCCTGTTTGCTTCCTCCTTCAGGGACCTTAATTCAAACACGCACAGCGTTCGTTGGTAGAAATGTCTGTCCCAGTCTGCATTCCATCCTGGGATCCCCTCGACCTCCCAGATCAGGTCCCACACGGGAGGCATTCTGCGTCCCGGGCAGCCACTGGGACGGTAACGTACAGGATACTCCCAGCCCACAGCTTCACAAGTCTGTTCCACGCCGTATTGTTAGAAACTCGTTTGGAAAGGACCCTTTGGTATCAACAACTCACCAATAAGTCGAGTCTCCAATCATCACCGGGATCAAATTTGATTTGTTGGAATAAATCTTATTCTAAAACTTAGGAAAGCGAGGAGTTTCATGAATTTGATTCCAGGAGACTCACTAGACCAGAAGGGTCCGATGGTAAGGCGTTAGCCTCCCGTACCAGCACCTTGGACAGGTTTTAAGTGGCTCCGTAGGTTCTAGACAAGAATCACCTACCTTCAAACAGGACTTTGTCCAAGCAGCAGAGATCTACGTACATCCAGGACATGAGGGGCTGCGACACCCAACTTCCTTGTACTTTTACGTGGCCTCATCACACCAGTCCAAAGGCCAAGATTCCCGGGAGGGACCACGAGGTCTGGTCACGTTCTGTTAAAACATAGCGACAAAATAATGAGGAATACCCAAGCAGGGGACAGACCTGTACACTGAAAACGACATACAAAAATTGGTGACACACGGAAAGTGATCCTGTGCTCATGGACTGGAATGCTGCTGAGGGGTCCACGCTACACCAGGGGACTTACAGAGTCAATACAATCCCTATGCAAAATTCCAATGGCACTTCTTCAGAAACAAAACCACCCTAGGGTTTGTATAGAACCAGAAAATGACCCTAAAAAAGCCTATGTGAGGTCTTTGTTTACGTTCAATTAGCCAACATACGCTAGTTTCAGATGTTATCAATAATTCAGTTGTAACACCCAGTGTCCATCACATCATGTGCCCATCTTAATGCCCATCGCTGGTTACCCCATCCCTCCACCTGCCTCCCCCTTCAGCCACTTTGTTTCCTAGAGTCTCTCCTGGTTGGTCTCTGATTTCTTCCATTTTCCTTCCCTTCCTTCATGGTCTTCTGCTCTATTTCTCCTATTCCACGTACACGTGAAACCGTGTGGTGATGGTCTTTCTCCAACTGACTTTCCACGTAGCCCAATACCCTCCAAGTTCCAACCATGTCAATATAAATGGCATTCATCTTGATGGCTGAGTAGCATTCCATTGTACATATACCTCTTTATCCATTTATCTGTCAAAGGACACCTTGGCTCCTTCCAGTTTGGCTGTCATGGACGTTGTTGCTGTGGACATCGAGGTGCACATGACCCTTTGTTTCACTATACCTTCGTCTTTGAGGGTAAACACCTAGTATAGTGCAAATGCTGGGTCATAGGGTAGCTGTTTTCCCCTTGAGGACCCTCCAGACCATTTCCCAGGGTGGCTGCACCAGCTTCCATCCCCACCAACAACATAAGGTGGTTCCCCCTTCTCCATGATTGTAGGTAACACAGCTTACCTACGCCATGGGGATATGGTGTACAAAGTGGCAACATGAAGACCTACCAAATTTCAGATAATGCGGTATTAAGTCCTCAAAAAATTGTCATGAAATAAGGTGACGGATCTTTACTGTGATCTTTCCGCAAACACGGAAGTCTCAGGTCATCGTGTTGAACACCCGAAACCAGTGTCCCAGGTCAGGGAAACCTCAAAACCTTCCAAATACAAAACGTCAATGGCAATTATTCTGAATGGAACTTCCCAGTGATTGTATTCTCACCAGTGTTGATTCTAGGTCAGCAAAAGCTATTCTAAGACTTAAAAGGGATTAACACTAGTAAAAAAACTGAACTAGCCCAACATTTAACAGACGATTCAGATGGAGGAGGGAGGGGGACAGCAAGGGCTGCTGTGAACATCCATGCAGGTGGGGACCAGGCCCCAAGCGTGTCTCTGGCAGTGTGGGGAGTAAGCCCGGGCAGGTTGCCTGCCATTAGGGAAAAATCCACGAGCAGACCTACCGTGATTAAATCTTCTGGAATTTGAGGTCATGGACATGTAGCATTGTAAGTTTAAAGGGTACAATGGGATAGGATAGGTGTTTATTTTCAAGTAATTGGCACAAGATTAACCCATCTTACTTCATGTATTTTTTTTCCCAGGACAACATGAAGACTCCTGTTCTTCAGCCCACAAATGCACCCCATAGTGTGAGCTACAGTCCCCCCACTATGTGTGAGGTCCCTGGAATGGTTTAGACCAACCACCCCCGCTGCCCCCCAATCCCTTGGCAACCACCCTTCTGTTTCTGGGGATCCTTTCAGTTTCTACATGTGAGCTCGTACGATAATTGACCTATAGAACCCCAAACTAGCAAATCAAGCTACCACTTGGGATCCCAAACTTTGGGGAAAAGACATCTGCTCATGTTTTCTGTGTGTTTACATGCACTTCCCTGTAGTGTTTGGATGAAGCAGATTCATCCGTCGGGGAAAGGCGCTGGCTTCTGGCGGCAAGTCGGGAAGCCCGGGTCAGGTTTCCGTACATCTCGCAGAAATAGATATGGGTGGTTGGGGTCTTCGTGGAATTTGAAAGAATTTTAATACTGCCCCCATCCAGGTCCTTCAACCTCTAAGGGACCTGCTACTGTAGAAAGATTTCCTTCCTTCTTTCCTTCCAAGGTCCTCCCAGAATCCGCGTGTAGATCTCAACTGGAGGGTCTCTGAACATCAGGAAGACCCCCCGAGGCTACATGAAGATGTCTACGAGGAGGAAACAAGACTTAGGTGTAAACCCAGAGGGGTGTGGCCACAGCAGCTCCAGTCCACCACCACCTCCTCCACGACCCCCCACCCTGAGAGCGGGCCATGGTAACCCCCCCTTACAGACCCGTCCCCACGCTCCTTGGGGCCATCAGGAGCCAGACCTCTAGGTCCCCAAGAGCAACGGACGCCCCCCCAGGGCCCTGAGGCTTCAGGAATCAGCAACAGGGTGTTTGTGGCTCTCTGTCCTCTTCGCCCTTGGCCATTGCCCCCTCCCTCCTCGGCTGAGGGACTGGTTGTACCTCCTCTGACGTCCCCGTGCCCTGGCGGGAGTACCTTCGGGGTCTCCCCTCGCATCGCACTGGGATGGGATTTTACTCCCAAACTGGGGGCTAAAGCCAGGCCAGCAGGTGTGGGGCCTGAGCAAAGTCACCGGACTGCTGCAGGGTCTAGGGCCCACCTGCATCTGTTCCTTGCACCCCACCCCAGCTGTGACTAGCTGCTCCACTCGTGACCCAAGAACCAGGGGACATGGGAGGGGGGGCTCGGGGGGCTCCAGGGTGCCCTGCACCCAGACCCACTCACGCAGGCTCAAGGAACCCCTGCCAGTGGTGCTCAGACTTTCGGCAAACCTTCTGAGTCCAGAGAACCCCGGCAGCCCCCCAGCTGCACCATGTCTAAGCTCAAGTCACCAACGGGGGCCCCCCACACCGAGGGTCTCCCAAGGAGCAGGCCCCCCAGGACAGGGGTCTCCCCTGGAAGGTTAGGAGCCCAGCTCACCATGAGCTGCCCCAGACAGAACTAGGGGACATCTGGTAAGGCGGCACAGGGACGCTCTGTGGGTGTCCGTGGGGTAGATGCAGGATGAGCCCTGGGGTCCCAGCCCTGGTCCTCACCTGGGGTCCTCTGGACAGGAACACGGAGAGCTAGGAACAGACCCAGAGCCCTTAAACACTTAGTGGACATTAGCTTGGTGTGGTACAAATGCTCAGGAAAGTGTGTGTGTGTGTGTGTGGGGGGGTGCTCAGGAAAGCATCTGGGTGAGGGTAGGGGGCCAGGAATGCGTCTCCCTGGGGGAAGGGGGGGCTGGGGGTGGCTGAGCTGGGGGACCCTGCTCTCTGCAGCGGCCCTCACTGGAGTCACCTGCGGGGGCCTCCCAGTGACCGGACCCTCCTCCTCCTGGGCCCCGGAGTCAGCCTTCGCTGCTCATGTCCCGCTGAGTGGGAGGGACAAGGGGGTGGTGGGGAGAGCCTACCGTCAGGCTTCTGGAAGTGTTCTGTGGAGGTAGACCCGGGAATAGGGGTGCAAAGGTCCTGGGGTGACCGTGCAGTGCACGCGGTGTGTGCGAGTTCAGCACAGACGGGGCGGGGAGCAGGGGGCTCGCAGGGTCAGGGTCTCTTCTTCGACCTCCAGGGGCAGCCGAGGTCCGCGACCCTGGGCAGAGGCTGACAGCCTAGATTTCTGAGGAACTGCAAGCCTGTTCTCGCGCTTCCTGAGAACAGGAAGGCAAGTCCGGGTTGGGGCACATGGGGTTTGAAGGAGCCAAGCCTGCGGTCGGAGGACCCGGTGAGAAGGGAGGGAAGCACCTCTTAGTCCAGGGGACAAACCCCAGTCACCTGCAGGGCGAGGTGACGAGGATAGACTGTTACATCCTCCAGGATGCGGGCAGCGGCCCGGAGCCCCTCGCGGCGGTGGGGTGCGTGAGGTGCTCCCTCGGGGGCAGCCCGGCTGGAAGTCCCCTTCTGTGCAGGAGCCGGAGCCTCCAGGACTCTGAGCGAGCCCCTTCCTGGGCCAGCCCTGCACACCTGCAGCACCCCTGACCCCCAAGCGGGTCTGCAGGCCCCAGCACGACGGAAAGACCCGGGGAGACCCCCCCAGCAAGCCTCCTTCATGGGCCAGCCCTGCAAACCCACGGTGCCCCCGAGCCCCCAAGTGCATATGCACGCCCCAGCACCCATGGGAGACCTGGGGAGGGGGCCCTGCAAGCCCGTGGTGCCCCCAAGCCCTGGAGCGGGCCCCACAGGCCCCAGCGCGCCAGCCGCGGGGGAGCGGACACGGGGCATCACCCGAGGCACCCACCCGGGCCCCGAGGTCTAGGCCCACCCATCAGCACAGGCTGGGCTCCCTGCCACGGACATGACCTCACAGCGGGGTGGCAGCTGGAGAGCCCCGGGCGAGGCCCAGTGCGAGTGCCCTGCTCAGGGTGGCTTCCCTCCCAGGGCAGAAAGAGGTCCCCGGGGTCCTCTGAGGCGCCTTCCCCCGTGTCCTCACCTAGGGGAGAGGCTCCATGTCCTCCCGCGTCTATTCTGTAAGCACAAGGCACCCAGTCCCGCTCCGTGCCCACGGGCTGCTCTCCGCCCCAGCCCACCTGCCGCCACCATCACCTGGGGCCAGTTAAGATCTCAGCCCCCCCCCGGGGGGGGGCAGGGACACAAACATTCCTCCACAGCACCCCCCATCCCCCAACTCCAAAACAAGACTCATCACAGTCTGAAGGCAGTCTTGATTTAAGGTAAAACTGCATCTTTCAAAACCCTAAGTAAATCTCACTTTTCGACATCCATTTTCATGAGAGCAGCACAAGTTGAAATTTTATTTTTTTTTAAGATTTTATTTATTTGTTCATGAGAGACACCGAGAGAGAGGCAGAGACACAGGCAGAGGGAGAAGCAGGCTCCATGCACCGGGAGCCTGACGTGGGATTCGATCCAGGGTCTCCAGGATCACGCCCTGGGCCGAAGGCGGCGCTAAACCGCTGCGCCACCCAGGCCGCCCACAAGTTGAAAATTTAAAAATCAATCAGGAAAAAAAAATTAAAATTAAAAAATAAATAAATAAAAATCAATCAGGGAAGTGGTCAGCGTGTTCTGAGAGAAGCCAGGTTTGACCCGATGCCCTCCACCGGGAACCTGGGTCTGAGGGGCCCCACTGTGTCCCAGAAAGCCGTCTGGCTGGAATTCAGGGGAACTCGTGACATTTCGCCAGGCGCCGGGAAGTATTGGCACGTTTAATGTCACCTCGTGGACTAAGGACATTTAATTACGGGAGAATGTGGGTAAATAACGTTCGTGCGATGTCAAATTAAAACCACGGCCTCCTGGCAGGCACTTAAACACGTTCACCTGTTGCTGGGTTACTTGTGACTCGTTCATTCGATCACCTGGTACCACCCCACAGCTTTCTAGAAGGCAGGTTTCCAAGGGGGGGAAATGTGGGTGAAAATGTGAAAAGTGTTCATGTTAACTTTACATAAAACATCTCTAAAACACCGTCACAGACGTCGATACATACTTCGCTTTTACAGATACGAAAGCAGTGAGTCAGAGGAGGGAAGCCAGGTTTCAAGGTCACACGGGAAGATGACAGCTGCATCCACCCAGGCCCGGGCGCCTCCAAAGCCTACGTCTTCCACACCTCACTGATGCTTATGACCTCACATGTGATCCTACCCTAGAACGTTTGCAAAAGCCTAAAAGTTCTAAAGTTTTGGGTACTAATAACAGCACACAACTTCCTTCCTAAAAAAGAAGACTTTCACTTTGATTTTTTTTTTCCTGCCACACGGAATAACTTTTTCGCCCCCCACAATTATGATCTTAAAAGTGAATATGTGTGGGAGGATAATTTCAAAGATAATATCAACGTCAGGAAGTTCAAACATAGCAATTAGGCATGCAGTACTTTTTGAGAAAGCCTCGGAATATGAGAATAATATTGGCAGCAAATATATCACCCTGGCAGTGCTTTGTAAGCGTTGGAAATTGCCCTGTATAGGCCTGTTTGTGTGAGTGCAAACGTCTGAATAGTCAGAAGGATGCCCCCCGGGGTCCGCGTGCTCTGCTCAGCCCTACCCTGGGGTGTCTAGATTCTACAAATCCCCTTCTTCAGGAATCTGTCCCATCCAAAGCCCTCTAGTACCGAGCCGCCACGACCCCACATCCCTGGTAGTTCCCAGTGCTTGATGAGCAATCAGCAATTGATTAATACAGGTTGTTCCGGTCAAGGGACTTCCCTTCTAAGGTTCCCTAAAGAATATTAACAAAGTCCCCTCAAGGTCATGCCGACAATTTATGTGGTCTTATGTCCAAATGCAAGTAGCCAACTTGGCAAAACAGAATTATAAGTGTGGCCAGGACAATATTGGAATAACGCAAGCTAGCCCTCGCTTCTGCGTGCAAAGAAGCCGTGGACTGATTTATGCCAAGTGACCTCTCAATACTCCGTTTTTTAAAAGATTTTATTTATTTATCCATGAGAGACAGAGAGGCAGAGACACAGGCAGAGGGAGAAGCAGGCTCCCTGCAGGGGGACCAATGCGGGACTCAATCCCAGGACCCCGGGGTCACGCCCTGAGCCGAAGGCAAATGCTCAACTGCTGAGCCACCCAGGGGCCCCCAAACTCCATTTTTCAAATATTTGCCATGAAAAAGCGAGGCAACAGCACCAGAATTTCAAGCTATGCCCCCATTGGCCTTAAACAAGCAATTGTCTCTTGTGATTTTTCAAATAGGAGATAAAAAAATCTGGATCGGGATCCCTGGGGGGCTCAGCAGTTTAGCAACTGCCTTTGGCCTGGGGCGTGATCCTGGAGTCCCGAGATCGAGTCCCATGTCGGGCTCCCTGCATGGAGCCTGCTTCTCCCTCTGCCTGTGTCTCTGCCTCTCTCTCTCTCTATGTCTATTATGAATAAAAAAAGAAAAAAAAATCTGGATCACCGAAATGTTCAAAAGCCCCAAACCTCTTTTTCCCAAATCATGTGCAGCAGACGGAAGTCCCCTACGGAAACCTCAGTTGGCAATAGTGGCACAGTTACCGGTTTGCATCAACCTAGCATCATGTATCGCATCTGCGATCATCAAGGACCCCATCACCCTGGTGTTTCAGTTGCTAAACCGAATTACATAGAACAATTAAAAAAAAAAAAAAACATGTTCAGACAGATGTTCTAAAATTAATTTTTAATACTGATTGTATTTTAGTCTCGATTTACTCCAAAAAGTGGTGAACACATCAGGATTTTTAAATTTGCCAGGGAGTAGTCGGCCTACGGACATAAAATCACATCCTTGAAATTCCTGAAAAGACTGGCTTTTTTTTTTTTTTTTTTTAAAGCCTCTCGCCAGTTCGGCTATTATGAACTATGCTCTCGTTATTCACGTTTTTGCTGACGTGGCCAGATCCGGATGCTTTTCGTGATTGATTGAGATTTGTGAGCGGCGCCCGCCCGGGCCGGGGGTGCGCTGGTAGCTTGGCTGTTCCCGACAGCTGCGTCTGGAGCGCGGGGAGGCCTCGGAACAGGGGCCTGGAGCGCTCCTGCCCCCGAGCCGCTCAGAAGCCGCCGCACCTGCTTTCCATCCATCCTTATTAACAAGCCCGCGACAAAAGCGGGAGTGGCGGGCCGCACTCTAGGCGCCAGCAGCTGGTACCCGCAGATGTCAGGACGCACGGGCATCCAGGTGGGAGACCTGCCTCCCACACGACCTACAGATGTGTGCGCCGGGGACCCCACAACTTTCCTCCGTGGACCAGGTTGGGGCCGCGAGGCTCTTATTCTCAACGGGCAGTGCCTACCCTGCTTCTGAAGGGAGAGAAGGAAAATGCATAAACGCAAGTTGAACAAAGTGAGAGCTTTTTATAGCTCAGGAGCTGTTTTTGTGTCCCTGATGCAGGCTCCAGAGATAAACACGTCTTAGTGCCTCATCTTTGATTGGGGTTTGGAACGGGCCCACTTGCTTGGGAAGAGCGGCGAGCGAGGGCACCCATTGTCTTCCCAGCTGGGAGAGCTGGCACCCAGCGGCTGGTGGAACAATCACCCAGGGAAGGGATGGGCCTCAATTAGAAACCCTCGCCAACGTGTCTGGTGCTCGCGCTTCGATAGTCTCTGCATTGAGGGAGCCCTTCGAAGGGACAGACTGGGAAGGCCTGGTATCGGCCATCCCCCCCACCCCTGGCTTGCAAATTGGGTTCCTTGAGATGAGGTGTTTTGCTGGACAAAACGTGCTAAATCGTATCACAGGGTTTTTTTTTTTTTTTTTTTTTTTTTAGGATTTTATTTATTTATGCATGAGAGACAGAGAGAGAGAGGCAGAGAGGGAAGCAGGCTCCATGCAGGGAGCCCAACGTGGGACTCGATCCCGGGACCCCAGGATCACAACCTGGGCCGAAGGCGGCGCTAAAATGCTGGGTCACCCAGGCTGCCCCACATCACAGGTTCTATTAGTTAAAGAAATAGTTGGCATGAACCCGGGGGAAGAAACAGCAGAGTGACCTAAAACCAAGCCGATTAATTACAAACTTGTGGTTCTTTACAAATATGATTGCAGAAAATAGAAATCTTTCAGAAATAGTGTTGTTAGATTCCACAGTGCTTCTAGATGGAGGGGTTAGGGGTGGGGGTGGGGGTAGTGCTTTAGCTCCTCCTGTACTCTGTTCCAGAAAGGAAGGGTCGGTGAGGTTAGAAGCTGTGAGTGTGCACGTGTATGCAGGTGTGCGTGTCTGTGCGCAGGAACCTGTAATTGCATAGTTGTCAGTGAAAAACAAGGAATGTGCTGCTGTCCTAAAGGCCTTCCTAAAGCCGCAGTGTCCGTACTAGATTACAGTAACTCATAGACAACCTACCAAAATTAGTTTTCTTCGATCCATTTTTTTATAGGAAAAGTGAAGAGGAAACAGTCTTTAGAAAGCAAAATAAATAAATAAATAAAAGTATAAGAATTGTTCATGAGAAAAATCAAGAAAGTGAAAGTTAAAAAAAAGTGTAGGAATTATTCATGAGAAAAATCAGGAAAGTTAAAGTTAAAAAAAGTGTAGGAATTGTTCATGAGAAAAATCAGGAGAGTTAAAGACCTTGGGACTAAGAGAAACAAGGTATTTCTATGTTCACTTCCCACTCTGTTTGAAGGGCTGCCTCTTCTGGGAAGTCTTCCAGGATTAGCTCCTGAAAGCAAACTCCTCACTCTCTGCTAGTTTCCTAACTTCCTTCCTCCCCGCCGTCACTTTCTGGCTCGAGACGCTGGTTGTGGCTTTGGGCTGTTTTCGGAGGCTCAGTGGTGAGCCTTGACCACATGAAGACACGCAGGAGGAACTTTTCATCACCGCATCTCTCGAGGCGGGAGAGCCTGAAACCTACTAATTCAGTGAAATGTGGAATGAATAACTGGTACGAGCCGAAAAAAATCCTTCTGCAGAGTCCTAGCTACAAATGAATGAACCTCATTTTCCGTATGTGAACAAAGCGAAGAAACTTCCTTTTTTTTTTTCCTGCTAAAAATACATCTTTCGTTCATAAATGTCGCAAACCTCACACCAATTATTTTTGGTCCTTGTCATTGATCAAGGATTAAATTGAAAGCGTAGATTCACCAGGGTTCCCCATTACTTGTAGGAGAAAAGCAATTTCATCATTTTGGGTGGCGGCTCTCCAGTGGGGATTTGCATGTCCTCATTAAAACCCAGAACACAGGGGATCCCTGGGTGGCTCAGCGGTTTGGTGCCTGCCTTTGGCCCAGGTCGCGATCCTGGAGTCCTGGGATCGAGTCCCGCATCGGGCTCCCGGCATGAAGCCTGCTTCTCCCTCCTCCTGTGTCTCTGCCTCTCTCTATGTCTATCATAAATAAATAAATATAAATCTTTAAAAAAAATAAAATAAATAAAACCCAGAACCCACAGACGTCAGTTTTGAGAATTCCCTGAGCAGGTTAAACCAGGTTAGTCCTACAAAGTTTAATTTGGCTTATTTTGTGGGACTAACTTGACTGGGGTCACTGTTGATGCCACCAGAAATCACACGTGAAACTGAACTCGTTTCCCAAGATGGGTCTGAGGTGACCCCCCCAACGACTCCCTGTATTTAAGAACCTTGGAGCCCCATGAGGAGCTGCAGGTGACATGTAGGTACCCCAGGGCCTGGGTGCGGGTGTGGCGGGAGCGCCCTCCTTCCCCCACTGCGAACTCCCACAAATGAGCACGTCGGTGAGTCCCTGATTTTATTTCTGTCATTTCTAACTTCTGCACCTTTTGAAGCTGTTTTGAGTTCCTGCTTTTACCTTAAATCTGGACTTGCAACCACCACCGTTTACACCAGTTCCGAAACAGAGAATCCGGCAAGCTAAGTCCAATATCTTAAGCATGAGTAATTGGTGTGCCGTATACAAAAAAATGGATGCCATAACAAAAAATATTTATATGTGATTCTACAAAAAAAAATCTTTTTTAAAAGATTATTTATTTATTCAGAGAGAGAGACAGAGACACAGGCAGAGGGAGAAGCAGGGAGCCCAACGTGGGACTCGAACCCAGGTCTCCAGGATCACGCCCCAGGCTGCAGGCGGCGCTAAGCTGCCCCCCCCCAAAAAATCTTAATTTTACTACATTATAGCTCGAAAGAATGTGGTCTGTTCCTTTGTTTCCAGAACGTTTGGCTTGATTAGCATCTAAAACTCTTACAACTGAAATAGTCAAGTGCACCAATATCCAACGGTGAAAAGTCCTACAAGTATTAAGTGGACTTGAAAGTTGTAATTAAATGCCTTCCGGAATTTATTCACCTACTTTTATTTTATTTTTCTTTAAATATCGTATTTATTCACGAGAGACCCAGAGAGAGAGGCAGAGACACAGGCAGAGGGAGAAGCAGGCTCCCTGCAGGGAGCCCGATGTGGGACTCGATCCCAGGACCCTGGGATCACGCCCCGAGCCAAAGGCAGACGCTGCTATTCACTTTTAAAATATAACAAATACCACGATGTGGATGATATAAGCTCACACGCAGTGTGTGTCAGGGTGTCTTGCACACACTACCCTGCTTTAGGTTTGTTATACACCTGTGCTAAGTGGCTGTGTCGTGAGTGCATGTGTGTGAGCCCGTGTGTGTGCAGGTGACCTGCGGCTCTTCGCTAAGGCCCAGTCTTCAAGTCATGGGTTCTACGGACTCTGGCTTGGTAAGGACTTCCAGGACACGGCAGTCTAGAACGCCCGTTTACATTTATGGCCTTCATTCCTCTTCTCGGAATTTACTTGTGCGAACCGCGCTGGGCAAGGACTCCCAACCTTGCCCAAACGGATACCCCTAATGGCTTGAATCGGCCATCCTTTCCCCAACGGCTTAGAATCCCTTTTTTGCTCAGAGCTGGCTTAGGATTCTTTTGTATGGTGCTACAATATCCACTGTACCACGCAGTGTTCAACACATCCTCACTGCGTCCTCATCCCCCTCCTGCAGCAGCACGGGAGCATCCAGGTCAGAAGACAAGCGGGAGCGGGGGGAAGGAAAAGAGGGACCCAGAGGACGAAGAGGACCTGCGCTTCTCGAGGATTTATTCTCCACCACAACTTTGGCTGCGGGAAACACAACCCCAAAAAGTCACGGGCCTTACTCCGTCCTCACTGGGATCAGCCACAGGAGGAAAATCCTTTTTCTTCCCCCACAGACGACTACTGTGCGATACGTGGCGTCAGTAGAATGAATCTTGGATGTGTAGGCAGCATGCCGGAGTTCACGGAAGGTCTTCCTTGGATGCGGAGCCCCGGTGAGGACCAGCGAAGATGCCTTCTAGAACAGGACATTTCCTTTATTTTATTTTATTTTTATTTTATTTATTTATTTATTTTATTTTTTTGAACAGGACATTTCCATATGGGAGTTAGGAGTCAGGCGTTTTTGGTGTCAAAGATGACCCGATGTGTCTATTACATTCTCATTTAAAAAGTCACTAAGGAGGGATCCCCAGGTGGCTCAGCGGTTGAGCACCTGCCTTCGGCCCAGGGTGTGATCCTGGGGTCCCGAGATCGAGTCTCACGTCGGGCTCCCTGCAGGGAGCCTGCTTCTCCCTCTGCCGTGTCTCTGCCTCTCTCTCTCTCTCTCTGTCTCTCAAGAATAAATAAATAAAATATTTTTAAAAAGTCACTAAGGATTAATATATATATATTTTTTTAATTTTGTGAACATGCAAATGAGCTCAGCACATGCAGCTTAAATGCTGGCATGAGCTGGGCCCCAGTGACTCTCCAGGGCATGCGGGCCCTAGACGGGGCTCCATTTGGGGTCATAGATGCCACGTGAACGAGATTAAACCAAGTTGAGCAAACAGACGATCGCCCCACAGCAGGACTCTCTGCCGACGCGCTTGACCAGGTGTAGTTAAAAGCTCCGGGATTTGCGAGAGGAATAGCCAGGAAGAGCCATCATCACTCTCTGATGCACAATGAGTGTTAAAAATAGAAACCTTAATTCAAAACGTGAGTTCGAATTTACATGTAAATACATTCCATAATATAAAATAATCCTATCACATATCTGACGTGTATTACTCCGTCTAAATTATTTATATTTTGCTCACAAACAGTCCATATTCATAAATATCATGTTCGGATTGATTTATTTTTGTCTTTATACACAGTCTGTTCTCCGAGCTCCAGGCTTTTAATTAATCTGGATTTCGGGTATAAATTCTTTGTGCCTTGATTAATACCAAACAGGCTTTATTTAATTAAAGAGACAGACTGGTGAAAGACATTTTAATCAAAAATTTCATATGCATCCAGTACATCTGTATTTAATACTTGCAAAGGAAAAAAAAAAACCCTGATTTATCGTATTTATTTTTTAAATGTTTTGAATAAAGCAATAGTTCCTGTGATGGATGCCTTGGTGCACCTACTTCATCTCGAAGCCATCACCGGAGAGGAGAAAGGGCGCGGGGGCCCAGAGAAAGTCCCCGACGAGGCGTGCGGCAGGAGGACAAGCAAACCTAGGAGATTGTCCTTGGGCTTTGTTTTCGTCGCTGGCACCTCCCTTCGGGCCCCTTGAGGACGTCGCTCTTCAGGTCGGTAGGTGAGCAAGCGGACGTTATCCTAAAACTTGAGAACTGCTTTTGGGATTTGGGATTTCTGCTCCTGAAAGTGGGCGTCTGTTTAGAAAGGTCTGCGTTTGCACACACAGCCCGCTGCCCCAGTCACGCGTGGCACAGTGTCCTCGGCGAGGAGGACAATTCCTCCGAAACACCCCAATCTCTGGCGGCTGGAATCAATTCCTCCGAAACACCCCAATCTCTGGCGGCTGGAATCTCAGGGTGAAAGGCAGGGAGTGTATGAGCCGGGAGGCGACAAGGGGACCGTCCTGCTGCAAGCTCATGAGTCCCGTTCCTCGTGGCTACGAGCGGGGCGGTGGTCACGGCAGGGACACGCGCCTGCACATCTGTGTGGAAGGACTTTCTTCTCTCTCTCTTTCTTCTTTTTTTTAAAGATTTTATTTATTTATTCATGAGAGACACACACACAGAGGCAGAGACAGGCAGAGGGAGAAGCAAGCTCCATGCAGAGAGCCCGACGCGGGACTCCATCCCAGGACCCTGGGGTCACGCCCTGAGCTGAAGGCAGACGCTCCACTACTGAGCCACTGGGGATCCCCCAAGTCTCTCTCTATTTCCCCCTCTCCTCCCTCCCTCTCCCCGCTCTGTATTAGGGGATCCTCAGATGTGAGAATGAGAGCCCCGCGCAACATGACCGCATGTCTCTTGGCGCCTCCAAACCGGGGTCAACCAACGGACACGAAGACCCCGGAGATGGAATCGAGGAGGCCACACAACAGAAATACACTAGCTCATCAAATAGAGTTTTCTTTCTTAATGCACTGAGCTCCGTGGTAGTTGGGGACATGCCAAGAAGTCAACGTGAAACCTCAGAAACGGGAGCTCCGGTGGCCACACGTGAGGTCGCGGGTGCGGCAAAAGCACGTCCTTTTCTGCAGGACAGAACCGAGGTGCAACACCAGCGTCCTGCAACGCGTACCCTAAGGTCGAACCCACCAGGCTGACGCCACGGGTAGGCGCTCTGTGTCCCCGTGCGTTTCAGTGTTTTAACCACGGGCGGTTCCTACACGAGGCTTGTTCGGACCCTCGCCCCTCATTACGTTACTTCGTCCGTCGTGGAGACGCAGTTGTTCCCGAAATCAAAACTGTGAGGGAATGTCCACAGCCAAGGGAAAAGAGACCACTCACGATGCAAATACTCATAAAACCCTGGAAAAGACTCAACCACCCAGGTGACCTCATAGGAATAAAAATATTTGCGTGGAGCCTCGTTCTTTGTGAACTGGATGCGCTCAAAGACGACAGGTGTCTGCTGCACAATAGCATTGATCTTGAATCGGAAGAAAAGGAGGGACAGTTATTTTGCCATTTTATGCATTTTATGCAGGTTTAGATGTGGAAACGTGAATTGCTAGGACACAATATGCTAATAGAACCTCACTTTTCTGCACAAATGTTGAAATAAAGGATATCCGTACGTTTTTCACTGGCGATGACCGCAGTTTCTAAGTAACCTATTAGGACTATTTCTCTCTTCCCACGCAGTCCCTGTTGCCGTACAATAGTAGTACCCAGGCTGGTGAATTCAAAGACTCACTCTATTTTGTAGGAGTTTGTTTCTGTTACTTTTTGGCCACTGCGATTTGGCCTTAAATTCGTTATCGGAGGAAGTAGGAACTACGTGCTTCTGTTTTAGGGGCGAGAAGGGCACTGAGCCGTGGGAAGACCTGCATCTCCGTCTGGCCGAGCCACGTAGGGCCGGCAGCGCTGTGGGCTGGGTGTAACAGAAATTCTGACACACCTTAGCTAAAAAAATATTTAATGTTTTCACACAACGACTTTAGATAAACCCCTTCTGTCGTGGGTTCGACACCTCGAATCTCAGGTTGTTTTATCCAGATGTTTCCCGAGTAGCTGCTGCAGCTCCAAGCTTGTGCTCCGTGTCTAAAGGGGGAGCGAAGGGATGGAAAGAGAAGGTCCCCTGCCGTCTGTCCCTTTGCATCAAGTGGAAACTTCCCCAGGAACAGCCGCCCTGCATGCTGCTCTGGGCTGGGTCGCATGGGGGGCTGTCCTGCTGCAAATGGGGCTGGGGTCGGGGTGTGCCTCCTGTGCCCTTCCTCACAGGGCTGTGAAGGGGGACAGGGGATTTCTTTGGACACCAGGCTCTGACGCTGCAGAGGCAGGGCCCCTGGAACTGCCCACTGAGGAAGGGGAAAAGTGTGGAAGCTGGTCCACACCAGGATCCACGGGGATGGGGGTACGGGGTGCCCCCCCAGAGGTCGACAGGGGAGGACCTCTTTTCCTGCAGGCACCTTCAGGATGATGCTTCCTCCTTTATCCTCCAGGACCGCATCCTGGGCAGGCGCCGGGAATTATGCCCAGCTTGGCCTAAACTGGCATGAAAATCGGGCATGCGGGGGATATGTCAAGTCTCAAATAGGGAAAAGTGTTCACCCAGGCTTCTGATTTCTCTGGCAATGGGATCCCTTCAAAATTCTGTGTATCTGGGCAGCCTCACACGCCAGTAACTGCGCCCAGCGTGTGTCCCCAGGAACAGGTGTGGGCTCTGGGGCAGAGCAGTGACCCAGGCCACGTCCTGGCTGAGGACAGGGAGCAAGCTTGTGTCCCCAGGACGGCGGCGCAGACCGGCCCGTGGGCGCCCCGCATTTCCGACTCGCCGATGCCGAAGCCGCAAGTCGCTGCTGTGGAGCGAGGCCGGTCTCCTGTCATCCAGGCTGGAGGACGCAGCACCCGGGGAGCCTTATAGGGATTCCGTCTACAGGGGCCACGCGGGCGGGGGCACACCTCATCCTCGCGGCCTGTCCCGTGTGCCCCCCACGGTGATCCCGCGTGGGGCAATTCTTCACTGCTGGGACAAGGGTGCTCACGGGCTCCTCGGGCCCAGGAGGACCCCCTGGCACAGATTCACGGGGGTCCGTGCAGGCAAAGGCCCGGGTCCCCCGAGAAAGCAAGCAGGGGCCATTACTCGCTCCCCCAGCATCCAGGCCATACCCACTTCCCCAGGAGCTAGGTGAGGTGCTCGGGCTTCCCGGGAGCCCAGAGAAGGGGGTTCACGGAGGCGGTTATGACCTGCGGCCCGGAGGCCAGACAGGCGGTGCAGCCAGTGAAACTGGGTGCAAGCGTGAATATCGGCGTCCCTTGCGGGCGAGGCCATGTAGCCCAGGGCACCTCCAGGGAAGGTTCTAGCTGCACCCCTGCATCATGGACCAACAGTGAAGCCACTTCATCTGCTTCTTGGGCAGCAGCCAGCACCTGGGTGCCGGACATCCCTGCAGGTGACCTGCAGCCTGATGGCTCATTTCCTGTGTCCACCTTACTCAGCATGAGGGGCTCAGCTGGCTGCCTGCACGCTCTCCTGGGGTGTCTGTGACAGTGAATCGGTGGACTCAGGAAAGCAGACCCCCTCCTGCACGTGGGGGGGCTCACCCGGGTCCCTGCGGCCTGCACAGAATAGAGGTGAGGCAGGAGGACTTTGCACACACCTCCCCGCTGCCTCCTGAGGCCTCACCACGCGGCCTGTGACTCACGCCACCGGCTGCCCCGGCTCTCAGCCTCCAGACCCTGGAGGGACCTGCCACCGGCTCCCTGGGGTCTCCAGCCGCCCCCAGCACCTTGCACGGGAAGACTGCAGGGGTATTTTCACGAAACTGAATATCCGACGCTGGATGTTTACCTGGGGCTGCAAGAGATGTGAGCTCGGAGTCCAGCTAAGGAAAAGGGCGGGTGGACGTGGGCACACCGACACACCCAGGTGTGGGCCTCTCACGGGCCTTCTCCATCACGCGCCATTCTAGGGCAGGATGAAAAGTTACCGCCACGCACACTCACTTCATCGTAAAGGTCCAAGGACAGGCGATTCCCGTCTGGGAGCGACCACCCCGCAGAGAGCTGCATGGTTCCGTGTCACACACCCTTGGGCTTTGCTTTGGGTTTGCAGTCCCTTCGGCCCCCGCTCGGGCTCCGTTTCTCTGGACTGCAACATTCTCCTTGTTGCAAGGTTTGGTTGTAGCATCGCAATGGCCTACCACACTTCACAGAAAAGGTTTTTGGAGTCGGTTCATTGAATACTTTGATTAAATAGTTCCCACTATTTTGACTGAAATGCAACCAGAAATCAGAATTCTTATTTCTGAATAACGGTAATAATAATACTAGTTCTAGTGAGAAAAACGCTCCTGTTGCAGGAGACTCGGAAAGCTGTGTGGTTACGGGCGTGTGTTCGACACGCCTCATCCCACCTATAATTTTGAGGTACCGCCTGTGCCGGGAGGTTTGTGCATCGTGTGCTCACGTGGGAGAGCACTCTGCTCCATCAGCAGGGATTTCCCCCTCCCAGATCCCCTTAAGGGGCGGTGCTGCTGTTGCTGCACCGGGAAGTGTGGCAGCCCAGGTCCTCTGGGCCTACCCGTGTGCTGAAGTGGCATCTTCGTCAGCAAGGCCACAGGCGGGGGCTCAAGGGCCACACGCTGACGCCTCACACCTCTGAAGGCTGGGAAGTCTGAGATCAAGGCCCTGCAGCTTCGGGTCCTGGTGAGACACCTCTTCCCGGCGGCCGCCTTCCCGCAGGTCCTCGCTCCAGGAGGAGAGTGAGCACCAGCCTCCTCCTCACCTTATCGGGGCACTAACCCCATTGCGGGGGCCCTGCCCTCGTGGCTTCACCTAATCCTGCTCTCCTGGCAGAGGACCCACCTCCGAAGGCCGTGCACTGGCGGTCAGGCCCCACACGTGAGTCTTGGTGCTGGGGAAACACTTGCTCGGTCTAAAGCAAGTGAGGATGTTCTTCCTTCCTTATGGAGCTTAGTGGCAGATTGGAGAGGATGCCTGGAGGTTCTCCAAGGCCACTCGGGGTTCACCTGGAAGCATCTGCATGCGCGTTAATGCTACTAAATCCCCAGCACACAAACATCTGTAATTGTGGTCACACCTAACATCAATCTACTATCTTCGCCTGTATATTCATTTAAGAGTTTTTATTTATTTTTTCATTTAGCAGTTTTTAAATAAACTTTTTGTTTTGGAACAGTGTAATATGTACAGAATTAATCTGACTGTATTACAGAGTCTCACGCACCGTACCCCCAGGTTCCTCTGTTGTTAACCTCTTAGTTAGCAGGTACCCTTGCCAAAATTAGTTAACAAAAATGAATATATTATTATTCAATGAAGTCAGTGATCTATTTAAATTTCTTCGGTGTTTTCTCAACAACCTTTTTCTGTCCCAGGCTCTTGCCCAGGAAGGCACACAACATGTACAAGTCGCCCAGCAGTTTCCTCAGACTCTGCTTGCTTTGCCTGACCTTGACAGTTTTGAGGAGTGCCTGGCTGGTGTTCCATGGAATGCCCCCCTGTTTGAGTTTGTCTGATGTTTTCCCAAGGTTAGAGCAGGACAATGTACCTGGGGGAGTGATGGCAGCGGGCAAGGGCCGATGTCATCATCTGTATTTACTTCCCCGAGCTGGAGCCATTCCTTCTTGGATCCCAGTTCCCTTCTATAGAGATTGGTATTAGAAACCAAGATCTGGGAGCTGGGGTGCTCACTGCTACTGAGTGTCCTTGTTTCTAGGCCTTCAGCTGACAAAGCAGGGAGACATGTGTTTTTCCAATCCCAGGTCTATACAGGTATCTCCACATTTTGGTATATAATCACCTATATGGACACAGCTAAACAAAAGTTCATCCTGACATCTGCAACTTGCATCCATTGCCACGGGGATCATTCTGGCCTCTTCCCCTCTTACCTGTAACCTCCCGACAGTGGAAACCTGGCTCCCACTCTTCCCCATCCAGGTACTTCACCATTCAATTCCAGCGTGCATGCATATAGTGTTTCCAGAACTGTTAATCCCTATGGGGAAGAACTTCAGCTCTGCCAAACAGAGTGCATGTTTATGCACAGCTCCTTTTGCCCTTAATCTTACAAACACATACTTTTCCTAAGCTACCAAGGTCACATCCATTCCCCGCAAACACAAAGTTGTTTCACACATTATGATTCTTCTACATGTGTTTCTCACCTTCTACAACTTATCCACCCCCTCCTAAATGATTTTTTTGTATTTGCATTCAATGAAATTCACTCTTTCTAAAGTTCTATGAATTTTGGCAAGTGCTCTGCATCTTGAATTTATCATTATAGCAACCTGCAAAATAGTTCACAGCCCACAATTATCCCTCGTGCTTCACCCATTCAACCCTCTAACCCTTCTCAAAACTGTTGCAAACACCAATATATATATATATATTTTTTTTTTTTACCATCACTATAGTTTTAGCATTTAGAAGGACATATAACTGGACACATCAGTATGTGTCTTTTTAAAGACTGGCTTCTTTCACTTAGAAATAGGTATTTAGGATTCATTATTTTCTTTTCATGGCTTGCTAGCTCATTTATTTTTATCACTGAATAATATCCATTGTATAGACATAAAACAGCTTGAAATCAACTCACTGATTGAATTTTGTTTGCTTCCTGTTTGGGGCTGTTATGAATAAAGCTTCAATAAACATTAATGTGCAGGTTTCTGTGTAGACATAAGTTTTCAAATCAGCTGGACAAATCCCTAAGAATATGAGTAATGGATCATATAAGACTGTTTAGTTTTATAAGAAACCACCAGACTCTACCCAAGTCACCGCACCATTTTGCACTCCCACCAACAGTGAGCATTCCACACCCGGACCAAGAGTCTGCATTGTTAGTTGTTTTGATATCAGCCTTTCTATGTCAATGTGTGTCAATAGAAACATCTAATGAAATGTCTAATAGTTATGACATTGTTGCATCACTTTGCTCTTTCCTAAGTACAAGGTGTTGTATGAAAGTGCTGAATCACTATATTACACACCTGAAACTAACAGAACACTGTATGTTAACTAACTGGAATTAAAATAAAAACTAAAAAAAATGATATTCTCTAATGACAAATAATGTTAAGCATTTTTTCATACACTTATTTTCCATCTGCACATCTTCTTTAGTAAGGAGTCTGTTCAGATCTCTTGCCTATTTTTAATTGGATTTGTTTGTTGTATTACAGTTGAAGTTTAATTACTTGTATAATTTGAACATATGTCCTTTATCAGAATTTCCTTTTGCAAACATTTTCTCTAAGTCTGCTGCTATCTTTCCATTCTCTGATAGTGACTTCCTTAATGCCAACATTTTTTATTTTAGCACATTACAAATTATCAATGTTTTCTTTTCAATAGATTGTTTGGTGATACGTCTTAGAAAATGTGTCACCAGATCCAAACTCACCTAGATCTTCTTCTATATTTTCTTTAAGAACTTTTAGAAGTTTGAATTTTATATTTTGGCCTTTGGTCTACTTTGCATTGATTTTTAAGGAGGACTATGCCTAGTTGTTGTTGTTGTTTCTTATAGCTGTTATCCTATCACCATTTGTTAAAAACACTATCTTCTCTCTGTTGAATTGGCTTTGCTCCTCTGCAAAGGTCAGAGGCCACAGGGGACTATCAACTCTGTTGTGTGGGTCCATTTCCATGCTCTTTATTTTGTACCATGGATCTATGCGCCCATTCTTGCAGCATTTCCACTGCTCTGATTATGGTAGCTTCATGGTACTTGGTGTGAATCTGTCCAACCTTGGAGTTACAGAACTTTGTTCTAACATAACTGGCAATTCTAGGTCACACAGCAACAACACTTCCAAGCTGCATTCTGCCTCCTGCAAATTTTCTTCTCCTGGATTGGAGCAGAACATCTCAAATACAAATGAAGAAGTAGTTTATGGATTCACTTAAACATCTATTTTGGGTTATTGAAGAAACTCAATTTTCTCCTTAAAAGTAAGCAAATCTGATCCCTTTCCTTCAATTAGGCCAAGATAACTAACCTAATTAACCACCAGTTAATTTATCTTGTGATCAAATTGATAAAAGTCAACATTTGTCAGGGGGGTGTTTATATGCCAATTACAGTAAAATATTACTAGCCCCTAATTAAGTTGTTTGTTTTGAATAAGCTGGGTTTGGTCTCTAGGCTTCTCTCATAAATTAGTTGCACATTTGAGTTATGGGAAATATAATTGTCACTGTAACACTCAAAGAGTACACTCTCTCAGTACCATAAATACTGAAATATAAACTCTATTTTTTCCACTAAGTTATTCCAGTTCCAATAATTAGGTTGTAATGTTTATTTAGTGTGTTTCTTTTAATGAAAACTTAGATCCCACTAATAGTTCAAATAATGTAATTTTAAGAAGCTTGTGTTCAGGATATAATCATAATATTTTAAATAGTATCTCATTGTTATTATACTCATTATTTTGGAGAAACTACATATTCATTATTTGAAGAATAATGAATTATATTGATATCCCAAAAGAATGGCATCTTGGCTATCATTCCTTGGAAATCTTTATTATAACTAAGAATTTGGTACTCCAATAATGGAAGCTCCCTTTGACTAATCCATGACAGTATAAATGTATTCTGAACCGTGTTCTACACATATGGAAGGCATAGGGTATATTAAAAAAAAAATTTTGTATGCAAGTAAACACTCTCTTACTTATGCTCTATAAACACGTTGAATGTGACCTAAATGAACAAGAGTAATCTTAACGAATTTACGTTCTCCTGTTCTATTTATTTGATTTTGTGACTTGGTGACACTAAGAATCTGAGCTTTCATTTTCTAAATTAAAAAAAATAGAAAATAACAATAATGTATGTCATCTATCTCATTGTGTTTTTTTAAACATTAGATGTTAGATAAAAGACCTTGCATAGTGTCTAGCCAGAGGAAATGCTAAATATATACTCAGTCATCACCTATTGGTTGTCATTGTTAATATTGAAATTAATACTACCTTTACTTTTTATTGTTTATGATAATCCTTTCAATATTTTTTGTGGTAGAAAATAAGATTTTGAAAGATACATGCATCAGCTTACAAATTTTTCCCTCCAGAGCAAAACCAGGGAATCGCCATAAAAATTGTAAGAAAGCTGAGGAAGTGACCCTTATGGTATAGATTCGGGGATGAGAACAAATACTCACTGTATGGAGGTCATGAAAAGCACTTTTCTCTTTTTCCTGTGTGGAAAAGAATCTATGATGCTTAGGCATAGTTACCTACCTAAAAGTTCCCAAAGAAGCTTTTAAAAAAAAATCTACAATCTATGGATATAGTCATTTTCACTTTGAGGATACTGGTGAAAACCCATTTCAGCTAGGGTAGTGCAACAGGAGAAATTCCCCTCAGGCCCGGAAAGAAGACATACATGTGGGGTCAGACCCATACTGGCAGAAGAGTAGGGGTACCAATGAGGCTGCAGATCCACAATCCAGGAAGGTATGTCTTCCCAAGATGATAATTAATCAGTAAAACAGATTCCACAGACCAATAGATACAAAAGAAAAAAAAAAAAAGCTGAAAACTCTGACAACGTAGATGAAATTGACCAACTCCTTGAAAGACACAACCACCAAAACTCATTTAGGAAGAAACAGATCACCAGCATAGTCCTATATCTATCAAAGAACTTGATTTCATAGTTAAAAGTCTTTTGATAAAACTGGGTCATATGGTATCACTGGTGAAGTATACCAAATGCTTAAGCATCGCTAGCAAGTCTACACAATCTCTGCCACAACGCAGG